>NC_042616.1:173721093-174369828 GCF_901001135.1 Rhinatrema bivittatum
CATGCAGCTTTTCCTCTTGCTGGTGGTGTTATCACCTTCCCTGCCAGCACCTCATTCTATTCTGCTGCTGCCGTGGGACCATCCTGTTGGTAGGGGGAAATGGGAACTCCGCTGACGCGCATGTTTTTCTTCTTGCTGCAGGTGGGGGGAATACTAGGAGCCTCACCAGCATCTGATTGTACTGTGCTGCCATGGCACTTTATTTTCTAGTTTGGCTGGGAAATGAGGTGGTCAGTTGCAGGCTTGTTTTGGAAGACACTTTCTGCAACCCTAAAATGTTGCCACCTGAGGCATCCACCTCACATGGCCTAATGTTAGAACTACCCCCCTCTCCACAGTCCAATCACTCTCTCATGTGTCACTGTCACCCCCTCCCCCAGACCAGTCTTTCTTCTCACAGTCACTCCTCCCCTCCCCCCCCCCAGACCAGTTTCTGTTATCCCTGTCACCCCTTCCCAAGACAGTCTCTCTCACAGCCATTGTCACCCTCTCACCCCAGAGCAGTGCCTCTCTCTCACCAGTCACTTTGAAATCCCCCTAGACAGTCTCTCTCTGTCTCACTCACTGTCTTCCCTCCTCCCCCCACCCCAGACCAGTCTCATTTGATGCAAGTTAGAAATAAAAATGCATTCCACATTTTTGCAGCATTCTTAAGTAGAATAAATCCTTATGTGTTCATTAACATACTCGTATATTTCAGAGACTTAACATTGCTGTGGAGCTATTATAATTAATCTGAGTGTACGAATCCATTTCTCAAAGTCACTGTCTTCCCCACCCCTAAGACCAGTATCCCTCTCTCCCTACAGAAGTGGGTAGGAGCCGCTGCATATTCAGGAAGTTCCAGCGGAATGTTGCTGCAGGCAGCGTTGCTACTGAAGAGCGGGACCTGCAGCCTACTACACAATAACTTTTACGATCTCCTGCACTGCTCCCTGCCCCAGCCATCACCCTGCCCTGCCCCAGAATGGCAGACTGAGGTGAGTGGCTGCCGCTGCCTTGAAATTGGCTCTGCAGCAGCTGATCGTTCCACCTCACAGCCCCCACCTGAGGCTTCCATCATCGACATCACAGAGCCTCGGCACCTGATTTTATTTCTACAGAATGAGTCTGTCCCCTCCTGAGGCTGCCAAGACAAGTAGCCAAGCAGCAGGGAGGACATGGGGGGCCAAGGCTCAGCTGTGTTTTCCATTTTTTTTTGAAAGCATGCTTCTATGATTGATGATCCGCGGAGGCAGGCAGACAGGCAGGCGTCACGGAGAGGGAAACAAATAGAAAAGCTCTGCAAAAACACTAGAAGAGTGATAATACAACTGGCAGGGATCTTGCTCAGCCAGATGCCAGAGCATAAGGGAGGCAGCAGAAAATAGTAGGGATGTGAATCGTTTTCCATATCGTCTTAACGATAGAAATCGTGTGGCAGGGCAAGAAAATCGTCTTAGGCACGATTTTTTAGTTAAAAAATCGTTAAAAATCGTTTTTTCTGATTAGTGCGCACTAACTCGAGTTAGTGCGCACTAACTGGGAGTTAGTGCGCACTAACTGAAAATGATACAATTTGACACTTTTCAGGTCAGTTAAGGTCAGTTTAGGAATGAATATGTATTCCTATTGGCTGCCCTCTTATTTATTCATGTTACCAAGCTTCCTACTGACAGTATATGGGGGATGGGAAATGGAAACAGTTGGTAGCTTGACAAAACAAGTAATGTGATCAGTCAATGTGACTAGAACTTGTGCCCTAACCCTGATACCAGGGGTATTGTGATCTTCCTGCACACAGTGCCCTATCCCTATTAATACCAGGAGTGTTGTGATCTTCCTGCACACAGTGCCCTATCCCTAATACCAGGGGTGTTGTGATCTTCCTGCACACAGTGCCCTATTCCTGATACCGGGGGTGTTGTGATCTTCCTGCACACAGTGCCCTATTCCTGATACCGGGGGTGTTGTGATCTTCTTGCACACATCCGGTATCAGGGATAGGGCACTGCATGCAGGAAGATCACAACACTCCTGGTATTAATAGGGATAGGGCACTGCATGCAGGAAGATCACAACACTCCTGGTATTAATAGGGATAGGGCACTGCATGCAGGAAGATCACAACACCCCTGGTATCAGGGATAGGGCACTGGGGTGCAGGAAGATCACAATACCCCGGAGGAGTGAGGGTCAGGCAGCTCCCCCCTGTCTGTGAAGCCAGCCTCTCACTAGTAATGCAGGGAGGGAGCTGTCTCAGACTTCACCATCCTCCCCCCCCCTCACCCACACACCATTCACTAGCTGGGACATGGGGGAAGTCAGGAGTGAGGGTCAGGCAGCTCCCCCCTGTCTGTGAAGCCAGCCTCTCACTAGTAATGCAGGGAGGGAGCTGTCTCAGACTTCACCATCCTCCCCCCCCCCCTCACCCACACACCATTCACTAGCTGGGACATGGGGGAAGTCAGGAGTGAGGGTCAGGCAGCTCCCCCCTGTCTGTGAAGCCAGCCTCTCACTAGTAATGCAGGGAGGGAGCTGTCTCAGACTTCACCATCCTCCCCCCCCCCTCACCCACACACCATTCACTAGCTGGGACATGGGGGAAGTCAGGAGTGAGGGTCAGGCAGCTCCCCCCTGTCTGTGAAGCCAGCCTCTCACTAGTAATGCAGGGAGGGAGCTGTCTCAGACTGGTATCAGGGTTAGGGCACTGTGTGCAGGAAGATCACAACACTCCTGGTATTAATAGGGATAGGGCACTGTAAGAGATGACTGTAGTAGATTGAATAAAGATCTGATGTTTCTGCTCTCCTCACACCAAACAAAAACAACACACAAGCAGAGAAGCCCTTCTTACAAAGCTGAGCTAGTGAGTTAAGTAGGAGGAAAAGTAAACATACTTGTGCCAGTGTGGCTACTTAAAAAATACACTTACCAACAATCAATTACATATATTTGAACTGTGTACAGTTCCAGCCAGGACCACCTTTCTAAAATGCACAGTGATTGGCAAATTCAACATGCACTAGCATTTCAGGTGCCTGCTAACAAAAATAATAAACAAACAAGTTCTAGTCACGTGAGTGCTGATCATTACATTACTTTTTTTGTCAAGCTTCCAACTGTTTCCATTTCACATCCCCCCAACCATTACCTCAGTATTAGCCTTGGTAACATCAATAGATAAGAGCACAGCCAGCCAATAGGAATACATACATACATATTCATTCCTAAGTGACCTTTACTGACCTGGGAAGTGTGAACACTTTGTTTCATTTTCTGTTGGTGTTCGTTAGTTTCCAGTTCCATTTCCCATCCCCCCAACCATCACCTCAGTGGTAACCTTGGTAACATCAATAGATAAGAGGGCAGCCAGCCAATAGGAACACATATTCATTCCTAACTGACCTTCAGTGACCTGGAAAGTGTTTATTTGTATCATTTTCAGTTAGTGCGCACTAAATCGAGTTAGTGCGCACTAACACGATTTAACGATTTTTAACGATAAATCGTTAGAATTTCTATTGTATCGTGTTCTATAACGATTTAAGACGATATAAACATTATCGGACGATAATTTTAATCGTTGAAAAACGATTCACATCCCTAGAAAATAGTGAGCCTGAGCGGAGCCTGTGCTGCTGTGATTCAGGACACCTCACCTTTTTTTTTTTCTTTCAGATGTGAGCGAACAGGGGAGACTGAGTCTAAAGCAATCAGTAGATGCTGCAGGGATGTTTGAGGTGAGCATTTTTTTTGCCACCTCAAAATTCTGCGGCCTGAAGTGTCTACCTCACCCTGCCTCATTATAGAACCTGAAGACCCTTGTTTTTAGAGTTCCAAGTTCCGAGTTCCAAGTTCCGAGTCTTGAATCCTGAGTCTTGAATCCTGTCCCGGTCTTCGGAGTTCCTTGCCTGCTTCCGTCCATGCCCAAGACTCTGCCAGAACCTGCTCCGCTCCAGCGTGGTCTGCGACCAGCCACAGGCGGCTGTGTAGGATGCGCCTCAGTGCAGGCCTCTACTGAATCTTTGACATGTTCCTGTCTCAAGTTCCACTACTTCGCCTGCAGTCTGCTTCATGCGCAGCTGGTCCGTGACCAGCCATGGGCGATGCAGTTTTCACCCAGTACTTTCACCTGAGTCCTGAAACCTTCCCTGAGATCTTCTGAGTAACCTGAATCCTTGTCTGGGTCTTCTGAGTAACCTGAATCCTCATCTGAGTCCTTCCAAGTTCCAAGTCTTCGTCTGAGACCTTCCAAATTCCAAGTCTTCATCTTGTTCCTGCCCTCAGCCTCTGTCTGGCCTCATGCACTCGCCATTCCCAAGTGGCGGGTCTGAAGGGGCTTTCGAGTGGCCAGAGGGCTATGCCTGAGACCAGTATTGTGTTGCTGGGTCTCCTTGGTGCGTTTAGGCCCAGCAGAGGGCTGATCCTGCTTGGTGCCTGTTCCGAGTTCCTTACCTTGGTTCCAGTCCTGCTTTGTTCCTGTTCCGCCCATGATTGCATGCGCTCACCTCCCACGGTGTGGCTCGGGGTTACTCTCTGAGTCATTCCATGGTTCAGGGGCTCACGCTCTCCCATGAGCTAGCGGACGTGCCCGAATCAGGACCCGTAGATCGTAGTCACAACATCTGAATCATTACCCATGAAAATCTTCTCCGGAATGGGTATCTCTCCATCCTCTTCAGTAAACACTGAAGCAAAGAACTCATTTAATCTTTCTGTGATGGCCTTATCTTCTCTAAGTGCCCCTTTACCCCTTGATCATCTAATGGTCCAACTGACTCCCTCGCAGGTTTTCTGCTTTGGATATATTTTTTAAAGGTTTTACTGTGAGATTTTGCCTCTATGGCCAACTTCATTTCAAATTCTCACTTAGCCTGTTTTATCAATGTCTTACAATTAATTCGCCAGCACTTATGCTTTATCCTATTTTCTTCTGTTGGATCTTTGTTCCACTTTTTGAATGAAGATCTTTTGCTCCTTTCAGTTTTTGTCTATTTTTCTCATTTTATCAAAATCTCCCTTTTGAAAGTTTAGCACTAGAGCCATAGATTTACTTACTGTCCCCTTTCATGTTATTAATTCAAATTTGATCATATTGTGATCACTATTGCCAAGCAGCCCCACTACCATTACCTCTCTCACCAAATCCTGTGCTCTACTAAGAATTAAAACTAAGCCATTTGAGGTTGAAGAAGAGATGGCTAAGGAGGGATATGATAGAGGTCTTTAAAATCATGAGAGGTCTAGAATGGGTAGATGTGAATTGGCTATTTACTCTTTCGGATAATAGAAGGACTAGGGGGCACTCCATGAAGTTAGCATGTACAACATTTAAAACTAATCAGAGAACATTCTTTTTCACTCAATGCACAATTAAACTCTGGAATTTGTTGCCAGGGGATGTGGTTAGTGCAGTTAGTGTAGCTGGGTTTGAAAAAGGTTTGGAGGGAGAAGTCCATTACCTGCTATTAATCAAGTTGACTTCGAAAATAGCCACTGCTATTTAGAGATGTGAATCGTGTGTTCGATCATCTTAACGATCGATTTTGGCTGGGGGGGAGGGAAATCTGATTGTCATGGGTTTTTTTGTTAAAAAATCATCAAATTGTAAATCGGCGGGAAAACCGGCACATACGGGTCGTATGACATAGTGAGGGCAAAAGTAGCGCCGGCGCCATTTTGAATATTGGCAATATGGCCAGAGTGCAGGAGGTCTCTCCCGGACCCCCGCTGGACTTTTGGCAAGTCTTGTGGGGGTCAGGAGGCCCCCCCAAGCTGTCCAAAAGTCCCTGGGGGTCCAGTGGGGGTCCGGAAGCGATCTCCTGCACTCGTGACGTCGGGTGACAGGAACCAAAATGGCACCGGCGCTACCTTTGCCCTGTCATATGGTAAGGGCAAAGGGCCACGGGCGCCATTTCTATTAACGCAGCCGTGGCCCGAGAGCAGGAGATCGCGCAGGGCCCCCCCCCCCCCCACTGGACCCCAGGTAATTTAAAACATTTTGGGGGGGTTCGGGAAGGTGGGGGATTTGTTTTAAAGGGTTGGGGTGGGTTTTAGGGTTGTTTTGGTGTGCCGGTTTTCCCGCCCTCCCCCCTCCCCCGATTTACGATTTTTAGACGATAAATCAGGGGAATTGCTATTGTATCGCAGCTCTAATGATTTTGACGATTTAAAATATATCTGACGATTGTTTTAAATCATCAAAAAATGATTCACATCCCTACTGCTATTACTAGCAACAGTAGCATGGGATATACTTAGTTTTTGGGTACTTGCCAGCTCCTTGTATCCTGGATTGGCCACTGTTGGAAACAGGATGCTGGGCTTGATGGACCCTTAGTCTGACCCAGAATGGCAATTTCTTATGTTCTTATGTTTTTACAACACTATACTCTCTTCAGCCTTAGACACTATTGCCCAATGCCCATCCTCTTACCCATCCTGTAAAGCACACTAAACCTCAGCCTTGTTGGCTCACCCCTGGAATTTGTTACCTACATTCCTGCCCCTGCTCTGCAGAACATCTGTGGCTAAAATCACGTGCCCAAGCAGATTTCATACACTTCGAAGTCATGCTGACCACTTTCCAGTAAGCTATTGCACTTGCCTAACAAGATTACTATGTCCATCTGACAAACTCTTTTACATCCAACCCTTGTCATCATTTTGCCAAACTCAATTCCCTCCTCACACTTCCCTTACCTCCCTCTTCCCCTTCAATCTCTGCCCAGACTATGGCTGACTACTTGCATGACGATTCACAAAATTGGTCTTGAATTCTCAATTATGTCACCTTTCCTGCCTCTCCTCCATTTCTTTCCTCTATCCTTCACCTAGCCACTGCCTCTCTCTCCTTCTTTCCTAAAGTAACAGTGGAGGAAACAGCTCATCTGCTCTCTTCTTCCAAACTCACTATTTGTTCCTCTGACCATGTCCCCACCAAATTCCTCAGCTCCATCTCTACTGCAATCATCCTTTCCATCTGTCACATCCTCAGTCTATCATTCTCCACTGCTATTATTCTGGAAGACCAGACGGACCTAGTGTCCGAATGGGTGCTGTAATGTGGGCTCAGTCCGTTCAAGAGGGGTGGTAGGAGGGGGGGTTGGGAAGGTAAGAGGGCGGGGTGACAGGCAAGGAAAAGAGAGGCGATGTAAGGGGAAAGCGAGCAAAACGGCGCGAGGAGGAGGGGGGGGGGGGGGGGTCATGCAGGAAGGACAAGAGGAAGCATGCGCGGGTGTGTGGGGACGCGTGGAGGCCCAGGATTGGGCAAAGGAAATCGGGAGCATTCGCGGCGCTCAGGGATTGGGTGGGGGATTTTTGAATCTGGGGGAGTTAGGTGCTGAAGGGAGAGGAGGGGGGCATTGGCGCGCGAATAGCCGTGAGGGTAGGCGCGTTTTTGAATACCTGGACTTCTCCTGTACTTCGGTTTGCTTCCCGGGTGGTTGCGGTGACGTCCGAGTGCCGTGCCGTTGTGAGGAGCGGAAGTCGCGGCGAGCATGGAGGGTCGGTGTTCGCAGTGGGAGGAGGAGGAGTTAGATCGCGTGATGGCGGCCTTTCTAGAGTCGGAGGAGGCGGCGTGGGTCCCCGAGGAGGAGGCAACTGTGGCGGAGGAGATCGCAGCTGAGCGGGTGAGAGACACTGGCGCCCGAGAACGAGGCGACCCTAGTGCGATCGGGGGGGCCGGTGAGAGGGGCGCGGCGAGGAGTGGCGATGGCGTCTTGGCGGGGAGGCTTAAGGGATCGGCGGTGGCTGCGGATACTGGAGGGTCTATTAGGGGGAGGGGATTGGGTTTGGCCCGCCCTCGGGCTCAGCGTCGCGGGGGAGGTGCTGTGTGTGGGGGCGCTGCGGCTGCCTTGTTTTCTGGAGGGAGCGCGGGAGTTTTTGAAATCCCTACTAGGGAAAATATTTGGGGACCGGAGGGGGTTGAAGGGTGGGGGAGATCTAGGGCCCAGACTGCGGCTAGAGGCAGGAAAGGGAGGGGTGTACAAAAAAGGAGAGCGGGTGCTGCTCGGAGTTTGGGGGATAGGGAAGGGCTGGTTTTACAAGGAAGGCAGTGTAGCGGGGGACACAGAGGGAGATCTAGCTTACAACAGGCCCCGGAGCTGGCAGAGAGTGCACAATTCAGCGCGATTCATTCTAGTTTGGATCCAGGAGGGTATGGGGGAGGGGATAGAAGTCGCGGCGTGCGGCCCTCCCGGTGTCTGGTGGTACCTGGCAGCAGGAGGGGAACTGGGGGGAGGGGGGGTCGAGGACCTCTGCGCCGGCCGGTGTGTGGTACGGCAATAGGTAGTAGCGGGAGGTTGGTTTCTGGGTTGGAAAAGGGTGGGGATCTGGGGCGGGATGTGGTTCCTTCTCCTGTCCTGGCTGTTGTTTCGCAGGAGGGTCTGGTTGCAGATGACGGGGAATTACCGGGATCTTCCCGAAGCGAGGCTTGGCGCAATGCGGCGTCGACAGCGGAGGACAGAGGTCCGTGGGAACAAGGAACGGTGGAGGATTTTCCGGTGGTGGAGCCTGATCCTGTTGGTGAGTTTATCATCTTTCCTCGTCAGAATCGGGGGGTTGGGACTAGTGTGCGGAAGGAAGGCGTGCAGGCTGTAGAGGAGGTAGGTAGAGCTGGTGCAGAGCGCGGTGTGGCGGGGCGGCAGGTTAAGCTGGATGGCAGGGGGGGGAATAAGAAAGAGTTGACTAAGTCAGGGAAATCCAAGAAGAAAAGACGCAGGGGGCGGTCCAGTTCTTCTGATTCGTCATCTTCCTCTTCTTCTACCTCATCCTCTTCGTCTAGTTCTTCGGGTTCGGGGTCAGGAGGGCGAGTGGGCACTACTGGAGGGGGCACTGTCCATGGAGCCCCAGCATTAGTAGCTCTCACGGAGCTTTGGGAAGAGGTGCCGCGTTCTATTCGTAAAAGAATTCGGCGGCGTCAATTCATTGACATCTTTCAATTATTGGAAGGGAGAAGGGGTAAGCGTAAGGGGAAGAAGAGGCGAGGAAAAAGTGAGAGATTTCCGGGAGCGCAGAAAAAGATAGCTCGGAACATTCATAATTGGATGAGAGCTTTTTTGCGGTTAGCCAGTGTGGTCGGAAAGAAGGATCCGTTGCAATACGGGGCTCTGTTGTCTTATGCTGACTCCATTTTAGCGGCTAGCAAGACCTACGAGGGTTGGTCTTGGTTAAATTATGATGAACGATTTCGTGATCGCATGGAGGAGAATAAATTTATCTCCTGGGGCACGCAAGATGTTGGGCTCTGGTTAACTCAGATGGCTTCCAAGTCGTCGGGTGGAGGACCTGGGCAGGGGTTTAGCTCAAGTGCAGGACAGTTGCGGCCCTTTCGGAAGGAGGGGTCGGCTAGTGGAACAGGAAAGGCCAGCACGGGACGTTCCGATGTGTGCTGGCGTTTTAATCGATCCGAGTGTATCTTCCCGGATTGTAAATTCCGGCATGCTTGCTCCACCTGCGGAGCAGGACATCCGGCTGTTAGATGTTTTAAAAGGCAAGGAGAGGGAGCTTCTTCAACCCAGACCCCTAAAAGTTCTGGGAAGCCAGGCCTCTGAGAGGGCGCCGACTCCGGTCAAGATCGCAGTCATGGAGCCATGGTTGCGGTTATATCCAAACAGGGCGGTGGCGCGGTTATTATTCCAAGGTTTTACATGGGGTTTTAAAATCCCATTTAGGGGAGGGGAGGCAGTTGGGGGGGGGGATAATTGTCCGTCAGTGCGGCGTCTGGTGGATGTGGTTCAAAAAAAATTGAGAGCTGAAATTGCACTGGGGCGAATCGCGGGTCCGTTTGCTGAGCCTCCATTAGGGAATTTGGTGTTGTCTCCGTTAGCGGTGATCCCTAAACGTGAGCCGGGAAAATTCAGGTTGATTCACAACCTTTCTTTCCCGGAGGGTAAATCCGTAAATGATGGTATTCCCCGCGAACTCTGTTCGGTGAAATATGCGTCCTTCGATTCGGCGGTTCAGGTCGTCCGGCGGTGTGGTCCGGGCGCTTTGATGGCAAAAGTGGATATCGAAGCGGCTTTTCGATTGCTGCCAGTCCATCCGCTTAGTTTTCGGCTGTTCGGATTTCAGTTTCAGCGGGATTACTTCTTTGATAGGTGCATGCCGATGGGTTGTTCCATAGCGTGCGCTTATTTTGAGGCGTTCAGTTCGTTTGTGCACTGGGTGGTGCAGACTAAAGCTCAGTCTGGGATGTTAGTTCATTATCTGGATGATTTCTTGTTTGCAGGGCCCTCTGGGTCAGAGGACTGTGAGCGTTTGTTACATTGTTTTGAAGGGGTAGCGGCTGAGTTTGGGATCCCGTTGGCTGTGAGTAAGACTGAAGGGCCTAGCACTTGTTTGGTTTTTCTAGGTATTGAGCTCGATTCGGTTGCCATGGTTTCGCGCTTGCCGGCAGATAAGGTGGAGCGTTTGCGGGCTTTGGTGAGTGAGGCGGTGAGTCGTCCTAAGTTGTCCTTGCGGGAATTACAATCGTTAGTAGGCAGCCTGAATTTTGCTTGCCGTGTGATTCCAATGGGAAGAGTATTTCTGCGTCGGTTATCACATGCCATGTCTGGCTTGAGGCGGCGGCATCATCGAGTTCGGAACTCGAGGTATTTACGGGAGGATTTGCGGATCTGGGATACGTTCTTGAGGAATTTTAATGGAGTGGTATTGTGGCAATCCAATCCAAGGTCTAATCACGATTTGGAATTGTTCACAGACGCCGCAGGATCCTTGGGCTTTGGGGCCTATTTTCAAGGGGCGTGGTGTGCCGAGCGTTGGCCGGAGGCATGGGTGGCATCCGGGATTACAACAAACATTACATTCTTGGAGTTATTTCCAATTGTAGTGGCCGTGCATCTATGGGGGGAGCAGCTGAGAGGGCAGAGAGTGGTTTTTTGGTGCGATAACATGGGGGTTGTAGAGGTCATTAACAAGAGATCAGCTCATTGTATGAAGGTTTCAGATTTGTTGCGTGAGTTCGTATTATGCTGCATATCCTTAAACGTGACCGTCTGGGCGCGTCATGTTCCTGGAATTTCTAATGGTGTGGCTGACTCTCTTTCTCGTTTCAAGTGGGAGTTGTTTCGAGAACTGGCCCCGGACGCGGAGCCTTACGGTACCCCTGTACCACCTTCCCTTTGGAGATTCGGTTCCCGGAGTCCTGGAAAATGCTGCGAGCTTCATTAGCTCCTTCGACATGGACAAGTTATGTGGGGGGGGCCAGGCGGGTTTCGGCGGTGATTTCGGCCTGGGGTTGGGCGGGTGGTCCGATTTCGGATGACGTATTGATTCGGTTTATCGAGCGGGCGAGAGCGAGTGGTAGTTCGCGGGCGTCAGTTGGGCGGCAGTTGGCGGGTTTCTCCTTCTTTATGAAGGCTCACGGGTGGGGATATCCGTCTGGTCGTTTTCTAGTGCGACGGGTGTTGGCGGGTTGGTCAAAGGGGATAACCCCTTCGACTGACCAGCGTTTTCCCATTACGCATGATATTTTGGTTTTATTATGGGAAGTTTTGTCTGAGGTGTGCTCTTCGGAGTATGAAACAGTTTTGTTTCGGGTGACTTTTGTTTTTGCATTTTTTGGTGCCTTCCGCATTAGTGAACTGGTGGCTCGTTCTACGCGGAGCAGTGTTTACCCGGGGCTGTTGGCAAAAAATATTGTGGTGACTAACAGATCGGTGACGATTGTTATCCCTCGGTCAAAGACTGACCAGCACGGCAGAGGACAGACTGTGGTGCTTTCTGAGGTGCCGGGTTTGGTGTCTTGTCCGGTGCGGAATGCAGTTGCGTATTGTCTTAGGCGACCGGACGGGTCAGACCAATTTTTGGTACACTGCACTTTGGCGCCTTTGACCAAGTATCAGTTCCATGCAGTCCTGCGCAGAGCGTTATGCTTGGTGGGTCTGGATGAGCGTCGATTCGGGACACATTCCTTTCGCATTGGCGCGGCAACGTCGGCAGCTGGTGCCGGTTTGCCAGGAGGGGTGATTCAGCGGATTGGACGGTGGCGGTCTGGGGCGTACAGGAGTTATGTCCGCCCAGATTTTGTGTGTCAATGAACGAAGTCTAACTCTCATTTCTTTGCAGGTGCGGTGACTGAGACAATGGCGGTGTGGATAATCGGGCATTCCTACACCTACTGGGCGCACAGACATGCCTGCCATCGTCCATATGGCTCTCATCTGGATTTGAATCGGAGGGGGGTACGGGTTGTTTGGTTGGGGCGCCGAGGGATGTTATGGGATGAGCTCATTCCTTGCGTGCTGAAGGAGCGCGAAAGGCGTGGAGTTCCACGGGTTTTAGTAGTACATTTGGGAGGTAATGACTGGGGCGGGATGCCTGGGAAACAGTTCATCGGCATGGTTCGCAAGGATCTCATGTCGGTGGCCGTTTTACTCCCGACAACTATTTTGTGCTGGTCGGACATTATTGTGCGGCCTGCTGAATGCGAGAACATTAGGTGGCGCAGATGTAGGTCCAAGGCCAATCAACAGATAGGGGCCTGGTTGGAACGTTTGGGGGGTCGCCATATCAAGTATGATTGGTCGTGGGGTAAAGTCACTGGCTTATTCCGGTCAGATGGGATTCATCTTTCCTTTCTGGGTTTAGACCTGTTCTTAAACTCCATTCAGGAGGCCTTGGAGTGTTTGTTTCCTTTGTGAGCGAGGCCGCATCTTTGGGGGGTCACAGGGCATAGGATGCCTGTGCCTGTGGCGGTTGACCCGAGCTTGATCAGCTTATTATTGTTATGTTTAATGGATTTTGGCTACAACCAAGCGAGAAATGACAACTGGGGCTGTTGTTGAGGGGCTCGGCTCCTTGCCGAAAGTGGCGGGAGCAGATTGGCCAGACCCCTTGCAAGTTGGTGGCGGGGGTCCACCAGGATGGCTCCTTGCCAGAGTGGGGCGGGAGTTTATACTGGTGTGTGAGGGGCCATGCGAGCATTCCAAAGGAATATGGGTCAAGCTATCCTGCCGGAAGGTGGCGGATAGTGGATGGTAGGGGGGTGGTGTGCCATAAATCCAGGTTGTTTGTTAAATTGTATTTTAGGCTCGGGTCACTTGTTAATAAAGCTGCGGCCTTGTTTTTCCCAATTTAATGTCTCAGAGAATTCATTTATTTGTATATGTGTGGATGTGAGTGAACGTAGTACTGGATGCCCATATTATGGAAGACCAGACGGACCTAGTGTCCGAATGGGTGCTGTAATGTGGGCTCAGTCCGTTCAAGAGGGGTGGTAGGAGGGGGGGTTGGGAAGGTAAGAGGGCGGGGTGACAGGCAAGGAAAAGAGAGGCGATGTAAGGGGAAAGCGAGCAAAACGGCGCGAGGAGGAGGGGGGGGGGGGGGGGGGTCGTGCAGGAAGGACAAGAGGAAGCATGCGCGGGTGTGTGGGGACGCGTGGAGGCCCAGGATTGGGCAAAGGAAATCGGGAGCATTCGCGGCGCTCAGGGATTGGGTGGGGGATTTTTGAATCTGGGGGAGTTAGGTGCTGAAGGGAGAGGAGGGGGGCATTGGCGCGCGAATAGCCGTGAGGGTAGGCGCGTTTTTGACCCACCCTCCCTCCCTTTATTTAGGCATTGCAATTGGGGGTGGTGCTGGGGGGTTGCGGGTTGTCGCAGCTGGGGGGGGGGGGGGAGGGCTGGCGGTTGACCCGAGCTTGATCAGCTTATTATTGTTATGTTTAATGGATTTTGGCTACAACCAAGCGAGAAATGACAACTGGGGCTGTTGTTGAGGGGCTCGGCTCCTTGCCGAAAGTGGCGGGAGCAGATTGGCCAGACCCCTTGCAAGTTGGTGGCGGGGGTCCACCAGGATGGCTCCTTGCCAGAGTGGGGCGGGAGTTTATACTGGTGTGTGAGGGGCCATGCGAGCATTCCAAAGGAATATGGGTCAAGCTATCCTGCCGGAAGGTGGCGGATAGTGGATGGTAGGGGGGTGGTGTGCCATAAATCCAGGTTGTTTGTTAAATTGTATTTTAGGCTCGGGTCACTTGTTAATAAAGCTGCGGCCTTGTTTTTCCCAATTTAATGTCTCAGAGAATTCATTTATTTGTATATGTGTGGATGTGAGTGAACGTAGTACTGGATGCCCATATTACTGCTGCCTTCAAAGATGCTTAAAAAACCCTCACTGGATCCTTCCTGTCCTGCCAACTATCATCCCATCTCCCTTCTCCATTTTGCCTCCAAACTACTTGAATGTGCTGTTCACCATAAATGTCTTGACTTTCTTATATCTCAAGCCATTATTGATCAACGCTAGTTTGGTTTTTGCCCTCTACATTCAACTGAAACAGCCCTTGTCAAAGTTTCCAATGACTTTTCTATGGCTAAAACAAAATGTTTTTACTCTGTCCTTATCCTCCTTGACTTGTCTGTTGATTTTGACACTGTTGATCACCACCTACTTCTTGATATTCTGTCCTCACTTGGATTTTGGGACTCTGTCCCTTCTTGGTTCCCTTCTTATCTCCCCCATCTCACTTTTAGCATTTCCTCTGGTGGGTCCTCCTCTACTGCCATTCTGCTATCAATTGGTGTGCCTCAGGGTTCTGTCCTGGGACCTCTTTTCTTCTCACTATATATTGATTCCCTTGGTGCTCTGATTTCTTCTCATGGCTTTCAATACTAGTTTTATGCTGATGACTCCCAGCTCTAAATTTCTATACCAGAAATTTCATCAAGAATCCGGTTCCAAATCTCAACCTTTTTGTCTGATATTGCTGCCTGGATGTCATGCTGCCATCTTAAACTCAAAATGGCCAAGATGGAGCTCCTTATCTTTCCCCCCCCAGCCCTCCTCCCCTTGTCCTCCTTTCTCTGTTTCTGTGTACCAGCCCATAACCTAGGAGTCCTCTTCGACTCCTCTCTCTCTCTTTTTCTACGTACATCCAAAACTCTACTAAAACATGTCATTTATTTCTTTATAACATTGCCAAAATCCATCCTTTCCTTTCTGAAAAAACTACCAGAACCTCTATTCACTCTTTCATCTCCTCCCACTCAGATTATTGCAACCTGTTCCTCACAGGTCTTCCGGCATGCCATCTCTCTCCACTGCAATCTCCCCTAAATTCAGCTGCACACCTTATCTTTTGCCAAAGTTGCTACACTCACTTAATCCCTCTTCTGAAGTCACAGCATTGGCTCTCTATCCATTCCCACATACAGTTCAAATTCCTCTTTCTCACCAACAATTATGTATCTAAATTATGTATCTAAATGCTTATCTATTCATGCTTACCCACTGAATTTCCTATTAGTAAGTCATACTCTTCTATACATATGTTCACACCCTTGACTTACGCCAGATTGTTACTTGTTACTAGTTGTCTATTCACGTCTCAATATGTTCGTTATGAAAGCGTTGTATGTACTATGTTGTTTACTTTGTAAACCGGAGTGAAGGCAGCCTGCTAAACTTCGGTATATAAAAGAATCTAAATAAAAAAACAAACATTTTCACTCTGCTGCACCTCACTACCTCTCCTCTCTTATCTTTCTCTACACCCTCCTCATGCACTCTGTTCATTGGACAAGTCATTCCTATCTGTGCCCTTCTCTTCTACCACCATGCTTTTCACCTGCCTGCGCCGTGTGCTTGGCATTGTCTTCCTGAACTGGTGCGTTATTCTCCCTCTCTTGCCATGTTTAAATCCCATCTTTTTTTAAACTGCTTTTAAATATTATGCCTGATTGTTTGCTTTTACTCTTGTTAACTTTCTTTTATTTCCTTTTCTTTTTTTAAACTATTATCTTACTTTATGAAATACCCCAAGTCTCTTGCCCTGTTTGTCTTATTAGATTGTAAGCTCTATTGAGCAGGGACTGTCTTTTTGTATGTTTGTACAGCGCTGCGTGTCGTGTAGCGCTATAGAAATATTAAGTAGTAGTAGTAGTTTCCATCTCTGTTTTAAAATCCCACAGCAAATGTTATTGAAAGAGAAGAAATCTAGTGGCATAGAAGTTTAAGTGGAGGATTAATATATCGAAATGTACAGATTAGTTAGCCTAATTACATTATGATAACGATGATTGAATGGGACTTCAGAAAATCACATTCTGAATCAGATTCCAAATTTAATACTTTCTGGTTTATTAAATGCTTATTTGATAATTGGCCTGGATAATTTATGTCATACAAATATGGAAAATAAGGATTAAAATTGTTCATTATTAATGCAGTGTGGTGTCCCGTGTTTAATTTGACTTCAACATCTTTTCTATCTCCTTCCCATAAAAGAAACAGTGTCAAAAGCTATGAGTCAGCAAACTCTTAGAAGATAAACATGTATATAAAATACACTGCAGTATATTTGGATACATTTCCTTTGCTTTTTAGATTTTGTATTAAACTTTACTTAATTTTCATTTTATTTCATTGATTCTATTTTGAGAAATTCTATTTTGATAGTGAACAGGAGGTTCATGTTGCGCTGCGGTGGGAGAGAGCACCAAGGGGCACTCCCCAGCGCGGGACGAGAGATGTGTACCCTTGCGGAGAGATGGTCTTTGTCTGGGAACTGGAGAACCAAGGATCTCCACCGGACCTGCACGCTTCTGTGAGGCCACCAACACAATGGTGGTCTCTCAGTGGTCCTCCAACCACTCCAAGCCCTTTCGGACCTGACGCTGGGAACGGCAAGAAGCGGCAGGCTGGACAGAGGTCAAGGATGGACGGATACATCTGACACAAGATGAAGACTCAGACGTGGGCCATCCATTGCTCCTACCATGTGACAGGGGCCGGCCAATGGCACCGATAGCCCCTGTCACATGGTAAGGGCAAAGGGCCATCGGCGCCATTTTGATTAGTGGCAGCTGATGGCCTGAGAGTGGGAGATCGCTCCCGGGACCCCCACTGGATCACCAGGTACTTTAGAAATGTTTTGGAGGGGTCGGGAGGGTGGGGGATTCTAAATAATGAGATTTAAAGGGTCGGGGAGGGTTTGGGGGTTGTTTTTGTGTGCCCTTTCTTCCCCTCCCCGATTCCTGACGGATGAGAAAATATTGTACGATATTTTCATCCATCAGAAAAACAATTCACATCCCTAATATGAGAACTCCGACGTGGCTCCTGTCGCACCGGCATGCTGGCGGCCCGGGCCACAAAGGTAAGAGCCTGCTCGCGGTGCTGCCGCGAGCAGGATCACAACAGTTCATATATAATAGCCAAGAGCAGCAATCATAAGACTACTGTATGCTACATAATGCATATTAGAACATTTGCTGATAAGTTAAAGGCATAATTGCAGTGATGAATGAACAGTGTGGCTACACAAGCAAACTAAGCAAACAGCTAGGGAATGTTTAGTGCTTACCATTTTGAAAAGTGGTTTTAGCATACACTCTGTTCTCCTTCTGTTGTTGAAAGGAATATAGTAATCTGGTTAGTGGTAATACTGAAAGACAAATCCATCTTAGAAGAACAATATATAGTAACATAGTAAATGATGGCAGAAAAAGAGCCAAATGGTCCATCAAGACTGTCCAGTAAGCTTTATTTATCTACTTTTTTAATTAATTTATTTTTATTCTGTTAATGTAACTGCTACTCTATGCAGGTTACCCCTTATCTCCATTTCCATCCTTTAGCAGCTAGGGATCAACTGTGTTTATTTCAAGTTCTTTTGAAATTCATTACAATTCTCATCTTCACTATCTCTTCTGGGAGGGCATTCTAAGCATCCACCATCCTTTCCATGAAGAAATATTTCCTGACATTGTTCCTGAGTCTTCCCCTTTGGAGTTTCCTATTATGATCCCTAGCTCTAAAGCTTTCCTTCCATTGGAAAAGGCACAATTCACATGCGTCATTTATACTGTATCCTTCAAGTATATAAATACCTGTATCATATATCCCCCATTCCTTCTGACCTCCAGGTTCTCATCTCATATGGCTTTTGGTGCAGACCACACACCATTTTGATTACCTTTCTTTGGACTGCTTCGATCATTTCTCTATCTTTTTTTAAGATACAGCCTCCAGATCTGAACACAGTACACATAGGAAACCTCACCAATGACCTGTACTTGGGCAATATCACCTCCTTTTTCCTGCTAGTTATCTCTCTATCAATGCACCCCAGCATTCTTCTGGCTTTAGCAACCACCTTGTCACATTGCTTTGCTACTTCCAGATCATCCAATACTATCACCCCAAAGTCTCTTTCCCGATCTGTATACATCAGTCTTTCGCTGCTCCCTTTCCCCCATCATGTAGAGCTCCTTTGGATTTCTGAAGTCCCAATGTATGACTCTGCATTTCTTGGCATTGAATCCCAGCTGCCAAACCTTTGACCACTCCTTAAGCTTTCTTAGATCACTTTTCATTCTCTCCACTCCTTCAGGCATGTCCATTCTTTTGCAGATATTAGTGTCATCTGCCAAAACACAAACCTTTCCTTCTGCTTTGTTGCTCACAAAGATATTGAACAAAATCAGCCCCAAAAAGAATTCTTGAGGCTCTGCACTTATCACTCCTCTCTCCTCAGAATAGGTTAAATCTACCACCACTCCCTATCATCTGTCAACCAGTTTGTAATCCATTCTATCACCTTGGGACACACTCCCAGACTTCTCATTTTGTTCATGAGCCTTCTGTTTGAACAGTATTGAAAGCTATGCTGAAATCCAGATAAATCACATCAAGTGTTATTCCTTGATTCAAATCTCTAGTTGTGCAATCAAAATAAATTAATAAATTTGTTTAACATGACCATCCTCCTCTGGTAAAACCATGTGGCCTTGGATCCATTGGATTGAAGATAGTTGACTCTGCTTTCCTTCAGCAACTATTCCATCAATTTCCCCACCATTGAGGTAAGACTTATTGTCCTGTGGTTTCCAGCCTCCTCTCTTCTTCCACTTTTGTGGAGAGTGACCATCATCGCCCTTCTCCAATCTTGCAGAACCCCTCTGCTAGCAATAGGGAAAGCCCATAAGTAGATAGGTGGTAATTTATTTAAAAGAAGGCTAAATATTATACATTTGTTTTTAGAAGAATAATAAATCACCTGGACCAGATGGTATGCACCCCTGGGTTCTGAAAGAACTAAAAAATGAAATTTCAGAACTATTAGTAAACATTTATAACCTATCATTAAAATCAGCCAATATTCCTGAAGATTAGAAGATAGCCAATGTAACCCATATATTTAAAAAGGGATTCAGGGGTGATCCGGAAAACTATAGACCGGTAAGCCTGACTTCAGTGCCAGGAAAAATTGTGGAAACTGTTATAAAGCATAAAATCACAAAACATTTAGATAGACATGGATTAATGGGACGCAACTAACATGGATTTACCCAAGGGAAGTCTTGCCTCACAAATCTCCTAAATCTTTTTGAAGGGGGTGAATAAATATGTGGACAAATGTGAACCAGCAGATGTGGTGTATTTGGATTTTCAGAAGGCATTCAACAAAGTCCTGCATGAGAGGCTTCTAAGAATACTAAAAAATCAAGGGATAGGAGCCAATGCCCTTTTGTGGATTGCAAGTTGATTAAAAGACAGAAAACAGAGTAGGATTAAATGGTCAGTTTTCACAATGGAAAATGGTAAACAGTGCAGTGCCTCAGGGAACTGTACTTGGACCAGTGCTTTTTAATATATTTATAAATGATCTGGAAATGGGTATGATGAGTGAGGTGATCAAATTTGCAGATAGCACAAAATTATGCAGAGCAGTTAAATCTCAAGCAGATTGTGATGAATTGCAGGAGGACCTTGCAAGATTGGTAGACTGGGCTTGCAAATGGCAGTTGAAATTTAACTTGTGCAAGTGCAAAGTGATGCCTATAGGGAAAAATAACCCTTGCTATAGTTATACAAAGTTAAGTTCTATCTTAGGGGTTACCACCCAAGAAAGAGATCTGGGCGTCCTGGTGGATAATACATTGAAATTGTCAGCCCAGTGTGCTGTGGCGATCAAAAAAGCAACCAGAATGTTAGGAATTATTAAGAAGGGAATGGAAAATAAAACAGAGGATGTCATAATGCATCTGTATTGCTCCATGGTGAGACTTCACCTTGAATACTGTGTGCAATTCTGGTCACTGCATCTCAAAAAGGATACTGCATCTCAAAAAGGATATAGCTACACTGGAAAAAATGCAGAGAAGGGTGACCAAAATGATAAGGGGCATGGAACAGCTGCCCTGTGAGGAAAGGCTAAAGAAGTTAGGGCTGTTCAGTTTTGGGAACAGATAACTGAGGGGAGAGGGATATGATAGAAGTCTACAAAATCATGAAAGGACTTGAACACGTTAATGTAATCGGTTATTTACTCTCTCAGATAATAGAAGGACCAGCAGGCTCTCCATGAAGTTAGCAAGTGGCTCATTTAAAACAAATCAAAGAACATTCTTTTTCACTCAGCTTATAGTTAAGCTCTGGAATTCATTGTCAAAGGATGTGGTTACAGCAGAGTTAGTGTAACTGGGTTTTAAAACTGTTTAGATAAGTTCCTAGAGGATAAATTCATAAATTGCTATTACAGTAATTAATAAGCAATAGTTGGGTACTTGCCAGGTACTTGTGACTTGGATTGGCCACTGTTGGAAACAGGGCTTAATGGACCCTTGATGTTGCATCAGAGGTGGACCCTTGGGCTGAGATGGGGTTGATGCAACCCGTAGGTAAGGACCTACGGGTCCCCACCGTCGGCAGGTGGAGTGGGCTGATAGGCAGAGGCCACTGGAGCTTCACCTATACCAGCCCTCGTTCCCCATGGTCTAAGCCTTTGGGTGCCGGAGCCAGCATGACTTAGGTGGGCCTCTGTATATAGTTGCAGGAGAAGTTGGTTCAGCCCAGAGACAGCAGGCGAGAGATGGTACAGTCCTACTCTGGACTGGATAATGTCCTGGAAACTCAGGCATCAGTGAACGAAGGCAGACAGAGGGCGATCGAGCAAAGGTAGGCCAAAGCTTGATGAATCCACATCTAGGGAGTAGGCAGAAGAGGCGTCCAGTGGTAGGCTTGAGTCACAGCTAGTGGTGATCCAGAGGTGATCAAGCAAGGTTGAGGTCTGATCAAGGAGAAAGTCAAAAGTGTAGTCAAGCAAAGCTGAGATCTAATCATGGAGATAGTTAATAGCGTAGTCGGACGAAGCAAAGGTCAGGGTCTGGAGACAGGCAATATGTAGTCAGACAAGGAGAGGTCTGGGGATGGAGATAGGCTGTAGTGTAGTCAGGCGAAGCAGAAGTCTGGGTCTGGATATAGGCTGTAGCGTGGTCAGGCGAAGCAGAGGTCTGGGTCTGGACATAGGCTGTAGCGTGGTCAGGCGAAGCAGAGGTCTGGGTCTGGACATAGGCTGTAGCGTGGTCAGGCGAAGAAGAGATCTGGGTCTGGACATAGGCTGTAGCGTGGTAAGGCGAAGCAGAGGTCTGGGTCTGGACATAGGCTGTAGCATGGTCAGGCGAAGCAGAGGTCTGGGTCTGGACATAGGCTGTAGCGTGGTCAGGCGAAGCAGAGGTCTGGGTCTGGAGATAGGCTGTAGCGTTGTTAGGTGAAGCAGAGTCAAAGTCCGTGTAGTCAATCCGAAGCATAAGCAGGGCAGGAACAAGGAAACAGGAACCAGGAACAATGAGAAACAGGAACGAGGAAGAGACGAATCTCTTAGTAGCAACGAGTACTTGACCAGCGAGGGAGCGCAGCCTGAGCTTAAATACTTATGGATAGGTTGACGTCATCATCCGGGGCCACGGCTAGGTTCCCGCCACGGTCCCTACTTAAGGATCAGCGCTGCGTGCTGCGTGAGTAGTGGCGTGAGTAGTGGCGTCTCTCCGCGGGCCACGCAGAAAGGCCCAACGAGCAGTGGCAGCAGGACCAGGAATGCCGAGGACTGTGGCAGAGCCGGAGGCACTAGGGGAGGTCCAAGGACGGAGCTGGTGGCCCACCACCACCAGCGAGGAGGAACCAGAGGCAGGAGTCCCTGTGGAAAGGTGAGGGGGCCGTGCCGGGGGTCTATCGCGGATGGCACGCATAACACTTGATCTGACCCAGTATGGCATTTCTTATGTTCTTATGAATCTCACATCATCTGAATTTATTTTCTCAGTCAAATGATAGTGATTCTGAGCATGAGGTGGTTTTGGAGAGATTATAGCTACTATATGTTTTATGGAAACATCAGCTTCCCATAAATCAAAGACATTTCTGTCTCACCATATCACTGTCACTGCAATTCTGGATCTGCCTTCATACATCTGACAGACGGGTTTCTCAAATGTTATAAACAGTTGAATTCCAGAAGGAACAGGGTCATCATGCTCTACTTACTTGTAGAATTCTTTGTGTTGAGTAGTCTATGGGCTCCTGCCAATAACCTCCACACTCATTCTTCAGACCGAGCCTTCCCCCTCACGCCAAGACCCCACCAAACTGCTTCTGCTTCTAGTGTGGTGGGTCACCATCTGTGCTGCGGCAGAACACCATCAGAGATCCCCACAGCTGGATGCTGCTGACACAGCTAGGCTCTACTCTCCCTAAGGTGCACTCTGACTGACGCCCCTCCTCTTAAAAGTCCAGCAGTGAGAAAACCTGGCAGATGCCCTCTGATGACATCACACTCCCTGTCCTATATAAGGCCACTACAGACACCTCTCTGATGCCATGGCAACAGGTCTCCCTGCTGGCAGTAGTGTGAGTTGCCTCAGCATTCCTGTTTCTGTGTTCTCCAGTTCCTGAGTCCATGTCTTCAGTTCCAGTGTCTTCAGTTCCAGTGTCTTCATTCTTTAGTTCCTTGTGGTGCTCATCTTGTTCACCAGTCCCCATAGTTAGTCTTCAGTTCTTCAGTGTGCCTTCCCTCCTGTGTTGCTCCTTGTCTTCCTGCCCTGCATCTCCATCCACCTTTCACATGGATGGATACCTGCTATTGACTTTGGCCTGATTTCTGGATTTCCTTGGATGCTGCCTACCACTGACCACCTCTGACTCCTGGACCTCCTCAAACCTGCTTGCCACTGACCATTTGCTTGCCTTTTGGACCTCCTTGCATGCCGTCCAATACCAAACCCAGCCTGCCTTCAGACTCGCCTGCATTATCCAGCCTCCTCAATGGATCCTCCGACCACCAACAGAGGCCCCCACCTAAAACCTGCCAGCTCCGGCACCCAAAGGCCCAACCCAAGTGGAATGTAGACTAGTATAGGCGAAGCTGCAGTTGGGCATCTACCTCCTCCAACTCCACCTGCTGACAATGGGGACCTGCAGATCTCCTCCTTGTATGTTGCGCCATTTCCAACTCGTTGCAAGGATACACAATTCCAACAAATAAATATTCAGATAATGCTGCACTGTCTTCTTTTGACCCAATAATTAGACATTATAAAAGTTAAAATTTCACCTAATGGCAGTGTTTTATTTTAACTATTCTGGCTGGATTTATTCCAAAGTGCCATAGATTTTCTCCAAACAATACAAATGGTTAGTAGTTTTCTTCCTTTGTCTCAGTTGAATGCCAAGGAACTGCTACTGCAACTTGCACTGTATTGTACTAGAAGACTGAGTGTAAGGTCAAAACCTGAGAGGTCATTATATTCAGCAACACTTACCTGGCTACATGGCACTGTTTGAATATTCGGCCATGTACATTGGCCACCAATTAGCTGGATAACTATCTAGTTAAATAGTAATCCAGCTAATTGCTGGAAGGGTAGCTGCATTCCGGGGTATGAATAATTATCCAGTTAACTTTGTTGGTTGTGATGATATTCAGATTTATGTGGCTAATTTAGCCAGATAATTTAAACCTGCTTTTGAGCAGGTCTATATTTAGCTGGATAAATCTATTCAGCTAAATATTAGTTATCTGGTATATTCAGTGGTGCAGTCATACCGCTGAATATTCCAAATAAGTTAGCCAGATTTATCTGGCTAACTTGTTCAGTCATATAGCAGCTGAATGTGGACCTCTAAATATTTTAGAGAACAGAAAATATTTAGTAGTTTGGAATAGTACTTTCATTTTTTATAGTACCTACAGAACCAGAGGCTTAATTTAAAAACATTCCATCTGTACACCATAAATAATTATGTGACCAAGACATAATAATATGAATAATGCCTCCAGAAAAAGTTGCAGATTAGTAAGTGATTCACAAAGAGGTCAATGTTCAAAGGGTTTATGTTCCTAACTTTAAGAGTTAGGTGTCTAAAATTCCCATTTTGAAATTTTACAAGGGCTGAGTACCTAAATTTAAGATCCTAATTTTGCTAGGAACCTAAATTTAGAACCCTAAAAATTGGGTGGCTATTTGGACAGAGTTAGGGCAAGGAAAAACATTAGCTACTTAGCACTGATTTTACCACTAGGACCTAATTTAGGCCCTAAATCTGGGCAAATGACTAGCAGGCCTAAATTTAAGTGTATTTTCTGCTAAAACCTTTGAGGGGCCATATTCTGAAAGGTGGTTAGTTGACAAGTTATCTGGCTAAAGTTAGCAGGTTACGAAATACATCCAAGTGTGGATGAACTCCAGAGCCAGATCCTGTGATACATAAATGAATTTGTTTTGTATGATGCGATAGCTTTCACATCTTGATACTAATCTTGTTACTTCTGCATCACTGTCATACTCCACAGTCTCAATATTATTTGCATAGCACAGGAAATTATTTGCAGGTGAATATAATCCCTTTGGAATGAACACTGTCCCATTATTGATTGTTCCTCAAAACAAAACTGCTCACCTAGTAAACGTTTTTACTCAGTTGCATTCTTTGGTATGACTGCAATCCTATTATAATCTAGAATAATTCTTTTCACTTGTAATTTTAACCACCAGCATAGTTAGGAACTCTAATTAAATTATGCAGTTTTTAATACTATTTAGTACATACACACAGAGTTGCCTGTTTTATCTGTAAAAATAGAGTTAAATCTTTTGGACCCGATATTCAGAACTATTCAGGGATGTGCCACTGAATATCCATGCACAAATCGCTACTTAGCCAAAAAGTAATATTATCCATTATACAGGATCATTTATCATTTTGCGTTAGGGCCTTCTCGCACGTGATAACGCCAAAATGCGCTCGATGATTGCCGCATCACAAATTGCATATGCAAATTCAAAATTAGTATTCAAGTGGGAGGAGTTTGGGCAGAGTAAATGGATATGAGGGGCTGCTAGTGATTGAGTAATGCACACTAACGTGGGATTTAATGCCGGAAATAACTACACCTTTTTTCTTTGTGATATGGTCACAAGAGTATATATCGCTGGCAATATTGCGGATTGTGTTATTATTGCACCCATTATCACATACGATAAAAACAGGAAATATAATGAACAAACCTACCAGGACTTCCTGGGCCAATAAAAACACTTGCTTTAACCTGGTCTTACTTCCTAGAGCCATAATGTTTGTGGCCAGAATAATTGTTGCTGCATACTGGATGCGTCGGCAGGCTCGCCACAGACAACTACAACTGAAACAACAACTTCATAACAGGCAAGGCCAGTTCCCAACCCTCCTAGGGAAGTACCTGCACCACATGCACAGCCCTGGCACAGGGTGGCAGCCCAGGCCAGCGACTGGTTTGCAGGCGCCCACGACTCAGGAGATATAGGGAGAGTATCTTTCCTCCATGAACATCCTTGCTGGGCATGCCAGAGGACTATGTGGGTTCCAGGTATCGCCTCAGCTCTCAGGCTATCTTGGAATTATATGAAGAAATCCAAGGGGATCTGGATCCGGTCACCGAAAGGTCCCACAATGTGCCAGGCCTCATCAAACTGTTTGCCACCCTGCATTTCACGGCAAGCGGCTCCTTCCAGACGTAAGTCGCGATTATGGGGGGAATGTCCCAAAACACATTTTCACACAGTCTCTACCAGGTCATAACAGCAGTCTCTGACCGGCCTAATCGCTACATAGGATTTCCTAGTGACAGGCAGGACTTCATGGACTTGAAGAGAGGCTTTTTTGCCTTTGCAAAATTTCCAAATGTTCTGGGAGCTATGGACTGCACTCACGTGACCATCAATCCACCTCATCAGAGGGAGGAGATGACCTGCAACAGAAAGCTCTTCCACTCCATCAACGTGCAAGTGGTCTGAGATGTTCAAATGTGCATCCTGGATGTGGTGGCCAGGTTCCTGGGAGTCGTGCATGATTCTTTTATACTTAGTAGGGATGTGAATCGTGTCCTCGATCGTCTTAACGATCGATTTCGGCTGGGAGGGGGAGGGAATCGTATTGTTGCCGTTTGGGGGGGTAAAATATCGTGAAAAATCGTGAAAAAATCGTTAAAAAATCGAAAAATCGAAAAACCGGCACATTAAAACCCCCTAAAACCCACCCCCAACCCTTTAAATTAAATCCCCCACCCCCAAATAACTTAAATAACCTGCGGGTCCAGCGGCGGTCCGGAACGGCAGCGGTCCGGAACGGGCTCCTGCTCCTGCATCTTGTCGTCTTCGGCCGGCGCCATTTTCCAAAATGGCGCCGAAAAATGGCGGCGGCCATAGACGAAAAGATTGGACGGCAGGAGGTCCTTCCGGACCCCCGCTGGACTTTTGGCAAGTCTCGTGGGGGTCAGGAGGCCCCCCACAAGCTGGCCAAAAGTTCCTGGAGGTCCAGCGGGGGTCAGGGAGCGATTTCCCGCCGCGAATCGTTTTCGTACGGAAAATGGCGCCGGCCATACGCGTATGGCCGGCGCCATTTTCCGTACGGAAAATGGCGCCGGCAGGAGATCGACTGCAGGAGGTCGTTCAGCGAGGCGCCGGAACCCTCGCTGAACGTCCTCCTGCAGTCGATCTCCTGCCGGCGCCATTTTCCGTACGGAAAATGGCGCCGGCCATACGCGTATGGCCGGCGCCATTTTCCGTACGAAAACGATTCGCGGCGGGAAATCGCTCCCTGACCCCCGCTGGACCTCCAGGAACTTTTGGCCAGCTTGTGGGGGGCCTCCTGACCCCCACGAGACTTGCCAAAAGTCCAGCGGGGGTCCGGAAGGACCTCCTGCCGTCCAATCTTTTTCGTCTATGGCCGCCGCCATTTTTCGGCGCCATTTTGGAAAATGGCGCCGGCCGAAGACGACAAGATGCAGGAGCAGGAGCCCGTTCCGGACCGCTGCCGTTCCGGACCGCCGCTGGACCCGCAGGTTATTTAAGTTATTTGGGGGGGGTTCGGGAGGGTGGGGGATTTAATTTAAAGGGTCGGGGGTGGGTTTTAGGGGGTTTTAGTGTGCCGGCTCACGATTCTAACGATTTATAACGATAAATCGTTAGAATCTGTATTGTATTGTGTTCCATAACGGTTTAAGACGATATTAAAATTATCGGACGATAA
The DNA here is from genome assembly GCF_901001135.1 of Rhinatrema bivittatum. Classification (NCBI taxonomy): domain Eukaryota; kingdom Metazoa; phylum Chordata; class Amphibia; order Gymnophiona; family Rhinatrematidae; genus Rhinatrema; species Rhinatrema bivittatum. The sequence goes on from NC_042616.1 coordinate 173,748,361, forward strand.
TTTTAATCGTCCTAAACGATTCACATCCCTAATACTTAGGCAATCGGGCCTCTTTGAAAATTTTGAGGATGGCCTATATGGTGACAGTTGGCTTGTAGGCAAGAGAGACGCTCCTTTCTATATTCCATGTCTGGCTATGTGTTAGTGCCAAACAGCATGGAAATGGGGGGTGGCTGGAGGGAGGAAAAGCATCACTGCCATGACAAGTGACTTGCACAGTTATGTCTGCAGCTCATTGGGCCAGGGCAAGGCTTTTTCGGCCCATGCGCAGATGCCTGCAAAACTTGCCACAGCAAACAATGCACCGGTCCTAAAGCTCGGGGTGTGAGCTGGCACTATACACTTTCAATGTGTTCATTTTCAAAAAGGCCCCATTCCTATGCCACCATTGGGAGCTATTTAAAGCTCACAGGTTTATGACAACTTTGAAGGGTCCACACTGCTGGCACAGTACGATCACGTGGTTGGTTAGTGAGACGTCATCCACATTGTTGCCCACAGTTTGTCTTGAGCCTCACACACCTCAACCAGAAACAGTGTTCTGTGCGTGTTGGTGGCGTGGCATATTCCTTGTGTCTAGCCTCACGAATGGGTTTATCTGGAGCACATACCAGCGAGCCAGCATGGACATTCCCAATCACACCATGAGGTACTGTTTATGAAGCTAACACAGGTATGGCAGCTCTTATGTATCACATCAAGGTTGGCAACCACCTACACCCCAGTAGCCTTAGCTTGTTTGCAAGGAGCTGGCACGCAACTGTTGAAAGACCCAGATGTGATTCTGTGTCCCGAACAGCTGAGCTACTTTTGAGTACTGATAGCCTGCCCATATACTTGGCCACAAAAATCTGATATGCTGTCAGGCTATGCAAATTGTTCTTTAAAGGCTCAGAGAAAGGTACAGGCTACCTTATACAGTCTTATAGGATTCTGTGTTTTGCCTGCCAGATATGCAAGTGACAATGTTATGACTGATGGCTTAAATGTGTCCTTGGCGCAGGAGATTCTGGGTACAGTTGCAGGACCTGGCTTCTACCCCCATTGCGATTCCTAACACACCGGCAGAGATTAGGTACAACGAGGTCTTATGTGCTACCCACTGTGTCATTGAACACACCTTCGGAGTTCTCAAAAGTTGCTTTTGCTGTTTGGACAACACGGGTGGAGCTTTAAGGTATGCCCCATCCAAAGTTGCAGAGATAGTGCTGTTTTGCTGTGTCTTCCATAATCTCGCTCTATGCCATGGACTATGAATGGAGATACATCCAGATCCCCCCCCCCACCCGGAACTCCCATGTGTCCCTGCATGAGCCCACAACACCATGCTGAGGGGCAGCCAGCTTCACCAAAACTTTATAGAATACTGCTTTGCCACCCACTACATCCCCTTCCAGAGAAAGGAGCCCACTAGACTGTTAGCTCTCCTTGCTATCATCTTTCTTTCTCTCACTGCTTCTCTGAATAGGTCACTGTGTAAACAAAAGCAGGTATGGCTACTCTGATAACACTTGACAATGCAGCAGTATACTATGAAAACTGTTGTGAAAGTATAGATTACCTCAATTACATGTGGCTGCCATAATGTGTTCTGCCTGATAGTGACACTAAAAGAGGCATGTTGTCACGAAAGTTTGTGGGTTACCTAGCGCTATATGGCTTGGTGCCCTTCCACAGTAGACCTCATCCTAGCGCTCAGATGAGGATGAGATCGTGCCACGAGTGTGATGCACCCCAGCTACCCCTCGAGCAGGGAGAGCTATAGCTCTAGAAAAGCTGTAAATCTCAAATACCTCAGAACCTTCATGGCCCAGCCTAAAGGTACAGGTAGAGAGTTTAAGTTTTCATGCACAGATTTCCCCTTTTACTACCTCATTGTGTAGCTGAGAAGCTTGTGCATGTGAAGTGATGCACCTGTATTGGGTAGGCTTACAGTCACATGGGTGTGCCAAGATACAGCTAACACCACAGCCTGACCAGTTTCACAGCCACTGCTGAGTACATTTTCCAACTGGATCCACATTCACAGGACATGTTCAGCCAGTCCTGGTTTTGCTCCTATGCATGCAGGTATTGATAGTCAAGATTTTGCTTGCCAAACCTTTAAGAAAATCAAATGAAATCCCAGAATGTAATGGGTTCCAAACCCTGACAGCATTTAACAGTCCTGACAATTGGAGGCACTTGACAACACTACTGCAGTTATCAGAGTGGTGTTGTACCATGCCTTGCCTTACAGCCTGGGCTATAGTGCCAGTGGTACCTGGTACCATTCCCACAATGGCCACAGCTCTTTCCAAGATAGCATTCTTCTCAGGAATTGCATGCACCCCAACACAGATGCAGCGTACTACGCCTAGCTTTGCTATTTAGAAATTATAATGTGCAGAAGGTGAGGGACTCGGCAGGCGTCATGTCATGTAGATTTCGTTATCTTCTCGGAGAGCTTACATCAGTATGCATGTCCCTCTCTGTGAAGGCCTGATTGGGAATCAGATGGTGTCCTGCTTTCACTAGTATTTGAAATGACCTCTGACATGTCACTGTCACACTACGGTTTCTAAGCACTCTTATAGCACCCACATCTCTCCTGAGCAAAGGTTGACGACATAGAAGGCAACGGTAAGGTGTGTTGCAATCTCCTGCCTTCAGCTCACCCGTCACAGATAGGCTTACTCAGATATGGAAATGTCAGCGTGCAGCAAAGGGCTTGGCCATTATGCCTCATTGATAGCCATGCACCTCAGCTGTAGAGATGTATGCATGTTCCCAGAAAATAGGCAGAGTATTTACCTTTTCCCTATAGGTAGGATCTCTTACAGACAAGCAGCCATCTGTGAGTATCCTTAAAGCACATAAAGTGCCAAACAGCTTGCAGATATGTCCCTTTCCAACATCACTTTACATGTTTCCATGCTTTCTACTTGCAGACCCTTGTTGATCCACATGCCTGTCACGACTTGTGGCAAATCAGGAAGGCTGTGCCTCATGTGGTGTCTGTCACTTTTACAGTTTGCGGTGAGCATAGCAGGTGTGCTCCAACACAGTGAAAGTTCTGCTCTGTGTATAGCATTCTTGCTAGAGAAACTATCAGCTGAACAATTATTGAGCCTCCAAGCTGCCTCCATGGTCAATGGAACACAGAGCAGAATGCATAGGCCTACTGCTCACAGAGGGCTCATGTGGTTGCCATGATGAATGATAGCCTTTCAGTGTGGGTCTCTTGCCAGACATGCATTTTGTGCTACTAAAGCCATTCATGGGCCTATGTTACAATTTCAGCCAAAGTAGGTGTTATTTATGCCTCTGACAGATGTGCTTTTAGTGGCCAGGTATAGATAGTGTGTGGCGATGAAGAACTCTGACTAGTACTACATCATTAGCAGTTAGGGACAAGAAGGCACAGACATCAAAGTTGTTTGATGGCAAACATTGTAGGAATATACGCATTGCCCAGGTGTAGGTGCATGAAGTGTGTGAGTGTGCAAATAGGTGACTGTCGTGTTGCGTTAGTCTCTTTCAGTCTCTGTGTCTGTTGGTGCAGTTGCACTGTGATGTCCCTTCCTTGCCACAGCAATCAATATCCCACAGCGGGCAGTGTGTGTGTGTGTGCATTAATTTTGGACACACTCCTTTTGTACAGCAGTGTTCAAGTGCTTGCACTTTTGAGAATGGCTGCCTCTCACACTTGAGCATATGGGCTGCAGTAGGAATAGCCTAATGCCTTCTACTTAAAAATATGCCCTAGTAAACTCACAGTTGGTACTTACTGTTGAGAGAGGGCGTCGCACGTAAAATATGCAATCTTATGTGGTAGTAGTTGACAAATGTCTGGCATACACAACATCCCCGCACCTCTCACATGGATGCTTTTCCACCTAGTACTTGTAGTGTGCCTAATACTTCAGTTATTAGGGGGTGTGCAGGCTACCCAGATCTTAGGCAGGCACAGAGGTTTGCAACATTAGGGAGGCAAATAGTGGGTGTTAAGGAGCTGTCCACTGAATGTGCGCATGCTGTGATGGATGGAACGCAGAGTGGCCAGGACCACATAATGCCATTGATGTAGGCCCCATTCAGATGAATGGTTTGCATCATGATGGTTTTGAAACAGCCTGTACTCAGATAGCCAGTGAAGGGGTATGTGTGTGTGTGGATGGTTTGCTTGGCAGGTGCCTGAGGCCTGGCAGAAGTTCTATTTGACAGTCCCTTTTTTGTCTCTGGTCTGCTTTGCCTCCCCCCAGTTGTTCATATAATGCACAATTTAAATAAAGGCTGCCAACCCAGGAGGCATAATTTCACACTCCCTATGTTCTCTGTATATGTCGGCAGGGTAGGGCTCCCTTCTTTCTGTCATATGTAGGTCAATATCTTTCCTGTCCATACATAGAGGTGGTGCGCCAATATCTGCTGTTGAATGTAGGGGACAGGGTTTGCTGGGCACTTTAGGGGCTCCGCTTTTACACTAACCATATTTTCCCTTCCACACGACTGTGTACTTGTTGACTGTTGAAACAGTGTTAGCTGCTGTGTGACAACTAGAGAGGAGGCGTGAAAAAGTAGTGAATTGTCCATAATGTGCACAGGCAAAGAGCACGGGGGCTGCTGCTGCTGCTTGGGACCTGGCAGATTTCCATAGACAGGCTGGCATTCCTGTTGTGGGATGCCTTTGGGATCAGGATGCTACCTGTAAGGTCATCCCAATACAGGGGTGCCAGCCACTGTGTGAAAGTGTGCCTGGCCCCAAGCAGCAACAGCCCTCTAGGCCCTGTGCTATTTGCCTATACACATTGTGGACAAGACCCTACTCCCTCATTCCTTCTCCCTCGTTCTCACCCAGCAGCTCACACTCTGTTCCAACAGTCAGCAAGAACACGGTGTATTAGGTTTAGTGTGAAAGTGACAAAAGGTTGGTTACAGATAGCCTTTCAGTCATTACACAAGTAAGGGGTCAGCAGATAAAGTCTTGGGTCATGATGACTCAAACTTCCCCTGATCACCACACAATCTCTACATGTACACAAAATACTGTGTGCAGCACCTACCTACTGGCCTTCTCACATACAGTCCATGTAAGCAGGATTTACCTATGATTATGCAGTGTGAAGAAGGCAACAAGAGGCAATAGTGAAGGTCCCCAGTAATGAGCTTCTACTTTAGCTCTCGCTGTATTCCTTTGCAGCATACACTGAAGGTTCATTTCTATGGGCTACCCCATATGTTCTTGTCTGCTAGATAAGTGGCAGGTTGGACTCACCGTGCAAGGACAATCTAGCATGCAAGGTCATATGGAAGGCAACCCGTGTACCTAGTGAACCGTGAATACAAAAACCACACAATGAAAGACGGCAACCAGGAAGTCTCTTTTTCAACCAGTGACTACTTTATTAGTGAAAACATGTAGTGCAATGTTTGAAATAAAGTCAATGTGGAAGGTAATCACAATGTGGAAGGACAAGATAGCAAATAGCACAAAGCCTTGTATATTTAATGAACAGCACATTCTGAGTAGACCTGCACATAATATACAGTATAGAAAAAAGCCAATGAAAGGGGTGAAATTATCATGAAGAAGGAAATTGACCGGAGACCCAAAGAAAAGCACAGGAAATGAACAAAATGAAGATGTAACTGTAAAGGCGTGGGATCACTCATTTGAAAGACCTGGAAAGGGATCAAACGTGGATGTCATGGTGAGAAATTGCAAAATAAGAAAAATGCTGGAAATGCAAAGAAGCACAAAGGGTATCTGAAGAAAAAAGAGGGGCTCATAACCAACTTAACCATACACGAAAACCATTTGGGCAAACAACAATTAAAATTCAATTCATTAAGTGCAAGTCTGAAATAAAAATATACAAAAGCAGCAAACAACCAACCAACACACTTGTGTTTCAGTAACTCTTGGTGACAGGTTAAATGAATTCAGGTATGTTAGTATTCCCCTACAAAAATTGTAAATTAAAGCAAAGTAGGATTTGGAGATATCTAACCTCCAGGATTTAGGAAACAGTTTATTTTGAGTTTAACAATCCAAACAGTTTTCACATGATTCAAGGTCCAGTACCTTCTTTAATAACCCATTACTCTTTCCTCTCACTTGCAAATCTCAAGATGAGCTAAGCAGAAAGCTTTCCAGATATGCTGTAAAATCACTTTTTTTATATATAACCTGTTCAGTGTTCAGCCAAGCAGACAGAGACCCAACTTATCAGTTGAACTATTTGGATTTTTTTTTTCCTCCATCCTCTAAGAAACGTGAAATCTTTTCAAATCTGTTATATAGTTTTTTGATAAAGTCTTTCCCTCTTTCTCCAGTTTAAAATTACAGACGGAACATTTCTTCCCTTTCCTCTGCAACCGTTGCCAGTCTCGGGTTTTGAAATGATATGTGATTGTACGCAATGAGCATTTTGAACGAAGGGCTGAAAATGAATTTAAAAGGTGGAAGTAAGGAGGCAGTAGTGAAAGTGAATTCATGCAAGTGTACATGTATGTGCTGTGGTCTGAGGGATGTTAACTGGACCCCTTATGTCCCAGGCCCTGCTGCTACCCTTATATTTTCTCTACTGTAATCAGCTGAAAACCCTGCTTCAGTATTTTTTCCCAGAGTCTATCTACATTATCATGCCCACCAAAGTTCCCACTCATTTTTAGTGGACTGTGTGCTCAAAGACATTTTCATGTGCACCCTAGTGTTCAAAATGTGTGCACAGTGTGCTTTGAAACACCATTCTATTCTCCTTTTTCTTGGGTATGCTTCTCACCTCTGTGCACGTGGCTTACAGGGGGTGTTGATACCCACTATCATAATCTTCCTTCAAATATAGATTCAATTTACTGCTGGAATTATTTAGGCCCTGGTGGGTAAAAATAGGGCTAAAAAAATAAAAATGAAACTTTTTTTTTTTAAAATAAAACTGGAAAGTCAGTTTGCACAGAGAAGTTTGAAATAATTCATCTTTTGCTCAAATACAAATTTCCTGTAGTTTCTGGAAGGGAAAATATTTTATGGAAAATAAAAAATGCAAACAACCTTGTATGAAAAGCACTGCAGGACTTTTGTCCAGGTTTAAATTTAGACCTTTTGTCCATATACCCATACTTAAATTTAGACTTTCTGTACAAGTTTTTGCTTGCCTGATGTTTTCTATCAAAACAGTACTCTATTGCTCTGAGGTAGGGCAGAGAATGGTATATAAAGCTACAAAAGGAAGAGTAAGAATTAAAGCAGGGGCTAGGATTAATGAAGAAGAGAATCAGAAGACATCAGATATTGTTTCATGCTCAGTATTTATGCTCAGTATTTACTAGAAGGAGTACATTATGGGCTTAAGATCAACCGAATGAGGGGCTGCAGTGTTAACATGTCCCATTTTATTAATAAAGTAATAATTAAGTTACTGGTACTCTTAAAAGCAGTCAAAACCATAAACTGGTTACATCAACCAGGTACCAGTTACACTTCTCACAGCTCTGTTATATTTGTCACTGGTGAGGGTCCAGGAGATTGAAGAAAAGCAGTGATGGCACCTCTTCACAAGGTTAGGAATAAAGAAAAAGCAGAAAATTATCGACTTGGGGTAGCTAGCTCCGGTTTTCGACTGTCACAAGCCATTCAGGTTTTCAGAATAGCCCCAATGAATATACAGAAGATAAGATATACTTGCATGCAATGGAGGCGGTGTCTGAGAGTGCATCCCATGAATTTTCAGCACGGATAGCTTGACAATGCGACCAGCTTGTGGCTCTCAAGGACCAGAGTTGCCTAGCTCTGTTAAAGACTTACTAGTTTGAGATCTTTAGAAAGTACAGAAAGAAAACCACTGTTAAAAGGAAAGAAGAGTGCAATATTATGACATCAGAGAATTATGGTACTCAAGGCAGCATGGTTCACAAGAAGATTTTTACAAACGTGATTGAATTCTTTAATAAAGTAAGCAGGAGAGTAAATTAGTAGGAATGTGAACTGTGATTTTTTTTTCTGTTTTGCTTCATTGGTTTTTGTTTCTTTTTGGAGGTTCATTTTATGTTGGTTTTAGTGTGTAGCATTTTACAAAATTGCAAAATTATTTCAGACTTCTCTGTGCAAACTGACTTTCCAGTTTTATAAAAAAAAAAAAAAAGTTTTGGGGGTTTTTTTTTAGCCCTATTTTATCCACCAGGGCCTAAATAATTCCAGCAGTAAACTGAATCTATATTTGAAGGAAGATTATGATAGTGGGTATCAATGCCCCCTGTAAGCCACGTGCACAGAGGTGAGAAGCATACCCAAGAAAAAGGAGAATAGAATGGTGTTTCAAAGCACACTGTGCACACATTTTGTACACTAGGGTGCACATGAAAATGTCTTTGAGCACACAGTCCACTAAAAATGAGTGGGAACTTTGGTGGGCATGATAATGTAGATAGACTCTGGGAAAAAATACTGAAGCAGGGTTTTCAGCTGATTACAGTAGAGAAAATATAAGGGTAGCAGCGGGGCCTGGGACATAAGAGGTCCAGTTAACATCCCTCAGAACGCAGCACATACATGTACACTTTTTACCTGCATTTCTATGCATGAATTCACTTTCACTACTGCCTCCTTACTTCCACCTTTTAAATTCATTTTCAGCCCTTCGTTCAAAATGCTCATTGCGTACAATCACATATCATTTCAAAACCTGAGACTGGCAAGGGTTGCAGAGGAAAGGGAAGAAATGTTCCATCTGTAATTTTAAACCCACACCACCTGAATTAAAAAAAAATAAGGTCCCTGAGTTTTCTTCTGCAGAGGGAATCCCCAGACCTTCTGTCCCTCTTACCTTCATAGGGAGTAAAAAATGGGCAGAAGCAATCTCCAGTCACTCCTGACCCACCTGTGTTGTATTTAGATTGGTGCCAGTTGATCTGAGGCCAGTGGCTCAGGTCGGCTGGCACTATTTTGAAATATGGCATCAAGACAGGAGCAACTAAGGATTGCAGGTAAGCTGAATAGGTTTCTGTGGAGTGAAGTCCAGTATGCTGTAGAAGGGGTTAGAAAAAAACAGATGGGGGGGGCAGCTTTTTGAAAATTTAGATGGTACATTTAGTGATGAAGAGGAGGGGTATAAGAACCCAGTTTACAAATGAAACAAAATGAGACATTTCCTATTTTATTTCAAATGAAAGAACATTCCTATAGGTTTGGTAATGACTGTAGATATGGCTTCTCCAGATTTCTGACTGGTCTACCCAGGGGACGATTGAGCCAGCTAGCCTTTATTGTAGTGGAAGCAATATTTTAAATTAGGCAGGAAAATATATACGTAGCAGTGCTGAGGTTCTCTGAAAATATATGCTTAGAGTCAACAGCAGTAGAAAAAAGTTTTTATTAAATGCTATAAAATATTATAAATCTTAAATTTAACTAATAAGGTACCTTATGGCGAGGCAGAGTAACACGCAAGGCATCAACACAAACTCCCTCTCAAATAATTTTATGAATAACAAAGCATTATATAGAATTTACAGTTGTATATTTCCAACCCCTAAACTAGGTTACATAATTGTCAAAATTTATATGATTGGCTTGCTATTATAAACAAATAATCTAAATGGCCATATGATAACTTACTCTCAGTCTCTGTGCTATTTAATCTTCACCTCGTATGCTAGTAATGATGTTATCTATGGCTCGCAATTAGATGGAATGTCAACTGGCTTTGTGTCTGTTCAAAAATGTTCTATAACCTTAGATGAAATGTCAACTGGCCTTGTTTCTATATTCTCATGGTCCAGTTCTAGCTGCACTTTTATCAAGCTTACAGCAGGCGTCTGTCAAGGAAAACAAGTACAAGGTTGCAGCACAAATGTCATGTTATAATATTATGCTTGGTAAAGGCTGCATATGATAAAAAAAAAAAAATTAGGAGAACAGGAATACTGACTTCTTGGGTATAAAATGGTGTTTCACTGCGACTAAGGGCCTATGAGCACCCACAACAGCAGGACTCAGAAAGAGGTTGGGTCCACACTGGTGAAAGGAAAGATGAACAATGTGTATTGCTGACTTCTGAAAAAAAAAATAGAATAAAGAGATGTAATCCAATGAACATAGTAACATAGTATAGTAAGCAGAAAAAGACCAAATAGTCTAGCCACCATCCAGTCTGCCCAGCAAGCTTCCCGCAGGTTACCCCCATGCCTTATAGTAAGAATAGTATACTTACCAGCAAGACCAAGCAACTGTCAAACCCACAACAAAATTACTGCAACATGTTTACGTGATGAGCAGCCTTCCTTATAATTCCAACAATACTGCTTTAATGTTTTTTGCTTTTGGACTTGGCCACAAAAGCTTTATCCGAAGGTCAGCATATCAGTACCCCAGACTGTAAAAGTCAGGGCTCAGTGTTGGCTGTCTTCAGAATCCAATACCCTTTTTTCCCTGTCCTGCTGTCAAAGCAGAGAGTGATGTTGCAAATGTGTCTAAATCATCAAGGCTAATTTGTTAAGGATAGTAATCCCCATTGCCTTCTGGTTAAGGAACTTATTGTCGTTCCATGCAGGTTACCCCCATTCACTTTTCTTCATTATCATCCTCAAGCTTTTAGGGATCCACAGAGTTTAACCCATGCCCATTTGAATTCATTTACTGTTTTTTTATGAAAAAATATTTCCTTATTTTGGTTCTGAGTCTTTCCCCCTAGATTTCCATTTCATGACCCCTAGTTCTACTGTTTCCTTTCCAATGAAAAAGTTTCAAGGTTTGTGCATTGTTAAATCCCTTCAGGTGTTTCAAGGTCTGTATCATATCCACCCTGTACCTCCTCTCTTCCTCCTCTCCTTATATTTCTTCTGATAAGGACCCCACACCATTTTGGTTAACCTTCTCTGGACCACCTCCATCCTGTCTCTATCATTTTTGAGATATGGGCTTCAGAACTGAACACTGTACTCCAGGTGAGGCCACACCAAGGACCTATACAAGGACATCACTACCTCCTTTTTCTTACTGTTTATTCCTCTCTTTATGCATCCCAGAATTTTTCTGGCTTTAGCTATTGCCTTGTCACATTTCCTCACTGCCTTAACATCAGCAGACACTATTACTCCAAGGTCCCTCTCCCAGTCCATGCACATTAGTCTTTCACCCCCATCACATAAGGTTATTTTGGATTACAGCACTCCAGATGCAAGACTTTGCACTTCTTGACACTGAATCCCAGCTGCCAAATCTACAACCAGCCTTCAAGCTTTCTTATATCACCTTTAATTCTCTCTTCTCCTTCAGGCATGTCCACTCTGTTACAGATGTTAGTATCATCCGCAAACAGAAAAACTTTACCTTCTGTCCCTACCACAATGTCACTCATAAAGATATTGAGCAGAAGCAGTCCCAAAACTGATCCCTATGGCATAAGAACATAAGAAAATGCCATACTGGGTCAGACCAAGGGTCCATCAAGCCCAGCATCCTGTTTCCAACAGTGGCCAATCCAGGCCATAAGAACCTGGCAAGTACCCAAAAACTAAGTCTATTCCATGTAACCATTGCTAATGGCAGTGGCTATTCTCTAAGTGAACTTAATAGCAGGTAATGGACTTCTCCTCCAAGAACTTATCCAATCCTTTTTTAAACACAGCTATACTAACTGCACTAACCACATCCTCTGGCAACAAATTCCAGAGTTTAATTGTGCGTTGAGTAAAAAAGAACTTTCTCCGTTTAGTTTTAAATGTGCCCCATGCTAACTTCATGGAGTGCCCCCTAGTCTTTCTACTATCCGAAGAGTAAATAACCGATTCACATCTCCCCGTTCTAGACCTCTCATGATTTTAAACACCTCTATCATATCCCCCCTCAGTCGTCTCTTCTCCAAGCTGAAAAGTCCTAACCTCTTTAGTCTTTCCTCATAGGGGAGTTGTTCCATTCCCCTTATCATTTTGGTAGCCCTTCTCTGTACCTTCTCCATCGCAATCCTGTTTCTAACAGAGGCCAAACCAAGCCACAAGAACCTGCCAATTACCTGGCACTCCGCTTAACACCCTTTCTTTCTTCAGAGTAGATTCCATTTACCATTACATGCTGTTTTCTGTCAGTCAACCAGCTTGCAATACATGCCACTACCTTGGCGCCCACTCCCATGCTTTTCATTTTGTTCACTAACCTCCTATGTGGGACAATATCTAAAGCTTTGATGAAATCCAAGTAAATCACATTTAGTGCTCTTTCTTAATCCAATTCTCTAGTCACTGAATCCAAAAAATCAATCAGAATTGTTTGACAGGACCTTCCTCTGGTAAATCCATGCTACCTTGGATCCAGCATCCTACCAGACTGTAGGTAGTTCACTATCTTCTCCTTTAGTAGAGTTTCTATTATTTTACCACCACTGAGGTGAGGCAAACTGGTCTGCAGTTTCCAGCCTCCTCTCTTCTCCCTCTTTTGTGAAGTGGGACCACCACCACTGTTCTTCAATTTAAGAGCATAAGAACATGAAATTGCCATGCTGGGTCAAACAAAGGGTCCATCAAGCCCAGCATCCTGTTTCTAACAGAGGCCAAACCAAGCCACAAGAACCTGGCAATTACCCAAACACTAAGAAGATCCCATGCTACTGATGCAATTAATAGCAGTGGTTATGCCCTAAGTAAACTTGATTAATAGCAGTTAATAGACTTCTCCTCCAAAAACTTCTCCAAACCTTTTTTTGAACCCAGCTACACTAACTGCACTAATCACATCCTCTGGCAACAAATTCCAGAACTTAATTGTGCATTGAGTGAAAAAGAAATGTCTCCGATTAGTCTTAAATGTGCTACTTGCTAACTTCATGGAATGCCCCCTAGTCCTTCCATTATTCAAAAGTGTAAATAACCGCTTCACATCTACTCATTCAAGACCTCTCAAGATCTTAAATACCTCTATCATATCCCCCCTCAGCCGTCTCTTCTCCAAGCTGAACAGCCCTAACCTCTTCAGCCCTTCCTCATAGGGAAGCTGTTCCATCCCCTTTATCATTTTGGTCACCCTTCTTTGTATCTTCTCCATCATAACTATATCTTTTTGAGATGCGGCGACCAGAATTGTACGGTATTCAAGGTGTGGTCTCACCATGGAGCAATACAGAGGCATTATGACATTTTCTGTTTTATTAACCATTCCCTTCCTAATAATTCCTAACATTCTGTTTGCTTTTTTGACTGCTGCAGCACACTGAACTGATGATTTCAAAGTATTATCCGTATCCACTATGATGCCTAGATCTTTTTCCTAATATGGAACCTAACATTGTGTAACTACAGCAAAAGTTATTTTTCCCTATATGCAACACCTTGCACTTGTCCACATTAAATTTCATCTGCCATTTGGATGCCCAATCTTCCAGTCTTGCAAGTTCCAGTCTTGCAATCCGCTTGTGATTTAACTACTCTGAATAATTTGATAACCTCACTCATCGTATTCCTTTCCAGATTATTTATATATATATTGAAAAGCACTGGTCCAAGTAGAGATCCCTGAAGCCCTCCACTATTTACCCTTTTCCACTGAGAAAATTAACCATTTAATCCTATTCTATGTTTCCTGTTTTTTAACCAGTTTCTAATCCACGAAAGGACATTGCCTCCTATCCCATGAATTTTTAGTTTTCTAAGAAGCCTCTCATGAGGGACTTTGTCAAATGTCTTCTGAAAATCCAAATATATTACATCTACTGGTTCACTTTAATCCACATGTTTATTAACCCCTTAAAAAAAATGAAGATTTGTTAGGCAAGACTTCCCTTGCATAAATCCATTTTGACTGTATTCCATTAAACCATGTTTTTCTATATGCTCTACGATTTTGATCTTTAGAATAGTTTCCACTATTTTTCCCAGCACTGAAGTCAGGCTCACTGGTCTATATTTTCTCAGATTGCCCCTGGAGCCCTTTTTAAATCCTGGGGTTACATTGGCCACCCTACATTCTTCAGGTACAATGGATTATTTTAATGATAGGTTAATAATTTTAACTAATAGATCAGAAATTTTATTTTTGAGTTCCTTCAGTACCCTAGGATGCATACCATCCAGTCCAGGTGATTTGCTACTCTTTAGTTTGTCAATCTGGCCTACTACATTTTCCAGGTTCACAGTGATTTGGTTCAGCTCGTCAGACTCATCACCCTTGAAAACCATCTTCGGAACTGGTATCTCTGCAACATCCTCATTAGTAAACACAGAAGCAAAGAATTAATTTAGTCTTTCTGCAATAGCCTTATCTTCCCTAAGAGCCTCTTTAACCCCTCGGTCATTTAACGGTCCAACCGACTCCCTCACAGGTTTCTTGCTTTGGTTATATTTTAAAAAGTTTTTATTATGAGTTTTTGCCTCTATGGCCAACTTCATTTCAAATTTTCTCTTCGCCTGTCTTATCAATGTTTTACACTTAACTTGACAATGCTTATGTTTTATCCTATTTTCTTCAGATGATTTTTCTTCTAATTTTTAAAGGATGATTTTTTTTGTCTAAAATAGCCTCTTTCACCTCAGCTTTTAACCATGCTGGTAATCATTTTGCCTTCCTTCCACCTTTCTTAATGCATGGAATACATTCCCATTTCCAGGGATCTATCGAACAGGTCTTTCAGTGGACCAGCCACCACTTCTCTGAGCTCCCTCAGTATCCTAGGATGTACTTCATCTGGTCCCATGGCCTGGTCCACTTTCAGTTTTCCTAGCTTTTCCCATTCATTTTCTTCTGTAAATGGAGTTTCATCTACTCCAGCCCACCTGCATTCTTGTCAACCAACAACAGTCCTTCTCCACGGTCTTCTTTAGTGAGCACTGAACTGAAGTATTTGTTTAATACCATTTCTTCATCTCTCTCCACACATTACTCCTGGTGACCTTCCTTCTTTTTCTGATACATCTGAAAAATCTTTTGCCACCTTGCTTTACCACTTTGGTAATCTTTTCTTCATCGCTGTCAGTTTCACCAAGTATTCTTCTCTATGTTCCTCTTTTTGGGATGCTTTAAACTTTTTGACATATTCACAGAAGAATATGTAAGGATTGGTATCAGATATTAGTGTGTGCTAAACAGGTGTAATCCACTGCCTCCTGCCCACAATGAGCCACAAGCAGTTGTCAGACACAAGTCACATCATCTACTGAATCCCCAGATTAATTACTTAGATGAGTATTTTCAATTTAATATTTGCTATGCATAAAAATGTTGCAAATAAACTTGTTCTTATGTTAACCAGTGCTTGACAATTAAACTAGTGAACAAATCATAATATTCTCTAAAATGAAACTGCATGTATAAGTCTTTGTTTATTGGGTTACATCTCTTTTTTGTATTATGTTTGTTATGATATGAGGTGGTTGCTTATGTTTGGGGGGGGGGGGGGGGTTGTAGTTTTTGCTGACTTTTGACCCATTCACAAAGTGTCGTCTACATAAAATGCCCTTGGGGTTTCAACTTTTCTCCATTCAATAGTTCTGGTTACCTGGGTCTGCTTTTAAGAAGCAATAATCAGAGTGATTTATTGCTCCCCTCTCCCCTTTTGTGTGGGTGAAAATATACACACTGACACAGCATACATACTTTTACCTGTAGGGAAACGTGGGCAAAATTATTTCGAGGGAGGGAAATTATATGCAGAGACTGCTTTACTGCAGGTAAAAATGTGCCAGCCAAATTTTCAAAGAAAACTCTTAGTGAGTAGTTTTCTTTTGAAAATGAGTTTGCAGTCTTGCAGTATTTTGTATCTACAACTGCATCCTAGACAGGGAGTTTCAGTATTGATCTCCCCATTGCTATGGAAAAAGATGTTTTTTAAATTAGTTTTATTTTGAATTCAGTTTGGAGGCATGCAGGACCCATGTAAATATTACTTCTAAGGATATAAATGTAGGACAAGGTTAATTTTGTCATTTATGCCTTATATATATAAATTGATTTGTGTTAACCTGACTTCTCCTAATCACTGTTTCTGCAAGCAAAAGCACATTTCCTGTGAGGTCACAGCACACTGAGGAATAATTTTACCTAGATTTCACACAGTAGGGTGCCGATGCAATAAAGTGTGCCCAGCCTAGCTCACAAATGGACACACATTTTGGTCGCTCTAGATTAACACCCAATGCAATAAGGGGATTAGCGCATCCAAAAGGCATGCCCAAACATGTAGCTAATAGTGCTCATCATTACATGTAAATTCCATGTAGATGAGGCTACTAGCTATACCCTGTGATTTTTTTTGTATATAAATTATATTTTTAAGCATGCTAAATGTGTCTTGTGCTCAGGTTACTGAGCTTTTTAAAATTCTCAAAGCATTGGCATGCTAGTAGTTTACAGCATCAAGAATTAAGACAATTTTTGCTATACGAGTGAAAACAATGTAAGAAAAAATTGTCCTCACATTTTATTACTTGAGACTCAAGAAGAGTCAACATACTGGAAGCAGTGAGTCAAAAATGAAACTAAGTGCCTGCTGCTGCCATACAACCAAAGGAATGTGCAAAGAAATTTATTTTAAGTTGTTTCTTTTTTTTTTTCATTTCTGGGGCTTTTTTGATTCTTTTATTTTTTTTATTGCCATCTTTTATTGCTTTTTTTGGCAGGATTGGACATCAGTTTCACGTAAAATGAACTGAAATGAAAATGCCTTCTTCAGTTTGATTACCATTCATTTTTAAAGGAGTGTGCATCTCTAATTCACAAGCTTCATGTTAAACTTCTTACATAGCTGAAAGACCTGGTGAATTTTATTCCACTAGCTTCAGAAACAGGAGCTTGCATATACATATACATCATTAACAGTCTGGGTCCAGGCCATCCACAAAGTTATCCAGCACCCAGGGCTGTCTGGGGGCAGTGCCAGCCATAGGAGGGTGGGGGCAATGTGGGAGAGGTGCTTTTCAGATGATATGGCAGCACACTAGCAGCTGCAAAGAGCTTCAACTTTCAAATATCACTGCTACCATATGGTACTTATTGGAATCCAGTCCACGTTTTCCTTCTTTATTGGAATCCAGTCCAGGCATTCCCTATTTTAAGGTTGCTTCTTTTGTAAATAACTCCGCTGCCGCAGACACAACCCTCATTTTAAGGCAGGTTTCTTCAGGTGCTTTTTTTCTCTTGGTTCCCTCAGAGTGCGACTGCCGCTTGTACAGAAATATAAAAGTTTAGGAAAAAGAGACAATTACAGCTATTGTCCTACTTTAGTTGTCAGCTTTTCCCTTCCTTAATGAGGACTGCTCCAATCAGGTCTCCAGATAGGATTCCAGGTTCTTTGCCAGGCTGGCCTCCTTCTGTCTCCTCACCTCCTTCTGTCACACTCACCACTGCTTTAACCTGGGAGAAACAAGACATGCTGCTCAGTGAGTCAGCAGGTTTCTGTTTTGTTTTTAAGGTGGACTGGCCTAATTCTTTATTTTCTCTTGCCCTTCTATCCCTTTCCCTACCCCCCTCCCTGCCCCTTCCAAAGCCCCTGTTTGGGACAGAAGGAAGTGCTGGAATTACTAAGTTAAGTTAAGAATGAAGCCTAGCTACCTTCATCTTTTCATTCACTTCCAGCAGTGATTTAAACATTTGCTTTAGCCAGTTTAACTCAGAAATTACCACTTGAGCACAAACAAATCCAGTGTTTCCTTACTTTCAACTTTTTCACATTTTTACCTGGAGTTAACTTTTCATTTGCACTTCAGAACTGAAAGTAATTGTTTGCATTACTTTCATCCCTCATCCCCAATTGCAATACTATGTTTACTGATTTTCTTTTTGTCGCCTTATTGATTTTTCTTCTATGCATCCATAACAATGTTTGCATTTATCTTGCTCTGTACAGTTTTAAATAAAGTTTGGTTGCCAAACTATGACGTGTTATTTATTTATTTATGAACATTTGACAGTCTGCTTTTTTCCAGGAATGGTCTCAATGCAGATTACAATCAATTTTAATAGACTAACAGGTACATTTGCTGAAACAATAGCTATAGCACTGTGTCCTTAAAGAAAGCATCAGGGGTAGTTTTCGAAAGGATTTCCACACTTAAAACTGGGTTTTACATGTGTAAATACGCTTTACCTGTGTATGTGGGCTTTTGAAAATGGTTACAATATATACCATTCAATTGTCAATAGGTTTTACCTGCCTTAACTGCACTTAACACAGATAAATGGACTTTTGAAAATTGCTGCAATAGTATGTTACATTTACATGTGTAATTGCTTTGAAAATTACTTCCATTGGGGTAGAGGAACTTAGTTATTTCTTAATGAACAGGCTGAATGAAGATCTGGTTAAACAGTCATGCCTTGGCTTTTTTTTTCCAGAAAATGAGGTAGAATGGTTCCAGGCAAATGGGTAGAAGAACCTCATTCCAGATCTTGGGAACATAGCTGCTGAAGACCATTAGCCTTGTGCAAGTCAGATTCATGGAAGTCAAGGAAAGATAGGAAAGAAGGACCTTGTGTGAAGATCAGAGTTTTCTCAATGGGGTGTAGGAAGCAAGGAGATGGGAGAGATACTCCAGGACCTGTCTATTTACATGTTTGAAGACAAAGCGGATAGGCTTCAACTAAGAGCCAGACTAGTCCTTATGTGGTCCAATGCTTTGGCCCCTCATCAGTACTCTGGCTCTCATATTTTGCATGAGTTTTAGGCATTTCAAACTGGTGAGGGAGATTCTATTCTGTAATGAGTTTCATTAATCTAATCAACAGGTAATTAATGCATGAATAATAGAAGCCAGGTTGTACTGATCAAGATAGTTGTGTAGTTGCTGAATTTGGCAGAGGTACAAAAAGGAGGCTGTCACTACTTTAGAGATGTGGGAATCCATCATGAGATTTGGATTGAGTTGAACCTCTATGCTTCGGAAGATTCTTCAGGCTGAAGGGAGGTTGCTGACAGGGAAGGTTGAGATCACAGGAAGTGAACTCAGTGGCTAAGCCGGAAGAGTTCAGATATGGAGGGGTCAGGTTTGAGTTTAAATACTGTTTGCAATATGTACAGAAGTGGAGAGCAGAAGAAAGGTGAAGAACCATCCAAGAGTTGGAATTTCATTGTGGTACCTGTATAATGTACTGTGTGGGAACAGAGGAACAGATATGGCTCTTCCCCTGCTTGGTAAAAATCCATTTTAAACACTGAACTATGAGACAGCCAGAAGCACAAACTCTTGAGGATAAGGAGAAAGCTTAAATTAGTTAGCCAAATCTGAGTGTCTGTTCAAAATCAAAAGCAGATAGTGTCCAGTTAACATCTTGACCAAGGTTTAACAGTTTCTCTGTATTAAATACTGAAGAAGTTCTCGAGAAAAGATTGAAAAGTTTTCTGAAAAGAGAGAAGAAACCCAATGCATACAGAAATTCCAGATCAGAAACCAAAGAAAAAAAGTTCACTGTGATGGATGACTCTGTCATCAGAGTCACTAATCCTTTCCCTTGCACAAATGCAAAGGGAAAAGGGGATAACAAAACTCAACTAAAGAGGTCACAAAAGGAGTCCAGGAACAGCAGTAACCTGAATGAAGAAAGCTGGAAAGCTATGAGCACAAATGCTCATAGTTTGGGCAATAAAATCCCAGATCTGCAAGCCCTAATGGTGGAGGCGGTCTTGGACATTGTTGCTGTAACGGAAATGTGTTTTACGGAATCTCATGACTGGGATACAGCAATACTAGGCTATAACTTGTTAAGGAACGACAGAGAGGATAGGAAAGGGGGAGGAGTGGCTCTTTATGTCAGAAACAATATCCAAGCATCTTAGCTGCAAGGAAGATGGGGCAATGAAAAAGCACTATGGGCCAACCTAAAAAAAGATGGGACATCCATTTTTATTGGAGTGGTTTACAGGCCTCCAAACCAAAAAGAAGAGTTGGACAGAGATTTGGTTGAAGACATCCAAAAGATGGGAAAGAAGGGAGAAGTGGTGATCATTGGAGACTTTAATATGCCAGATGTAGACTGGAGAATCCCATCTGCAGAATCTAATAATAGTAGAGAAATAGTGGATGCCCTGCAAGTAGCTTTGTTCAAACAAATGGTTATGGAACCCACGAGAGAAGGAGCTATACTCGACTTAGTGCTCACTAATGGAGATAATGTCTCTAATGTCCAGGTGGGCGCCCACCTCAGCACCAGTGATCATCAAACGGTATGGTTTAATATCACAAAAAGGATATGGAAAAGAAGCACAAAGACCTGAGTTTTGCAGTTCAAAAACTCGGACTTTGATGAAATGGGGAAGTACCTGGAGGAAGAACTAAAAGGCTGGGAGAACGAGAGAGATGTGGATCAACTGTGGACCAATCTAAAAGGAGCAATTACCAAGGCAACTAATCTATATGTTAGAAAAGTAAAGAAAAGCAAAAGAAAAATGAAACCTATCTGGTTCTCAAAGGAGGTGGCTGACAAAATAAAGGCTAAAAGAACAGCGTTCAAGAAATATAAAAGATCCCAAAGGGAGGAGCACAAAGAAGAATATCTGGTAGAACTGAGGGATACGAAGAAATTAATCAAGATGGCAAAAAGTCAAGCGGAAGAGAGGATTGCCAAGGAGGTAAAGAGAGGTAATAAAACATTTTTCAGATACATTAGTGAAAAGAGAAAAGTTCAAAGTGGTATAGTGAAATTGAAAGGTGGAAAGGATCAATGTGTGGAGAGAGACGAAGAAATGGCAGAAATATTAAATGAATACTTCTGTTCTGTGTTCACTAAGGAGGACCCTGGAGAAGGACTGTCCCTAGTTAACAAGAAATTGGAGGGGAGTGGAGTAGATGTAACTCCATTTACAGAAAAATATGTATGGGAAGAGCTGGAGAGTGGACAAAGCCATGGGGCCTGATGAGGTTCATCCCAGGATACTGAGGGAGCTCAGAGATGTGCTGGCGGGTCCGCTGTGTGACCTGTTCAATAGATCCCTAGAAACGGGAGTGGTGCCGAGTGATTGCAGAAGAGCGGTGGTGGTCCCGCTTCACAAGAGTGGGAACAGAGAAGAGGCTGGTAACTACAGACCGGTTAGCCTCACTTTGGTTGTGGGAAAAATAATGGAGTCACTTTGAAAGAGAGAATAGTGAACTTTCTACAGTCGGGAGAATTGATGGACCAGAGGCAGCATGGATTCACCAGGGGAAGATCCTGTCAGACAAATCTGATTGAATTTTTTGACTGGGTAACCAAGGAATTGGATCAAGGAAGAGCACTCGATGTCATCTACTTGGACTTTGCTGAAGCTTCTGATACGGTCCCGCACAGGAGACTGGTGAATAAAATGAGAGGCTTAGGAGTGAGTGCCGAGGTGGTGGCCTGGATTGCAAACTGGTTGACTGACAGAAGACAATTTGTGATGGTAAATGGAACTCTCTCTGAAGAGAGAGCAGTTTTAAGCGGTGTACCGCAAGGATTGGTGTTGGGACCGGTCCTGTTCAATATCTTTGTGAGAGACATTGCGGACGGGATAGAAGGTAAGGTTTGTCTTTTTACGGATGACACTAAGATCTGCAACAGAGTGGACATGCCGGAAGGAGTGGAGAGAATGAGATGGGATTTAAGGAAGCTGGAAGAGTGGTCAAAGATATGGCAGCTGAGATTCAATGCCAAGAAGTGCAGAGTCATGCATATGGGGAGTGGAAATCCGAATGAACTGTATTCGATGAGGGGAGAAGGGCTGATGTGCATGGAGCAGGAGAGAGACCTTGGGGTGATAGTGTCTAATGATCTGAAGTCGGTGAAACAATGTGACAAGGTGATAGCTAAAGCCAGAAGAATGCTGGGCTGCATAGAGGGAGGAATATCGAGTAAGAAAAGGGAAGTGATTATCCCCTTGTACAGGTCCTTGGTGAGGCCTCACCTGGAATACTGTGTTCAGTTCTGGAGACCGTATCTCCAAATAGACAGAGACAAGATGGAGGCAGTCCAGAGAAGGGCGACCAAAAAGGTGGAAGGCCTTCATCGAATGACTTATGAGGAGAGATTGAAGAATCTAAATATGTACACCCTGGAGGAAAGGAGGAGCAGAGGTGATATGATACAGACTTTCAGATACTTGAAAGGTTTTAATGATCTAAAGACAATGACAAACCTTTTCCGTCGGAAAAAAATCAGCAGAACCAGGGGTCATGATTTGAAGCTCCAGGGAAGAAGACTCAGAACCAATGTCAGGAAGTATTTCTTCACGGAGAGGGTGGTGGATGCCTGGAATGCCCTTCCGGAGGAAGTGGTGAAGACCAGAAGTGTGAAAGACTTCAAAGGGGCGTGGGATAAACACTGTGGATCCATAAAGTCTAGAGGACGTGAATGAATGTGGAAAAAAAGATTTGCATTCACAAAAAAGTGGGGAGTAGCTTGCTTTTAACGGCAGTTACTACCCCAAACCAAATAAGCCTGATACTTCACTTTCAATGCATATCCAGCATAGCTCTCTGCTTCAACGGCAGGGGAGAAAGACTGATGCTTCATGCATATCCAGCATAGCTCTCTGCTTCAACGGCAGGGGAGAAAGACTGATACTTCACTTTCAATGCATATCCAGCATAACTCTCTGCTTCAACGGCAAGGGGAATGAAGAAAAGTGGATCTATATACAGACAACAACCAACAAGGACTGAATTACATAGTCTGGGTAAACAAATAAGCATGGGTGTGGCTTGCTTATTGCGGCGGTTGCTGCCCCTGACTAATTAAGCTGGATATTTCACTTAGATGCAGCTCCAGCACTGCTCTCTGCATTAAAGGTGGGGGTGGGAGGGAAATAGAACCAAAAGGTTACTAAGAGCCAAGAGTAACAGATAAGTATGAGAAAAAAAAAAGTGTGGAACTTGCTGGGCAGACTGGATGGGCCGTTTGGTCTTCTTCTGCTGTCATTTCTATGTTTCTATGAGGATTGCACATCATCACAACATAATTAATTACACCACCAGCTACCAGCATCTCAGTGAGGTTGCATACACAATATTGTTACAGAAAAAAACGTGGATCCATACCAAACCATTCTATCCTGAGTTGGAGCATGCGAAAAGGGCAGGCAGACAACGAGAATATCTCATGGAACGGTTCCAGGTCTAAAGTCAGTATGGCCATTGTTTGAGTGGCAGGAATTTTTCCTTTGTTTTGGTTTTCTTACAGTCAGTTAGCTATTGCAGGAACTGGGAGGCCAAATAGTCTGTCAGGAAGTGGAAGAAGAGAGGGTAGGAGCAGTGGCTGCTACTAAGTGGTCCTAGAAGACATTTGATCCAGAGAAGTGTGGGGGTGGCTGTGTTTTATAGCTCTGGTAGTTGCAGGGGGAGGAGTCCTGATCTGAGTGTGAACTGTTTCTTTCTCCTGAAAAAGGCATACAGTTTTCTCAATATATCATTCAACTCTTGCAGAATATATCACTTTCTAAAGCAAAATCCAAAACAAATGATATCATACTTTTGAAGAAGAAGCTCATCTCTCAAACATTATTATTCTGAACTGAAACATGAGCGATGAAACATCAAACTTAAATGTCACAAACTTACTACCCACTAATCGACAACAACCAATTGAATGCCTCAATAGTTGATCTACGTCAGACATGAAGTTACTCTGCAGAGAAAAAAGCTTCCCACTCAATAGATTGAGACCCTAGGGGGCAATAATGTTCCAAAGGAATATATATCTTTGTTGGCAGCACTGTTGGCTGTATAATAAAATATTTTAATTAATACATAGTATGATGGAACTGAATCCATTTAGAAACTAAGGGATCCTCTATTATGAGAATCCTAATGCAGGAATTATGTTCCATAATCTGAGTTCTGATGCACCTCTTAGTTTGTCTGATGTAGATTTTATAACATGGGCAAACTTCAATACAGTGGTTCTCAACCTTTTTTCTGTCAGGACCCACCTGATAGATGGTTCTCACATGCGTGACACACTGAACACATGACAGTCTCAAGGCTAAATGTAAATGTACACTTTGCATCCACAGGAACCCCCGCCCTCGACCCTCAGCAATGGGTATAAAGCAGAACTAGAACATTTCCTGTACAACTCATCATACAAAAAAATATATTATGGTGTTATCTCAGTAACAGCAACACAAATTCCCTCTATTAGCAAGCACAATAGCCCTACTTATAGATAGACAGCAGTTCACCACCAATGCATGTCCTATTGAGAAAACACAACAAATAAAGTGACGTATTTTACTAGCCTTGCAACTTAAATACCTCACCTCGATCTCACACACACACAAAGAACTGACCTTCATCAAGTGCAGAAAGACCACAAATTACAAATATGGAGACAGAAACAAGAATGGAAATCCAAAAGAGCCACTCTGCATGCAGTGTAAACCTGGAAAAATGGAAACAGAAATATATCACCTAACATACTCCCAGGATCTTCAATAATGCACACAAACTAATCCGCACAAAGTTAGACCTGTATTATGGAACACACTCAAACAGTAACAACCCTACCTCATCCACAACCCCTTCCCTCTCTGTCAACTCTCTTCCACTCCTGGCAAGCTTTTGCTCTACAAACAGAGGGTGTAAACCCAGCCAGCGCATCATTTTTCTTTTTGCTGGAGGGGCCTGGTAAGTCATCAAATCACGCTGGCACACCCATGCGGAATTCTCTGTCTGCCGGGCAGTCAATGAATTGTGCCATCTTAATCCTGCCAGTGGGGGTGGGAACCTCCCTGGCAAATCGATAAACCACACCATCTTTTTATTAATGGTGGGGTGTGAACCTCAACAGCACATCCATAAACCAAGCCGCCACTTCCACAAACACTGCTGCCATTCCCCTATGGGCTTGAATGTGCTGATAGACCAGGCAGGATCGGTAGCAGTGTTCATCGAAGAAATAGGTGCTTCTCACTGTGGTGAAGAGGGAGGGAAGAGCAGCGGGAGACCAGGAAGTGCATGACACACCTGCCAGTGCTTGGCGACACACCGGTTGAGAACCACTGCTTCAATATAAATCACCTGTAATGTGGAACAATCGAAACATTCCCTCAGAATATGGGTGAATTTTTGAGCTGGGTGGACAGAAGTATGAATCTCCATACAGTATTCGCACACTGAACATTTACCATATTCATGTTGGCCCAGGCTGATCCTGCAGATTTGGATCTCTGCTAAAAGCCAAAGTCGGCTTTTCTTGAAAGACCTTATGAATTAGTTTTCCATCTAGAATTTTGCCAGATAAATTGGGGGCATTCCAGATGAGGGCAGGAGGCATTCTGGGAGCAGCATTGTTAGCTGGATAACTTATCCAGGTAACTCTGGTCATGTCACAGTCCTGTCCTAAAGTTAGCCGGATAAATGTATCCAGCTAACTTTAATATATCCTGCAAATTCACCGGATAAGTTTATCCAGCTAACTAGCCAAATGGACCTCCTTCTTGCATGCAGTTGCTCAGTAGTAGGATTAGAAGTGACATCCACACGGACCATAAACATATGAAGATGACAAAATCCAAAGCAAACTGTTAAGTTCCTTCTTCTCAAAGCTGCAAAACAGAGATTCTCAATATCAATTCTTTTCTCCGAAGTTGCTTCCAGTTCTACAGAACAGTTCTGTCTGGAGAGTAGTACTGGAAATGGCATCCTCAGAGACCATAAATAGAAAAAAAATGTATATGAAACAAACTGCTGAAGTGCTTCATTACTGATCATTCATAAGAACATAAGAATTGCCATGCTAGGTCAGACCAAGGGTCCATCAAGCCCAGCATCCTGTTTCCAATAGAGGCCAAAACCAGGCCACAAGAACCTGGCAATTACCCAAACACTAAGAAGATCCCATGCTACTGATGCAATTAATAGCAGTGGCTATTCCCTAAGTAAACTTGATTAATAGCCGTTAATGGACTCCTCCTCCAAGAACTTATCCAAACCTTTTTTGAACCCAGCTACACTAACTGCACTAACCATATCCTCTGGCAACAAATTCCAGAGTTTAATTGTACATTGAGTGAAAAAGAATTTTCTCCGATTAGTCTTAAATCTGCTACATGCTAACTTCATGGAATATCCCCTAGTCCTTCTATTATTCGAAAGTGAAAATAACCGAGTCACAGTATTCAAGGTGCAGTCTCACCATGGAGCGATATAGAGGCATTATGACATTTTCCGTTTTATTCACCATTCCCTTCCTAATAATTCCTAACATTCTGTTTGCTTTTTTGACTGCTGCAGCACACTGAGCCGACGATTTTAAAGTATTATCCACTATGATGCCCAGATCTCTTTCCTGGGTGGTAGCTCCTAATATGGAACCTAACATCGTGTAACTAACATCGTTTCCCGAAGACAAAGTTCTTCTAACTGCTATTTTTCTCACTTCAATTTTATAAATGACAACTTTTTTTTAAACCTTATAGTTCTTCCTTTCTCATCTCTTTTCCAGCTCAGTCAGAATCAGTACTGTGAATCTGGTGTCTTGAACCTTCATTCACAAATATCTGCAGATTTTTCCTCTGTTTTTTAAATAATCATCCTCCAACTGTCTCCTAGTCTGGTCATTGCAGCAATGGTCTTGAGGCCAAGAGGAGCTGCACGCGGGCTCCTTGAAGAACCCTCTAGTATGGGCTGCAAATCCCGCCAAGAGGTGTCCCCCTTTATGATGACTGTGACTTGCACAGCATTCCTACCCCTGGCCTTCCACATGGCAGTGTGCACCCTGCCACTGAGCCACTGGGTCAACAACTAAAGTCAACTTTAGTTACTTGTTCCTTTCTTGAGTTTCTTCCCTGTAATCTGCAGTTCAGGCATTTTTTTAAAAAAATCTGTTCAACTCCATAGACTACACAACTTAATTTCCTCTTTACCTTCATTCTTTCTCAAAGCAAATTTATCAATTACCTTTCTCTGTGGTTTGTTTTTGTTTTGTTTTGTTAGCTGCAGATCTAGTTCTATTCTGGTGCTGGTAACACAGCTGATTAAATGTGAAACATAGATAAAAATAACACAACTGATGGTGTGACAACAGTGACCTCTGCTCCTTTTCTAAGGGAATATTGTAATTATCCTTGCTGTGTGATTCCTACTAATATAATTAGTGTTGAAAGAAATAACAGGAGAATTACTGCACAAATTAATAGACTGACTTGTAGAAATAAACTGAATTATGCCCTTCTGCTTCTGAAAAATCACTATTTTTTTTTCATGTATTGATTTAGGTTTGTAGATATTTCACAGACACAAACTATTTAATAGCTCACTACCCAGGGCTTGTTGCTTTTAATAATCGTCTGTTAATATTACACAGTACTTTATCATAAAACAAGTTTGGCAGACTTGGTTGCATGCATCACATTTTGTCACTGTTCAACTAGAAAAATCTATAACACAAAATCCAGGTCACTGACAGATGCAAAAGTGTTCTTGTGTGGAACAATGGATAGGACAGGGCTTGACTTCTAAATAAACATATTTCAAAATCCTTGCCTATGAGAAATATATTTGTTTTGAAGAAGGTTCAATGTGTGATGTGATACATCTAATTACAACAGAAATTGTCCATTTAAAAGTTACAGATTTGAAAAAAATAGGATTTCAATGTATTTATTTCTTCAGACTTTTCTATACCACCTATACTGCTACTGCTAACGTTTACAACATGTTGAATGGCTTATTCGGTTTCAATAACTGTTTTATATACATTAAAAAATATAATGATATATATACCTTATATATATATATATATATATATATATATATATATAAGGTATATGATATATGCATGTACGTGTATTTTATATCCATAAAATATTTGTGATAGAGAGAGAGAGTGAGGGTATGTGTGTGTTTATTTGATATACTGAGAACATTACTAACCGCATCTAGGAATTCAACCATTTTGGAAGAAAGGACAGTGAAGTATTTGGACACATAAATGCTTAAATGTCTGGCGTGAGTCTAGGAGAAAGAAATGGAAACATCTGCTGAACATCCTCATCCTTGTTGATTTAAGTTCTATATTAGGAAACCTGAATGCCTGACAAGTTCATGTCTCACCAGCAGGTGTCCCTGCGGGCAGGGAGATTAGTTGATGCAACAAGCATAAAGCTGAAAGATACATTTATAACAGCCACTTATCATGCAAGATCAAGGAATTTTCTTTTTTAAACAGAAAATAGTTTTCCCCCTCCAATTGCTAGTTATATATTTTAAAAACTGTTTCAGAATTAAAATAATGTTGAATACAGTTAGGCTTTTGCTTTTTAGTATGTGTAAAAAGTTGCACAAATATATTAAACTTTATTTAAGAAATATTAAACATTACACCTTTATTCAATGATTTGAATAGTCATGTGAGCTGACAGCCTAGTACATCCCACCTACTGATAAGTGCCTATCGGCTCTTGAGACTGGTGTACTAAACGGCACGGAACATTGCCCAAGCATGCACGTTAATTCCTGCTTAAAATGCATAGGTATGGGCAATGGAAATATATGTAAATAAGCTCAGAACGTAAATTATGTGGGTTTTCTTCAGACAAAACATGCAACTGAACCTCTCTGAGATATAATTAATTGTATTGTTATTCTGCGCCTGTAAAGCTGTTACTGTGCAAACTTTTTCTCTGTGCTCATAGCTAATGAGCTGCTTTGCATTACTTTGTATTGTAGTACCCCATTAGCTGATTCTTTCTTAAACTCGCACAGCTAAAGTGTTAAAGAGAGAAAGAAGTTACGAGCCTAAAAAACTGCAAATAGCGCACGCATTATGCTAACTGTGCTTTCGTGGCATGTTCTCAAGTTTGCAAGCTTAAGCACCGCATCTACAGAGTAAAAATGGGGTTTCACGTATAAAAATGCCCTGTACACATGTACATTTGACAAACACATGTACCAGCCATTTTAAAAGGGGACTGAGTACATGTGAACATGTGTGTTCATATGGGAAAGTATGTGTGAGCAAAGTGGGCATGTTTGGGGAATGTCAGAACACGATTTGGATGTTCGCATGTACTTCACCCTATTACAATGAATGTACACGTGAAGGTCATCAAGAATGTCTGAATGCTTTTACTCCTGCTATTTAATGTGCTAAATTCAATCTTTTTGGACCTGATGCTCAGCCTACTGGCTTTTCATGGTGAGTTGAAAGGGCAGCTTGCTAGGAGAAGAGAGAGAGAATGTGTGTTGGGGGGTGCAGGTAACTGGGAAATTGTTGTCCTTGCCCATAAGTTTGGCGTCTCATGTAACTTCTTTTTTTTGCAGGTCTGTCCTTCTGTCTGATCCAAGGTTTGTTTCCATTTTTTGAAGAACCTTTCAGTGGATCACACTGCTTTGTGGGAGGGAAGGGATGTCACTGGAGATGACTAGGGCTAAATAGGAGGGGGGGGGGGGGTCACTGAGGCTTACTAGGACTAAGGGGGGGCATGTTACTGGGGTAGCTGAGTAAATGTTGTGTGTGTGTGTGTGTGTGTGTGTGTGTGTGTGTGTGTGTGTGAGACTGAGGAGGGGTGAGAGTGGTGAAATCATGTTCAACATGAGTATTATAAATTTATGGATATTTATTTATTGAGATATATTATATATCATTGTTCCAAGTGTAGATCGTAACGATTTACAAAGTGACATTCATAATTATCATTCAACCTACAAATGATATCTATCAAGAGAAATGTTCTAGTACATAGTACAGTTGATCTAATACATGAGGCAAAGGATGAGGATAGTTACGAAATGTTAGCTTTCACATCTTAGTCAGTGAGTTGCCTCGGGCAGGCGTAACTTTGCCAACAAAGGTAGGGGGGGTTAGATAGGGCTGGGGGGAGGGGGGTTAGGGAGGGGAAGGGAGGGGAAGGTGTGGGGGTGGGTGGAAGGAAAGATCCCGCCGAGGCAGGCTGCGCGGCTCGGCGTGCACAGGCTGCCAATTTTGCACAGCCTTGCACGCGCCGACCCCAGATTTTAAAAGATACGCGCGGCTACGTGCGATTCTATTAAAATCCTGCGTACTTTTGTTTGCGCCGATCACGTGAACAAAAGTACGTGCAGGTGCAGTTTTTTAAAATCTACCCCAATATTCCTTTATTTTGAGATCTTAGTGATTATTGAGAGTTGTAAGGTTGTAGTGTCACTCCTAATAAGCTGTTGTTATTGTAGTGAATGATGTTAAATATTAACGTTAATACTTTATAGTAGATTCTGTATTGTACTGGTAACCAATGTAGTGTTATCAGCAAGGGTGTAATGTGATCATATTTCCTGCATCCTAATAATATTCTTGCTGCAGCATTTTTCAGCAGTTGCAGTGGTTTTAAGTGACTTGCTGGAAGACCAAGTAGTAAGGAGTTACAGTAGTCAAGATTTGAGAAGATTAGAGTGTGCAATACAGTACAAAGTCAATAATGGTTTCAGCCAATGTAGAGTATGTAACTTGGTGTAACCTGTCTTGATTAGTTTACTGATATGCATTTTTATTGTGAGGTTCTCATCGAGCTGTACATCTAAATCCAATACTTGATTTTAGATTTTTTTTTTTTTATATTCTGCTTTTCATACTTTTTTCAGCATTTCAATGTTGTGAATGGCCTTGAAGGCCTTGCATTCTGTTGTGAGTAAGCTGTTTTAGTGTGCCCTTGGGCCTCAGCCCAACCCCAGGCGAACCCAGGACCAGCCCGAGGGTTGACGGCGTATTCCAGCGTGGCTGGCAGGCTGACCCTCTGTCAGACCTGCAAGCTCCCAAGGCCAACATCCGAGGATGTTGGAAGTTGAATGGTCCTCCGACCATTCCGAGCCCTTTCGGACCTGCTGCGAACAGCATGGAGCAGCAGGCCTGGCCTGAGGTAGAGGGCAGTCGAGGACCTTGACACGAGGACAGGACAATCATACTGGAACCAGACAGGAACTGAAGCAGGACTGGTACGAAGACATCACAGAAGACACTTGGGCGGAAGGACAGTTGCACAGTCTCTCAGGGCGCCCTACTCAGCCCACCCGCGGGACTGAGTCGCAGACCACCCTGCGGGTGGGAGAGAGAACAGAGGAGGTGGAGAATGAGCAGATACCAGTTAGAGAAAATATATAGCATCAGGATACAGTTTTTGGATCTATCTGAGGAGCAAGTCTTGGGCAGATTCCAGTTTAATATGAAAACCATACTATAATTCTGCCAGCAGTTAGAACAGGACCTGAGCCATTCCACTCAGAGAGGCCACACCAGGTCACTACCGCCCTGGCCATTTTTGCCACCAGCACCTTACAGTCACCTCTATGGGTCATGACTGGAATAAGCCAGTCAGCCACCTCCATATGTATAGATCAGTTTCTTGTTGTATTTCTCAGGAAAATGCATCATTACATATCTTTCACTAAATGATGACTGATTTCTAGGAAATTGTACTTTTTCCATTGATTTTCGGTGCTATCAATTGCACTCATATCTTTATAAGGCCAATTGTAAATAATGAGGACTTCTGCCACCATAAATGTTTCCACTCCCTCAACATGCTGGAGGTCTGCAATGCCAAAGGGATTATCATAGATGTAGTACCCAGGTTTTCAGATACTACATCCTCTACAGTCATTATGTCTGCATCCTCTCCAGTCAGGAATTCATGGCCACTTACAGGATGATCTCATCACTTAGGGTTGGCTTCAAGGTAAGTATGCTGCTCTCACTACAATGACTTAGCAACTAACCTCTGACCTTTTCTCTCCCTCTATCTCCAGGTTGTCTTATCACTTTGATCCAGGAAGGCCAATATAGCCTCTAATAGGGGACAGCATCACTGCCTATCAGCTTGGTATATCCAACTCTTCTCATCTCTGCTTTCATCCCTACATGTAATAGAAC
The DNA here is from genome assembly GCF_901001135.1 of Rhinatrema bivittatum. Lineage (NCBI taxonomy): Eukaryota > Metazoa > Chordata > Amphibia > Gymnophiona > Rhinatrematidae > Rhinatrema > Rhinatrema bivittatum. Next base: position 173,780,117 of record NC_042616.1, read on the forward strand.
ATATCCACCTATAGATGGCCCTGATCCCTCCAGGAAAACCCTGCTAATCCCTCCCAGGACCATTGATACCACACCCAGAAACCCCCTTGCCGCAACAACCATTTGCCAATCTGCCTGTTTAATTTTGTCACACCTCTGTCCATAATGGATTGTTTTTATGGCATAACCTAACAATAATATCAGACCACCCCACCCGCATGACTGGCATCCCATTTAATATGGACCTGAAATCTTTCCTCATGAGTCTCACCAACTCTCTATAGGAGCAACTCCCGATGTCATTACCTCCCAAATCAATAATTAAAAGTTACGGACAACCCCACTCCTGGACCCGCTCTTGCAGAAAAAATATCAATTGCCTCCATTTCATTCTTCGAATACTGAACCACTTGACAATCCATCCTCTGTCAACCAGTCTGAGAAGCTCCCCGTAAAGTCTTTTTAACGCTCTCTGTTGATCCCAATGGACAAATGAATGGCCCATGACCCAGGCTCATTCCTGCACACAAGGGCCCCCCATGACTCTGCAAAACAAGAAAAGTTGTGAGAATCGGCCTGCTAAAATTCAGTATATGCTTACTTCCTCACATAAACGACGAATGCTTTGGCTATCCACCTGCCTATTGCTTGAATTGCTTGCTCTGAAACTCCCATTTCCACTGCCGAAGTAGCTGCTCCTATCCAGAATGAATGGGGCGTACAACGAGTAGCATCCCATCCCAAACCTTGGACCACCCGCCTCAAAATTGCCGAAAATTGATAAGCCGTTAATGGCTCCCCATTCTCGTGTACCAAAAAAGCACCTGGAATCTCCAGCCTCACTAACACATATTCCTGAATGGTTCTCACTGGACATACTGTGGCATCTCGTGCGGGTATCAAAGTTACCACATGACCTCGTCCCCTCTGGTCCACTTTTGAACGATGAATGCAAAACTTAACAACCTCGTTAAACATCCACATGAGACAAGCTCGTAAACCCGTATCCTGAACATTTTCCCTCGAGCTTGCCTCCAGTTCCCACACGTGCATTGCATCAAAAAATGCCAAACAAATGCTGTGCGAAATAAAAGTACCTCGTACTGTGACCAACAAACTTTTTCCAACCTCCCAACAATCATTATGAGATCCCCATATCTAATGGGCAATCATTTGTTCCCTTCCCCTGACCTCTCCCTACCCCATCCCCCCAATATATGCTTCACAGCAAAACTTAAAGCTGGATTGCCCCATCCCCTTAACTTCTGGAAGAATGCAAACCCTGCTAGCTGGGAACGCACGGATGCTAACGAATACCCGTTATCTCTAGCCCACAAAATAAATTGCACCATAGCTAACTCCTCCACCGGGCCTCCCCGCCATCCCATTGCTAATAAATAGCGTGTCACCACACCGCATCCCCCTGCATATGATGCCCAAGTAGCCGGGGCTATGGAGTTTCAAATCAATGACCACGCTTCCACAGGCCAAGCGTCCACAGTTGCTCCAGGAAATGGACTCCTTCCAATTCCGCATGCGCCACCAACTCTCTGAAGACCTGCCACTTAAAACGAGAAAGAGCATCCACAATCAAATTTTGTGTTCCTGGAACATGTCGCGCAGTTATATGAACATTCCAAGTCAAACATCGGAAAACTAGTTCACGCAATAACATAAACACCATGTTACATTTGGCTGACTGTCTTTTAATAACCTGCACCACAGCCTGGTTGTCACACCAAAAGACTACCCGTTTATTGGCAAGTCTATTGCCCCATATATCCAAAGCCACTACCATGAGAAACAATTCCAAAAACGTTATGTTCTTAGTAATGCCTACAGTTACCCAAGATGCTGGCCAAGGCTCCGCATACCATTGACCCTGGAAATAAATCCCAAAGCCACACGATCCCGCAGCATCCGAGTACAACTCTAATGTTTTGTTTGTGACTTCTGCCTCCTGCATGATACAAATTCTATTAAAAGACTCCAAAAATGTTGCCCAAATCCCCAACTCATCCTTCACCCGTCAAGTTACTCTAATAAAATTATGACCGGTTTGCACCCCAGAGGTGGCCAATGACAACCTATTAGAGATGAGCTTCATTTTTTTCTAACGTCGTTTTTTGAGTCGGATGCTTCGGGGTAAAGTTCATTTTTCCTCGGTTAGTTTTTTTTTTAAAACGAACAAAAACTAAGTGGGGAAAAATGAAATGGGTCCAAAAAAAGATGCGGGAAAACAAAGCTCAAAAAAACTCACCCCAAGCATTAAAATTTACTATAATACATTAAATACAAAACCCCCCCCCCACCATCCCGATCCCTCCCCAAGACTTAATAACATCCCTGGTGGTCCAGCGGGGTCCCGCGAGCGATTTCTCCCTCCATGCCGTCGGGCTGTCGGGCCTGCCTCACATCAAAATGGCGCCGATAGCCTTTGACCTACTATGTCATAGGGGCTACCGGTGCCATTGGTCAGCCCCTGTCCATGATAGGAGCAATGGATGGCCAGCACCATCTTGTGCTCCTACCATGTGACAGGCAAGTCTTGTGGGGGACAGGAGGGTCCCTCAACACTTGCCAAAAGTCACTGGTGGTCCAGCAGGGGTCCGGGAGCGATCTTGCCATCGGCTGCCAGTAATCAAAATGGCGCCGATAGCCTTTGCCCTCACTATGTCACAGGGGCTACCAGTGCCATTGGTCAACCCCTGTCACATGGTAGGAGCACAAGATAGTGCCAGCCATCCATTGCTCCTGCAGCACCCCTGCAGCGCTTGGAATTGCGGCAAACCTATCACCCCCTCTTTTTCATGTTGTACCCTGAAATAGCCTGAATGTAATAGCTGCTGACTTGGGGGGGGGGGGGGTCTCAGATGGGCCACCCCCCCCCCCCCGAATCCGCACCACCCCTATGCCGTCGACCCAGAGGCAGGGTCAGCAAAACTCTGAGCCATGTCAAGTGGAGCTCTGGCCTCCACTTCGCAACCGCTGATCAGGGGATCGCTCCTGGCTTTTCTTGCCAGGCGGAGGAGCTGCTGGCTGGCTGAAGCAACTACCCGCTTCCTAGGCAATGTGCTGCCTTGGGCTGGGGAGGGCCATGCAGCTACCACATGTGCAATGCGGTGGGTTCCTTTCACACCCTGCTTCCCCAGCTTTATCGGTGGCTGTCTGGTGGGTGCCTTACTGCCAGCGGGGGGGGGGGGCTCCTTCCACCTACCCACATATGGCGCTCCTAAGAGGGCCTTACCCCTGCCCGGGGGGCATGATGCTGGCACCCTACGAGTTCCCTTTGGCACTGCTGCTCTCCTGCCAGCTGCGGGGGACCTGTTTAAAGGGGGGGGGGGCAGGAGGCACAGGGAGATGCAGCGCAGGACCTGAACTTCCTGGGGAAGGGTCAGGGACCTCCGGTAGGAATAACTCGTCGCCAGAAGCATCCAGAGAGATTTCAACCTTGGGGCACGAAGGAACATTGCTCGCAAGGACATTCGGGGGGGGGGGGAAGGGTCACTGGGTCAACATCCGCCAACTCGGGCCCGCTTTCGCCAGAGTCAGCCCACATGACTGGGGGGGTTGGGAGGCGGGGGAGTGATAACCGCCACTGCTGGAGGGAAAGGAGTCACAGCGCGGGAGCTAGCGCACTCGGGAGGGCCTGCCACAGCTGCACCTACCTGACCACCGGGACGGGCTAAAGGAGCAAGGCGAAAAACTGCCGGCATAAAAGGTGAATGGGGGGGAGGGACTCTCCAGGAATCAGCCTGGGTGCTCTGCCACGGGATGAGCGGTCCCTAATGCGACGGCTCATGCTCAAAAAGGAGCTCGTCATTTAACGAAAATTAAACTTTTGGAGAAAAAACGCCAGATAGAAATTTAATTTAAACAAATATATTTATTTACCAAATTCTGATGAAAAAACAGCCGCCACACCCAGGAAAACAAAATGTGCCACCACTGCCTCAGCCAGCCCGGACTGTCTGAGGCGCAAATTTATGGCACCGCCGTTAGTCCCAGTTCCAACACCCAATCACGAAAGGGCATTTCAAAATGCCCCCTCACCATTGGGTGCCGCCACGAACAATTAACCCCGCCCCCATCCTCCCAACCAACCCGCTCCCCCTTGCGCTCCTCTCCTGTTATATCTGGCGGCACCCGACAAGCGAGCGCCGCCTTAACATCTCCAGCGACAGCATTTAACTTTCAAAAAGTTGACTGTGCTAAAATGAGGAAAATGGTTAGAAAAAAACTGAAAGGAGCAGCTCAAAGGTTAAGAGTTTAGCTCAGGCATGGACATTGTTTAAAAATACCATCTTGGGAGTTTAGACTAGATGTATTTCATGCATTAGAAAAGGGAGAAGGGGAATGGAGATTCCCTAGGGGACACTTCTAATATATAACCTTTGGGGCTGCTCTGGCTATCTGACTCCTTCTCAAGCTTGACTCTTGATCCCTGGTAGGGATTCTTTTTATGGGGGGAGACTCTCAACTATGGCCCAGACAGTGGTGTCTGATACTTGTGTGTTTGTAGCTGTGGCATCCCTGGGGGGGTGGTGGGGGAGATGCTGTGAATGAACAGGCAGGACCAGGAGCTGGGTGTTAAATAATAATTTACTGATTATTTTAAAGTCAAAATAAAGTCAATCTTTAAATACTTGTGCAGTTACAGCTGAATTTGGTACATGTAGGGTATGTCACTCTGGGTAGGTTTCCTTTCCTTCTACAAACTGGTCGAGCTTCCCATAGTGATGTAAAGTGTACATTTAAAGCTCTCCCAGCAGCTTAACCCTAGATTCCTATGTCAGGGGTCCCCTTCTAGCATAGCAAAAATCCTGCCTGAAAATCCAACATCTTCCCAAGCAAATCAATGACCACCTGGTCCCATACTTGTGGAGATCCAGTGGGATCTCCTTGATCTTACTTCTCTCATTATAGTTATTCTGCATTGATGGCTCTTTGGGTTGAAAAGTCTGAGGGAAGGAACTTGCTGACCTAGCCAAGGTCCCAGTGAGGAAGGGTGGCCAAAAAACCTCCTTACAACAAAAGAGATATTCTTTCTTGTACAAAAATCATTCTAGGCTGGATTTCTGCTATCACAGGTGCTTGCCATATTCATGGGAAGAATGGACTCACTGGTCTTCAGCCTCTGCACTTTGAATCCAGCCAGCAAAGATGACCTTCATCAAAGGAACAGAGTGAAATACAGTCCCTCTTGAGGTAGAGTTCTTCCAGCCTTCACCCACCTCACACTAGGGGTGTGCATTCGTTTCCTACGTATTTGTAATCTGCAATGTATAGGACCATATTCGTTGTATTCGTGGGGAAGCGAAATGTATCTCGATTCACCATGAATACAACAAATCTTAACCAAATTATTTGGCCGTCTAAAGGAGTCAATTTAAACAAACCCCCCACCCTCCTGACCCTCCCAAGACTTACTAAAACTCCCTGGTGGTCCAGCGGGGGGGTCCGGGAGCCATCTCCTGCACTCACACCCTCGGCTGCCGGTATTCAAAATGGCGCCAATAGCCTTTGACCTACTATGTCACAGGGGCTACCGGTGCCATTGGTCAGCCCCTGTCACATGGTAGGAGCAATGGATGGCCAGCCCCAAATACAATTAAGTTCAATAGTCAAGTTTATTTAATACTAATCAATACAGTTCTAAAATCCATAGAAGATCTATAAAATTTCAACTATCTTAGCGATCAGAAGTTAGAAATGCTGATCTAGCAATCTTCTTGAGCTCTAGCTTCAAAGAAAGCTTTGCGTTTGGACAGACTCCCAAATCTCCAGCTTTAATTGCAGTAGGTTTGTTAACATTACCCACTGGCATAGACGCCTAATAATCTGGTGATAAAGACTTTCCTATCCAAAATATCACTGTTTTCTTTGGGTTCACAACTAGACTGTTCTTTGACATCCATTTATTTACTGCTTCTGAACAGTTCATAAAAAAGTGGCTGGAAGACTTATCTTGATTACAAGGTAAAATGAACTGATTATCATCAGCATAAATACAATACTCTATACCCATAGATAACAAGACTCCCCTCAACAGATGCAAACAACATACATTGAATAATATGGCTGATAAAGATGAACCCTGCAAGATACCTAACTTTCATGCTCTCCAATCTGAACACTTTCCATCTATCTTTATTTGTTGCTTTCTGTTTGTGAAGATTGAGGACAACCAATCTAATATTAGGTCATCTATCCCATCTGAGAGGAACAAAGAAATCAATGTTGCATAACATATAGTATCAAAGGCCACCGGTATTTCAAGCATTGCCAGCAATTCTGTTCCCCTATGAATCTGACACCTACGAGGCCAATATCCAGCTCCACTTAGGTGGATAAGTGGCACCTTCTTTGTAAGTGGTGGCAGCTGTTTATCCAGCTCCATTCAACAGCAAGCATTAAGCCAGATAAGTACTTAACCAGATAAAAACTTATCCGGCTCAATAATGGGCAGAAAATGGATGTTTCATGGAGGAGTTACTTATCTAGAGAACACTTTCAGGTACTTATCCAGTTTCTTAGATAAGTACCGGTAAGTACAAGTCTAACTTATCCAGTTAAGTTAACTGGATAAGTTAGACCTGCTCAATAGCAGGTCTAAAGTAAGCCGGATAAGACTTATCCTTCTAACTATCAATTCCTTTGGGGATATTCAGCAGTAAAGCCATGCTGCTGAATAACCCTTCTAAGTTAGGCAGAGGAGTCTTATCCAGCTAACTTACTTACTGGATGGTGATCTTTAAATATATCCCCCTGAATAAGTACATTAATGAGATTAAATGTGTTTCTGTGCCGCATTCTTTTCTAAAGCCAAACTGTTTGGAATTTAAAATTTTGTACTCTTCCAAATGATGTTCACACTGTAGCAAAACCTGCTTCTCAAGTATCCTACTCAGGAAAGGCAGATTTCATTTGGTGGGTAATTTGATATCTTTAAGGAGAAGACTTTGGGGTTCTTTACCATCAGCTGGACAGCTGCCCATTTTAAAGCCTCTGAAACAATCCCCTCAGTTAGAGGGGTTAATTATTTTTGTTAGTGGCTCATATGTCACAGATGATAAACTACAAATTATCCAAAATGGCCATGGGTCTAACCCACAAAACAACATTGACTTCAACTGCGGGATTTGTGTCACTACATCTGAACTGTAATAGGAGTAGATTCTGACCAAACAGTTGTATTTCAGAGACACTATCATGTGTCAGCCCTGCCCACTGATAAAGTAGTCTGCAATTTTTCCACCTTCTCTTGGAAAGACTCAGTTAACTCTTCACAATCAATCTTAATATCAGCCCTCCTAACACGATGTCTAGTCATGGTTATTAACATATTAAAAAGATCACAGGGCTGCACAAGAAGCAAGCATTTTTTCATTAGAATGGAAATTGTAGAATAAGGAGTCATGTTATGAATCTGAAAGGAATAGACTCATGAATAACATAAGATAATATTGCTTCACAGAAAGCATAGTAGATGCATGGGACTTTCTTCCAATATAAGAGGTAGAGGCATAAAAAGAATCAGAACTTAAAAATTCATGGATCCTTAGTTGCAGAATCATGAAGGTAAAGCTGAAGTTCAAGTAGTATCTGAGGTGTACAATAGGAAGGGAAAATGAATGAATAGACTAGATGGGACTTGTGATTTTTGTCTGCCATCATATGTTTTGATGGAAAGAAAGACAGACATGGTGGTTCTCTGTCTCCATTATTATTTTTTTCTATCATTGGAAAGTTTAGGTATTGCACTAACAGCCCTATAAGAATTCAAATGTGTTATTGTGGGAGATAAACTGTATAAAGTGTGACTTTTTATGCTGATATTAATTTCAAAATCTGGATTTCATCTTTTTCCCTCTCGTACAGTCTAAAGAAACTTTGGTTCATTCTCAGGACTTAAAATTAACTTTGAAAATCAGACAGCAAGTATTCACAAGTAAACCTTGAATCGTCTTGGAATGGTAATTTTCTCCTCGCCTGAGCTAAAAATGATACAATAAAATATCTGGGTTTGAAAATCTCTCCCAAGAGGTGTAAAATATATAAAGTCAATATCTCAGTTTCTACTGCAAATGTAACTTAGATTACACTCTGGCAAATGCTGCCTTTTTCATTATTTGGGAGGTCATACTTGCTCAAAAAGATTATCATCTCTGTTGCTATATTCCCTACAGATGCTGCCACTGATACTGAAAAATAAGAATGCTTTGTTCATTCAAAAAATGGGGCAAAAGTTTTGTTTAGTGGGCCAGTATACCCACAATAGAACTATAAAAGATATAAAGAAACCAAGTGGAAGTCTAGCGATTCTTAATTTAATTTATATAATTTGGTTTGTTAAGCTATGCCAAGAAAGGGGTTCAGATGGTTCTGGTGTATGATGACTTAGACATGGAATGATGGTGAGCTTGCTTTCCTTGATTTGTGTCTGTGTTTTGGTAAATTACTTTCCATATTATGTTTAAAACTTCTAGCTAACTAAAATGTGTAGAGTTGGAAGAAATCTAGAACTTTGCTGGGTCTCAATACCAATTTTTACATATTTATCTATCTGAGAATTCTGGTATTATCCCAGATATTCTGTCATTATCATTAAAAATTATTCAGGATGATAAGTGACCTAATTGATCCTTGTGGTAAAAATGTAGTAATTGTTTTATAATAGTAAGGATAATTTTGAGATTTCTCATTTCATGTTTAAGATAATTCATATAAATTCTTTATCAAATTGAATACAAAGATCTTCTTCAAACTGTTCTCCTCTCTCATTCTGGAACACCGACTAGCATAGCGGTATTGCAGAGATGCACAAGGGAATCAATAAAAACAGGATTGCAGAGCAGTATGCAAAAAAATGTATTAATAATGCACAACAAACAACAAAAATAAGAAACAGTACTAATTATTAAGAAGTCCCATCATAGCCATGCTTCAGCTTATTGCCTGCATCAGGAGAAATGTTGGAGTTGTAGCAACTTCCGCGCACCGGCAGTCCCTTCCCCTGCACAGCAGTAAATGGCCGCTGTACCAGCTGCTTCCAGCCCTGTCCCTCCCCGTCCCTTTCCTGGCACTTCTGAGCGTAACGGGAGTTGCAAGCATGCCCGGGCCGCGAATAGCCCAGCCACGCATGTAACCCCCGTTTTTACCGGCGCGGCCAATTAAAAATTTGGCCGAATGTGTTAGGCCAGCGCACCTAGCGCTGGAAACTCCACTCCTGGGTCAGAGCTGGAATTAAGTTTCCAGCGGTATTAAGGAAAAAGGAGAAAAAAAGTAAACAAAAAAAAAAAACCCTTAGGAACACTGCAGGTAAGTGGCAGCAGCTGCCACTGCCATTTAGCAGGTTAAATATTTGTCCAGCTATCTGGCAGCGGGTAGGTAGCTGGCAGATAGCAGGATAAATCAGTACTTACCCTGCAGCAACAACAAAGCCAAAACCACATTTTGGCGGAGATTGAGGAGTAAGGCAGTAAACACGGAGTCATCAACACCTCCAAGGCACCATGAGAGAGGCAGGAGCAGGCCAAGCAGTAACAGTGATAGAACACCACTGCAAGGCGCCAAATCAGGAGAGGGGCAGGGTGGAAAGAGAAAGCTTTTCTTTATAAGGAATAATTTGTTTTGGGGGGCCAGAACGTGGGGGGGACGGGAAGAGCAAGCAGAGCAGCAGGATCAGGCCAGGCAGCAGGAGTGGTATAAGGCACTGAACCAGGGGAGAGGCAGGACACGCGGAGCAGTTATGGCAGCAGCAACATGTTTAGGCTAGCAATACTAAACCGATACTTTAAATAAAGAAATAACACTTTAGAGAATAAATCGCAGTATAAACGCCAAAGATATAAACAGTTGGGGGAAAAAAAGTAAGAGAAGGTTATGAAGTATGGAAAAATGATCAGAAGTCTGCATACTTGATTCTCCTAAGAGCCTTGTAAACAGATAAAGCACAGGCAATTTAAAAAAAAAATAAAGAAAGTAAACGGTTCAGCTTTCTGGAATGAATTGTAGGAATGCAATATATGGTGTGTTTTTGATCCAAGCCGAGTTCATATCAGGATGAATTCTTAGTTCCTGGAAACAGAGAAGGAACCTCACCTCGTTTTTGCCTTTTCATACAACACAATAAAGATATTGAAAACAATTTCTAGGGACAAGCATGCCAAATATAAAATGTTCTTTTCAAAAAATAATAACGGGTCCAAAAATAAGATCTTTTGAGAACACTATTTTTTACAGCCTTTCTCTATATTACTCAGACTAAAGTCATTGCTTTCTGCCCCTGCACTATCTCCTAAACACAAGCTGCTTAAATTCTTCACATTCTTCTGCAAGTCACCTATTAACCATGGAACTCAGCCCACTGATGGTGAAAGGAATAACATTTATTTCAGAGGTAACTGCATAAGCATTTTCTTGCAGGGTTATTTGAGCATGTGAATAGTGAGTGTCTGAAACTGTTATTATACAATTAATTAACTTGGAAGTCGCCGAGACAGCCGCCCTCTGGACTTCAACAATAGTTAGTTTTGAAAGTGGGTCACAGGAAACACACTTTTCAAATGCCTGTTACCAGGGAAAAGGGCTGTCCAAGAATTGTTCGACCCGTAATGCAGTTAAAAGAACAGGATAAATGTGCAGTGTCCCATAATGCATGTACTTTTAGCCACTTTGGGGACAGCCATCCTGGGTGCAAGGTTAGGTCAGGAGAGGAAAAGTAAGCACAAAGATTGCATTTTGCAAAATCGTGCACGTAATATTCCATGAAAATTTCTACCTATGCAAAAAAGGAGATGCACCCATCTGTGGGCAATTTTCACAGGGGAATGATGTGATTCCCCTATGAGAACTGGTGCAAAGTCTAGCAGTAATAAAATACCCCAGGACTTTGCAGCAATGCAGGCAAATTGAACATGGATGACTATCCTGGACTGGGATTTTGAAAACTGTTTGATATTCAAACTCAAACCAGGGGGATTTCAACCTGCTTTGAGTGTGATGAGAAATGCAACATCCATGTACATCCCCACTAGGAAAATCTGTCAAATTTTCTTCCAAGGATCTCAGGGGAAATCCAGTGCAGAGCCACTGAAATCTGATACAGAACCAGTAATTTGCTAAACTCAAGGCAGATTTCCAGCACATTTACAGGAATCCATAATGGATCCACTGCAGATTGTGCCTTCAATGGACATTTTCTTTAAAAGAGGTTCATCACAACAACCAGGAGCCTCAGACATTATTTCCAAGTTTGTTAAATTATTTTGCTAACTTCTGTTAAAGAAATTTGCATACCTCTCCACTAGAAGAGCATTTTAATTTACTGCAGGATGTCTGCAGCAGCTGTGGAACATTCTTTTCTCATTATAGGGGAGGTTCGCAGCAGAGCTTTATCCTGAGTTCCTTTTTATGCAGTGCTACTCATTACAAGTGACAGACCATTCACTACATCTACCCTCAGAGTGAGTGGTAAAAGGATACAAATTTGCTAATCAAAAAAAAAAAATCTGTTTTCTAGTAATCAGTTTTGCTTTTTTCAGCATCTTCTATAGACTGTGATTATAAAAGACCCTAATGGAACTATATATAGGAACTTGCATATTGATGGCTTACAAACCAAAATAATAAGTAATTGTATAATAGTTCCTCTTACATAAGAATCCCATGTGGGTTGTTTATGGAAGGTGGGGAGGTATATAGTGCAGTATTTGTATCTGTTCTGAATGATAGCATTGTATGTACTTCTGTCCTAGCCCTCAAAATGTTGTCATGAAGTAAGCATATAGGCATCTCCCTCCATTTTCATTTCATCCCTTTGACTGTCTTCATTAAACAAATTTGAGTTCCCTTTATCTCCTTATTTGAAAATTCATTTAACAATTTTAATGTTAACAGAATGGTAAAAAAAAAGAGGTTATGATGGCAAGATGAATCTTCAGCATGAAATTGAGTAATGGCTTTTATAGCTGCTGGATATTAACCTCTCATAGAACCAGAATTATAATCCCTCTCATTCTGTTGCATGTATTACAGTAATCTTCAATTTTGACTGCTACAACTTTTTATGACATAACTTCTCCAGGTCTCAATTTTTTCAGTTTCAATATTCATAAGGATCTTTTTTTTTCAGTTTTTATTTTATTTTTCCTGGAAATGTCAATGTTATAACAAAAAAAAAATAAGTGGAAAAATCAATTTTCCACTGATTTTTCTCCTGTTATTTTTTTGTTATTAATGCTGAAATTCCCAGGAAAAATAAAATAAAAACTGAACCTGAAGGTCTCTAAATATATAGTATCCAAAATAAAATTTCTCAGCTCCTTATTCATATAAAAAGTTTCTTTAACCTTGAAAAAGCTTCAGTTCTTCCCAATTTCTTTCAGAATGCGAGATAAGATTGCCCTACCAGTTTTCAAAATCTGCCTTTGGACACACCACTCATTACTCATCCTTATTCCTTCCTTTCCTTGGGGTCCTGCCTCCACAGTGAACCTACTCAAATCATTGCTGAAAATTCATCTTCCCCCTCCCATCTTTCCTTTAATTTTTTTCCATTAAACTAAAAGAAATCTTTGCATCTCTTTTTTTTTTTTCAAGCTTTTAGTCAGCCTCGTTGTGCTTCCTCTCTGTCTGTTCATCATTTCTGACAAACATTGCCTTTGTATGCCTCTGGTGCTGACTGTAATATGGTTTATGATGGATTGGTATGAAATATCATATACACAGTGAACAGAAATGTTATTACAGTCTGTATTGAATTATGTTGTGCTTTATTTACTAGTGGCTGTCACAAGTGAATGTTAGCGACTTGTGAACTGGCATCATGAAGATGTGGTGTTCTTGCTGTGTGCCGGTTCATCTGAAGGAATTTATTTGTTCAATATTTTAAGCTTGTACCTATCACCTAATCCACCTTTAGGAAAAATGGGTCCATCCATCTTTCTTCCCTTTCGTTCAATCCCCCTCTCAGTCAAACAACCAAAGCTTGCCAAGTTAAGCATAAAAACAGAGCAGCGGAAAATAACAACTGGAACCGCTTTAAGCAAAAAAAAAACAACCCAGGAAAAATGATAAAGATGAACAAAGGTTGATAGCTAAGCAACACATCAATGGCAAAACCACAAAAATAAAAATCAGGTGTAGGATGACTACATTTAAAAGCAAGCAAGTCGCAACTAATGAGGCTGAGATCCTGACTCGGATTGCTCCTCTAATCTGCCCAAAGTTCTCAGGTGATTGAACATTGCGGGGTTGTTCATACAAACATGGGGCTCAAAGCACCCCTGAAGGGTTAGTCCTTTATTATGTGAATAGCAGCTGAATACTGGGTATTTGCAAATATCGACTTTCATAATATGATAGTTGATGTGTTTTGAAACACTTTAAAATGTGTCCTGCAGAAGGAGGAGAAGCCGACAGATATTTTTCATGATTCAGCACTGCTCACCTCCAGCCATTCCCCAAAAGATTATTCACCCACATAGGTATGTGATTTTATTAATCTCTCAGAGGACTGTACCCTAAGCCTAGAAGGTGTTATTTTTGCTCACATAACTCCCCTGATTTCTTATGAGAGAAATTACGTATTCTAAATGCTGTTTCCTTCATTGGAAAATCCCGGGAGCCAGCTTGTGCCACCCTCGCATGCAGCAACACTACTGGGACCATTCCTGCCCAGCTGCACTTACACGACAGCACACAGACCTATCATTCGCGCTCACGCATCTCATTAAGCCTCTTCATTAATATACACAGGCCACAGACTTTGTATACAAAGATGACAAACATGTATTCAAACACTATATATAAACAAGAGATTTAACTTTTCTTTCCTCTTCCCAAGGAAAATAGTGGAAAGTGGCAGAATCCCAGAGCCTCTTGGAGATCTGTTCGGGGTCGTCTACCTACCTCCAAGGAAGCCTCCTCCTCCCCCCACTCCTCCTGGAGAAGAAGGAGCAGGTAACGTGACATAATGAACCTGAAACAAAAATGTAAAAAAGAACAGCCAGTCAGGATGTCTCATGGACAGCACAGAAAGCAGCAGATGCAAAGCGGGGAAGAAGCCATTACACACAATTATCAGCTCCCTCTAATACTACAGAGCACCTCTTAACTTCCAGAACAAGCCCCAGGGAATGTGTGTGCACACATCCATCCACTGGTGGTATGCCTGGACTGTCCTAGGGAGAAGCTGCGGCATGCTCTGAGCAATCAGGGAACAAGAAGATATGGAAAGGAACTCATCTACCGGTGGGTAACAGTAGGCTCGTGGTTAGAGCAGCAGGCCACGAGCCAGCAAGATCAGACTTCAAATCCCACTGCTGCTCCTGGTGATCTTGGGTAAGTTATTTTATCCTCCATTGACTCCGCTACAAACTAACAGGCTGATTCAAAAACAGCTGCAAGAGAGCCTGCGCCAATAAGGAGGCGCTAGGGACACACCTTATTAGCAGAAGCGGCCGCTGTCAGCCAGTCTGACAACTGACACTTAATTTTACTGGAGTTGGTGGTCAAACCCGCTGACAGCCACGGGTTCAGAAAACGGACGCCGGCAAAATTGAGCGTCTGTTTTAAAACCCATGTGCCGCGGGCAGATTTTTTTTTTTTTTTTTTTAAAGAAGTTGGGTTTTTTTAATTTTTGGGGCCTCCGACTTAATATCGCTATGAAGGTGGTCAGCCGTGATAAAATATCAATATCTCCTTGGTAAGCGTTAGATGTGTGGTGGGAGGTCCAGGACCCTAACATGGGTCCCGAGATTCCTGCCATACATTTAAAGTGGCTGGGAAAAAAAAATGCGGCCAAACGGGAAGGTTGAGAGATGTCAGTGCTGACTCCTGTTTCAACCCAGAGCCACCAGTCAAGGTGGCCCGACTCCTCAAAAATATAAAAAAATATTTTAATTATGCATGTGACAGGCCCCCTGAGTCCAAGCTCTCTTCCCCTGCCTCCCCAAAGCACATTTACATTTACCCCCACCCCAGAAGGCAAGATCCCCCTGCCCCTGGACCCCCGACAAGAAGACTCACCTGCCCCTGGCCGTCTGATACCAAAGTCCTCCCTCCAGCCAGCCCAAGCCCCCTGATAGCAAGACCCAGCCTCTCCCTACCCACCTGACACCCCAACACCAAGATCCCCAGCCCCCCGATACCATCGACACCCCGATACCTGACACCCCAACACCCCTGATACCATCGACACCCCCCGATACCTGACACCCCAACACCAAGATCCCCCTACCCACCTGACACCCCAACACCAAGATCCCCAGCCCCCCGATACCAAAGTTCCCTCCCCCATCACCTGGCCCCTCTGATGTTCAAGGCCCCCTCCAGGGCTCCCATTCCTTATTCTGGATCCTGCATCAGGGATGGTTGCACCCTCGCACCATCCCAGTGAGCGTCATTTTCCAAAATGGCATCAACATGAACTTGCCCCAGCCATGTGACTGGTAAGGTCCGGGGAATGGACTCATGCCACATGGCTGGGGCAAGGTCAGATGCGTTGCATTCTGGAAAATGGCAACAACCAGGACAAGTGCAAGGATGGACTCATCCCCGACGTGGGATCCAGGAGAAGGTAAGTAGGGCTCTGGAGGGGGTGGGGGCTTTGAGCATTGGGAGGCTGGGGGACCTTGCTGTCAGGAGGTCCAGGGGCGGGGGAGGAGGATCTTCCCTTCAGGGGTGGGGGGTAGGGGGTAATATAAATGTATCTTGGGAATGGTAAGAGGCAGGAGACTTGGACTTCGGTGGAGCTGCCACCATCTTAGCGTGCATAATTAAAACTTTTTTTCTATTTTTGGGGAGTCGGGTTTGCCTTGACTGGCAGCACCTGTTCAATCTCCCCGTTTGGCCATGGTTTTTTGGGGGGATATTGGCTCTTTAAGATGATGGTGATCCCATGAGTTTGGGGCTGCCATCGCGTTATAGGGTTACGTGCCACTTTCTTTTGTGTTGCGGTGTTTGGCCGTGACACAAGAAAAGTGCCATAGAGACTTGATGCTTTTTCAGGGGGCAGGCACTACTGCAGTTAACTCCCCCCCCCCCCCCCAACGATAGTGTGACGCTCCTGTGAGAAAAACATTGAAGTATGATAAATCTAGGCCTTAGATTGTAAGCCCTCTGGGGATATGGAAATACCTGCAGTAAGATCTATTTATGTAAGGCGCGATTACACCAGGCGTCGCGTGCCGGGCGTGACAAAGGGGTTTTCCCCTTTGTGCTCCCCTTCATGCTAACCTTTGTGCTCCTTCTAATATAATTATATTTATGTTTATGTTAATAATTTAACTTTTATTAATGTTATTTAGCTTTTTGCTTTAAAATTATTTCATTATTGACGTTTAAATGTATTAGACTAAGGAATTTTACTTCCTGCTCATTCTGTTTCATTGTAAACCGGTTTGATATGCATTTTATGCAGGAAAATCGGTATAAAAAAACTAAAAATAAATAAATAAATAATCATGTTAAAAAGCATACATTAATGCATGTTCTTAAAATGCATTCCTGAGGCACATTTAATGCACTGTTTACTAAAGGGCAGAATGTGTATATTATCAGCAGTAGTAACATACTGAAAGTCTTCCTGCCACCGGTAACTCGTTTATGTTGCTGGCCATAGCAATGCAAATCTGATGCTCATGATGACTAACGGGACCACTACAGCCAGATGACCTCTCTCTTCCAGAGCTGAAGATCTAGGGCTCTGAACCTCAAACTTCTTCTCCTACTAAATAAGTGAAGGGGTTCCAAGTCTTGATGTCACCTTTCTCATGACCCCTGAGAAAGTGACAGGGATCTGAGCCCTGATGTCTCCTCTTCCCCCTACCTGAGCAAGTGATGGGGCTTGAAGTCTCAATCTTCCCCCCCCCTACCTCCTCCCACTTAAGCAAATGATGGGGCCCTGAGGCCTGATGCCTCCTCCCCAATACCTCTACCACTAAACCACCACCAGGGTCTCCCAACCACTGCCACTCCCAACTACTCTGAGGCATCAAATGGCATGGTACAAGATAGAGCAATAGGTTAGCCAGTGGCATGTGACCCATTGGAGCAAGTGGGGAGGGGGGTGACAGGGGATCTAATGTTCCTACACGCGTTGGCAGGCATTGTATGAAGTAGGTGATGATGGTGGCAATAAGGGGGCTGGGAGGGTGACATTGGGTTCAGAGTCCCATCACTTGCTTGGAGAGTGAGGTTTCAGAACCTCATTGTTTGCTCCGGGCGGGCGGGAGCACAGTGGACTTGGGAGTCCCATTACTTGCCCTTGGTGTTAATGCTATGGACCCTTGAGCCGGCTTGAGAGTTGGTAAATCCACTGAAGGGAGGCACTCAAGTGGTTCTCGTAGCTGGGAGGCGGTGCATGACCAGGAGACTTGACAGGAGCTTCACCTATACCAGCCCGCGTTCCCCTCAGTTTGAGCCCTTGGGTGCCGGAGCTGGAAGGACTTAGGCGGGAGTCTCCTGGCGGAGGGAAGTCGAGTAGGCAGTCCGGGTTGAGGCTGGTGGAAGTCCAGAAGAACGAAGGCGGTCCAGGAGTCAGGGCAGGCAGCAATGGTGCAGCACAAGAAACCAGGTCAGAAGTTGCGGCAGGCAGAAGACAAGCAGGAGCTGGAGAACACGCCAAAGGTCAGGATGGGCAGAAGACAGAAGAATAAGGATACCAGGCCGAAGTCAGAACCGAGGAGACAAACCAAAGGCTGGAACCAGGAGAAGGAGCGGAATCACGGGAGCAGGAATCCAGGAACAGGAGTTGGAACAAGCAGGAACACAGTGAATAGCTACTCCAAAGAGCTGACCTGTTGCCAAGGCAAGGAATGGGTGCAGGAAGTGGGCTTAAATAGCCCCAGCTGATGACGTCCAATTTGGGGGCCGGACCGAGGTTTCCCACCGCGGCCCCTTTAAGAAGCTGGCTTGGCTGCACGCGCGCGCCTAAGGAGGCAGGGCCAAGAGGAAATCGACGGCATCTTCCTCATGGGGAGGACGCCGCAGGAAGGCCCCAGAGCGGCCTACACCGGAGCGCCGTGGAGGGAGGCTGTCGCTGGTGTCTGCCGGAAGAGGTAGGGGGCCCCGGCTGCGGCGGTCCACGGCCGGGATTCCCAACACTTGGTTGGATTCATAGCCGGGCATTGGCCGGTGAATTAGCTTGCTGATGCTTTCACGGAAAGTTAACTACATTTCTTGCATTAGCCAGTGAGTTATTGCAAATCTTAACATAATTTGTGGTATTCCAGTTTAGTATAAATGAGCTGCCTTGTATGCATTTGCATTTAGTGCTGCTTATTAAGAGGAAAGTTCTACAATGTACGGTATGTGGGCTTGCAGCCCCATAGGTACTTTGTGCTCACAGGCTTGCAAGCACATTTTCAAACTCTAATGGTGCTGTAGGTTGTTTTCTCCCAACAGATTTTCCAAGGGCTTATGCTAAGATTTCAAAATCCTGCTCCTTTTCAGCACAGGTAAATGTACTCATCCTGTCAAACAGAATATTTTCTTTACCCCCCAGAGGACGAGAGCAATTTTAAGCCCCTGACCTTATCTGGATAGCTGTTTAGTTGCTTAGGTAAAATCTTTTGAAAATTGCCCTCCCCAGTTTCTTCTGCATTTGTGCAGTTTTTTTCTCAAAGGTAACAGAAGTCCGTGCATTACCATTAACTTGTGTTTACACCAATTTAGCTCCCATTAGATTTTAAAACAGTTGTTTAACACATGCTTGGGCATTCACACACTTTTGTACATGGAACCCAAAGAACGCAAATGTAGAATGCACAGAAGAGACAAAGTAATCCAGAAAAATAAAGACAAGCAATATGACAGATAATACACTGCTCACAGAACACAGAAAAGTCATGCGCTTGTCCGTTGTCTGCAACAGAGAACAGCACTTGAAGCAAAGAAAGGATATAATGCCACAGGGACACTCATGCACACATACACAGGCACAGCAAGAAAGGACTGAAGAAGGGAGCATGCATTCTGGAAAGGTTGGACAACATGACACAGACAAGCTGTGAGAACAGAGAAGGTGAGACACCAATATTACAGAGAGAGGCAGACTCCACATGAAAACATGGCACTGTGCTAGATGTTAACAGACATATACAGGGAAACACTCATTAGTTGATGTCTTCTGTCATGATCTTCTGGGTTCTCACACCCATTGTCAGTGCAGTGACAGCAGGAGGTTCATGGTATGCAGGGCATCCCCTATCCTAGAGGCATTGTGTAAATTTTTACATTGGACATGATGAAGATAGCAGCATAGGATGGTCAGGAGTGAGATTATGAAGGCAGCACCCTCTCTAATATGGTAAGGACTGCTGGGAATGTAGAGTAGGTAATGTACCAATAGAGTCCTTATGTGTAACAAATGAGGCTCCAGTGATTAGTGACCCATTTCTGGTCTGTGCTGATATGTGCAAAGGAGCTGTGAGTTGGAGGTGCCATGACAACAATGCAGGAGTTGAGGTTTACATGGTGTGTGTTAGGGAAAGATATGTGGCTGGTGTCCTATGAATGATGCCATCTTGGATAGGATAGCTGTGAGTGAAGGATGGAGAATAAAGAATGAAAAAGGGAGAAAAGTGTCTAGTTACATTTGGATACTTACTGGCCTTGCTTGCCAGTTATTCCTTTTTGTCTGCAGTTTCCTAAGGCATTGGGAATGCTTTATATGACTGTAATAAACATTTTTAAGTGAATATGTGTGAGTCAACATGGTTTTAGCAAAGGGAAATCTTGCCATAACACACTATTAGACATTTTGAAGGTGAAAATAAACATGTAGATAAAGGTGGGTGAGCTTGTTGATATAGTATATTTGGATTTTCAGAATCATGTGGCAAAGCCCTCTTGGAAGATTCCTCAACAAATGTCCTACTGTGGATTGGTAACTGGTTTAAACACAGGAAACAGAGAGTAGGACTAAATGGTCAGTTTTTCAAATGAATAAAGATTAATAAAGGAGTACCTCAGGGATGTGTAGTGAGACTTGTGAGGTTTAAATTATTCATTAATTAACTGCACTGGGACTTGTGCAGATAATTTAGGGGGGAAAAAGCACCTGGATCATTTGGGGGGGGCTCTACCTCCCTATGTCCCCCCAACCCCGCCCCCCCCCCCCCCCCCAATTCAGGGACAGTTTTAGGATTTTACCCTTTCTAGGCATTTTGGGTGTTTTTTCACCCCCCCCTCCCCATCTCCTATAAGGATCTGTTTCAGGGTAGCAGAGGGCTGTTCTCTGCTGAATGAGCTTCAGCAGAGCTGGAAGGTGGCAAATCTTAGCCAGCCTGCTGCTCCTAAATGTTTGCTGCCCTAGACATAAACACAATGCATGCCTGTTGACAAATCCAGGGCTGCCTGTGCTACTTAACATATTCTTATATGACCATGAACAGGAGCAGCAAGGGAGGCCATCACATTTGCAGATGACACAAAATTATTTAGCTTTATTAAAACTGTAACTGATTATGAGGATCTGCAATAGTATCTTGAAAGACTAGGAGACTGGATATCCGAATGGCAGAAGAAATTAAATATGGGCAAGCACAAAGTGATGCACATAGAAAAAAATAATCCCAGATACACAATGCAAGGCTTTGTATTAGGAATCACTGCCCAGGAAAAGGACCTTGGAATCCTTCTGGACAAAACTTGGAAATCCTGAGCTCAGTGTATGGTGGCAGTCCAAAAAGCAAATATAATTATTTGGAGAGGCATGGAGAATAAAACAGAGAATACCATACTGCCTCTGATTCGATTCATGGTGCCACTGCACTTTGAGTATTTTGTACAGTTCTGATCAACCCATCCCAAAAAAGACATAGCAGAAATAGAAAAGCCATAGAGAAAGGCATAACAATGATAAAGCAGATGGAACAGCTCCCTTATGAAGAAAGGCTATAGTAAATAGGTTAGTGCTCCTACGCTTGGAAAAGAGATAACTGAGAGGGGACATAATAGAAGTTTATAAAATCATGAGTGGGTTGAAACTGGTAAGTAGAGGATGGTTATTTGCTTTTTCAAATAATACTAAAATAAGGAGACATCCCAGAGCAAAATCAAGCTGTGGAATTGTGTTGCCAAAGGATGTCGTCAACAACTAGCATAGCTGTGTTTAAAAGGACCTTGAATAAGTTCCTGGAGGAAAAGTAGATGAACAATTATTAGGTAAGTAGAATTGGAAAACCATCACTTATCCCAGGGAGTGAGAGAAAAAAATTATATTTTTGGGCCCTGGGTGTTTGTGACCCATACTGGCCATTGCATTAGTGCAGTGACAGATTTAGGTTTTTGTTGCCCCTAGCTTGTTGGTGCTGTTACCCCCTTATACTCCCCTAGAAGGTCAGACAACAAGGAAGTTCTAAGACATCGCCCCCCTGTTTTCTGCAGCAAGCTGGCAAACTTTTCCATATCTTATATTGCATTAGAAAAATAATTTTCTACATTTGCTAGTGTCTGTATAATTTATTTTGGGGGTCATATTCAGTAGGGCGGTTAGAGGACAGGTGATCTGGCCAAAGTTAGCTGGATAACTTATTTTCAAAGATATCCGGATAAGTAGTGCTTCTTTGAAAAAGAAAAGTTGCTGGCCACCCAGCCTGATTCCCCCTCCCCCTCTCACCACAAAACTCCATACAGCTGCTGGCCAGGACACCCCCTAAACGCCTTCAAATGTTTGACATTCGTAGAAATCAGCACTGCTGGCTTTGGCCCTCCAGCCTTCCCTCCTCCCTCCCTGCTAAACAGAAATATGGCCTCCTTCCCTCTCCCTAAACACCTCCCCCATTTGTCACCTCTCTCCTCCAGAAGCCTTCCTACCCACCTGGTATCGGATTCATGACCTCTTGTTAGTTTGCCGGATCGTGGCAGCTTCCAGTGTACTCTATCAGCATAAATGTACATTTCCAGTATAATTACCAAAGTAGCACTGGAAGCAGCTGTGATCATGGCATACTAACAGGGGGATGGTCAGGGTGGGAGACAGTATAGAGACTGCAGTTGCAGCAGTACTAGTGATGTTTTTGTCACTGTGTGTCTTGATACCAGTGAAGTGAGCAGTGCATGCTCAGAGACTGAAGAAAAGAGTCTTATCAGACTGCCAGTCTTTTTGAATTTATTAGATTTTTTTTATGTGGAGTCAGTAAATCCTAGTAGACACAGCACAGCCACATACACTGTATATGTTTGTGTGTGTGTGTGTGTGTGTTTGAGTGACAGGCATTTAAAGTATCAATAAATCAATTCATTTGTAATATCCAAACCCCCAGTAAGCAGTGCACTTCAACAAATTTCACCATGACAGGAGAAGGGTGTTAGGGTTTGTGAACCCTTGCCCCGAGGTGGTGTTGGTGCAACCTGTGGAGGGTGAGCTCCATAGGTCCCCACTGTCGGGAGGCGAGACTGTATGGGAAGCACAGGCAGACAGGAGCTTTGCCAGAACCAGCCCACGTTCCCCACAGGTTGAGCCCTTGAGTGCCGGAGCCAGCTAGTCTTAAGCGGGCCTCTGCGTGGCTGGCCCAGGAAAGCGGCCAGAGGATGTCAATGTTGGGTCCTGGACCTGAGATGGATGATACAGGAGGCAACTAGGCGAAGGAGAGGTCAGGTCCAGTCCGAGGTCAGAAGCAGGCAGCAACATGCTGTGGCCAGGTCTGGTCCGAGGTCAAAGGCTCCGAGGTCAAAGGTCTCTGGCTCCAGTCCCTCCAGGTATCTCCGGGACCCGGAGGGACTGGAGCCAGAGACGAGGATCTGACGGCTGTCACCCAGAAGTGGAGAGAAGACTGCTGAAGCTGGGAGGCTGAAGCAGGAACCTCCGAAGCAGGAACATCTGAAGCAGGAACCTCTGAAGCAGGAACCTAAGCAGGAATGCTGAAGCAGAAACCAAGGAACTCGTTGCCAAGTCAGTCAGCTGGAGCTAGAAGTGGTCCTTTTATAGGCCAGAGGGCCAGACATCATCACAACGGGCCGGACCCTGATTTCCCACCGCTGGTCCTTTAAAAGGAGCCAAGGCAGCGAGTGCGCGTGCCTAGGGAGGGCCGAGCAGTGGTCAGTGGCGTCTCGGCCACCATGCGGTCTGCGGGAGGCCCGGACCAGAGACAGAGTGCGGCGGCAGTGGTTGGCTGCTGCTGCCGCGAGGGCGCCTGAAGCCATAGAGGGTGAGAGGTGGTGGGTGAGTGGTGCCGGCTGCGGGTTGCTGCGGTTGGTGAGCATAACAAAGGAGATAAGGGTATGTTCGCAGGGTTAGCAGGGGTAGAGGAATTGGTGCAGAAGCAGCCTAGTGTAGTACCAAGAAAAAAACCCCAGTCCTTCTCAAAATAAAAAAGAGACTTTTTAGTGACAGAGTGGCAGGAGTAGAAAGTAGCTGAAGGTAGAATAAATTGAAATTTGGTGATCATGTGCCACCACCACATGTTCCTCTCCCTCCTGTTTTTGGAGTAGAGGAAAAAGGTGTAAGGTGGTAGAACCATAAAAAGTAGACAGTAGCAGGGCAGGGGTGTGGACTGGGGCATGGACTGGGGCAGCAGAAGTACAACAGTCCAAACCAGCTTCATGTTCCTATACATTGGTTACTGCTTAGGCCACACTATTTTCAACAACTGATTCTTATGAAAAATGTGTCTGGGATTCCCAGAATCAGAATTTGAAGAGCTAGTAGCTGAAGAAAAGAGACTTACCAGTAGTATCTTAGCCTCCAGTTCAGTGATGGGGGAGATAGATGATGACACTGATGGGGATTAGAGCAACCCTCAGCAAGAGAAGGCAGTGCAGGTACAGAATGTGAGCCATGCCCCTTGCATTTTGTCTTAGTGCCCACCCTTGATCTCAACTCCAGTGTCAGCATCAGCCCCTAAGGATGAAGGGAAGAGGTTGCAAAATACACCCCTGATCTTGAGGCACTTTAAAGTGAGGGGGGACCTGTGTTTTGCTCAGTATATTCACTACAGAAAGGATATCAGATAAAGGAAGCAAATGGGGCATCTGAAAAATGATGGTATGCAGCATCACCTGTAGAAACTAGGGATGTGCAGAAGGAAAAAATTTGTTTCGATTCGGTTTTCATTTCACCAGGACCCAAATTCATTCTATTCATTTCATAGGGGGGAAAACCAATTTGTTGATTAGTTTTATTCGTTTTCTGATTTCCCATTAAAGTCAATGGGGGAAGTATTTGCAGCCTATTTTTAGCTGCAGAATTGGAGTCTTCTTATCAATTCTGATGAAACTTTGGGGAGCAATCATCAGAACGAGCAAAGAGCTCTAAGGAACTTAGACTGTGGCAAAGTGGCAGCAAAGTGGCATGAATAGCTTAAGGCACTTTAAAGGGGTAAAGCAGTACCAGGAGTAGCAAGAGTGCTTTAACAGAGGTGTAAAGCAGCAGCGAGAGTATCAAAAACACACCACAGCTTCAAAAGAAAGCACCGATAACAGTTGCATGAACCTTCGAAGGCAGCACGACAGGCAAAGTGACAAGACAAGTGCATCAACATCCTACAGCACAATGAAGGGGGAACATAGCAAGCAGAAAGACTAGCACCAACACACTGAGGAACCATGATAGTGGCAAGAACACCACAAGGAGTTGAGCGAGTCATCTGGTGTATGTGTTATTAATCTGTTGCAAGGGGTTAGCAATCTGTTATTATTTAGGAGAGTTGTGGGTAGATCCTTGGACTGGTGGCAGATGACCACGCCCCCGGGGGAAGATCCTGAGAGGGACCACCGGTCAGGCTCAGAGTTAGGAGGCAGACACACACTAGTTCTTTTATTAGACAGTATACTGAACCAACAGAGGTGGTTCAGTATACTGTCTAATAAAAGAACTAGTGAGCTGGAATGCCCGGCTGGGCTGTAGTCCCTTAGATACTGGAACAGCAATCCCTGGAGGCTGAACTGTAGAGAAACTGAAATATAGTGAGTAGGCAGGGTATGCAGGATTCATGGACCATACCTGATGGTAACACTCACACAATGTCTCATAGAAGCCCAGGAGCTGGAATGAAGTAGGCCCTCGAGGATCGAGTACCTGGTTCCAGGGAAAGCTCTGAGAGTGCGATGGTAACTCACAGATGTAGTAGGCAGCGATGACTTCCATGCAGAAGTGAATTCCGAAGAAGTCTGGGAACGAGGGCCCTCGAGGAGCGAGTACCGGTTCCAGACTGCAACCTAGAAAGGAAGAGAGAGAACGAGGCCCCCGAGGAGTGGGTACCCCTGGTTAGTCCAAGGAGGCAGAGTAGCATAGGTAGAACGAATCCTTATCTGTATCCTTATCCTTGCTAACTCAACTTGTTAGCAATTCAGAGACCTGTAAATATCTGAAGCGGATGACATCATCTCAGGGGGATGCCCCTGAGGTTCGCGCCACTTCTGGTACTTGAGGCGGGGCCGTGCCGCGCGAGCGCCCCTAGGCATCAGGTCAACATGGCGGTTTGCAGCATCTGGCCGGTCCAGGGACGCCAGACGAGGACGGCCGAAGAACCCCGCGGCAGCCAGCCTTCCATCAACCCCGGAGGGAGTCAGCAATGTGGTAAGTTGGGCGGAGTGGAGACGTCAGGCAGCGACGGTCGCAACAGTACCCCCATTCAAAGGGCGATCTCCTCTTCAGGTACCAGGTTTGGTTTTGAAGGATGCGCGAGATGGAACTGACGAAGCATCTCTTTGTTCAAGATATTGGTCTGAGGCTCCCCAGAGTGTTCTTCGGGGCCGAAACCTTCCATATTAGAAGGTATTCAAAAGTCTTGCCTCTTTACGAACATCCAGAATCTTTTCAACATTGTATTCTAAGTCATCATCTGCATAGATGACAGGTGGATCTTGAGTCTTGGAAGAAAATTCGCTGAGTATGTTGTTGTAGAAGTCAGAAGCGATGGATGAGCTGTTGGGGATGTCACTGAGATCTTCAGTGGAAGTGGCGAAGTTGGAGAACATCCAAAGCCCACTTCAAATTGTAGCACAATAGTGGATCTTCTAATTTGATCAGGGGACTCCTCAGGTCTTCCACTAGACGTCTGAGAATGAAGTTGCCTCCTGCTCCTGAGTCCACCAGAGCAGGAGTCTGAACCATGATCGGTCCGTAGGTCAAAGAGACTGGGAGAGAGAGCGGAGGAGATGTCGCGGTATGGCCTAAGAACAGTCCTCCTGCAGGACTTAGGCCCGTCCATTTCCCAGACAAATGGAGCATGTAGAAACATAATGGCTGGACTGACCACAGTACATGCAAAGACCGCACTTCTTCCGAAATCATCTCTCCTTTGAAGTCAAGCATCCATGACCAAGTTGCATAGGTTCATCAGTATCAGCAGCAGGGATTACTGGAACCATCCGAGGTGTAGAGACCAAACTGGCCTGTTTCAACCCGGGTAACACCCTAGGCTGGAGTTCCTTCACCTTATCCTGGAGCCAGTGATCAATCCGAGTGGCCAAGGCTACTAATTCGTCCAGCTAGTCAGGTGTTTGGCAAGCAGCCAGCTCGTCCTTTAAACGGTTATCCAGGCCTCTGCAAAAGAGAGTCATGAGACATTTGGGGTCCCAGTGAAGTTCTGCCACAAGAGTTTTGAACTCTATGGTGAATTCAGCCAATGGTCTGTTGCCTTGCTTCAAATCCACTAAAGCAGAACCGGCTACAGAAGTTCGAGCAGGGTCATCAAAAATGGATTTAAACAAGTCCATAAATCCTTCTATGTCCTGCAAAATAGAGTCATTGAGTTCCCACAAGGTGGATGCCCAAGACAGGTAAGAAAGCATGTAGGGAGTCTTGGAGAGAGCTGTAGGAAATAGAGATGGCTGTAAGGTAAATTGCATGCAGCACTGATTCAAAAAGCCCTGGGTCTTCTGGATTTCTCCGGAAAAGCGGATTGGAGCTGCCAGTGGTACAGCAGTCTTCAAACTTACCTCCGGTGACTGACTTTCTAGGTTGGAGGCTGTGCCGTGAACCTTCTGTGTGTGAAGCTGATGAAATGCTGCAGTAAGTTTCTCCAAGGCGTCTTGCTGCTCCACAATGCGCTGGGTCAGGCCCGGTATAGCCTGCAAGGCATTGAATTGTGCCAGATCCATGGAGTTAGCAATCTGTTATTAATCTGTTGCAAGGGGTTAGCAATCTGTTATTATTTAGGAGAGTTGTGGGTAAATCTTTGGACCATTGGCAGATGACCACGCCCCCAGGGGATGATCCCGAGACGGACCACTGGTCAGGCTCAGAGTTAGGAGGCAGACACACACGAGTTCTTTTTAATTAGACAGTATACTGAACCACCAGAGGTGGCAGTAGTAAGCTGGAATGCCCGGCTGGGCTGTAGTCCCTCAGATACTGGAACAGCAATCCCTGGAGGCTGAGCTGTAGAGAAACTGAAATATAGTGAGAAGGCAGGGTATGCAGGGTTCATGGACCGAACTTGATGATAACACTCACACAATGTCTCATAGAAGCCCAGGAGCTGGAATGAAGTAGGCCCTCGAGGAGTGAGTACATGGTTCCAGGGAAAGCTCTGAGAGAGTGCTGGTAACTCACAGATGTAGTAGGCAGCGATGACTTCCAGGCAGAAGTAAATTCTGAAGAAGTACGGGAACGAGGGCCCTCGAGGAGTGAGTATCGATTCCAGACTGCAACCTACAAAGTAAGAGAGAGAATGAGGCCCCCGAGGAGCGGGTACCACTGGTTAGTCTGAGGAGGCAGAGTAGCGTAGATAAAACAAATCCTTATCCGTATCCTTATCCTTGCTAACTCAACATGTTAGCAATTCAGAGACCTTTAAATATCTGAAGCAGATGACTTCATCTCAGGGGGATGCCCCTGAGGTTCGCGCCACTTCTGGTACTTGAGGCGGGGTCGCGCCGCGTGCGCGCCCCTAAGCATCAGGTCAACATGGCGGTTTGCAGCGTCGAGCCGGTCTGGGGACGCCGGACGAGGACAGCTGAAGAACACCGTGGCAGCCGACTTTCCATCAACCTCAGAGGCAGTCGCCAATGCGGTAAGGTGGGCAGAGTGGAGACATCAGGCAGCGACGTTCGCAACAGTATGGCAGCAAGGCAGAGTGGCAACAAGGTGATAGAGGCAAGAAGGCTGGCAGAGCGGAGGTAGTCTGGTCCCTGTGGTTTTGATACGGGCAAGACAGGCTGGCTCCGGGGAGAGTTCCTTTCCTTTACACAGGAAAGGGCTCCCTAGAATGGGTTCGCCTCTAGAGTGGGGTGTTTCCATTGGTGTGTAGTGAGCTCTCAATGGTCTTTTAAAATCTGGTGGAGTTAGCAGATATACAAATGAGAATTTTCAAGGCTGAGTCGGAGGAGGGTGCCATGTGAACAGGCCTTATGTTCCTACAAGCGTTTGACCTCGATTGCTGTGCCTGTCCATCCAGGCCTTATGTCCTTACATGGGATTGACTCTGACCTCGATTGCTGTGCCTGTCCGTCCAGGCCTTATGTCCCTACAAGGGTTTGACCTCGATTGCTTTGCCTGTTCATCCAGGCCTTATGTCCCTACGTGGGATTGACTCTGTCCTCAACTGCTATGCCTGTTCGTCCAGGCCTTATGTCCCTACAAGGGTTTGACATCGATTGCTTTGCTTGTTCGTCCAGGCCTTATGTCCCTATGTGGGCTTGAACTCTGTCCTCTATTGCTGTGCCTGTCCATCCAGGCCTTATGTGCGTAGGTGGGATTGACTCTGTCCTGTATTGCTGTGCCTGTTCGTCCAGGCCTTATGTCACTAGGTGGGCTTGACCTCTGTCCTCTATTGCTGTGTCTGACCGTCCAGGCCTTATGTCCCTACAAGGGTTGGACCTCGATTGCTGTGCCTGTCCGTCCAGGCCTTATGTCCCTAGATAAGATTGACTCTGTCCTGTATTGATGTGCCTGTTCATCCAGGCTTTATGTCCCATACGTGGGATTGACTCTGTCCTCGACTGCTGAGCCTGTCCGTCCAGGCCTTATGTCCCTAGGTGGGATTGACTCTGTCCTGTATTGCTGTGCCTGTCCGTCCAGTCCTTATGTCCCTACGTGGGTTTGGCTCTGACCTCGATTGCTGTGCCTGTCCGTCCAGGCCTTTTGTCCCTAGGTGGGATTGACTCTGTCCTGTATTGCTGTGCCTGTCCATCCAGGCTTTTTGTCCCTAGGTGGGAGTGACTCTGTCCTGTATTGCTGTGCCTGTTCATCCAGGCCTTATGTCACTAGGTGGGCTTGACCTCTGTTCTCTATTGCTGTGCCTGTTCGTCAAGGCCTTATGTCCCTACAAGGGTTGGACCTCGATTGCTGTGTCTGTTTGTCCAGGCCTTACATCCCTACAATGGTTGGACCTTGATTTTGTGCCTGTTTGTCCAGGCCTTATGTCCCTACAAGGGTTGACCCTCGATTGCTATGCCTGTTTGTCCAGGGCTTATGTCCCTATGTGGGCTTGACCTCTGTCCTCTATTGCTGTGCTTGTCCATACAGGCCTTATGTCCCTAGGTAGGATTGACTCTGTCCTGTATTCCTGTGCCTGTTCGTCCTGGTCTTATGTCCCTATGTGGCCTTGAACTCTGTCCTCTATTGCTGTGCCTGTCCATTCAGGCCTTATGTCCGTAGGTGGGATTGACTCTGTCCTCTATTGCTGTGCCTGTCCGTCCAGGCCTTATGTCCCTACAAGGGTTGGACCTCGATTGCTGTGCCTGTTTGTCCAGGCCTTATGTCCCTAGGTGGGCTTGACCTCTGTCCTCGACTGCTGTGCCTGTTTGTCCAGGCCTTATGTCCCTACAAGTGTTTGACCTCTGTCCTTGAATGCTGTGCTTGTTTGTCCAGGCCGTATGTCCAGTCCTAATGGCCGAACCCTCGTTGCAAAGGGAAACCTCAGTCTCTGGCAATTAAAACTAGTAATCCTTCACAGCACGGATCCTTAAATAAAACAAACAGTTTTCTTTAGTTTCAGGGCAAAGCAGAGAACTTCCTCCGTCATGCTTATGAAGTCATGATCTGCTTGCAAATGCTTAAATCCTAACAATTTGTACCATTATACACTCTAGGGGCCATTCCATTCCAGGGAGCCCTTTCCTGCTCAAAGAAAGGGAACTCTCCCCGGAGTTGCAGCCTATCTCTTAGCACCAGTTGACCCAATTTGAACCGCTGTTCACATGGCACCCTGCTCCACGTCGCCATGCTTCGAAGGCTCGTGCTCCACTCTAGGAGCCAACCCATTCCAAGAAAGCCCTTTCCTACTCAAAGAAAGGGAAACCTCCCCGGTGTTGCAGCCTATCTCTTAGCACCGGTTGACCCAATTTGAACCGCTATTCACATGGCACCCTGCTCCACATCGTCACGCTTTGAAGGCTCGTGCCCTACTCTAGGGGCCAACCCAATCCAAGGAAGCCCTTTCCTACTCAAAGAAAGGGAACTCCCTGGTGTTGCAGCCTATCTCTTAGCACCGGTTGACCCATGTTTAACCACTGTTCACATGGCACCCTGCTCCAGTTTGCCATGCTCTGAAGGCTCGTGCTCCATTCTAGGGGCCAACCCATTCCAAGGAAGCCCTTTCCTGCTCAAAGAAAGGGAACTCTCCCCGGTGTTGCAGCCTATCTCTTAGCACCGGTTGACCCATGTTGAACCGCTGTTCACATGGCACCCTGCTCCACATCGCCATGCTTCGAAGGCTCGTGCTCCACTCTAGGAGCCAACCCATTCCAAGGAAGCCCTTTCCTGCTCAAAGAAAGGGAAACCTCCCCGGTGTTGCAGCCTATCTCTTAGCACCGGTTGACCCAATTTGAACCGCTATTCACATGGCACCCTGCTCCACGTAGTCACGCTTTGAAGGCTCGAGCCCTACGCTAGGGGCCAACCCAATCCAAGGAAGCCCTTTCCTACTCAAAGAAAGGGAACTCCCTGGTGTTGCAGCCTATCTCTTAGCACCAGTTGACCCATGTTTAACCACTGTTCACATGGCACCCTGCTCCAGTTTGCCATGCTCTGAAGGCTCGTGCTCCATTCTAGGGGCCAACCCATTCCATGGAAGCCATTTCCTGCTGAATAGAAAGGGAACTCTCCCCGGTGTTGCAGCCTATCTCTTAGCACCAGTTGACCCAATTTGAACCGCTGTTCACATGGCACCCTGCTCTACTTTGCCACGCTTTAAAGGCTCGTGCTCCATTCTAGGGGCCAACCCATTCCAAGGAAGCCCTTTCCTGCTCAAAGAAAGGGAACTCTCCCCGGTGTTGCAGCCTATCTCTTAGCACCGGTTGTCCCATGTTGAACCGCTGTTCACATGGCACCCTGCTCCATGTCGCCATGCTTCGAAGGCTCGTGCTCCACTCTAGGAGCCAACCCATTCCAAGGAAGCCCTTTCCTGCTCAAAGAAAGGGAACTCTCCCCGGTGATGCAGCCTATCTCTTAGCACCGGTTGACCCAATTTGAACTGCTGTTCACATGGCACCCTGCTCCACGTCGTCACGCTTTGAAGGCTCGTGCCCTACTCTAGGGGCCACCCCAATCCAAGGAAGCCCTTTCCTACTCAAAGAAAGGGAACTCTCCCTGGTGTTGCAGCCTATCTCTTAGCACCGGTTGACCCATGTTTAACCACTGTTCACATGGCACCCTGCTCCAGTTTGCCATGCTCTGAAGGCTCATGCTCCACTCTAGGGGCCAACGCATTCCATGGAAGCCGTTTCCTGCTGAATAGAAAGGGAACTCTCCCTGGTGTTGCAGCCTATCTCTTAGCACCAGTTGACCCAATTTGAACCGCTGTTCACATGGCACCCTGCTCCACGTCGTCACGCTTTGAAGGTTTGTGCCCCACTCTAGGGGCCAACCCATTCCAAGGAAGCTGTTTCCTGCTGAAAAGAAAGCGAACTCTCCCTGGTGTTGCAGCCTATCTCTTAGTACCTGTTGACCCATGTTGAACCGCTGTTCACATGGCACCCTGCTCCAGGTTGCCATGCTTTGAAGGCTCATGCTCCACTCTAGGGGCCAACCCATTCCAGGGAGCCCTTCCCGGCTCAAAGGAAAGGGAAATCTCCCCAGGTATAGCCAGCCTGTATCTACCCTCTGACCCATGTTGAACTGCTGTTTACATGGAAACCTACTCTGCCTCGACCTTGAAAATTCTCGTTTGTATGTCTGCTAACTCCACCAGATTTTAAAAGACCAGCGAGAGCTCACTAGACGCCAATGGAAACACTTCACTCTAGGGGCGAACCCATTCTAGGGAGCCCTTTCCGGAAGAAAGGAAAGGGAACTCTCCCCGGGTGTAGCTAGCCTCTATCT
Organism: Rhinatrema bivittatum; assembly: GCF_901001135.1. Classification (NCBI taxonomy): domain Eukaryota; kingdom Metazoa; phylum Chordata; class Amphibia; order Gymnophiona; family Rhinatrematidae; genus Rhinatrema; species Rhinatrema bivittatum. The sequence goes on from NC_042616.1 coordinate 173,812,314, forward strand.
GCCCTCTGCCTCTGTACGTTGCTGCCATACACCAGATGACTCACTCAACTCCTTGTGGTGTTCTTGCCACTATCATGGTTCCTCAGTGTGTTGGTGCTAGTCTTTCTGCTTGCTTTGTTCCCCCTTCATTGTGCTGTAGGATGTTGATGCCACTTGTCTTGCCGCTTTACCTGTCATGCTGCCTTTGAGGGTTCATGCATCTGTTATCGGTGCTCTCTTTTGAAGTTGTGGTGTGTTTTTGTCACTCTCGCTGCTGCTTTGTGCCTCTGTTAAAGCACTCTTGCCACTTCTGGTACCCCTTTGCTCCTTTACAGTGCCTTAGGCTATTCATGCCACTTTGGTGCCACTTTGCCACAGTCTAAGTACCTTGGAGCTCTTTTGTTGTTCTGATTATTGCTCCCCAGAAGTTTCATCAAAATAGATAATAAAACCCCAATTCTGCAGCCAAAAATAGGCTGCAAATACTTTCCCCATTGACTTTAATGGGAACATATCGGGGCGCCATTGTACGAATGCAACAAATATGCTCCCCGACGAATACATATCCCAAATGCAATGAATACTTTCTGGCTGTACATCCCTATTGTAAGACACCAACGTTTTATTTATTTATTTATTTATTTATTTATTTGACATGTTTCGTATACTGTCATTCGGTTTCGCCATCATAACAGTTTACAGTAATCATAATACATTGGTATTGTAGTTATAATTTGTCTAAAATGTGGAATGGAATAGAACCTTAGACTTGATTTTTTCTTTCCCTATTGTATTAGTGTTTTGGTAATGTACTGGATTACTAAGAGAACAGGTGTAATTGAGTAATTGTGTGAACTAGCATAGAGAGTAAAGTGATTGTACAGTGGAACAGTGAATCCTGTGCAGTATTGCTTTAATATACTCTTTAAATTGAATAGGGATGTGAATCGTTTTAGGACGATTAAAATTATCGTCCGATAATTTTAATATCGTCTTAAACCGTTATGGAACACAATACAATAGAGATTCTAACGATTTATCGTTATAAATCGTTAGAATCGTGAGCCGGCACACTAAAACCCGCTAAAACCCACCCCCGACCCTTTAAATTAAATCCCCCACCCTCCCGAACCCCCCCCAAATAACTTAAACATTTCCTTGCCAAATCCTACCTCCTTCAATCCCCCACCCTCCCGAACCCCCCCCCAAATGACTTAAATTACCTGGGGGTCCGGAACGGCAGCGGTCCGGAACGGGCTCCTGCTACTGAATCTTGTTGTCTTCGGCCGGCGCCATTTTCCAAAATGGCGCCGAAAAATGGCGGCGGCCATAGACCAACAGGATTCGACGGCAGGAGGTCCTTCTGGACCCCCGCTGGACTTTTGGCAAGTCTTGTGGGGGTCAGGAGGCCCCCCCCAAGCTGGCCAAAAGTTCCTGGAGGTCCAGCGGGGGTCAGGGAGCGATTTCCCACCGTGAATCGTTTTCCGTACGGAAAATGGCGCCGGCAGGAGATCGACTGCAGGAGGTCGTTCAGCGAGGCGCTGGAACCCTCGCTGAACGACCTCCTGCAGTCGATCTCCTGCCAGCGCCATTTTCCGTACGGAAAACGATTCGCGGCGGGAAATCGCTCCCTGACCCCCGCTGGACCTCCAGGAACTTTTGGCCAGCTTGGGGGGGGCCTCCTGACCCCCACAAGACTTGCCAAAAGTCCAGCGGGGGTCCGGAAGGACCTCCTGCCGTCGAATCCTGTTGGTCTATGGCCGCCGCCATTTTTCGGCGCCATTTTGGAAAATGGCGCCGGCCGAAGACAACAAGATTCAGTAGCAGGAGCCCGTTCCGGACCGCTGCCGTTCCGGACCGCCGCTGGACCACCAGGTAATTTAAGTCATTTGGGGGGGGTTCGGGAGGGTGGGGGATTTAATTTAAAGGGTCGGGGGTGGGTTTTAGCGGGTTTTAACGATTTTAACGATATATCACGATATTTTACCCCCCCAAACGGCAACAATACGATTCCCTCCCCCTCCCAGCCGAAATCGATCGTTAAGACGATCGAGGACACGATTCACATCTCTAAAATTGAAAGCTAAAGTACTTTCTGAAAAGGCCTGTATTGTCTGACGTGATGTTTTAGTAAATTGAAGGTAACACATGGTTCAGAACAGTGATTCTCAACTTGTGTGTCACGACACACCAGTGTGTCCCCAAGCACAAACAGGTGTGCCACCACACTTCCCAGTCCCCTGCTGGCCCAGCTGCTACCCCTGCCCCAGGGAGATGTAAACTTCCCGGGCTTCAAATGCTGATAACCTGGGTGGAAGATAACCTGGGTGCAAGAGAGCACTGGCAGCATTAAACCCATCTTTCCACCCCAGCGGCCCAGAAGAGGAAGTGGTGTACAGCGGCCACACACGCGGAGAGAAGAGACCATGCTAAGGTACAAGTGCCTTTAATATTATGAACTGCAACAATACAATGTATACTTCTATGTCTAATAATATGAAAACATCATATATTGAAAGCTGATGTTACACTATTACTCTTCAATTTTTTTTTTTATAAAGCTTGAGAAACCTCATAACATTTTTTACATCTCACTTTAAAAATAGCCATTACACAGTCTCTTGCAGCATTGATTACTTAACGCTGCCTTATATTATGTGTGTTGGCTTTATTTTTAAGTGTATGTTTCAGCTCATTAATTGGCATAGAGCTGTATGATTTAATCATCGGTTTCCAAGCTGTAAACGTTTGTGACTTTTTAGGTTTTTTTAACCATTTTTTTTAACCATTTTTAAGACACTAGTACTTATCATTTGAAGAGGAAAACAGCACTTCGAAACCGCTCAACCCGACACGGCTCGTGTTTCGTACACTTCTTCAGGGGTGGCTTTTAAACTGTGCTCTACGAGTCAAAAATAAACATTGCTACATTGTAATATTTAACTTCTTCAAGTGTAACACTTTAAAATACTGTGCTACATACATTTCTAGTGTCATAGTATCTTCACTCGTCTGCTGCTGAACTTCAACTTTACCGAAGCTAGGATCTGCCATTTTCTTAACTAAATTTAAGCTGACTGACAGATGTGAGCATAGCCAATGGGTGTAAAGCAGATTGAGTCCTACCAATGGGAATTCACAACAGTGTTGACCATTCAATGCTTTCGTTTAGGCCCTTAGGTACTTGTAAAGAGAGCGTGAAAATCCACCATTGTTCATGGTAGTTCAATTGACTGTGGATATCTCCGCCACGAGATTGTTGTACAACTTGTTCTAATACTGTCCATTTAAGTTGAGAAAATGTGTGTTGAGCTTGGACACAATGGTTAACAACTGGGGCTTCAATATTAGCTGTTTTAATCCGACTCCTGTGTTCACATAAGTGAATCTTGATTTGCTGACTGGTTCTTCCCACATACACCAGGGGGCAGGGGCACTGAATTAGGTACACTACGTATGTGGATTCTCAATTGGTGTCATTTTTCATTTTGTATATTGACCCGGTGAGCTGATGATGCCACGAATTGCCTTTCATCGTATAGGAACACATATCACATTTTTCATATTGGCGATGATTACCTTCAAAAGACTGGGAAACAGGAACAGAAAGAGATACATGAACAACATAGTCCCATAAATTTTTACTCCTTTGGTATGAAAACATTGGAGTTTCAGTAAATATGGGGTGAAGTTGTAGTACATGCCAATGTTTTTGGATGCTACTGGCAATTAAGTAAGATTTATCTGTATGTTGCAATACACCTATAGATGCAAACATCAGCACTTTTCAGGACTTAATCTTGAAAGATTTAGAAGGTTTTGAAAAATTTCAAACTAAACCATATATTAATTTATCATCTGAACAAAAGTTGGCCCTGTGCTCCCTGGCTCAACAAACTCAAATTATTATCAAACCCGCTGACAATGGAGGCAGTGTAGTTGTACAAGATCAACAACAATATGTTCAGTCCCTTTTTGCACATGTGTCTGATACCAAATATTATCGTGAATTATCAAATGATCCCATCTTGGAAATACAAGATAATATAAAATTGCTACTAGATGAAAATCTGACTCCATTTTTAACACGACAGGAGAGAAATTTTTTGTTAGTGTCACATCCGCGGATTCCGGTGCTTTATGGAGTACCTAAAGTCCATAAAATATTGGACAATCCTCTTCTCCGTCCCATCATTTCCAGCAATGGCTCTATCCTCGAGCCCTGAGGCAGGTGCAAGAGGTAAAATAAAGGTTGGGGGGGGGAGGGTTTAGGATAGGGCTAGGAGGTGGGAGGGTTAGGGGAAGGAGAAGGGGAAGGAAGGTTAGGTTAGAGGTTTAGGAAGTTCCCTCCCAGGCCGCTCCGAAATCGCGCGTGCAAGTTATAAAATCGGGTGTCCATGTGTGCATGATGGGTAGCGCGCGCACAAGGACGCCCGCATGCAATTTCTTAAAATATATCCCTAAGTGCAAATTGAGAACCTGTGTGTATGAGAGAGAGAGAGCGCATGTGTGTAAGTGTGTGATTGAGAACCTGTGTGATAGACAGCATGTGTTTGTGTGATTGGGAGCATGTGTATGATTGAGAGCCTGATTCTATAAGTGAGAAAGAGAATGCTTGTATGTGATTGAGGGCCTGTTTAAATGAGCGAGAGAGAGAGAGAGAGAGCAGTTGTGTGTCTGTGTGTGATTGAGAGACCTTGTGTGTGACTGAGAGAGAAGAGAAAGTTGCTAGCAAACCTCCTCTCCCCTCCTCTCTTTCCACTAATTCACAACCGTCTCAGGGCATCTGCAAATCCAATGTTCCCAAGTATGAAGTGCAGAACATTTTTTTATCCTCATTATTTTTAATTATTGGTCTTTATGTCTGCTGTTTTGAAGTATTTTATTGGTGTCTATAAAATTTTTTATATACGTTTTTAATTATTGGGCATTCCATTCATCAGCTGTTTTGAAAGAATCTGTTCTTTTTATTTTTATAGTTTTACTGCTATTGATTTTATATTTCTTGATTTGTTTTATGAGGACTGGTGATGTTTCTCTTTTTCCTTTGTTGCACTGCATACAGTCTCTTGCTTTTTGCAGTTTCTAGTTCAATTTTTGTCTGCCTGTTTTTATTTATGCTTTATGGTCTCTTTATTCTTTGTTAGGTGAGGGTCTGCTCTGCACATGTGACTGAGGTTAGGTATTCTGCTGGCATGTAGTTTCTGTGTAGGGATGTATAGCAGCCTAGCTTGGTCCGTTTTCCTAATTGGAGGAGTATTCGAGTTTTAAGGCCTGGTGTAATATTTTCAGATTTGCCTTTTCTTAGGTAAGATGGTTACTGTTTGAGTGCTGGAAGTTGGTGCTGTTCTGGAATGGGAGATTTACTATTTATGTAATTTCTGTTTAGAGAGAGTACTCTTATCTTTCCCTTGTGTCATTCTTAACTATAAAAGTAATATGGGTCCTTTTTTTTTTTTTATTTCCACCATGGATTGTAATGAACACTGTGTCACATATGTTTGCAGGTGTGTCATGATGGGAGAAAGGTTGAGAACTGCACTGATTCAGAATATACCTTAAATAGCGCTAGGAAATATTAGTGAAATAACCTTCTTAGTTATATATTTTGTTTTATTGTTATCTTATTAAAATCAGTTAAGCATAGTGCACACACATTTTATGTCAGGCATACTGTTTTTTGAGAAGAGCAGAAGAATCGAAATACAAGCTGTATATAGAATGGAGGTTTTGTTTACTTTGGGGCCAATTCAATACTGTGTGCTAGTCGCTACGCACGGCCTAACATGAGATTGGATGCACGTTTTGGACATTCATCCATAACCCCCGATCCAATTCAGGGATTAGCGCGTCTAATCTCTGTGTAGCTAATAGCGCTCATCCATGGAAATCCATGTAGATGAGGCTATTAGCAAACCCCCACAATCCAAAAACTTTTCTGTGCGGCCAATGTGCCTATTGCAATGCGGAAAATTTTACACCAGCCCAGGGCTGCTGTAAAGGTATTCCATACTCAAGAGCGCATTGAAAAAAAAAGAAAAATACTGCTTTCTAAGATTCCTTCTGATAGTATCATAGCAATACTATGTAGGAGGAACCAAATAAAGCAGTATTTATGTTAAAAAAAATCTTCTTTGAAAAAACAAAATTATGGACATCCAATACACACACGGTCTAGGCCATGTATCTTGTGCGTGCACATACTGGTAACAGGAGAAAATGAATGTCGTAGATTGAGCATCCATTTTCCCAACTGGCTTGACAGCCCACTTAACAGCCACCTCTCCTGGGCGCCCGATCCTGAAGAGGCCCTAGGGATGCACATTTGTCCCTAGCACCTCCTTTTTAGCTCGATCCCTCATTTTAATATTGGATCGGGAGCCCAGGAATGATGGCTGGGACTGCGTTTGGAAAATGAGTGCTCATCTCTGAATGCCCACTTTCAGCACACATTTATTGCATCGGCTCCTTTGTATACAGTTAGAGTAGATTATGGAATGTTAAGAGTCATGTAGGTTTTCAAGGCCTATATTGAGACAAAAGAATCTACTTGGGACCATCCATGCTTTCATGATCAATGTCTGCCTGCTTGTTTTCAAAAATCTGCATGGAAAATCACACATAAAATTCTAGCCAGAAATATACATTTCAAATTTTGTAAATTTGAACTAGTAACGTAATAAAGTTAAGTAACTTTGTAGGACTCAAAGCATTAACTCTCTGCAGTGTCCTATAAAGACAAAGTTTTATACAGAGATTTGTGGTTATTAAAAGTAAACACGTCTCATTCTTGTTATAATAGTTGCACACATCTGCAGAATATAGGTGGTAGGAATATAGGGGGTCATTTATCAAAATGCTATAAGGTGTTTTCACATGTGTTAAGGGCTTATCGCATGTGAAAAGCTCTGTTAATGCATGTGAAAACTCCTTTAACGATGTGATCGCACCATATCGTATTGTGTGATGCAAATCTGAAAAAGAGGAGGTTAGGGGTGGGTTTACCATTTTCTGAAGTCCTATCACATGGCTTTTAGCTACACCTTCTTCAGTAGTGTTAAGGCTTGATTGTATTTAGTGATGTGTTCTCAAAGGCCTGTTTGACTACATTTGAAGGAGAGAGAGAAAGAGAAAGAAACTAGCCATGATGCACTCACCCTAGATACGTATTTATATCTCTATGGGAGGCCCACCTAGTAACTCGAGGTGAGGTTTAGGTATTAGTATAGGGGTTAGGGGCCACTTTGACATTCAATGTGAGATGTACAAACAGAACAGTGCTCTCTTCTGAACATTTGATGACCCTCGGAGTGAGGAAACTCACCCAAAGATGAGATTTGTGCAATGTTCTCTCAACCTAGCTTGATGGTAACTCACCTCGAGTTACTAGGTGGTCCTCCATTAGAGATATAAATACCTATCTAGGGTGAGTGCATTAGGGCTAGTTTCTTTCTCTCTCTCTCTCTCCCTCCCTCCCTCCCTCCCTCTCTCTCAACATGGTCCTCCCAGTGATTGTATGTAGGAAATACCATATTCTGGCACTTATTTCAAAGTGCCAAAAAGTTATCACAATTTGCAGTAACTTAGCTCTTCACATAGGTATTAGCACAAATTGCAATAAACTGCCTATTACCATAAAACATGCCCCTTTTTCTATCGCATGCAGCATTTAGTGCATTTTGATAAATCCAGACCATATTTCCTATCATAATTATTTTGTTGTATCCCTGAAGGAGGCGATGTGGAGATCTTACCTGGAAATTGTGAGATTGATCTCTTCTAAATTATAGGCAGTCTAATTACAGTACCTGCATTGTCACTTGCCTTGAATTTGGATTTGGAAAAGGTGAGTAATTAAATCTAAAATCCAAATCCAGTCTTTTTAAGAAGACAAAGAAGAATTGAATCTGAAATGCTAACTAAAGCTTTTCTCAGAAAAAGTCACTTTTGTGACATATATCATCTGGTGACAAGGTCAAATAGATACCTACCTGTCACTGTTGTGCAGCTAGTGAAGAACTGTTCCCATGTAAATACATTTTCATGTTCTTGTCTCACCTAGAAATATAATTTGTCTCATAAGAAATATAATTTGTACAATACAAAAAGTAACTAGAAACAAAGTAACTGTAGGGGGCTTTATTAAGTTAACAATTTATTCAGTCCAATCTCTTTTCCCTAGCCCGGGAAAAATCTTTAGCTGTGTTGGCACAATTAATTTGTACATGTTATTAATACAATTGAGAGGTAGTTATTTATGAAAACCCACTGTGCCAAGTGTTCATTGTCAAAGATTAGTCCTTTATAAGAATAGCATCCTTCCTTATCCTAGTCCCTCCTATGTGTAATTAGAGGATGGTCATGTAGAGTGTTAGACTTCTTGAAATGTGTATTACAATCAGATATTAATTCACTTTCTTCTACAGATAAATATAATTGTTAAAGTTTGTACAAAACACAAGACATGAAGTTTTAATATTCTATTTTTATTTTGGAATGTAAGGTTTCATAATAAGCTTTTTTGAAAATGTACAAACCAAAATATCACTATAAATATGCTGTGATGCATTTTCTGATCAAATTACATGTAAAAACTAAACTAATTTTGGATTTGAAATGCTATATGTGAGTAATTGCATAATCTTTAGCTTATCTTGCTATTTTCATTTTCTTTTCCTTATTTCTACATTAAAACATCAATCCCTGTACATCTGTAAATTGAAAGATTGTAATAAAGAGTAGACGATACAAAAAAAACAAAAACCTTGTATGCTTCTTACCCTGCCCATGTTATGTTCATCAAAGCTTATAGATGACAAAATTCATACTTTGCTATCTTGAGCAAACCATACCTATTTTTCCAGCCTAATTTTACTACATTGATTCCCATTAGGGTGATCATCAAAGCTATCCTAAACACATGCAAAATTACTAACAACAGCAAATATAATGATCGGCTTTGATGTCCTTACATTATGCGTACTGTAGTGAGAGTGTGAATAGTTTAACAGTTGTTCCTCTGAGTGTTTTTCATGGTTAAATTGTTGCTATTTTCAATGCTTACACCATTAAAAAAAATGTATACAATGCACCAATAATGCATTTTTCTTTCAAAAACAAAAAAATTATTATAACATTTCTATCTAGATTGAAAAGTTGAATAATGTTCCCTGACCATTTTTCAAAAATTGGATTTAGGGAAACTTTACAGCAAAATTACCTTTCAGAAGAAATAAGAACAATAATATTAAAGCTATAGCAGCTAGAAAGCAAAACAAGTTGTTTTTGAAATCCATATGGAAGCTTAACATATTAAGTCTTTGGAACTTTATAAAGAATCCTTTATTAAATATAATTACGATGGAACAGATAGAGTGTATAGCAGTAAATGATGAGATAGTCATAATTGGCATCTCAGAGACCTGGTGGAATGAGGATAACCAATGGGACAGTGCTATATCAGGGTACCAATTATATCACAATGATAGGGAGGATCAACTTGGTGGGGGTATGGCACTTTATGTCTGGGAAGGTATAGAGTCCAACAGGATAAAGATCATATAAGAGACTAAAAGCTCAATACAATCTATGGGGTAGATTTTAAAAGGTGTGTGCAGGCATCCATGTCCGCGTGCTACCCAGCGTGTAAACATATATGCCTGATTTTATAACAAGCATGCAGGCGTGCGCATGTTATAAAATCGGGGATTGGCGCGTGCAAGGGGGTGCACAATTGTGCACCTTGCACGCGCCAAGCCACGCTGCCTTCCCCCGTTCCCTTCCCACTGGCCTGGCCTTCCCACCTCTTCCCCTAAACTTTCCCCCCCCCCCCAGCCCTGCTCTAAACCCCCCTGATCTTTGTCTTAACTTTTGCATCTGCCTTTGGGCAGGTGAAAGATGCGCACGCCGGCAGCCTGTCGGCACGATATCCTTTGCCGCTGTGTTGGAGGCCTCTGGTACCACTCCCACCCTGCCCCCGGACTGCCCCACCCCGCCCCCACCCTGCCTCTTTAGTAAAGCCCTGGGACTTACACGCATCCCGGGGCTTTACGCACATCACAGGGCCTTTTTAATATAGGCCCGGTGTGCATAATATAGGCCCGGTGTGCATAATATAGGCCCAGTGTGCGTAACCCACCCTATGCGCGTAAATCCTCTGGATTTACGAGCGTAGGGCTTTTAAAATCCAGCCTATATGGGTAGATATCCCATGTGTATTGAGTAAGAGTATAGTGATAGGAGTATACTACCATCCACCTGGCCAAAATGGTCAGACAGATGATGAAATGCTAAGAGAAATCAGGGAAGCTAACCAATTTGGAAGTGCAGCAATAATAGTAGATTTCGATTACCCCAATATTGACTGGGTAAATGTAACATCAGGACATGCTAGAGACATAAAGCTCCTGGATGGAATAAACGACTGGTTCAGGAGCCAACGAGAGAGGGAAAAATTTTAGATTTAATACTTAGTGGAATGCAGGATTTGGTGAGAGATGTAATGGTGGTGGGGCTACTTGGGAATAGTGACCATAATGTGATCAAATTTGAACTAATGACTGGAAGGGGGACAATATGTAAATCTGCAGCTCTAGCACTATATTTTCAAAAGGGAAACTTTGATAAAATGAGAAAAATGGTTAGAAAAAACTGAAAGGTCCAACTACAAAGGTTAAAAGTGTACAACAGGCATGGTCATTGTTTTAAAATACAATCTTAGAAGTACAGTCCAGATGTATTCCATATATTAAAATAGGTGGAAGAAAGGCAAAATGATTACTGGCATGGTTAAAATGTGAGGTAAAAGTGATTATTTTAGCCAAATAAACAACCTTCAAAAATTTGAAGAAAGATCCATCTGAAGAAAATAGGAAAAAGCGTAAGCATTGTCAAGTTAAGTGTAAAACATTGGTAAGGCAGGCTAAGAGAGAATTTAAAATGAATTTGGCCGTAGAAGCAAAAACTCATAATAAAAACTTTTGTAAATATATCCAAAGCAAGAAACCTGTGAGGGAGTCGGTTGGACCGTTAAATGATCAAGGGGTTAAAGGAGCTCTTAGGGAAGATAAGGTGATTCCAGAAAGTAAAATGAATTCTTTGCTTCTATGTTTGCTAATGAGGATATTAGGGAGATACCAGTTCTGAAGATGGTTTTCAAGGGTAATGAGTCAGATGAACTGAATCAAATCACAGTGAATCTGGAAGATGTAGTTGGCCAGATTGACAAACTAAAGAGTAGCAAATCACCTGGACCAGATGGTATTCATCCTAGGATTCTGAAAGAACTCAAAAAATGAAATTTCAGATTTATAAGTTAAAATTTGTAACCTATCATTAAAATCATCCATTGTACCTGAAGACTGGAGGGTGGCCAATGTAACCCCAATATTTAGAAAGAGCACCGGGGCAGTCAGGAAACTGTAGACCAGTGAGCCTGACTTCAGTGCCGGGATAAATAGTAGAAACTATTTAAAGATCAAAATCAATGAGCATATAGAAAGACAAGGTTTAATGGAACAAAGTCAGTATGGATTTACCCAAGGGAACTCTTGCCTCACAAATCTTCATTTTTTTGAAGGGGTTAATAAACATGTGGATAAAGGTGAACAGGTAGATGTAGTGTATTTGTATTTTCAGAAGGCATTTGACAAAGACCTTTATAAGAGGCTTCTAAGAAAACTAAAAAGTTATGGGATAGGAAGCAATGTCCTTTCATTGTTTACAAAAGGGTTAAAAGACAGGATCAGAGAGTAGGATTAAATAATCAATTTTCTCAGTAGAAAAGAGTAAACAGTAGAGTGCTCAAGGATCGGTACTTGGACTGTTGCTTTTCAATATATTTATAAATGATCTGGAAAGGACTACGATGAATGAGGTAGTCAGATTTGCTGATGACACAAACTTATTCAGAGTAGTTAAATCATAAGTGGATTGTGATAAATTGCAGGAGGACCTTGCAAGACTGGAAGATTGGGTATCCAAAAGGCAGATCAAATTTAATATGGACAAGTGCAAGGTGTTGAATATAGAGAAAAATAATTCAAGCTGTAGTTACACAATGTTAGGTTCCATATTGGAAGTTACCACCCAGGAAAAAGATCTAGGCATCATGGTGGATAATACATTGAAATTGTTGACTTAGGCCTGGATTTATCAAAATGCACTAAATATCGCCTGCGATAGAAAAAGGGGTGTGTTTTATGGTAATAGGCACTTTATTGCAATTTTGCACCAATACCTATGTAAAGAGCTAAGATACTGCAAATTGTGATAACTATTTTGCACTTTGAGATAAGTGCCAGAATGTGATATTTCCTACATATGAGAGAGAGAGAGAGAAAGAGAGAACCTAGCTGTAATATTCTCACACTAGATAGGTATTTATATCCCTATGTGAGGCCCACCTAGTAACTCGAGGTGAGGTTTAGGTATTAGTGTAGGGGTTAGGGGACACTTTGACATTCAAAGTGAGACTTACGAACAGAACAGTGCTCTCCTGTGAAGATTTGATGACCCTCAGAGTGAGGACACTCACCTAAAGATGAGATTTGTGCAATGTTCTCTCAACCTAGCTTGATGGACTCTCTACCTGATACCCCTCCTTTGCCTTTCTTTTTGTGCCTTTTTCAAGCTAACAACTCCTCAGCTACACAAACGTATGTATTTGATTTAACCTCAGCTACACTAACGTATGTAGTGTAGCTGAGAAGTGTAAACTGAATGTAGGTTCACTTTCGGCACGGCTTTGACAGAAGCTACACTTGGCGCCACCAGAAGTGGGTAAGTTCACATCCCACTCCTGGTGGGGCTTTTACGGGTTCAGAGGGATGGAGGGAGGGTCTGGGGGGATTTACAAGGTGTGTTAATCACAATGTTAGTAGTTGAGAGGAGGGCGGGCCTGCTGCAATACTTTCAAACCCAGGGTGGGGGGAGGGGAAAAGAATGGAACCGATAAATTCTGGTCGCTGCATCTCAAAAAAGTATATTTGCGATAGAGAAGGTACAGAGAAGGGAATTGCCTCTGCTATTACTATCATCAATAGCATGGGATCTTCTTAGTGTTTGTCTATTTGCCAGGTAGCTGGGCTTGTTGGTCTGACCCAGCATGGCAATTTCTTATCTTCTTAAACCTAAATTGGGGCGGAGTCGGGGCGGAGTCCACCCCGGAAGGGGAGGAGTCGGGGCGGATTCCGCGACAACTTCACTGACGGCAAAAGGAAAGAATCCTTATCACCACCAGTATCGCGCCCAATAGCACCATCTCTTCACCCCCCCCTCCCCCCCCATTACTGTGCAATTCAGGAAGCTGGGCGAAGATAGAAAATCTAGGTCTTAATTTGCTAAATATGAAGGAGAGATGGGGTGGAACGTTGCAAGGCCAATATGGCCTCTTTCCTATTTGTTGATTGCGGGGGAGTGGAGGAAATTGGGCCACAGGGTCTTGTACTTTTTTTAAAAACCTTTTGATGCCTCTTACCCAGATATCTTTTAGTTTTAATCTTTTCATTCAGTGAATAACAGTAATTGCAATACAGTAGTAGATATATACAAATAGATATCTTCTTACTCTGAGAAATTTGAGATAGACATATTATTAAGAATCAGACTTCTAGCTTGTGGGGATAGGGACTGTAAATAGGATTTGCAAATTAGCAAAAATATTTTGTTTTTCCGCATTAAGTCCATTAGCTCAAAGTATTTTCCAGCAAGCATGTGTTATATATTAAATTATGGAGGTGGCCAGTGTCAGGCGCTTCACATATTAACCAATTGTATAAAATACAATTTTTAGCTAATAGAAGCCCTTTACAGCACCATAGTTTATCATACTTGGTCTTAAATTTGCATCCTTCCAAGTCATCAAATAAAAAAGGTTACATAACACACATGATGGTCACCCCAACTACACTAGCAATGTATTGTTGGACCCCAAGCCAAAAAGTTAATTTGTAAGAACATTGCCAAAAATTATGGCCCAATGCCCCTTGTTCCTGACCATATTTCAGACACAAACTTGAGTCTACCAATCAATGCACCATGAATGCTTGTACTTGAGAGCCATATCCTCGTAATACAAATTTAAATTGGGTTTCCCTCAGCAATGTTTTTGGGGTGATCAACCACCACTCTGGAAAGACAAGCTGTTAAATATTGATCAGTAAGGTCCACCCCCAATTCAACATTCTACCCCCACTGTACCAAGGAATACCTCACCAACTTCTTTTGGGATTGCAATAATTTATACAAAAAGGATATAGTGTGATGAACTGGATACTCAGTATCAAAAAGGTCTAACAACAGTTCTCTGTTTTCTCCTTGCAAGGCTACAAGATTTAATGATTGGAGAAAATGTTTCAATTGTAAGTAGGTAAAACTGTGAAAAGGGGAAAGATGATATATCTGCCCAAGATTATTAAAGGAATGGATAATCCCTTCTTTGGTAAGATGGTGAAAAATCATATCAACCCTCTGACCTGCCAGTCCCTAATCGGCTTAGTCAAATAGCCAGGCATATAGTCAGGATTATCAGCAATCAGCAGGAAATGAGATAGACAATAATCTATTTTATTTATTTATTTATTTAAATGATTTATATACCGGAGGTTCCTGTATAATATACATATCACCCCGGTTCACAAGGAACAATAACTGTCGCTACATTTAACGGTTTACATAGAACAGAATAAGAATAAAACAGGAGTTTTTACAATTGAACATTGAAAATTAGGTAAACAAGTTTTAACATTGTACAGATTAATTGAAGTAGGTTACATTTTCTTCAACGTGTTCTTAGCTCTAGGGGAAAGCTTGTTTGAACAGCCAAGTCTTAAGTTTCTTTTTAAATGTAGGGTGGCATGGTTCAAGACGAAGGTCTGGAGGTAGCGAGTTCCAAAGTGAAGGGCCTGCTGTGGATAATGCACGTTTCCTCAGAACAGATTTAGATTTAGATTGCAAAAATCTAAATTTAAAAGTTTACAAAACCATTTCCATGTTTCTATGATAGGAGATTATAAGAACATAAGAAATTGCCATGCTGGGTCAGACCAAGGGTCCATCACGCCCAGCATCCTGTTCCAACAGAGGCCAAACCAGGCCACAAGAACCTGGCAATTACCCAAACACTAAGAGGATCCCATGCTACTGATGCAATTAATAGCAGTGGCTATTCCCTAAGTAAACTTGATTAATAGCAGTTAATGGACTTCTCCTCCAGGAACTTATCCAAACCTTTTTTGACACCAGCTGCACTAACTGCACTAACCACATCCTCTGGCAACAAATTCCAGAGCTTTATTGTGTGTTGAATGAAAAGGAATTTTCTCTGATTAGTCTTAAATCTGTTACTTGCTAACTTCATGGAATGTCCCCTAGTCCTTCTATTATTTGAAAGTGTAAATAACCAATTCACATATACTCGTTCAAGACCTCTCATGATCTTAAAGACCTCTATCATATCCCCCCTCAGCCGTCTTTTCTCCAAGCTGAACAGCCCTAACCTCTTCAGCCTTTCCTCATAGGGGAGCTGTTCCATCCCCTTTATCATTTTGGTTTCCCTTCTCTGTACCTTCTCCAGATTTGGTACTGGTCGCAGAATTGTACACAGTATTCAAGGTGCGGTCTCACCATGGAGCGATATAGAGGCATTATGACATTTTCCGTTTTATTAAACATTCCCTTCCTAATAATTCCTAACATTCTGTTTGCTTTTTTGACTGCTGCAGCACACTGAGCTGATAATTTTAAAGTATTATCCACTATGATGCCTAGATCTTTTTCCTGAGTGGTAGTTCCTAATATGGAACCTAAAATCGTGTAACTACAGCAAGAGTTATTTTTCCCTATATGCAACACCTTGCACTTGTCCACATTAAATTTCATCTGCCATTTGGATGCCCAATCTTACAGTCTTGCAAGGTGCTCTTGTAATGTATCACAATCCGCTTGTAATTTAACTACTCTGAATAATTTTGTATCATCCGCAAATTTGATAACCTCACTCGTCGTATTCCTTTCCAGATCATTTATATATATATTGAAAAGCACCGGTCCTCCACTGTCTACCCTTTTCCACTGAGAAAATTGACCATTTAATCTTACTCTCTGTTTCCTGTCTTTTAACCAGTTTTTAATCCATGAAAGGACATCGCCTCTTATCCCATGGCTTTTTAGTTTTCTTAGAAGCCTCTCATGAGGGACTTTGTCAAACACCTTCTGAAAATCCAAATACACTACATCTACCGGTTCACCTTTATCCACATGTTTATTAACCCCTTCAAAAAAATGAAGCAGATTTTTTAGGCAAGACTTCCCTTGGGTAAATCCATGTTGACTGTGTTCCATTAAACCATGTCTTTCTATATGCTATGCTGAGAGTGCGCCGGCAGTCGACAAGATGTACTGTGAAGAACATACCACAAGTTCAGGGGAATGACTAAGGTATTTTCCCATTTCATTGGACTATAGAAATTAGTATTCAAAAGCAAATCACCAACATGTTGAGGATTACATGCCATATTATAGAACTTAATGTTTGCCAAACCTAAGTCCCCATTTTTCCTTGGACGCATTAAAACTGAAAGATGGATTTCAGCTTCGTACGATGCCATATAAATTGCCTAATTTGCCTTTCTATGCCCTTTATTTCCTGCTTGGTCAAAAAGCAGGGTGTTATCTGCAATCTATAGAGCCATAGAGGAAAAATCATTATTTGGTACAAATTAATACAACCTACTAGCGACACTGAATAGTCAATCCACATCTTCAACATGTGCTGGCTTTAATGCAAAAATTCACTTGTTATGGGGACTTGACATGTTATAAATTTGAATTTGGACAAAACCGAAGGGATGCCCGATCCCGGGATTGCCCGCAGTGGCTGGAGCCGCTGCTGTCGTCAGGGCCTGCTCCTCAGGCTCTGCCCTGCTTCCATGACGTCGACGCTGTGCAGGCCGCTGTCCACTGTCCTGCACAGTCCTGCTTCATGCTCCCTAGGCGCGCGGCCGCACCTCTCTTTGAATTTTACTCAGGTCTTTATATAAATAT
The DNA here is from genome assembly GCF_901001135.1 of Rhinatrema bivittatum. Lineage (NCBI taxonomy): Eukaryota > Metazoa > Chordata > Amphibia > Gymnophiona > Rhinatrematidae > Rhinatrema > Rhinatrema bivittatum. Next base: position 173,829,336 of record NC_042616.1, read on the forward strand.
ATTCCAAGGTACTTAAAAAAATCCAGGGACCACCAAATTGGGTATGTATTCCCACATAAATTCTGAACTTCATCGATCATAGGCATCCCTTCGGTTTTGTCCAAATTCAATTTATAACATGTCAAGTCCCCATAACAAGTGAATTTTTGCATTAAAGCCAGCAGAATACCAGAGATCTCAGAGATATGCACCAAGATATCATCCACAAAGCTAAGAGCTTGAAAGCTGGCTCATAGCAATGCCCACAAGGGATTCCTTGGATGTCATTAGTTTCTTTAATTCTTTTCCACAGTGGCCCTAAAACTAAAACAAACAATAAAGGGGATTGAGGGCATCCTTGATGTTTGCCTCTTTGCAATTCAAAGATTTCCGACTGTGACCCATTAACTAAAATAGAAGCCACGGGCTTATTATAAAGCACCTCTAATCACTCTGAGGAAATAACCTTCCACACCCACAGTGCGTAAAGTCTTGTTGCATTCGTTGGTCGCAGACGGCTGTGACCGCTCTACCTTACCTCTTTTCTTCCCTTTTTATCCTCTACGATCCGGTGCTCCAACTCCACCCACCAGGCTCGGCGTTGCCCGCACCGTGGGTCCCCACCTCTCTTGAACATCTGGGTGAGATTCTACATCTGAGACTGTTGAACATATAGGCACCTCGCGGACCTCAGTGCCTTACCTTCCTGCTTCATACCATCTATCTACAGCAGTACAATAAAGCCATCCATTCATTCCGTGTCTGCTATCTGCAGTATTTCCTGGGCCATATCTCTCTTTTGCTCCAGACAGGTGTTAATTTCTGAGTGCAAAAATGTGTGTCTTAGATGCACATTTTTTGTTGCATGCAGAGGGGTAGATTTTAAAAGGTGCGCGCGGGAGTAGATTTGTTCGCGCAACCCGGCGCGAACAAATCTACTCCCGATTTTATAACATGCGCGCGCTGCCACATGCATTTTATAAAATACAGGGTAGGTGCACGCAAGGCTGTGCAAAATCGGCAGCCTGCGCACGCCGAGCTGCGCAGCCATCCTCCGTTCCCTCCGAGGCCGCTCCAAAATCGGAGCGACCTCGGAGGGAACTTTTCTTTCGGCCCCCCCACCTTCCCCTCCTTTCCCCTATCTAACCACCCCCCAGACCTAACTAATTCCCCTCCTACCTTTATTTTACAAGTTATGCCTGCCCGAAGCAGGCGTAACTTGCGCGCGCCGGCCAGCTGCCGGCGCGCCATGTTCCAGTCCGGGGGCTGGTCCGGAGGCCACGGCCACGGCCCTGGGTTGGAACTGCGCCCGCGGCCCCGCCCCTGGAATTCTCCCAATGACCCGCTGGCATCAACACGCCCCTGACACGCCCCCCAGGAAAGCCCCGGGACTTACACGCGTCCCAGGGCTTGCGCGTGCCGCCGAGCCTATGCAAGATAGGCTCAGCGCACGCAGGGGGTGGAAAGGGCAGCTTTCCAGGGGTTAGGCGCGTATCTTACGCGCGTAACCCTTTGAAAATCTGCCCCAGAGTGAATAGCTAATAGTCTCATTCACATGCATTTGCATGTGATGAGCGCTATTAGTTTCACTCCACATTAGACACGCATTGTGGAAGCGCTAATCCCCTTATTGCATAAGAGGATTACCTAGCTCCTATTCAACCCTCCTCCAGTTGTGGGTTATACAATGTGCTCGGTTGAATACACTGTATTGCATCGGCCCCACTGAGTCCTGGAATCTGGGGAGAGGCCTCTTGAGCTCATCCAAGTCACCTCCTAGGTACAGACACAGGGCAATAAATGATCTTTCAGATCCAAAATCCCAGAATTATAAAGAGCTCAAAAAACTGACATTAGCATTTTAAAGGGCCTGGCAGCCAGTGGAACTCCTTAAAAGTGCAACTGACATTGATCCTAAAATTTGAATCAGTCAGAAGAGGTGCTGCAGTATTTTAAATAAACTATAAATGTTATGTCATATTCAAAGGTAAGTTTATATACTGTAAATAGTACAAATCTATTCTGGATGTTCAGGATGTGAATAACTGTCATTAAATCATTCTTATATTACAATAAAGCTCCCTTTCGAACTGATGACATATGGGGTTCTGTGCTCAAACTGGAACCAATGATGATCCCAGGATGTGTGCTTGCATGCTGCATTGAAGCACATCCTCATTCAACACTAAGGAAGGACATATGTCACCGAATAATGGTTTTCTGACCCACTGTCTTTGCAGAGTTTCGTTTTAATTTGTTGCATTGGTAATCTGTAATCTGGTTCTTAAATACAAACTGCCAGTAGGTCATCACTTTGCTAAATTTTGTCTACTGGGAATTATAAATGGAACTGTTGTGAACCTGTCCACTTCACTCACCTCTGCTGTTCCCGATGTGGCATGGACGCCGCCGTCGGGCCTGCCTGCGCGGCTGGACCCGCAGACTGAAGCCCCTCCCATGGCCCGGAGGCCGCCCCTGTGTTCTGACTTCACCATGGCCGGAGCCGCGGACCTCTCTCCCCTGCTGTCGCGGCCGGAGCCGCCGCCGACGTCAGTGACATCTTCGCGGCCAGGAGGCCGCATCCCTGGGCTTGAGTAGCGGCAGGAGCCGATCCCGGGATTGCCCGCAGTGGCTGGAGCCGCTGCCGTCGTCAGGGCCTGCTCCTCAGGCTCTGCCCTGCTTCCGTGACATCGACGCTGTGCAGGCCGCTGTCCACGGTCCTGCACAGTCCTGCTTCATGCTCCCTAGGCGCGCGGCCGCACCTCTCTTCTGTATTTAAAGGGCCAGCCACAGGAAGTGTGGCTGACCCCACCTAAGTTTGGACTTCCTGTTCCAGCCCTATAAAAGGGCTGTCTTCACAGTACGTCTTGGCCTTGCATCGGAGTGACATCCTTCTGGAGGCTCCTGCCTGCCAGAACCTTGTAGGTCTCCTGTTCTTCGTGGAGCTCTGTGTCTTGTCTGCCTTTGTTCCATGTCTCCTGTCTCGATGTCTTGCCTGAGGTCCCTGTCCAGATGTCCTGTCCAGGTATCCTGATGTTCCTGTCTTGATCCTCCAGGCCTAGATGTCTCGTCATGATGTTCATCGTCCTGATGCTCCGCCATGATCTTCCACGTCCTGATGTTCCTGCCTTCCTGGATGTTCTTCCATGCATCTTCATCTGTGCTCCTAGCCTTCTGACCTGCTGAGCCATGGAGTGGCCAACAGGAGGGATCTGTCCCTGTGCTCTGGAGCTTCTGTTCCCGCCAGCCGTCGGAGCTTCGGATGTCATCGGTCCCAACATCGGAGTTCCTCCTCACCTGGATCTTCCCTGCGCATGTCTCGCTCTCCTCGTGGTCCGTGACCAGCCTTCGGTCTGTGTAAGGCGCGCAGTGGGACAGGGTGGTCCGCGACTCAGTCCTGCGGGTGGGCTTAGGGCGCCCTGAGAGACTGTGCAATTGACCTTCAACCTAAGTCTCTTCATCTGTGATGCCATTGCATCAACCCACGTGTCTCGTCTGTGATGCCGTTGCTTCAACCCACGTGTCTCGTCTGTGATGCCGTAGCTTCAACCCACGTGTCTCATCTGTGATGCCGTTGCATCACCCCAAGTGTCTTCGTCTGTGCCGCCGTTGCATCAACCCACGTGTCTCGTCTGTGATGCCGTTGCATCAGCCCAAGGGTCTTCGTCTGCGATGCCATTGCATCAACCATTGTCAGTCTTCTGTCAAGGCCTCCGACTGCCCTCAACCTCAGGCCAGGCCTGCTGCTCCATGCTGTTCCTTGCAGCAGGTTCGAAAGGGCTCGGAATGGTCGGAGGACCATTCACATTCCAACTTCTCCTTGTTGTTGGCCATGGGAGCCTGCAGGCCTGGTGGAGGGGAGCCCGCCAGCCATGCTGGAATACGCCGTCAACCCTCGGGTCAGCCCTGGTTGCATCTGGGGTCGGGCTGAGGCCCAAGGGCACACTAAAACCATTAATCCATAACAGAACGGTGGTAACAGAATAATATATACAGAGACTTATAATGGTGGTACTCAGTTTTGGGATAAAAATGCATTTTCATTGAATAGACAGTACAAACATCTGGACATGAATCAAGTGGCACAAGCTAATGCAAGAAGCAAGGACAAACAGATTGGTAAGTTCTTTGATAGTGTATTTTTATTGGACAACTGTCAGCCAGCAAGAAAACAGCACTGTATAAAGCTGATGAAGATTTCACATGTATTAAAAACTGGTCTCTTCTAAAGCCAGCACTGGGAATTAGTGTCCAATGTAAAATCTTCAGTTAAAAAGAGATAAACTTTTGTTTATTATTCTATATACTGTTGTTTGGCTTATGTACATAATGCAGCCTTTTGATTTTCTTCTTTCAGTTTCAGATAAGAAGGAAACAAATTATGTATTGATTGAACAGAAAAAGTGTAAAAATGTAAAGGAAATATTTTAAATATGGCATATAAATACTATGACACTGGTGGCTTAGCAGAGTGCCACAGACATAATATATTGTGTCTTATTATACGCCAATGAAAGATATTTTTATGTTTCAAACAGAAATATGTTCCAATACAGATTTTAACATAAATAATGCAGATTTTCTGGATTATATTCAAACATTTTATTTTCAATTAATTATCTCAAAGCTCTTCCTTATAAAATTGAACACTTTCTATTACTGATCAAGAAGGAAGGAATGGAATTATATACCATGGATGCAATCTTCGAACCTTGCAGGGAGATTAGAGGTACACGCATAGTTTTCCTTTGAAAATTCAGGGCTGGTGGAAGTCACAGACATGAAAGTACCCATAGACTTTTCACCTACTTTATAACAGGTACAAAGTATCAGGCCTATACAGTATAGCGCGCTCCAATGGAGCGCACTGTTAACCTGTCATTGGATGCATGTTTTCCCTTACCCTTATTCAGTAAGGGGCGGAAAACACGCGTCCAACCCACCGAACGTAATAGTGCCCTCAACATGCAAATGCATATTGATGGCCCTATTAGGTATGCCCGCGCGATTCAGAAAGTAAAATGTGCAGCCAAGCTGCACATTTTACTTTCAGAAATTAGCGCCTACCCAAAGGTAGGCGCTAATTTCTTCCGGCACTGGGAAAGTGCACAGAAAAGCAGTAAAAACTGCTTTTCTGTGCACCCTCTGACTTAATATCATGGCGATATTAAGTTGGAGGTCCCGAAGGGTAAAAAAAGTAAAAAAAAAAAAAAAAAGAAAAAAAATTTTGAAGTCAGCCGGCGGCTGTCGGGTCGAAATCCGGACGCTCAATTTTGCCGGCGTATGGTTTCCGAGCCCGTAGCTGTCAGCAGGCTCAAGAACTGACGCCGGCAAAATTGAGCGTTGGCTGTCAAACCCACTGACAGCCGCCGCTCTGGGCCAAAAGGTAGGCGCTAATTTCTTCCGGCTCTAGGGAGGCGCTAGGGATGCGCTAGTGTCCCTAGCGCCTCCTTTTGCCCGTTTCTGCCGCCGGGCCTCATTTAAATACTGCATCGCATGCACAGACAAGTGGCCTGTGCGCACGCCTGGAGAGCGGGCATTCGCCCGTTGTCCCGCGGACTTTACTGAATCGGCCTGTTTGTACAGTAATGTACACATGGAGATTTCAAAGTGAAATCCCTGGATGTAGTTTGCCTTCCCTGCCCTAATCCCACCTTCTTAACCCCACTGCTTTTCCATGCATTAAAAATTATGCATGCTGGGAAACAGCGTTAGACACTTTTAGCTGCTGAGGTGAGAGCAATATTCAGCCTGGAGAATTTACCAGGGTAGCTGCTTAGCTACTAAGACAAACTCATTTGTAAATTGAGAGTGGAAGGGTTTTTTATTTCACATGGTTTTCTCATTGATAGATATTGCTCCCCCAAACTGATGAAGTATATCATAGACATCACTTTAAATTTTTTTTGTCTTTCCCCCTCAAATATACAGGGTCATTTATCAACCATCAACCATCAACCATCAACCATTTACCATAACGCATGGTGCAATGCAAATTTACTATGTTAATGTGGCAACTAAAATAGGAATAATTAAATCATTATTTTTCTAATTGAGGTATGAATTTGAAAGCTGGACCTTAGGAAGAAAATCCACACATTTGAAATGTGATGTTGGTGAGCATGGATAGCAAGGAAAATTAATATAAAAATCCTAGGATACATAAAATCTTCGTGTTCCCCCTGAAATTGATGCTAAAGCAGAAATTAAAATTCATTGAACATGTAATGAAGGAAAACAATGGCATAGAAAAATGATCATACTTGCTAAAATGGAAGGAAACAAGTTGAAAGGAAGACAAAAAACCAATGTGCATTATGGATGAGAATAAGAAAAGCATTCATAGAGTAATTTTGGAAAATAGTTGGTGATAGGCTGCCCTGGAGAGAACTAGTCCTTTGGGTTATCAGGTGCCAACAGCAACCTAATGGCTCCTAGCTTCTAACAACAACAACAATGCATGTAACATAGTCTAATGTAGGTGTTAGGATTGTCCAACGCTGTTTGAACTCCAGGATATCTGGTTTGAAAGCCTCACTTATCCTTTAAAAGTGACTTTTGAATGGCACAACCTAGCCATTGTTTAAATGGTTACAAGTGGGTGTTATCTGATAGTACAAATGAAAAGTATTTGCTCAAGTTTGTTTCTTAATTTTTATAAGTGTAATCAAATTTTAAATGCATAAAAATTGCTCCTGTAGCAAAGAATTGTGGCTTTTGTTTTAGTCCGCTTGGATATGTAGAATAAAAAGTCAACCAGCAAGTTGTGGGTGATACTTGTTATTGAAATAATTTAATTCATCTGAATTAGCTTTTGAGAATTATCATCTCTTTATTAAATCAGTGAAGAAACAATGCAGTTACATTAGATTTACATAGTTCTGGGTTATCTGGGTCTTAGACCGCTTGCATATGACATTATGGCTCCATAAAGCGAAGGAAATAGGTTGACAGAGGTCATGAGAAAACAAAACTTTATACTTGAAAGGGACTATATCCAACAATGGGCAAGAAAGTTAAAACATATGTTCATGTTGAGTCCTTTAATGTTTGTTTCAAAGTGTTTGATTATCCTAATTTCAAATATTTTCAGTTCTTGGTAATTCTTAAAGGTCCTTATAATTATCCCGATTATGAGATCATTAAGGGAGTGATCTTATTTTCAGAAGTGTTCCCCTACTGAGCTGTCATTCTGTAATGCTTAATGTTATGTTTATGAAGGGTGGTCAGGTCAAGTCTCTGGCTGCCTGAAGTAATATGGGTGCCAGGCTCCCCTCGGGTGGCTCATGGGGGGGAGAAGTAGGGTTAGGGTGGTCAGTTGTCAGTTTATGCTGATGGTTGGGGTAGTGAGTTGGTGGGAAAGTTTAAAAGTAAATAGAGGGGGCTGCGAGCAGGGCGATTGGTTATAGAGCACTGGAGTTCTAGGGAAAAAGAGAGGTTTGTTGGGGGGGAACGTTTTGCATCAGGCTGGAAGGGTTCATTTGCCTGTTTTTCCTGGCTGAGCTGCATTGTGAGGAGTTTGTAATCTGTGCGGTCGGAGGAAGGTTCGTGTGGTGCTGTTCGTGGCGTGTGTCTACTGGCCTGATGGATTCAGAAGAGACAGCAACCATCCGCGATAGTGAGGCATGTGAGGAGAGGAGGCAGGATTGGCCTAGGGAGGAGATGGATCAAGTCGTCGGTGTGGATAGTCAGCTGGGGCCTGTGATTCCAGCAGGAGCTGCCTTGGTGAGTGGTTTAGGCACAGGAAGGGTTCTTGATGTGCCTGAGGTGCATGCAGCTGGTGAGGTGTCATGTGGGGGTGGTCCAGAGCCGATCGCGGTGGCTGTCAGAGCAGGAAGGGGTTGGGCCTTCATTTGGTGGCGCAAGCTGAGCGTGCACATTATGGGAGTGTTTCTGGGAACAGGGGAGTGCATGCTTGGGGTTGAGCCAGCAATGTTCCTGTGTCCTCTTTGCGGGGGGGGGGGGGGGGGGGTTGCTGTAGCAGTCAGATTTAGGCCAGCTCCTGTGGAGAGTTTGATGCTTTCTGGCAGTGGTTTGCTCTCAGGAGAGGCTGTGGGGATCGATGCAGCTTCTGTGGTTAGGCAGGCTAATGCAGGCAGTGGGGGGGGGGGGGGGGGGGGGTTTGCCTAGTTTGACAAATTTAGGAGGTGTGTCTGCTCCTGGGTCAGCGGTAGGGCAGGTGGACATTCGTAGAATGGCAGGATCTGGCAGTTTGGGTTTGGAGACTGGTGGTTTTAGAATGGTGGGTGCTGGGTGTGAGGTCCAGGAAGGGATGGCTAGAGATTATGGGGATCCTGTTTCTTGGGGGATTGTTTCATGATTGGAGGATGGGTGTATTGGGTTAGGAAGGAAGAATGCATGGGGCTTAGGGAGTTTTTGGGCAGCATTTCCCTGTGGGTGCTGAGGGCCCTGCGGCCCCTTGGGTGAGTGCAGGTGGTTTTCCTGGATATTGGTCATTGGGATGGGGTATGGGAGGCATGAAATTTTGTGCAGCTGAGCCTGAGGAAACGGGACAAGGGGATTGGTGTTTGGTAACCGGGTATTTTCCGGGGGTGAGGAGGTTCACCTTTGGGAACACGCTTGGCTGGTAGTATGGGTCGCTTGGCTAGGGCTGTTGGCTCTGCCGCTTTGGTTGTTTTTCTTCCTTCACAGGAATTTGTCTCTCAGGGATGTCTGATGGTCCTGGTACTTCATGTCAGGAAGGATGGTGAGGTGACCCATTGGTGGATGAGGCAAACGTTTTGCATCATCTGGTTCATGGTAATGGAGGTTTAGATCCAACTATGCTGCAACAGGGTGAATTGGCAGCTGATGGTTCTTCAGAGGTGGGGGGAATTGTAGCTCAGCCTGTCATTGTTCCTGCTGTGGTGAGTTCAGTGGAGGGAGAGGTAGGTGTTGGGGAGCCGATTGCTGTTGTGAATAAGTCCAATGATGCTTCCAAGGCTGGAGATTGGGGTAAGTCCACCCCTAGGAAGAAGCAGGATAGATCTAGTTCATCTGATTCATCATCTTCTAGCTTTTCTTCATCCTTAGCAGATTCTGCATTGGGGGCAGTTCGGGGCTTGTGTACCTGCCCGGTCGCTAATGAGGAGGCTTATAGTCAAATTCGTCCAGTATGCAAGAATCAGTTCTTAGTGTATACTAACCATTGTCCACTAACAAAGTACCAGTTTGGGATGGTTTTGCACTCGGATTTGTCTGCTATCGGTTTGGTACTCACTCATTTAGAATTGGGGCAGCAATGTCAGCAGCTCAGTTGGGCCTTTCTAGTGGTTGATTCAGAGGATTGGGAGCTGGAAGTCAGATGCTTTTGAAGGGTTTATACACCCAGGGGCCTTGTGATTTTGTGCATGGTTGACTAATTGTTTTCTCTTTTCTGATTCTGCATGTTGGGGGCAGAATGCATGGATTGTTGGACATTCTTACATTTTGTGGGCCCATTCATGCTTGTGGGCATCTTTTTGGGGCTCACTTGGCTTGGAAAAGCATGGTGTGACTGTCCATTGGTTGAGAAGATGGGGGATGTTGCTCAATGAACTGATTTCATGTTTGCAGAATGGGTTGTGGTGGTTTGGTCTGCCCGGAGTTCTGATAATATATTGGGTGGAAATGATTGGGGTAAGATGTCCAGTCACATGGTCAGAAAGGACTTAATGTCGATTTCTGTATTGTTGTCTTCTGCAGTAATCTGCTGGTCGGACATCATGTCAAGGCCTTCTGAGATGGAGAGGGTAATTTGGTGGTGAAGTCAGGCGAATGGCAATCAGCAGATTGGTTCTTGGCTGGGTTTGTTGGGCAGGTATCACATTAGACATGAAAGGTCCTGGGATCTGGGTAGTGGTCTCTTTTGGGATGATGGGGTCCATTTATCCTTTATTGGGTTGGATCTGTTTCTTAATTCATTTCAGGAGGCATTGGAAGGTTTGCTGAGTTTGGAATCATAGCCACAACTTTGGAGGGAGTCACAGGATAGATCTTATCTATCTGTGCCTATGGCGGGTTGCCCGAGCCAGTTTAGAATTTCAGTGGTATGCTGAATGGTTTGCTGACTTGACCTCCTTTTGAAATATGATTTTTGCATGAAATAATTTTCTATGCACATTAATTATTCTTTGATTACTGGATTCTATTTGCAGGAACAATTAAGCAGTAATGTGTTATTCAATAACCATTGCTTTGCTGTAGCATTTTAGCTTTGGACCACAATGGGCTCTTCATCAGTATACTGAACTTTAAACAATTAATGTGCATAGAAAATTATTTCATGCAAAAATCATATTTCAAAAGGAGGTTTTTATGATTGATTGAACATTACCAGGATGACTATTTAGTTAGCCCTTCTGGTATCTGAAGACTTTTCCTCCTATTAATAAAGATAAAAATAAATACAAAAATAATACAAAAATATACACAAGTTTCATGAAAATTTTAAATATTTTAATAATGAAATAATAATGAAAATATAAATATTTTTTGTCATCAATAGTGTACTTTTCAATAGATATACAGGTATGGGTTTACATATTTTGACATTAAACACACACATTCAAGCCCTTTTGAATATTTTGTTTTATTTTTGACAAAATTGAACCTCTTTTCCTTGAAGCACAAAATGGGACAAAGGTTCTAAAAAAATTGTATTTATTTATTTAGTGGCATTTAAAAACCGTTTTATAAAAAAAGAATTTTGTAAATGATGGTGTTTATCTGAGGAGGTGTTAAGGATCCCAATTTGACTAGCAATTTAGGTTAAAATATTTCACTTTCAAATTATAGGCATGGGTTGGGGGCATTTCTTTGGAGTTTTGTGTGTGTTTGAGGATTACAGGACTCCTGAGGGGGATGTGTGGGTTGGACACAGTGATTTGGAACAAGTTTGATTTGTTTGAATGGAATTTTTTGGGTCATGTTTAATGGGTGTTCTTCATTTTTATTTTAATTTCTGGTACTGGGTTGAGTGAAAATAGGATCTGTCAAACCAGAAGGTATAAAAAACTTGGAGTGCTGAAGCCATCACCTAGGAAATGACATGGTAAAACATCATGTTTGCCTAGAGTCAACACGTGATTAGGCTAGAGTATGTTGTGTTCCGCGCCACAGATGGCCACAACCGCGAACCCTACCTAACCTGCGACGGCGGGGCCGCCGCAGCAGCATCGAGGAGGCCACGGAAGTCTGGTCCCAGTCGTCCCCGCTCACCGGCGCGGACCTCCGCGGTGGTTGCTGGCTTGGGAGGCGTCCCTGCTCCTCCCTCACAGCATCAGGCTGCTTTCCTCCATGGCCGGGAATCCAAGATGGCTGCCATCCTCTTAGGCGCGAGACCGCGCCCCCTCACAGTATTTAAAGGGACATCCCTTTAATTGCCTGCACCTGTTTCCAATGAACCAGACCAGGGGAAGAATATAAGGAGACTTCCTCCACTCACTCTTTGACTTGGTAACTTCGTTGTTCGAGTCTGCTTGCTTCAGTGAGTCTTCTGGTGCTTCGGATCCTTGGTTCCTGGTTCCTGTTTCTTCTTGGTGATTCCTCGGTGTGTGACTTCGGATTGGCAAGCGGTGATTCTTGGTGTGTGACTTCGGAATGGCAAGCGGTGATCCCTCGGTGTGCGACCTCGGACTGGTAAGCGATAACCCTCTGGTACTCGACCTTGGACTACTTCCGGACCATTGTATCCAAGGGCCCACCTAAGTCCCAGCGGCCCGGGTCCCTACGGCTCCTCCTGGGGTGACCGCGGGCTTCCAATGGCAAAGCTCCAGTTGGCCCCTGCACCGACCTCACGACTCCTCGACTTCTCAAAAGTCCACCTAAGTCCCAGCGACCCGGGTTCCTACGGGCTCCTCCCGGGGGGACTGTGGGCTTCCAGTGGCGAAGACCCAGTTGGCTTCTTTGACGTCACGACTCTTTGCTTTCTCCACGGTCACCTCAGTCTTCAGTGCTGAGGGTTAGCTGGTCCCATCTTCTGTTCTGCCTCGCCACCCGATGGGGGAACCTAAGGACCCACCTCCTAAGGTATACCATCCTCCCGTCGGTCCAAGGGTTCACGAGCCTGATCATAACATACTGCCAAGTCCATGAACCCTGCGGAGGCATCTGCCCGACAGGCCATTCCAGGAATGGCCCAACGTCTGATGGACCAGCAAAAAACGCTTGATGCCCTTGTCTCCACGGTAGAGAGCCTGAATCAACGCTTCGAGGCATTAGGGCCCATGAACTCCACCTTGCCATCTCCATCCACAGCCCCCGGGGGCTGCTCAGTAATCTACCTGCCTACACCGCCACATTTCTCTGGGGAACCCTGGGCCTGCAGGGGTTCCCCAGAGAAATGCTTCATTACTGCACTTCCGCCTGCAGTCAGCCATTTTTCCCGATGATGCTACCAAGACCACCTTCATTCTCTCTCTCCTCGAAGGGAAGGCCCTGGAATGGGCTTCCCCCCTGTAGGAACGGGATGACCCCGTCCTGAGTAATTTGAGAGAGTTCTGGGAGCTCTTCCGGATGAGTTTCGGTGAACCCACTCAGGAGGTTTCCGCCGGGCCCAAACTTCTCCAACTGTGCCAGGGGTCAATGACGCTGGCCGAGTTTGCCATTGAATTCTGGACCCTTTCTTCGGAGCTTGGCTGGGGCCCCAACTGCCTACGAACCATCTTCCTTCAGGGACTCAGCCCCAGAATCAAGGACAAGCTTGAGGGCGGGAGCTACCTAGGTCCTTGAACGCCCTCATCGACCTGGAGGGCGTATTGATAGGCACCATCAAGAACACCGCCAAGAGGCCCAGATGACCATGAAAGCCTCGACTCCTTCGAGACGCCCTCGACACTCGCCTTCTCCCAAAGGTGAATCGGGAGTCCCCTGAGTCCTGAGAGTAGTTCCAATGAAGCAAGGGTCAAAGCCAGTCATCAGTCCTGAGCATAGTTCCAACGAAGCGAGGGTCAAAGCTAGAAAACAGTCCTGAGCATACTTCTAATGAAGCAAGGGTCAAAGCCAGTCATCTGGTCTGAGCATAGTTCCAACGAAGCGAGGGTCAAAGCCAGTAATCAGTCCAAGTATGGTCCAAGCTTAGCAGAGGTCAAAGCCAGTAGTCAGGCCAAGCAAGGCTACAGAGGAACCAGGAATGGAATCAGGAACTGGGACCAGGACCAAGGTCAGGAACAGGAACCAGGAATGAAGTCAGGAACTTGGACCAGCAATGAGCACACAAGTGTGGAGACCTGTTGCCAAAGCAAGGAATGAGTGGCAAGCCCTGCCTTAAGTAGCAGGGCTCAATTATGTCATCATCTGGGGCCGCGGTGGGATTCCTGCCGCGGCTTCTTTAAGAGAGGAAGAGGCGCGTACGCACCTAGGAGAAAGCTGGCTGCTGGATGGTGGCATCTCTCCGCAGCACACGTGGGGTGACCCGCCGGGAACTGGAGGAGTCCGTAGAAGAACAGGGAGAGCCAGAGGAGCTGCAAAGGGACAGAGATAGGCCGAGGAGGCTAGCCACTGCCAACAGAAATAGGGATATCCTCCATGATAGAAATAATGTCCAAATTATTAGCTTTCCCCAAGAGGGAAATTAACTAAATTTCTCTTTACTCCCTCCCAAACAACATCAAACTCTACAAATATGCTGTAACATATACAAGTATATTTTCCCAATACAATGTGGCACCATAGGTATCATGAATCTTGCTTTTGAGGTTGCTCAGGGAGAGGTTCATAGTGATCTGGGTGGGGTTTGAGAATACAGACTCCACAAGGTAGATTACATTCAGTGTTGTACTCTGTGGATGACCCTATTGGGTGATAGTATACCACAGCATGTTTACATATATTCCTTCCCATTTGCATTTCCCTCATTCTATTTGCTAATTCACATTGGTAATCAGGTTGAGCCGTCCTAAATGAAGATTCTGATGAATTTCTTGTAATTCGTCAATCAGCCTCCTCTCTCAACCATTCGTGATGATTGGCCTGAATGAAATCCATCATATGTAGTGCAACATAGGGGTAGTACAGACCAAAATCTGCAATTGCCCTCCAGCAGACCAACTTTTTTGCCTGCAAAGATTGAGACACATCTTTTATAGATGCTTTGGTACTAGATGGCACTCAAGATTGGTGCCAGACATCTTGCTGCATTACCTGATTGAACAACTCACTTGGCATGCTATGGTAGGAAGTGATGGATGAGGACAAAGAGTTCACTTGCCACTGGAGAAACTGGTAAGAACATAAGAACCTAAGTGTTGCAACCATCCTGTCCCGACGGCTTCACTCCGCCTGCCTTTCTTTCTTTGCACCTCCTCTAGCTATGGATGGACGCCTGGCTGCCATGGCATCTGCCAGCCGTCCTCTCCGGCATCCCCGTACTGGCTTAGGTGCTGCCTCCCGCCATGCTCTGCTGGTACCTTTGGGCATGCGCGCCGCGCGGCCTTCACTCTTATTTCCTACTTGGCACGAACCTCAGGGGCGTCCCCCTGTGATGACATCACACTGCCCGGATATTTAAAGCCTACAATGTTTGCTAGCCTTTGAGTTAGCAAGGGGGATTCTTACGGATGGGATTCGCTCTCCGTACCCAGCTACTCTGCCTCCAATCTTCCATTGGACTCATAAAGCTAACAGGGTACCCGCTCCTCGGGGGCCTCACTTGCTTTTCAGGTCGCTATCAGGAAACCGATACTCGTTCCTCAAGGGCCCATGTTCCCTGACTCGCTGCCTGCTCCTACCTTCTCTTCTGCCTGGAAGGATTCGCTATCTTTAACACCAGTGAGTACTACCATCTTCACCTCAGAGCTGTTCCCTGGAACCAGGTACTCGTTCCTCGAGGGCCTGCCTCCATTCCAGCCCTAGTGCCATCTCCTACGTGGAACCGTTGTGTGAGTACATTACCTTCAGCCTCTCAGCTCTCAGGGATCAGGTACTCGCTCCTCGAGGGCCTGTTCTCCCTATCCTGGGGTTCTCCATACTGGGGCTTTGTGCATATTCCACTGTACTCATTATTCTCAGCTCTTTCCACTACAGCACTGCTACCGGAGGAGTCGCTGTTCCAGCGCCTGAGGGACCCTAGCCCAGCCAGGCTACTTCTGCTGCTTACTACTGCCACCTCTGGTGGCTTCATCACAGTGTCTAATAAAAGATCAAACTCTGTTTGTGTGTCCTAAGCTGAGCCTGACCTGTGGCCCCTCACGGGACTTCCCCCCGTGGGCATGGTCAGCTGCCACAGTGTCCAAGGGTCCACCCAAACCTCACTAATTATAACAATAAGACTTGCCATACTGGGTCAGACCAAAGGTCCATCAAGCCCATTATCCTGTTTCCAACAGTGGCCAATCTAGGTCAAAAGTACTTGGCAGGATCCCAAGGGGTAGATAGATTTCAAGCTGCTTATCCCAAAAATAAGCAATGGATTTCTGCAAATATACCTTAATAATGGTTAATGGACTTTTCCTTCAGGAATTTGTCCAAACTGTTTTTAAATGTAGCTACACTAATAACTTTCACCACATCCTGTGGCAATGAATTCCAGAGCTTAATTATGCATTGAGTAAAAAAATATTTTCTGTTATTGGTTTTAAATGTATACCTAATAACTTTATTGTGTGTTCCCTGCTCTTTGTACTTTTCCAAAGAGTAACAACTGATTAATATTTACTCATTCCATTCCACTCATTATTTTATAGACCTCTATCATATCTTCCCTCAGCCATTTCTTCTCCAAGCTGAAGCGCCCTTACCTCTTTAGCCTTTCTCTACAGGAGAATTATTCCATCCCCTTTATAATTTTGGTCACCCTTTTCTGTATCTTTTGTAATTCTGCTATATCTTTTTTGAGATGTGGTGATCAGAACTGCACACAATACTAAAAATGAGGTTGCACCATAGAGCGATACAGAGGCATTATGGTATTCTCTGTTGTATTCTCCATTCCTTTCCTAATAATCCCTAGTGTTCTATTTGCTTCTTTGGCTGCTGCTGCACACTGAGCAGACGATGTCAACGTATTTTCAATGATGACACCTAGATTCTTTTCCTGAGTGGTGACTCCAAATGTGGAACCTTGCATTGTGTAGCCATAATTTGGATTACTCTTCCCTAAGTGCATCAGTTTGCACTTGTCCCACATTAAATTTCATTTGGCATTTGCATGACCAGGCTCCCAGTTTTGCAATGTCCTCATGCAATTTCTCACAAATGCTCTTGTGATTTAACAACTTTGAATAATTTTGTGTCATAGGCAAATTTGATCATTTCACTTGTGATTCCCATTTATTCAGTTACTTATTTATTTACAAGTATTTATTACCCACCCCTCCTAGTAGTTTGGGGCGAGGTAGAAAATAACATACACAATAGTTAAAACAATAAAATACAAACATGGCAAATTAACTACCTTCAATGGTAAATAGACATCCTATCAGGTAACAAATTATTTTGGTGTGGAGGTGCATATACTGATAGTATTACATCAGGAAGCCAATACATTGTGAAATGCTTGTTGAAAAGGTATGTTTTTAGTAATCATTTAAACATCTTTGTGTCTTTTATTATTTGAATATTGCTAGATAGAGAGTTCCATTGAGTAGTTCCAAAGACAGATAAAAAATGTTCCCTAGTAACAGTAAAATGTGTAAATTTTGGGGAGGGAATGTCTAAACGATATTGACTAGAAGAACGCAGTGTGTGAACAGGTGAATGAATTCTTAAAGTAGATTGTATCTATGGTGAGGTGACATTGTGGAGATCATTATGAATGATTACAGCTATCTTGTACTGAATGTGGTAATGCATTTGAAGCCAAGACAATGGTTTGAGAACAGGTGTTATATGATCTCAGATTGGTGTGCCAGAAAGTTAATGTGCAGCAGAGTTATGTATAATCTGCAATGAATGTAATGTGGAATGGGGTAAACCAGAAAATAGAGAGTTGCAATAATCAGTCCCAGATAGTATAAGTGATTGCATTACAGTATGAAAGTTGAAAGGTTCCAATAAAGGCTTGAGATGTTGCAGTAATTTTAAATTAAAAAAGGACGTTTTAACCACTGATTGAATATGTGGTTTCATAGAGAGTTGTGAATCATTAGCCATGCCCAGAGTACAGGTATTTTGAGACAAAGGAATATCAGATCCAATGTAAATAAGCAGAGGTGGATTGGGGTATGACTGGCTGTCCAAGTGATAAGACCTCAATCTTTTTTATATTGAGAGAGAGATTATTCTTAGAGAGTCAGTCTTGTAGAAAGACAATGAGAGAAAACTTGATTTGAATCATACCAAGTAGACCACAAGGGAAAATAAAACTGAATATCATTAGCATATAATTTGAATGACATTCCAAGCTGACCAAGAATTTGACAAAGTGGGGTGAGATCAATTTGAAAAGAACCAAGGAACAAAGAGGAACCCTGTGGATCACCAGACTGTAAATAATGCCAAGAAGAAGTAAATGAATTAATTCTAATCTGATAAACTAAATTGGGCAAATAAGAAGAAAAACAGTTAAGAGCTATGGCCCCCCCCCCCCCCACACACACCAATGTCGCTGATAGCGAGATATGATGATCCAATCTTTCGAAGGTAACAGTGATGTCCAAAAGCACTAATAAACAGCTTGTGCCTGAGTTGAATGTGCAATGGAAAATATCTAACAGGGAGATGAGAAGAGTTTCTGTGTTGTGTGCCTTACAGAAACCAAATTGGAAACCAAATTGAAGTTGATTCAATAAAGAATGGTGTTCAAGGAATTGTGTAAGCTCTTGCCATGGAGTTGATAACCTTGGCGAGAAAAGGAAGAGAAAAAACAGGCCAATAGACTAGTTATCCAAAACTGAGATATCTAGTGACGGCTTCTTTAAGAGTGGCCTAACTGAGGCTCGCTTAAAACAATCAGGAAGAGTAGCAGATGATAGAGAAAGATTAACTATGTCTGTGATGTAGCGACTAATACCATCCTTACTACATTTAAGCAAGGCCTCAGAGCAAGGATCCAATGCACATGTTGTGTTATTCATAGACTGAATAATATTTGATATCTGTAATTTCACGACCTCTTCAAAAGAAGCCCAAATGGTAGAAGAATCTGACTCAGAGGATATAACAGCATCGACGTTATCAAAAGAAGAGAATAGATTGGCTATCTTATTATCAAAACGTCTGGCAAAAGATTCACAGAGTGTATTAGAAATCAAAAAATAGGAAACGTCCGAGAATGAGAAAAGCTCCAGTAAAAAATTTCACAGTATTAAACAATTGTTTTGAATTGTTTCCAGATGCCACAATTTTATAATTGTTGTTGCGCTCGGGGGTGGACCCCTGTCCTGTGGCAGTACATGTGCGGAGCACAGAAGGAGACAGAGGCAGTGTAGATCTTCACTACTGGAAGCCCAAGGTCCCCCCAGGAGGATCCCGTAGGGACCCGGGCCGCTGGGACTTAGGTTGGCCTCGCAGTGTCTCCTGAGAGAGTCTGAGTCCAGCAGGCCCACAGACACTAGGAGAGTGTTATCAGGTTAGAAGCTGGAAACAGGTTGAAGGAGAGCGAACCAAAATAGAGTTGGTGAGGACAAGGCTAGGGACAAAGCCAGAATTAAGCAAGATCAGGCGAGCAAGGTCAAAGTCCAAGAATCAGTCCGAGGAGTGGTCAACGAAGCAAGGGTCAAGATCCAGAGGTCAGGCAAGGTCGAAGAGCAGGCTGAGGTCTTTGGCAGGCGGCAGGCAGGCAGGCAGGTCAGGAACAAGCTGAAGTCTTTGGCAGGTAGCAGGCAGGCAGGCAGGTCAGGAACAGGCTGAGGTCTTTACCAGAAAGTCAGTCCGAGGTAAGCCCAGGGAGACGAACAACGAACACAGGAACAAGCAGGGCAAGAAAGCAGGCACAAGCAGGAACGGAACTGGAACAGAACGATCCTGGAACGAGACTAGGAACAAGTAAGCAGGAACACGAGCAAGGGCAATCTCAGGAACAAACCGACCCGATTGCCAAGGCAAGGAAGTGAGGCCAGGAACTTCCTTATAATATGAGTTCAATCAGGGTGCGCCGCTGAACTAGGCCCTGCCCTGGAACCTACATCAGGGTGGCTGGTCCCCGCACCAGCGCGTTGGGGCGTGGCTAGCTGCTGAGACGCCGAGGCCTGGCATGAGGCCCGGCATGCAACCGAAGGCCCGGCGACCACTGCCGCGGGATGCTGGGGCCTAGCTGGACCTGCAAGGGCCACGAGGGAGACAGGACCAGGACCCGCCATGTGACCCCAAAGGTGAGTGGTCCCATGGGTGGGACGACCGCGGGTGGGGCGCATAACAATTGCAGTATTTACGCTTGGCTCTATAAACAGCCTGTTGATATGAACCCAGGCATTTTTTATAAGAATTTAGATTGCCGGTTGAGGAGTCTTTACACCACTTAACTTTGCACAATGTACTTGACATTTATGAATAACTAAAGACTTTGTGACCATGGAGCAGAAAAGGTTCTATTAATCTTTTTTTTTTTTTTAACTTTTCTTTAGAGCAAGATCATCTTTTATTGAGCTGATAGAATTATGCCATCTGCCAACAAATGAAACAACCGAGTGAGAAATAGGGATCAATATAAGATCATTGAACTTCTTCAAAAATAAAAATGAGTAAACATAGGAGCGCTTATAAAAGGATGCAGATCTCTCAGATGTAGAATGGACTCTGCTTTATAGCTCGAAGAAACATTGATAAGGAACTCATCTGACCTGGGGACCTTAGAAATATTAATGTTAGCTTTATTGATAGAGAAAAAACTATGATTGAGAAAAATTAAGTAAGAGTGTGACCAGCCCTGAGGTGGAACTATGGATGATTTGCTCCCAATCAAAGGTCTTCTGTGTTTCTAATAATAACTCACCAGTATATGAGAGAGAATGGGCATCCACATGGACATTAATGTCTCCCATAATGATTGTCTTATCAGGATTATCATTCTGTGATAGCAAAAATTCAAACAGAGAGATATTGTGTGCCAGAAGGCAAGGGGGATAATAGACAACACACAATTAAAGTGTTTGGAAGTAAGTAACATTAACTCATACGAGGAAAAAGTGGAAATGGCATGTTTAGTAAAAAGCTAAAGAACTCTTAAAAATGACTGCAGTGCCTTCACCACGGCGATGGGAATGAGAATGAGCCAAGAAACTATAGCCTGGGGAACAGCATTGCAGCAAATGAGGGAGATAGTGATCAGCTGACCAGGTTTCCATGATATGAAACAAGTCTATGTTGAGAAACCAAATCATAGATAATTGGCTGTTTTCTAAGATAACAACTGCGCATTAACCAACAAAATCATTACTAAAGTAGTTAAGGATAAAAATTCAAGTGGCGTTAACAATACCAGGAGTAAAACTGAAGGATTCCGTTGCTTGACCTTATGTGATTGTGAAGCAAGTGGCCCATATCGGCCATGTCCAACTGCAGTAGAAATTGGAAAGATGAACTTTCTGAACACTGAGGTGCGAGCAACGAAATAATTGGCACATGAATCAAAGCGTACTAAGGGGCGCACAAAGGGACAAGCTCCTACATGCGCACTGCTTCGTTCGCGTGCCAAGACCACGGGCTCCTATGGTGTGAGCGTCTCCATTGTCGCAGCCTGCTTTATTTCTCAGATGCTGATGATGATGTTACAGAGAAGGTGGAATTGATTGTACAACGCAGGTGTTCTGGCAGGACCTCAGCTGAATCGGGCTAGATTCTCTGAAGCCAAGGGATGGAAAGCATGTCGTGACTTTGTATCTAAATATATTAAAAAGCAGTGGTCCCAGAACAGATCCCTGGGACACTCCACTATTCACCTTTCTCCATTGGAAAAATGTATCATTTAGCCCATCTCTCTGTTTTCTATCTTTTAACCAGCTGGCAATCCACAAAAAGACACTGAACCCTTATCTATGAATATTTGGTCACAGCCAGGCTTGGCGACTCGCCTCCCTCTTGGAAGACTTTGCCTGATAATATTCCAGAGCTTGAGCAGGCCAAACATCCCTTCATGACCATCTCACAGAATTGTTTGTATATTGATGGTTCAAGTGCAAAGAGTTTTATTTCAGGTGTAACTACTGAAGATATTTTTGAGCCAGCCTAGCACTGATGGCCTTGTTTCAGTTTTTGGACTCCGTGGATCACACCACAGTCCAGATATTGCTTCCTCTGGAGGAGCGAGAGCTAGACTACCAGGTGTCTGAGGAACAGCCTCGGCCTCTGCTGGATTCCCCAGCCTGCTAGGACAACAAAACTTTGACACCTTCTGCGCCTAACCTCAGATAGAGGCCTCCATAGTGGTGGTTGGCCACACACACATTGACTGGCTTGCTATCCTCTCCAGAAACTTCCATCTTATCTTACACTAAACCAGCCCAACTGGGCCCACTGATCTCTGCTTCTGGCAATTTCTTTTTGGTAAGGGCTTCTGAGAGGGAACCACTTGTTCCATTTCTTCACTCACTGTTGTCAGAATGGCAGCAATCCCTCCCGACAAGGATAAAACAACCGCAGTGACTTTACTTGTCTGTAGGACTTTGCAAGCTGATGGTCACCAGCCTCTAATGGAGACACGGAATGCTGTTTTCTTTCCTTACACTCTTATGTCACTTGCTGTTTCTGATTTAAATCTCCCTGTTCAGTGGCTGTGCAGGATAGCTTAGCCTCTGGATAGAGAAGATCCAGGCAACCGCAGCACTGCAGCTGTAACGGGTATGCTGGCCTTAGCGTGTAGCATTAGGTGCATTCCAACGCTCCCATTGGATGAGCCCCTTTTAAAGTTAACTTGATCCTCCCTTTCAGGTTAAAGAAGACGGCAGACCATTCATACAGTAAGGCTCTCCCGCTTGGCATTCCTGCCACCATGGTGATTTCACAATCCAAAAATGCAGCACTGCTGTTCGCTGTTCTCCAGAGCTTTCCTCAGGGTCACAATTTCAAATTCTATGTTAATAACATCAAAACAATGTCATAGTAGACTGACTTACCTCAGGACAGTGTAATCTCAAAACTTCAGCAGAGAGGGGCAGGAGCTCCTTGCTCCTGGAGACATGGGCCTCCTGATCCCAGCTGGGCTCACATTCTTAACATTCCAGCAGTGACCTGCCCACAGAGCTCTCATCCTCTATGGGATTTAAGGTAGACCAGGCATCATCACATAAAGCGCCCCCCCCCCCCCCCTCCCAGCTTGGACCCATTGGTCAGAGCATTTTTACTCACCTCTGGATCCCCTTCATGTGGCCTCCTGCCAGCTGGGCTTTGAGTCAGGGTTCTAAGGTCACACTCAACCCCACCCATTAGGGATACCCAGCTAGCAGTATTACTACCACACACACCCATTGTGCCCTTTGTCCAGTGTGTACCCCCAGTCCTTTGGTTGAGTCCATTGTTAGTTCAACATTCCAATATTGCCTCAGCTGGACACTTTGGACTGGTTGTGGGACATCATATAGTGATTCCTTTGGCACCAGTGGTGGGTGCGCTCTGGTGTCTAGTGCCTCCTCTCTGGCATTTCTCTCAGTGCTCTCAGACCACTCTACAGCACCATTTCCTGGCCCCTCTGTAGTACCACACATTGGCTCCTCTGCAGCCTCTCTCATTAGGGTCTCCATAGCATCTCTCTCTGTGATCTCTATGGCGTTTCTCTCCAGGCTTTCCATTAGGCCTCTCTCAGGGCTCTCCACAGCTACTCCCTCTGGGCTCAGAGTAGCGCCTCCATCTGGCTTGTCTATGGCACTTCCATCTGGCTTCTTGGCAATGCCTCTCTCAAGCTTCTCCATGTTGCCTCTCTCGAGTCTCGCTGCAGCACCATCACCCAGCCTCATGACATTGCCTCCATCTGGTCTTTCTGCAGTGCCTCCATTCTCTGCACTGCTTCTGATAGGCCAATCTGTGCTGCATTTAGCAGCCCATTCTGAATTACACATTTCTGCATAGTGGGGTTTGCCTCCTCCAGGCCAGGCTATGAATCTCCACCATGAGCTTTCTAGTTTCTCCAACTCAGTCCCTGCAGGATCATTCCTCTGGGACCTCACCTGCTCTATTGCATTCTTCTTGGTGGTCTTTTGCCCCTCAGAATCTCTTTTGGCTTCATCCCTTTGCCACTTTCAGCTTCCTCTGGAGTGGAGTCTCTTTGAAGGGTCAAGAGCCAGTCTTATAATTCAAATGGCTGCTATGCTTCTTCAGCTTCCAGGAGCCCTACAGCCTTGCCTGACTTCACTTCTGACAGGCTGGCAGTTTTTCTCAGTTCGCTCATTATCATAGTGTTCTCTCTGCCTTAGCTTCCTCTTGGGTCATCTCTGCTGCAATCTCTTGTACTTCAGCCATCAGCTGTAGCCATTTAGTTCTCTGTACAGCCTTTGCTTCCATCTTTATCTCTATCAGACAGATTTTAACCAGTGTCCAGTGTGCTTCCCGGACCACCAGATCCTCATGGCACTCTTTTGTCTCATTGCATTCTTTTCTGTGGGCTCTTGTCAGTCAGAATCTGGTCTGATGTCCGCTGCCTTGCTACTCCAGCTTCTTCTGTAGCAGTGTTCCTTTTCAGGGTAGAGCAGACAGTTGACTGGGGTATCTGTGGCATTCTCTCTGCTTCCAGCTGTACTGAGTCCAGCCCTGGTTTTACTTTAGCCAGCCTGGCAGTAATACATGCCTTGTCTGATTCCTGTTTTCCTCTGCTATTTGTCCAGACACTCTGGTACTTCCTGGACCGTGTTCCGCAGCTGTTTCTGCCCTTCTAGGAAGCCCTGCATCAATGTATGCATATTTCGTACTATCATGCTTTCTCTCAGCTGAATTTTGGTGCTTAGTGCAAAGCCTGCTTACTTTTGGAGACTACACCCTATGCACCCACTAGCAGTTTCACTTTCTGCCTGGGCCATACTCTGTTCCAGTCACAGTGCACAACTGCTTTTCTCTCTTTCTTTAGTTTTTTTCTTCAAAGGAAAAAAGTTTTTAAAAAAACCCTGCCTTACCGACTAACTTCATTGAGTATTAAAGTTCTACCTCCAGATGGAGTTTGCCTCCTTTGTCTGCTAAAAGCCTAAACTTTCTTCCCTCCAGGCCCCACAGACTACTCTCTACTTTAAAGACAGTTTCACTCCTTTTTTTTTTTATTCTGTGCTCTTTTTTGAGCCAGCAGGCTTTAACTTAGTTCTCTGGTGCATACTGCGGCACTGCTTTGCTTCCAAACTTCTTCTTTGGCAGGCATCACAACAAACAAACTTTCTTTCTCAGTTCTCTGTGGAGACTTTGTTTTGTTTTGTTTTTCTGTGCCAAGCTTATAAAAAAAAATCCCTGAACTGACACCATATGTGAGGATGACTATGCAAGTCTTCTGAGCTGGAGCAGAAAATCACACTGACTTCAGCTTTTTCTTATGCAATTTCAAGTCTTGACATTTTTATAACATCAAAACAACATCATAGTAGACTGTCTTACCTCAGGCCAGTGTACTTACAAACCTTCAGCAGAGAGGGATAGGAGCTCCTTGCTACTGGAAATGCAGAGTTCCTGACCTATATGTCTGGTCTCATACAGGTTTAAAAGGGAAAAATAGGGGCAGTTCATCACATGCATAAGATGCATTTGTATACATTGGAGACCCAGAAAACTCGCATTTATCTCATGCATATTCATTGTGGATATCCTAAAGTCTCTCTATCAAAATACAAAAAAAAAAAAAGGCTTCAGGAGGAGTTATAGTGAATTTCAGTTTTTCTTTATACAGTATTTCCATCTGCAGACTGGAAAGCAATACCAAATATAAATTCATGTAAAATAATTTATTAAAAAATTTATTTTTAGCTTGGTAACATTATTTACCTTTATATATTTCATTTCATTATTTCTTGTATATTGTCTTCCCAGGTGAACAAATCTGCCCATCATTACAGATATCACTTGGCAAAAATGTTTTTTCAATTTGTTTTACAATTATGTATTCATGCTATTAAAATGTAAGATAATATGAATTCAAGTATGAGCAACGTGCACAAAGCACTCATTTCCTTTTATTTCTGATCCAAATGTTGGAGGAAAATCACATTTAGTTTTGGTATTTAATGCCTGCTGCGGTGTTATTTTAGTATGTGGCATTTTATGCTGAATGGCTTTATAGTCACAGACTAACAGTTGTATTTTGGACTGGAACATAAATTTTAAAGAAGACATTTTATAAAAGTAGATGACCATGATGCTCAATATGCTTTTAATTACCAGGTAATTTCCCTGAAGAAATATATTTACAATATTCTCAAAGTGATCTTTCATTTTCATTTACTCTGTAATCCTTAATGAAAATGAATGCTTCATATATTCACACTAAGAATATTATCATTAGGATGTAACAATGCCACTGAAAATCCCAATTACCCAATTAGTTTGTAACACTACTTTAGTGTCACTGCTTTATGGATTACCATGAAATTAATGCTTACTAATAGATGCTGCTCAATAGCAGTTAATCTTATTCTCATATTAGTAGCTGAAATCTTTTGCTTCATAAAGTATGCATATCTGACGTTCACGCTTCCATAAAATTTGCTAAAATGTTATGCCAACAGTAAGTTAGGTATTTAGTGAAACCCATAGCTGCAGGAAATTGTTGTTTTTTCAGAACACCGCTACCCTGCTCAGTTCTCCTTTGGAATAGCCTGCTACTTTTGTACTTCCCAGATGGTAATAATGATAACCCACTCTGCCTATTTCGCTGACCATAGAAATTTGGGGAAGTGGCAAGGAAAACCTTTTAGAAGTAGGGAAGGTTAAAAGAAGTCTAGCTAAGGTTAAGCAAGTGAGAATAAAGGGGAGAAGATACAGATCCTAACTTTTAAGGTGCGGATAAAGGAAGCAGCATATAGTAATAGATCACATAATAATACTCTTTATAAAAACTTCAGGAGTATATTATCTTCTTTTGCAATATTCCCTTATTTTAATTTTTATTATAACCAATATAATTCAATTTCTCATGTATTTTTTATTGTATTTTTTTAATCAGGAGGAAAAGACCTCAGAAAAGAGATTCAAAAACAGCAAAGACTGAATGCAGTTCAATAATTTAATCACTAGTCTAAAAAAAACCCCTGTTTTTTATTATTATTGTGTAGACTTTTAAAAAATGTTAAAAATGAATTATATTTGATACATAATGTTGTATATTAGGTATGTGCATTTCATCAGAATTTCGATCCGTTTTGAAAATTGGGGAAAATATAAAAATCACCTGTATGGCCTAGGCCCAGGCCCAAAGCAGTCATATCACATAGGGAATAGGACAAACCCAGACAAGGAGAATGGCCTATGCCCAAGTATGATGCCAGCGCCTTGGCCCATTCCCATCGGGAATGGGACACTGAGTCCAGGTCCAGGTGGTCTAGGCCAGGGTCAGAGCCCAGGCCCAAGCTCAACATCAAGGCCTAGTCCCAACACCATAGCCTTGGCCCAAGCCCAGGCCCAACACTGGGACCTGGTTCAGAGGCTGAGTCCTGATGTCTAGGTCTCAACCCAAGCCCAGGCCTGATGCTAGGGCCCGGCCCGGTCACTGGATCCCAATGTCTGGGCTTCAGGCTAGGCAAGGGCCTTATGTCAGACCCTGGCCCAGAGACCCGGTCCTGATTCCTGGACCTCAGCCCAAGCCCAGGCCCAATAGAAGGGCCCAGCCCAGAAGCCAGGTTCTGATTCCTCGGCCCAGGGTCAGACCCAAGCCCAGCCGCTGGATCCCAGGCCTCATAAGTTCTCTTAGTCTTGTTTCTTCAGTCCTCTTTCTTGAAATTATGGCATCTGATGGGGGTGAGCTGGAGTAAATTAACTACCATACCACCATGCAATAAAATGGCGCCCTCCACTGAAGAGGATGTGACAGAGTTAATTTACTGTGGCATGTCCCCAATGGATGCCATCATTTCAAGAAAGAAGACTGAAGAAAGATTACAAAGAGAGCCTTCAAGGCCTGGGCTCTGGCAGCAAGGCCTGGGTCTGGGCTTGACCCTGGGCCAAGGACCAGGCATTGGGATCCAGTCTCTGAGGCTTGGATGTCAGGACCCAGTGTCAGGTCTGGGCCTTGGTTCTGTCCTAGGCTTTGGCATCAGGATCAGTCCTACAATCCTGGGCCTTGCATAGAGCCTAAGCTGAGGTTGCTGTGACCTACTGTGGCCTAGGCCTATGTGAAGCCTAGGCTTTGACTTGGGCCAGGCAGATTCCCTCCAGGGCCGGGGAGGATTCTGGTCCTGGATTTTTTGGGTGAAAGGGATGGTTGATGGGGATGGGAGGCCTCGCATATCCCCATTTCTTTTTGTTCCATTTTTTGGGGGGGTTATTAATTTTTTTTTTAATTAAATAATGAAATAAACATTAAATGAAATGAAATTTGTGGAGAAAAACCTCCAAAAAACAAAACAAAATAAAATTTGTAGTCCTGTTCACCTCTATTGTATATGTCCCAGAATTTGGATATCATTTTATAGATGGAATCTTCAAAAAAGATTTATTTCCTGATGATACAAAAATGCAGATGTGTCCATTTTGTTATTATGCTGCATCAGGGCTTATCTAAAATTCAAATAAAGATAATAAAAATTATGTAATTGTTTCCTGGTTCTTATCAAAAGTAAAGTTAATTAACAAAGGGCATATGTCTGTATTGGGGAGTAGTTTCTGTGCATCCCTGTTTTCAGGATATCCATGTTAGAATTGTGTATTCCCACACCAAGAATCTGCAGGAACGCCTGCCTCCCTCCTGTCTGCTGGAGACAGATAAGACATTCTAGTGGGAACACTGAGAGGAGAGGATCACCTTGCTAGTGGCTGAAAGGAATCAGTAAGTTTTTGCTTGGGACATTGTCTTTTTTAAAAGTATTGGGGCAAAGTTAACTATTTAGGAATATTATTTAGTGTGTTTGTGTGTTTGTGCCTTTAATAGTCAGAAAGGCAGTAAATAAACAAGTTAGACTGTATTTTTAAATAGACAGTCAATAAGGTAGCAGTAGGTAAGCAGTGAATAAACAAGTTAGACTGTCTTTTTAGTCAGTCAATAAGGTAGCAGTAGGTAGTGTGTTTATTTTTAAAAGTCTGCAGAACTGAGTGTCCTCCAGACTTTTAAAGAACTGAGTGTTTGTTTTTAATACTAACTGAGTGTTTGTATTGAAAAAAAAAAAACCCAAACCCCCCCCCCCCCCCAAAAAAAAAAAAAAAAAAAGTAGCCAGAAGCTAAAAATAAGCTAGGAGCAGTGTATACCTAAGTAAAAAAAAGTTGAATAGTTCAGCTCAGTTACTCACCTTGGAAAGATGTTGAGGTAGTGTGATTGGGTTTGAATAGGGACCAACATTTGTTAATCAAGAGAGCAGTGAGTCACTCAGGCTGACTAAGTAAGTGTTAAGGTTGTGTGTTTGATGTGAATAGGTACTATTCTTTGTTAATCAGCACAGCAGGGAGTCACTCAGGAAAACTAACTGAAATGTACGTCTCCTAAGGGATTGTTTTGCACTAATTTAGCTTAGAAGCACATTATAAATTAGAAGGGAAGAGCTCAGTAACCCACATTCCAGTGTGAACACTGAGAGGAGAGGATCACCTTGCTGGTGGCTGAAAGGAATCAGTAAGTTTTTGCTTGGGACATTGTCTTTTTTAGAAGTATTGGGGCAAAGTTAACTATTTGGGAATATTATTTAGTGTGTTTGTGTGTTTGTGCCTTTAATAGTCAAAAAGGCAGTAAATAAACAAGTTAGACTGTTTGTATTTTTAAATAGTCAGTCAATAAGGTAGCAGTAGGTAAGCAGTGAATAAACAAGTTAGACTGTATTTTTAGTCAGTCAATAAGGTAGCAGTAAGTAGTGTTTTATTTTTAAAAGTCTGAAGAACTGAGTGTTCTCCAGACTTGTAAAGAACTGAGTGTTTGTATTTAATACTAACTGAGTGTTTGTATTGAAAAAAAAAAACCCAACCCAAAAAGTAGCCAGCAGCTAGAAATAAGCTAGGAGCAGTGTATACCTAAGTAAAAAAGTTGAATAGTTCAGCTCAGTTACTCACCTTGGAAAGGTGTTGAGGTAGTGTGATTGGGTTTGAATAGGGACCAACATTTGTTAATCAAGAGAGCAGTGAGTCACTCAGGCTAACTAACTGAAGTTAGACTGTTTGTATTTCCCAACCCTCCCACCCCTAGCTCATCCCTTAATTTATAGGCAGGTGCCACGTTCACAAAAAAAAACAAACCATCAACAAGAACTTTATTGAGAATTCGATCAGACCCCGGTAGGCCCACTACCAGACACATAGTGAATTCACTAATACATTTAAAGGACGTTAGACACGTTAGACACATTCCTACTCCCATAGCAACTTAAAACTTAACTAGGAACTGATCAAAATTGAGATGAAGGCAGCAGTCCAGCAGCAAGAGGGGGGCTTCCCAGTCTTTTGCATCGAGTGTCACATGTATGATTTTTTACCCACCGGTGAGAAGTTGTACATGTGCATGCGATGCAAAGAGCTCCTGGCTCTCAGAGAATGAGTCTGATCTCTAGAGGCTAGAATGGCAGACCTGGAGGAGCTGAGGCAGACAGAGAGGTATATAGATGAGACCTTCAGGGACATAGTAGTCAAGTCCCAACTTCAGACTGGCAGCCTTGGTGCTGCCTTGGAGGAAGAAGGTCTCATGATGGGAGAGCACCAACCAGGTGCAGCAGGAAAGGATCCTGTAGCAAGGACCTGCTCTCCAGGTGATGCATTGTCCTTTCGCACTGAGGATATCTCCCAAGGCCTACTGCCCAGGAGGGAAGGGTTAGGTCGGCTGTCATAGTTGGTGATTCGATTATTAGGAATATAGATAGCTAGATGGCTGGTGGGCGTGAGGATCGCCTGGTAACATGCCTACCTGGTGCAAAGGTGGCGGACCTCACGTGTCACTTAGATAGGATTTTAGACAGTGCTGGGGAGGAGCCGGCTGTCGTGGTACATGTGGGCACCAACGACATAGGAAAATGTGGGAGGGAGGTTCTGGAAGCTAAATTTGGGCTCTTAGGTAGAAAGCTTAAATCCAGAACCTCCAGGGTAGCATTCGCTGAAATGCTCCCTGTTCCACGCGCAGGTCACCAGAGGCAGGCAGAGCTCCAGAGTCTCAATGCATGGATGAGACGATGGTGCAAGGAAGAGGGATTCAGTTTTGTTAGGAAATGGGGAACCTTTTGGGGAAGGGGGAGTCTCTTATGAAGGGATGGGCTCCACCTTAACCAGGGTGGAACCAAACTGCTGGCGCTAACCTTTAAAAAGGAGATAGAGCAGCTTTTAAACTAGAACAAAGGGGAAAGCCGACAGTCGCTCAGCAGCGCATGGTTCGGAGAGATGTATCTTTAAAGGATACTAATGATGCATTAGAATTAGGGCATCCCGACAGTGAGGTTCCAATAATTTGAAAAGTAGTCCAAGTACCTGTAACTAAAAACTCACCTGAGCTAAAAAATTCTAACTTATCCCTATCAATTAAAAAGCAGAATGAAAATACAAACAAAAAACAAACTTTGAAATGTTTGTATGCTAATGCCAGAAGTCTAAGAAGTAAGATGGGAGAATTAGAATGTATAGCAGTGAATGATGCCATAGACTTAACTGGCATCTCAGAGACATGGTGGAAAGGGGATAACCAATGGGACAGTGCTATACCGGGGTACAAATTATATCGCAATGACAGAGAGGAGCACTCGGGAGGAGGTGTGGCGCTTTATGTCCGGGATGGCATAGAGTCCAACAGGATAAACATCCTGCATGAGACTAAATACAAAATTGAATCTTTATGGGTAGAAATCCTTTGTGTGTCGGGGAAGACTATAGTGATAGGGGTATACTACCGTCCACCTGGTCAAGATGGTGAGACAGACAGTGAAATGCTAAGAGAAATTAGGGAAGCTAACCAAATTGGTAGTGCAGTAATAATGGGAGACTTCAATTACCCCAATATTGACTGGGTAAATGTATCATCGGAACACGCTAGAGAGATATCGTTCCTGGATGGAATAAATGATAGCTTTATGGAGCAATTGGTTCAGGAACTGATGAGAGAGGGAGCAATTTTAGATCTAATTTTCAGTGGAGCACAGGTCTTGGTGAGAGAGGTAACGGTGGTGGGGCTGCTTGGCAATAGTGATCATAATATGATCAAATTTGATTTAATGACTGGACGAGGAACAGTGTGCAAATCCAAGGCTCTCGTGCTAAACTTTCAAAAGGGAAACTTTGATAAAATGAGAAAAATTGTTAGAAAAAAAATGAAAGGAGCAGCTACAAAAGTAAAAAATGTCCAAGAGGCGTGGTCATTGTTAAAAAAAATACCATTCTAGAAGCACAGTCCAGATGTATTCCACACATTATGAAAGGTGGAAAGAAGGCAAAACGATTACCGGCATGGTTAAAAGGGGAGGTGAAAGAAGCTATTTTAGCCAAAAGATCTTCATTCAAAAATTGGAAGAAGGATCCAACAGAAGAAAATAGGATAAAGCATAAACATTGGCAAGTTAAATGTAAGACATTGATAAGACAGGCTAAGAGAGAATTTGAAAAGAAGTTGGCTGTAGAGGCAAAAACTCACAGTAAAATCTTTTTTAAATATTTATTTGAAGCTTTTTTTTTTTTTAAATATATCTGAAGCAGAAAGCCTGTGAGGGAGTCAGTTGGATCGTTAGATGATCGAGGGGTTAAAGGGGCACTTAGAGAAGATAAGGCCGTAATGAAGAAGGTTTTCATGGGTAATGATTCAGATGGACAGAATCAAATCACTGTGAACCTAGAAGATGTGGTAGGCCTGATTGACAAACTGAAGAGTAGTAAATCACCTGGACCGGATGGTATACACCCCAGAGTTCTGAAGGAACTAAAAAATGAAATTTCAGACCTATTAGTAAAAATTTGTAACCTAACATTAAAATCATCCATTGTACCTGAAGACTGGAGGATAGCAAATGTAACCCCAATATTTAAAAAGGGCTCCAGGGGCGATCCGGGAAACTACAGACCAGTTAGCCTGACTTCAGAGCCAGGAAAAATAGTGGAAAGTATTCTAAACATCAAAATCACAGAACATATAGAAAGACATGGTTAAGAACATAAGAAGATAAGAAAATGCCATACTGGGTCAGACCAAGGGTCCATCAAGCCCAGCATCCTGTTTCCAACAGTGGCCAATCCAGGCCAAAAGAACCTGGCAAGTACCAAAAACTAAGTCTATTCCATGTTACCAATGCCAATGGCAGTGGCTATTCTCCAAGTGAACTTAATAGCAGGTAATGGACTTCTCCTCCAAGAACTTATCCAATCCTTTTTAAACACAGCTATACTAACTGCACTAACCACATCCTCTGGCAACAAATTCCAGAGTTTAATTGTGCGTTGAATAAAAAAGAACTTTCTCCGATTAGTTTTAAATGTGCCCCATGCTAACTTCATGGAGTGCCCCCTAGTCTTTCTACTATCTGAAAGAGTAAATAACCGATTCACATCTACCCATTCTAGACCTCTCATGATTTTAAACACCTCTATCATATCCCCCCTCAGTTGTCTCTTCTTCAAGCTGAAAAGCCTTAACCTCTTTAGTCTTTCCTCATAGGGGAGTTGTTCCATTCCCCTTATCATTTTGGTAGCCCTCCTCTGTACCTTCTCCATCGCAATTATATCTTTTTTGAGATGCGGCGACCAGAATTGTACACAGTATTCAAGGTGCGGTCTCACCATGGAGCGATACAGAGGCATTATGACATTTTCCGTTTTATTCACCATTCCCTTTCTAATAATTCCCAACATTCTGTTTGCTTTTTTGACTGCCGCAGCACACTGTACCGACGATTTCAATGTGTTATCCACTATGACACCTAGATCTCTTTCTTGGGTTGTAGCACCTAATATGGAACCCAACATTGTGTAATTATAGCATGGGTTATTTTTCCCTATATGCATCACCATGCACTTGGAGAAGAGATGGCTGAGGGGGGATATGATAGAACGGGTAGATGTGAATCGGTTATTTACTCTTTCGGATAGTAGAAAGACTAGGGGGCACTCCATGAAGTTAGCATTGTGCACATTTAAAACTAATTGGAGAAAGTTCTTTTTTGCTCAACGCACAATTAAACTCTGGAATTTGTTGCCAGAGGATGTGGTTAGTGCAGTGTTTAAAAAAGGATTGGATATGTTCTTGGAGGAGAAGTCCATTACCTGCTATTAAGTTCACTTAGAGAATAGCCACTGCCATTAGCAATGGTAACATGGAATAGACTTAGTTTTGGGTTACTTGCCAGGTTCTTATGGCCTGGATTGGCCACTAATGGAAACACGATGCTGGGCTTGATGGACCCTTGGTCTGACCCAGTATAGCATTTTCTTATATTCTTATGTTCTTATGTTCTTATCTATACAGACAATGCTTAGCCATAAACCCATTGATCATTTTAAATATGGATATTGTATTGTTTGTTCTGTCATGTTTGTACATCCTACTACTTGATGGAAATATTGTTTACATTATTTTACTATATATTTCTCAGTGTTTGCAGTATATGTTATATTATGCCCTTGCACAAAGATTTATATAGGTAGAACTAAGCAGAAAGTCAGGACTCAACTAATTGAAAGTGGTCACTGGTTTGACAAATACACTTTCTGGTTGGGTCGTTTCATTGTGTGGTTTTTGTCTTAATGGTTCACTAGGTACAAGGTTTGCCTCCACATGATTTTGCATGCTAGAATGCCCTTGCACATTCCAACTAGTCCCTTATCTAGCAGGCAAGACAATATGGGCTAAGCCAGACAACTGAATGCTCAGTGTATGCTCCTAAAGAAGACAGCATTAGCTAAACAAGAAGCTCCTTACTGGGTGTTACGAAGTAGACACTGGGTCTGAGATGAGGTAGTTATCTACCTGCAGGGAGAAAACCCTGCAGGTTCTCATCATTGGTAGGCGGAGCTGACAGATGCGGAGACCGAACAGTAACTTCAGAGAAGAACAACTCCACAAGGCAACAAGCCAGCAGGATCGAGGACGAGCCAGTCCGGACAGGATGCAATCCAGCAGAATCCGTACCTGATCCAAGAGTCAGGGCAGTCAGCAATCCAATAGAGTCCATAACCATTCCAAGAGTTAGGGCAGGGAGCAACCAGAAGAATCTGTATCCATTCCAAAAGTCAAGAAGATAACAATCCAAAAGAGTCCATGTCCATTCCCAGAGTCAGGGCAGGCAGTAATCCAAAATGTAATCGAGATAGTCCAAACCGAAACCAGGGAGGTGATCCAGGAGAAGATGGAGACAGACAACGAGAGACCCATGAGGAGCACGACTTGTTGCTGAGGCAAGGCATAGCAGGCAGGGACAGCCTTAAATAGGAAGAATCGCTGACGTCAGCAGGGGAACCATGGGAACTTTTCCCACAGCGGTACCTTTATGAAAAGTGGAGAGGCACACGCATGCACCTAGAAGACCACTAGGAGGGTCGAACTTCAGCATGCTGAGTGGTAGCCCTGAGCCGTGGGGAATTTCTGCGCTGGAGGTGGCTCTCTGCTGCTGCTGAAGAGGACATGGTTGGTCTGGGGCTGCATTGGGTGAGTGTGGTGGCCATGGGACACTGAGGCTGGCACTCATAACCCTGGGGAGCTTCAGAATTGGCACCTGTTGCCTTCTTCACACAGCATACTGTTAGCTAACTCTTGGTTACATGGGCCTGTATGTGAGATGGACACTAGCGAGCTTGTGTTCAAGTCTATACACTGTTTGGTACAATAGGTGTTGAAAGTCTTAGCTATAGGTGCAGTAGCTATGTCTTCACTGTGTGGGGGCCCAATGGGTTGTCGAGCTATGCGCCGGTCATAGCAGAGCAATAACAACCCATTAGCCTCTTCCATAGTGAAGATTTATCACTTCTGACATACAATGGCCCTTCTCTCTGTCTATGGTACCAAATTCTCTCATTTCATCACTCTTTAGTCAGAGACCTACTTGAAAATTGACTCAAGGCTATGGTGTGGTTGATCTGTAGGAAGCTGAAATGTGCACCTGCAAGTGTCTGGCCACAAAGCACATTGTGTACATGTTCAGTTTGTGTGGTGTTAAGGGGAAGTTACAGTCAACATGACCCAAGATTTGACCTTGGGCTCCCTTACTTGTGTCATGACTCCACTTCAAAGGCTTTTTTAGGTTTCACACTAAACAAAATATGTTGTCTACTTGCAGGCTGCAGGAACAGGGTATCAGCTGCTGTGTGATAACTAAGGAGGAAGAGTGAGGGAGTAGTGTCATTTAAAGAATGCCTACAGGCCAAGAGCAGAGGCCCTGGAGGGTTGCAACTACTGCTTGTAACAAGGCAGACTTCCACAAACTAGCTGGCACCCCTGTAGTGGCTTGGCTTGGGGATCTATATAATACTTGTAAGATAAGGATGACCCTACAGGTAGTATCCAGATCCCGAAGGTAGACCACTACAGGGATGGCAGCTAGTCTGTGGAAGTATGCCTGGACCCAAGCAGCAGCAGCAGCAGCCCTCTAAGCCAATGGGCATTCTCTTCATGACACTATTCCCTCACTCCTCCTCCTTAGTTGTCACACAGCAGCTGATACCTTGTTCCAACAGTCAGTAAGTAAACAGTGGTGATGAATGGAAAGGTTGGTTACTGGACAAGTGAAATGCTGAAAGCGTTAAGCTTAACCTGTCCCCTAGATTCTATAATAGTAAAACTATTGACCTACATATGGCAGAATGCAGGTAGCCCTACCCTGCCAGCTTATACAGATGACAGAGTGAGAGTTAAATGATGCAGCCTGGGGTGGCAGCCTCTGTGTCTACTGTCCATGATATGATCCACAGAGAGGAGGTTAAGGAGACCAGTGATCAGAAAAAGGGAATCTCAAATAGGACTGCTGCCAGGTCTCAGGCACATGCCAAGCAAACCAACACCGCACGACCCCTCCCACCACCAGGTATCTGCTACATGTCAGCAATAACCCCTCCCTCAAACCATTAATCTGAATAACCCCAACATCGATGGCATTAGAGGCTCCTTGCCACTCCGTGTTCCTGCCATCCCTGCATCCCCAGATGCAGTGGACAGCTTCTAAACACCCACAACCCCCCTCCCAAAACTGGAAAGCCTTTCTGGCAGCTGAATCTCTGGGAACCCTGCACATCCCCCAATAGCTGGACTGTTATGCCCATTCTACGTACTAGGTGAAAAAGCCTCAGGGGCAGGGGGTGGAAGGTTGAACTCATAGCAAAACATTAGACTGCATATTTGAGATGTGACATTGGCAAGTTTCACACCTCCACTCCTCTCTCAACGCAAGGTATAACCAATGAGCAGCCTAGGGGGAACGTAAGAGTACTACGCTTGAGCCCATTCATATAGCAGCCCATACTGTCATCTCTCTTCTTGGAGGAGAAGTGCATTAACTGCTATTAATCAAGTTGACTTAGGAAATGGCCTCTGCTATTAATTGCATCAGGAGCATGGGATCTTCTTAGTGGTTGGGTAATTGCCAGGTTCTTGTGGCCTGGTTTGGCCTCTGTTGGAAACAGGATGCTGGACTTGATGGACCCTTGGACTGACTCAGCATGACAATTTCTTATGTTCTTATGTTCTTAATGAAGGAGATGGGTTAGGTGAGGCCTATCAGGCAAAATAGCATTGTATAAAGTTTTGCTGAAGCTGGCTGCCACTTAGAGTGGTGTCCTCAGCTTGTGCAGGTGAACATGAGGGATCCAGGGGTAGATCTGAAAGTATCTCCATTGGTAGTCCAAGCAATAGAGTGAGATTATAGAAGACACAGGAGAGCAGCACTATCGCGGCCAGGCCTTGCACGCGTCACATGCATTTTTAAAGGGGCCCTGCCACTCATGTCACCCCGTTACACACTGAAGTGCCAGGCCCAGAGAAAGGAGCGGTCCAGGGAGGGTGGGGAGGAGCAGGGCTGGAGGTGGCCAATACAACGGCCATTTGCCGCTGTGCCGGGGAAGCGCACGCCGGCAGTTGGCCGGCATGCACAAGTTGCTTCTGCTCCAACGAAGCAGTAAGCAATGAAACAAAAAATAGGAAAGGTAGTAGAAAGGGTTTAGGGGGCTGGGGAGGAGAGGAGAGGAGAGGGGAAGAGGGAGGGAGTTAGGCTAGGGGGGTAGGGAAGTTCCTTCTAAGTCTACTCCTCAATTGAAGTGGACTGGAAGAGAACTGGGAAAAGGGACCATCGCATCACTGCATGTAAATTACAAATGTACCCCCCCCCCACACACACACACATCCCTCATATTTATAACACGTGTGCATGTTATAAAATAGTTGCATCCATGTGTACACGCCGGGAAGTCCGCACATGGCCATACGCTTGTAAGTTTAAAAATCTACCCCCAAATCTCTAACTTTGGATGGAGCATAATTAAAGCTCCACGCATTTTGTCCAAACAGTGAAATCTACTCCTGAGAACTCCGAAGAAGCATTCAATGACACAGAGGATAGAACATAAGGCCTCATTGCACCTCGTCTCTGCTGGCATTGGGGAATGACAACAGAGGTGAGAAGCTAGGTCATGTAACCATACCCAGAATCTCCTGCATCAAAGACAGATTTAGGGCATCAATCATAGCAAAGTCAGGGGGAGATCTGGCTGCCAAACCACAGCATACTATTAGACAGTAGAAGCTAGCCCGTAGCATAGCCTGAGCCTTAAAAGTTAATTTCCCTACCTTAAGTGCATGCCACATTTTTTCTGGGACAGTATATGTCCAGGATAGCAGTAGCTGAATCTAGCTCAGATCCTTGGACTACTAAATCACATCTGAGGATTCCAACAAATGTGTGCCAGGCTCTCACAACCAAGCTAAGGCTACTGGTTTGAGCAGGCAGTCAACCTTGAAGCAATACATAAGAGCTGCCACACCTGTCCTAGCAGAAAAAAACTCTACCTCATGGCCTGATTGGGCAAGTCCCTGCCTGCTCTGCGGTATATCCTCCAGAGATACCGATTTGTGAGCCCTGACACAAAGAATATACCTGGTTCCCAAAATGCATAGGCCACTGCTTCTGGTTTAGCTGTGTGATGGTCAAGACAAAACTGCCTGAAATATTGGCTGACGCATCACTGACAGGCTGCATGTGATCTGGCAGTACCAGCAGTTTTGGACACTTCAAGCGTATGATTAACCAGTGAGATTTCAACTGCATTCAGTGGGAGGATAGGAACAGGCCACTTGTGTAAGTGAACACATGGAAAGTGTATAGGGCCTGCTCACACACCAAGCTTCATGGTAAGTGCATTGTTTCCCTCACAAGATTAGCAGGCCTCTGCAGCATGGGGAGAAAAAGCCAGGCCTGGGGCAATAACCTGCAGACATAAATGTACAAGCCACTTGTCATGGAAGTGATTCTGTACATCCCCCACAATCCCCCCCATATCTATGCTGTTTGCCACAAACACATAGCCAGAGATGGAATACAGAAAGAAGCATTCACTTACCTACGAGCCAACCATCACCATAGAGGCCATCCTCAAAGTTTTTGCACAGGCCCGATTGCTTAAGTATAAAGGAATTGTGCATGGCTCCCGAGTATCTGGCCATCATGTCGAGGATGTGCATTCGAGCGCCACAGACTACATGCACATTGATGAAGTGGAAGAGCTTTCTATTGCAGTACATCTCCTCCCTGTTACAGGGTAGAATAATGAACACATGAGTGCAGTCGAAAGCTCCCAGAACATTGGGAAATTTTGCAAAATCATAAAAGCCTCTCTTCAAGTCCATCAAGTCCTGCCTGTCCCGAGGAAATGCTATGTAGCGATTAATATGGTCAGAGACAACTGTTATGACCTGGTCCAGACAGCAGGAAAACATTATTTTGGGACATTCCCCCCCCATGACCCACACTGGTAGGTGTATCTGATAGAATATCTGCTTTTATTGCATACGATAATTGCCACAATAATACCCATGATCTGTGATAACAGCCATGGTAGCGCGATGAAAAGTGTTTTTTTACCGTACCACAAAAAAAGGTGTAGTTATTATCCCACACACTGCTATAGTACTTCAGGATCAAAAAGTGCTAAACAGGCAGCAGAAGCAGTATGCAAATTGTATTAAAATTATATAAAAAAAATAAAATAGTGTAGGTCTACAACTAAAATATCATTTGGAATAAGAAAAATAAAGGTTAAGAATAAGCTAATTATCAGGCAAGTTTTTGTTTGAAGGAAAGAAAAACAATACAGTTTAACCTTTTTGAGAATTAATTTACTTTATATGGAAAGGCAAATAACAAGTAAAGGGAACACAATCATGTATCTGCATCAAGTTAAGCATCTAAATTAACTTTAAGGAAATTACAAAAGTGATCTAAATGTAAAATTACAAATTCTGTTAATTAACCAATTATCCTTCTGTTTCTCTGTGATAAAACTAAGTACATTTTATTTGTTTAGCAAGCTACTTCTCTTACTACTCCAAGCATGCCATCTGTAAAGCATTAACATTCTTTTCAGTAAAGAAAAATGTAGACATTCTTTCCCTGTGAAAACTCTTAACCCATGAATCACAGGTCTTCATCTACTGTGGACCATCTCACCATGCAACTGCTCCATTTTCTTGCAGATAATTTACGGATTTTGACAATGGTTGTATTTTTTGTCTGTCTGTTAGTAGCTTGAGAGAGAGTGAGTGAGCCAGTGAGCATGTGTATGACCATGAAAGTGAGCCAGTAAGCATATGTGTATCAGCATGAGCCAGTGAACATGAGTGTGAGCATGAGTGAAAGAACATATTTATGTGAGTGAGCATATGTATGAGTGAATATAAAATAAAAGGGAATGTGTGAGAATGAACATGTGCCTGAGAGAGTGTGTGTGTCTATATTCAACTGTATCCCCTTTTTACTGAAGGTATCTTCCATGTGACTCATTTGCAATTCACAAAGTATCTTTCTTGAAGTCCAGCTCTATTGCAAGTGTGTCATTGTTTCATTACAAGCACTTTCTACATATTTTAAGAACATAAGAAATTGCCATGCTGTGTCAGACCAAGGGTCCATCAAGCCCAGCATCCTGTTTCCAACAGTGGCCAAACCAGGCCACAAGAACCTGGCAAGTACCCAAGCACCAAGAAGATCCCATGAGACTGATGCAATTAATAACAGTGGCTATTCCCTAAGTAAACTTGATTAATAGCAGTTAATGGACTTCTCCTCCAAGAACTTCTCCAAACCTTTTTTGGACCCAGCTACACTAACTGCACTAACCACATCCTCTGGCAACAAATTTCAGAGCTTAATTGTGCACTGAGTGAAAAATAATTTTCTCTGATTAGTCTTAAATGTGCTACTTGCTAACTTCATGGAATGATCCCTAGTCCTTCTGTTATCCGAAAGTGTAAATAACTGATTCACATCTACTTGGTCAAAACCTCCCATGATTTTAAAGACTTCTATCATGTCCCCCCTCAGCCGTCTCTTCTCCAAGCTGAACAGCCCTAACCTCTTTAGCATTTCCTCAAATGGGAGCCGTTCCATCCCCTTTATCATTTTGGTCACTCTTCTCTGTGCCTTCTCGATTGCAACTATATTTTTTTGAGATGTGGCGACTAGAATTGTATACAGTATTCAAGGTGCGTGTTGCGTCCATCAGTCTCAGATGGCTTCGACCTCTGTGCCTCACCTTTCTTCCTTCTCTCTCCTCAAGCCTTGGGAGGTTGGCTGCCACCGCGTCTTCATGCCGCTCTCCCCGGTTTCCCCGAATTGGCAATGGCGATGGAGTTCGGTATGTTTCCTAAGGTTCTCCTAGGGTGCGCGAGCGCGCACGCTACTCACGTCATGGCGGGAACCTCGGGGGCGTCCCCTCCGAGTGCCATCAGCACAACCTGGTATTTAGCCTGCCCTTCATTTGCTAACAAACTGAGTTAGCAAGGATTGGAATAGCTCAAGTCTAAGCTGCTCTGCCGCTTCCTAGCTGCCGCAGGAAGCTCTCTCCGCCATTCGGGGTAATTCTACTTTAACTTGGGTACCCGCTCCTTGGGGGCCCTTCTGCTTTCTTTCAGGTGCCTATCCTGGGATACCAGGTACTTGCTCCTGGTTAGGACAATTCCTGGAAGAGAAGTCCATTAACTGCTATTAATCAAGTTGACTTAGGGAATAGCCACTGCTATTACTGGCATTAGTAGCATGGGATCTACTTAATGTATGGGTACTTGCCAGGTTCTTATGGCCTGGATTGGGCACTGTTGGAAACAGGATTCTGGGCTTGCTGGACACTTGGTCTGACCCAGTATGGGAAGTCTTATGTTCTTAAGTTCTAGTATTTCTCCCATAGACACAAAGAAGTCAATATTCAAAGCTGGCTGTTTAAAAAATCTAGCATTTGGGTGAGATAAGGTGGTTTTAGTATGATTGTACTTGTGTTTCTATTTTTGTTTTATATAGATATATGTGTGGCTATATGTTGTATTGTGACAATTTTATTATTGTATTTTTGTAATCCGCACTGGACTTATATTAGGAAGTAGATAGTACATAATTTAAATAAATAAATACATAAATAAGCATGACTAGCTGCACGTATATTCAGCGAGTTAGCTGTGCCTCTGAATATAACTTGTAACTTCGCTGGATATGTTATATCTAGCTAGGTTTTTTAAACAGCCAGCTTTGAATATTGACTTCTTTGTGTCTATGGGAAAAATACTAGAACTTAAGAACATAAGACTTCCCATACTGGGTCAGACCAAGGGTCCATCAAGCCCAGCATCCTGTTTCCAACTGTGCCCATTCCAGGCCATAAGAACCTGGCAAGTACCCATACATTAAGTAGATCCCATGCTACTAATGCCAGTAATAGCAGTGGCTATTCCCTAAGTCAACTTGATTAATAACAGTTAATGGACTTCTCTTCCAGGAATTGTCCTAACCACATCCTCTAGCAACAAATTCCAGGGCTAGATTGTGTGTTGAGTGAAAAATAATTTTCTCTGATTTGTTTTAAATGTGATATTTGCTAACTTCATGGAGTGCCCCCTAGTCCTTCTATTATCCTAAAAAGTAAATAGCCAATTCATGTTTACCCATTCTAGATGTCTTTTGATTTTATAGACCTCTATCATATCCCCCCTCAACTGTCTCTTCTCCAAGCTGAACAGCCCTAACCACTTTAGCATTTCCTCATAGGGGAGTCGTTCCATCCCCTTTATCATTTTGGTCACCCTTTTCTGTACCTTCTCCAGTGCAACTATAATTTTTGTGAGATGCGGCGACCAAAATTATGCAAGTATACAAGGTGCGGTCTCACCATGGAGCGATACAGAGGCATTATGGCATGTTCCCTTCTATTCACCATTCCCTTCCCAATAATTCCTAA
This sequence comes from Rhinatrema bivittatum, assembly GCF_901001135.1. Taxonomy (NCBI): domain Eukaryota; kingdom Metazoa; phylum Chordata; class Amphibia; order Gymnophiona; family Rhinatrematidae; genus Rhinatrema; species Rhinatrema bivittatum. Next base: position 173,871,652 of record NC_042616.1, read on the forward strand.
CATTCTGTTTGCTTTTTTGACTGCTGCAGCACACTGAGCCGACAATTTCAATGTATTATCCCCAATGATGCCTAGATCTTTTTCCTGGGTAGTAGTTCCTAATATGGAACCTAACATCGTTTAACTACAGCATGGGTTATTTTTCCGTATATGCATCACCTTTGACTTGTTCATATAAGATTTCATCTGCCATTTGGATGCCCAATCTTCCAGTCTTGCAAAGTCCTTCTGCAATTTGTCCTAATCTGCATGTAATTTAACTACTCTGAATAATTTTGTATCATCTGCAAATTTGATCACCTCACTCATTATATCCCTTTTCAGATCATTTATAAATATATTGCAAAGCACTTGTCCAAGTACAGATTCTTGAGTCACTCCACTGTTCACCTTTTTCCACTAGGAAAATTAACCATTTAATCCTACTCTGTTTCCTGCCTTTTAACTACTTTGTAATCCAAGAAAAGACATCGCCTCCTATCCCATGACTTTTTAATTTTCTTAGAAACCTCTCATGATTGACTTTGTCAAACACATTCTGAAAATCCAAATACATTATATCTACTAGTTCACCTTTATCCACATGTCCCCTTCTAAAAAATGAAGCATATTTGTGAGGCAAGACTTCACTTGGGTAAATCCATGTTAGCTTTGTTCCATTAAACCATGATTTTGGAGGGAAGTGACATCATCCCAAGAAGATGGCCACTTAAACTACAAGCTCTCCTCATACTCTTTTCAAATCAGAGAAATTGCAGCTGTTTGATATCAGATAGTACCGTGAACAAGGGTTTGACATCCTCATTGTGTGTTGAAATGGCTAATCACAAAAAATTGGTTGATTTAAAGCATTTTTAATTCAATTCCGGAGGATCGCGATTTGAGGCCTTGAGCAGTGTGAGCGAGCCTGCCCCAAGTTGTATATATTCCCTGACTGTGTAAATGGCGCTTCTCTGCTACAGGACACACAAGGATATCCCTTGGGAGACAAAGTGAAATGCCTCCGGAGGATGCGGGAACTCATGAGGAGAGTGGCACTCAAAGTAAAGGAGGAGAATTAATAAAAGAAGATTTCAGACTTTGGTTTCAGGAAATTCAAACAGACAAAAACTCTATCAAGGAAGAGCTGAGAGACACTATGGGCCAGATTTTAAGAGGTACACGTGGGAGTAGATTTGTGCGCGCAACCCGGCGTGCACAAATCTATACCCAATTTTATAACATGCGCGCACAGCCGCGCGCATGTTATAAAATCTGGGGTCAGCACGAACAAGGGGGTACACACTTGTGCACCTTGTGCGCGCCGTGCCCTAGGGGAGCCCCGATGGCTTTCACCGTTCCCTCCAAGGCCGCTCTGAAATCGGAGCAGCTTCGGAGGGAACTTTCCTTCCACCGCCCCCCCCACCTTCCCCTCCCTTCCCCTACCTAACCCGCCCCCCCAGCCCTATCTAAAAAAAATCCCTGACTTTTGTTAAATAAGTTGCACCTGCCTCTAGGCAGGCGTAGGTTGCGCGCACCAGCCGAATGCCAGCACGCAATCCCCTGGCACGGCTGCTGTGCCGGAGGCCATGGTCCCGTCCCTGCCCCCGGACCGCCCCACCCACTCCCTGCTCCTTTTTTCAAGCCCCGGGACATTCGCGCGTCTTGGGGCTTGCACATGTCACTGGGCGTATGCAAAATAGGCTCGGCACCTGCAGGAGCAGGTTTTCCTGGTTACACGCATAATATACGCGCAAAACCCTTTTAAAATCCTCCCCTATATCTGAATTTTGGTCTGATCTTGTGGATTTCAGGAGACAGCTGCAGGAAACAGAGGCCTCTGTGGAAGATCAAGCATCAGAGAAGGCGCAGTTAAAATTACCGATGGTGGATTTGAATAAGAGCAATTCCGAATTAGACCTTAAAGAGGAGGATCTGGAGAACAGATCCCGGCAATCAAATATAAAAATTAGAGGGCTACCTGCATTGGAGGTATTCGAGGATGTCATAGAAGTGGTATGTAAAATTTGTATTGTGATTTTGAAGACAAATGAAGAAGATGGCAGGGAAGTAAATAATGAAGATATTGTTTTGGAATAGTATCACAGAGTTTTAGGACCACCTAAACAAAATGTGCCTTGGGATATTATCACTTGCATACACAGTTTTTGGCTCAAAGAGAAGATCATGCAACATGCGCAACTATTGGGACTATTAAATGGGAGGGACATACCATCAATATATATAATGACTTATTGCCTCTTACCCTAAAGAAAAGGAGAGATTTACAAGCAGCTACGCTACTGCTGTGCAAAGAAAACATAAGATATTGCTAGCTGTAACCTTGCAGTATGGCCTTCATGTCAGTGGTGCCACTTCAAGGATTCGCACCGAAGCAGAAGCCCTATTAATATTGAAAGTAGCGAGATATCGGACCCTGAAGGAACTCAAAGTTTACAACGGGGTTTGGTAACAGAGAAACCAATGTGGCAATGCATGGGAAAAGGAGGAAAAAGGTTGCGCAGGATCCCGGACGATGGGAGTTTGCAAAGATCGGGTGTAGCCTGAAGCATGATAAGAGAATCAAGGAGTTCTGTTTTCCTGAGCTCTGATCTTAACTTGGGATTAAGCCTGAGCCACAACAAACTGAACGGTTACTATTATTTAGCTCAAATGTTGTTTATTTCTCTGTATTAATTATTATGAATGTGATATTTTATAGGCTGCACTGTTAGAGCAGTATTGTTAATAAAATGATGAAGAGAGCATGGGTGGTGCAGGGGATTCTCATTCTCAGGACAGGTGCTAAGGCAGTTATGGTTTTGTGGGGAATGGATTATGAGGATGGGATGATTATGTGGGAGGGAATGGGAAAATGGGGGTGTATAGGGTGTTGAAAGGGGGTCTATTTATTTCTTTGATAGGATCACTAATATGGTGGAAACAAAAAAGAAGAGGTTGGAAGGGGGAAGGAAACATAAAGGTAAGAAATATGGGGAGGAGTGGCAAGAAAATGATAGATGGCTAATATTCGATTTGCTTCATTGAATGTTAAAAGCTTAAACTCTCTTTATAAACTTAAAATACTGTTTAGGGAATTGTTATCCTTAAAATCTTCAGTAGTGTTTATCCAGGAAATGCACCTGAAAAAGCATGATGAGCATCTTATGTATTCAAATCATTTTATTAATATGTATTTTGCTTCAAACTTGCCCAAAAATAAGTATACTGGAGTTGGCATACTCATATCGAAGAATTTGATGGTTCAGGAAGATTCCGTTTCTAGGGATGAGTTTGGAAGTTTTATTATTGTTCATATTACCTACACTGTATCCCTTGCTCTACCTATAATTTCTCCAATCCATATCCCTCCTAAATTGTTGTTATAATGTATTCAGTTTTTGTTTTATTTTTTATGTAAACAGATGTTATTTCTATAATCCATTGTGAAGGCCTGTTCTCCAATCTCTGTCCCTCCTAAGTTTTGAATGTAATCAGTTCTCCAATCTCTGTCCCTCCTAAGTTTTGAATGTAATCAGTTTTGCTATGTTTTATGTAACCTGTTATTTCTGTAAACCGTTGTGAAGGCTTGCTCCAAACAATGGTATATAAAAACCAACAAATAAATAAATAAATGAATATTACTATCAATAATGAATATTACATTCTCGGTAATGTTTATTGTCCTAATTTTAACTAGGAAGAGACTCCACAGAGAATTTATGACCATCTTCTAAATTCTAAGCCTGGGAAATAAATAGTGGCGGGGGGGATTTGTTACACGCCCCACCCGTGGCCATCCTGAGCACGGGCCTGCTCACCTTCATGGTTCCACAGCAGGTCCCGGGACGACCTCCCTTGCAGTAGTTGCCAGCCCTGCCAGGCCCCGGCGTCCCGCGGCGGCGGTCGCCGGGCCTTCCACTGCACGCCAGGCCTCACGCCAAGGCTCGGCATCCTCTGCCATGTTAGCCATGGCCCTATGTGCGCGCGCGGACCACCCAGACTCATGTAGGGCCAAGAGAGAGTCTTAGCTCTGCGGCGCGCCCTGATTGATCCCTCGATATAAGGAAGTTCCTGTCTATGCTTCCTTACCTTGGCAATCATGTTGGTTTGTTCTAAGATTGCCTCTGCTTTTGTTCCTGCTTTTGCCTGTTCCTACTCTCGTTCCAGGATCCTTCTGTTCCAGTTCTGTTCCTGACTTGTTCCTGCATCCTAGTTCCTGCGTCCTGCTTGTTCCTGTGTTCATCTGTCTGTCTACCTACCCTCAGACTGTCTTACTGGTACTGACCTCAGCTTGCTCCTGACCTTCCTGCCGCCTGCCTCAAAGACCTCTGCTTGTTCCTGACCTGCCTGCCTGCCACCTGCCTCAAAGACCTCAGCTTGCTCCTGACCTGTCTACCTTCCTGCCGCCTGCCTCAAGACGTCAGCCTGCCTTTGACCTCATCTGACCTCCGGTACTTTACTGACTATGCCTCGGACTGACCTCCAGATCTTGACCTTTGCCTGCCTTACCTTGTCTCCAGATTCTGGCTCTTTTCCTTGCCTTGTCATCACCAACTCTGTTCTGGTTCTCCTTGTTCCAACCAACCTCCAACTTTGAACCCGATCGCGCTCCCCCTGTGTCCGTGGGCACACTGGACTTTCATTCTCTCAGGAGACCCTGCGAGGCCCACCTAAGTCCAGGCGGCCCCGGTCCCTACGGGCTCCTCCCAGGAGGACCTCAGGCTTCCAGTGGTGAAGCTCTTCACAGCCTCTGTCTCCTCCAGTGCTCCGCCCCCTGGGGGCAGTTACCTCCTGTTCCCTTTCAGGAGGCGTTCCTTCACTGTCCCAGGACAAGGGTCCACCCCCGAGCGCAACAGGATTTTAATATGGTCAGATCCCCAGCTGTGGATTGCTCTACGGGCTTCAGAATGACTTCCAAAGTTGACAGATTATATTAAATAAATTTATGGGAAAATGGAATTTGGAGGATATATGGAAGGTACAAAACCCTACCTCTAGGAAATATTCTTTTTATTCAAAACTGCATAATACATTTACCAGAATAGATTATTTTTTAGTGGAAAGATCTTCAGTTGCTGGTATGACAGAGGCAGAGATTGGAAATAAATCCTGGTCTGCCCCGATTTGGTAGGAGTTAAGGGAGAATCTAAATAAAGGAGGAAGATGATTCTGGAAGTTAAATGAGAGTTTAAAGCTATAGTGCAGCAGATCCAGAAGGCAATAGGGGATTTACAAAATAATGATCTAGGAGGTTACCCAGGTAGTTTTATGGAATTGCCTTAAGGCAGTAATAAGGGGTAGATTAAAAGCGATAGCCTCACATAAGAAGAAGGAAAGAGAAAAGAAAATTTCAAGATCTGAAACAGAGATTAAGGTTAGTGGAATTGCAACATAAATAATGCCCCCAGAGACCATTATTAAGAGATCTCGAAGAGATTAGATACAGATTACATGTATTAGAAGTAGAAGAGATAGCATTTAATTTAGATTGGGTCAAACAAACCTATTTGGTAATAAGTCTGGGAAATTATTAGTGCATAAAGTGAAGAGCAGGATGTCACAAACCCAAATCATCAAAATCAAAGACAAGGGAGGGTTAATGGTGATGGATTGTGAGGCTATCAGAGGAAGATATAATCAACTTTTTGCAGAGTTGTATGAGAAAGAGGATACAGCAACTGAGGAAGATATTACACAATTCCTGGCGGGGATTGATTTGCCCAGGCTAAATGGAGAGATAGAGGTGGCTTTGGGCAACCCAATAACAGCTGTTGAAGTGTTATGGGCTATATCTGATCTCAAATCAGGGAAGGCTCCAGGAATAGATGGACTCACTCCTCTGTTTTATAAGAAGTTTAGGGGGCAGAAGACCATTCCTCAATGTGCTGCAAGACCATCAGATATGGGTTTGAGGAAGGAGAATGCGACCCAACCTCGGAAGTATTTTCCCTCAGCCCCTTGGATCAGAGGCTACCTCCTGCTGAATGAGGAACCTCAACACCCCACCCGACTGGAAGCCCCAACGAGGACCTCCAAGTTAATTGGGCAGAGGGGGTAGTGCCAGGGAGAGATATCGTTCAGACACCTGGAGGAACCAGAGAGAATCTTGCCAGAGGCCCTGTGCTGGAAACTGAAGCGGGACAAGTCAACGGAAGTGGTGAGAACCTAGATTCCATTCCCTCTATTAGTCCTGGCAAGTTTGTGACATTAGACTCCTTGTGGTCTTTAACATCTACCCTTGCAAAATCTTTATCGGAATGTTCTGCAAATATAAATTCTTTATCATCTCAGATGCGTTTAACGAATGAGAATTTTGAAAAATTCAAGCAGGAAGCAGTGGGAAAATTTCAAAAAATGGAAGAAGATATAATCCAAGTTAAAACTGTTCAATCAACGATGGTGCAGAACTATGGGGCTTTAAATAGAAAAATAGAGTATCTGGAGAACGCGATGAGATATCTAAGCCTGAGGATTTTAAACTTCCCCAGAGTAATAGGAGAGTTACCTCGTTTGACTGTTAAAAGATATTTCAATGAAATACTTGAGATTTCTGCTGAAAAAACTCCACCTTTGGATAAGGTATACTGTCTCCCTATATGAAAAGCTCAAACAAAGCAAACAACCCCTAATGTTCTTGAAAATCTAACTGATGTTTTGGAATCATCAGCATATGAAATAGCGGAGAGAACAACTTTATTAATTTCCTTCTTTAACGAAAAAGATCTTGCAGACATTGGGCCAGATTTGTGAGCGCAACCCAGCGTGCACTAATCTACGCCCGATTTTATACCATGCGCGCATAGCCGCGCGAATGTTATAAAATCCGGGGTCAGCGTACGCGCGTGCTGAGCCCTAGGGGAGCCCCGATGGCCTCAGAGGGAACTTTCCTTCCACCACCCCCCCCCACCTTCCCCTCCCTTCCCCTCCCTTCCCCTATCTAACCCGCCCCCAGCCCTATCTAAATCCCCCCTACCTTCGTTTTATTATTTACACCTGCCTCCTGGCAGGCGTAGGTTGTGAGCGCCGGCCTAGTGCCAGCATGCGATCCCCGGGCCCAGTGGCAGTGGCGAGGCCTCTGGCCATGCACATGCCCTGCCCACTCCCCGCCCATTTTTTCAAGCCCCAGGACATACGCACTTCCCGGGGCTTGCGCGCGTCACCAAGCCTATACAAAATAGGCTCGGCACACACAGGAAGGGTTTTAAAGGGTTACGCGCATATATTACGTGCGTAACCCTTTTAAAATCCGCTCCATTATGCATGCTTATTTTAAAAAGACCAACTCCAACATTATGGGTGCAAGCATAAGAATATACCCCGATATAATGAAGCCAACGCAACAGAGGAGGAAGGCTTTCCTGGATTTGATGCTAGAGATACAGGCACTGGGAGCGTCTTTTTTCTTGCGCTTCCTGTGCACGTGTATTGTAAAATACAAAGATGATAGTTACATTTTTTACCAGCTGGAGCAACTGAAGAGTTTTGCGGATGGGAGGAAAGCTCTACTACAATTGAGTAATAATATGTCTAATCCATAATATAGAGAAGACAGTTTTTGCGAGGCTCCTTTTTTCCTTAATGATAAATATTCTTAGAAATCTCCTAAAATTTGTAGTAACTATCACCCCCCTACTTGGGGTCTAATGGGTAATATAATGGATAGAATTATTTCCTTTATTTGATTACATAGTTTTGTTATTCAATCAATGCCATAGTTAATTTTCTGTATTGTAATACCGTGTTTCAAGTCAAAGTGTATACTTTGTAAATTTTTGCAAAATTAAAAAGAAATAGCGTTCAAAAAAAGAAGTTTAAGGAGGTGATTGTAGGGCTTTTAGTGAAAATGTATAACTTTATTAGAGAGTAGGGATGTGAATCATTTTTGAACGATTAAAATTATCGTCAGATAATTTTAAAATCATCCAAAATCATTAGAGTGCACGATACAATACAAATGCCCCTGATTTATCGTCAGGGGCATTTGTATTGTAGCGTTAAATAGGGCGCAGGAAAACCGGCACACCAAAAAAACCCTAAAACCCACCCCAAACCTTTAAAACAAATCCCCCACCCTCCCGAACCCCCCCAAAATGTTTTAAATTACCTGGGGTCCAGTGAGGGGGTCCTGACGCAATCTCCCTCTCTCTGGCCATGACTGCGTTGAGAGAAATGTCGCCGGTGGCCCTTTGCCCTTATCATGTGACAGGGCAAAGGTAGCGCCGGCGCCATTTTGGTTCCTGGTTCCCGACATCACGCGTGCAGGAGATCGCCCCCGGACCCCTGCTGGACCCTCAGGGACTTTTGGCCAGCTTGTGGGGGCCTCCTGACCCCCACAAGACTTGCCAAAAGTCCAGCGGGGGTCCGGGAGCGACCTCCTGCACGCGGGCCGTATTGCCAATCTTCAAAATGGCGCCGGCGCTACCTTTGCCCTCACGACGATAAGATTTCCCTCCCCCCCCCAGCCAAAATCGATCATTAAGACGATCGATCACACGATTCACACCCCTATTAGGAGGGAAAACTTTTGTTGGCTGCTAATGTGGCTGGCATAACTGTTCTTCCAAAACCCGGGAAAGACTGTACTCTGTGCAGTTTATATAGGCCAATTTTCACAAATAATGATTTAAAAATATTAGCTAAAAATTTGACTCAAAGATTACGGGTGGCTATCCCCTATTGATACATCAGGATCAAGTGGGGCTTATGCCTGGGAGAACGGCAGCAGATAACATGCACAAAATAATAAATACCATGAACTATGCTAGACAGGAAAACATTTCTTCTGTGTTATTTGCTGTCGACACTAAAAAAGTCTGCAACAGGGTACATTGGCCTTTTCTATTCCAGGTTATGTAAAGGTTGGGAGTTGGGGAATATTTTTTGAGGTGGGTAATGAATAGGTGTCCGAAAGCATGCATAAAGATAAATGGGGGATACTCAGAGAATTTTAAAGTGCAGAGAGGAACTAGTCTAGGATGCCCTCTGTCCCCTATGTTATTTGCATTTATAGAGCCATTTGCTGCAAAACTTAGGCAATGCATGGGTATTCATGGGATCAAAATAGGGGAGGAGCAATATAAAATTTTATTATACGCTGACAATATTTTATTCTCTCTTTCAAAACCTGAAAGTTCCTTGAGATCATTGTCAACTGAAATTTAGCATTATGGTCAGATATCTGGTTTTAAGATCAATTGAGACAAATCAGAGATTTGTGGGGGAGGGGAACATTACTTTTAACAAGGAGGAAGAGTTTTGCCAAGGGGACAGGGGTTATCTAGGCATATTTACTGTACATTTCTTATGTCTGGCCACCTTGGGGGGGCAGGAGAGGGGGGCCACCATAACATGTTGTTTTCTGGGGTCAACGAACCTGTGGTATTTTTCTTCATAGTATATTACTGCAGGGAAAATACAATGGGATTCACTCCCAGAATTCTCTCCAGGAAGCTTTATGCCTGATGGACTGCTCAAAAACATTTAAATCAATGTTAAAAGCATTTTTATTCAAACAGGTGTTTGACTAAGGAACATGAACTTTGATATAATCTAAGAATTGATTCGTGCGCAGATTTCAGTTTTGTTGTTTTTGTGTGCTGATTATTATGTGTGTGATTCTGTAAATCACTAGTGCATTTAAGCAATAAACAAATAAATAAATGTGTGGGTCCACATGTTAGTAAATATCACAGTATTTTGCCCTCTTGGAAAAATACTACTGCTTAGTAAATAGAGCTTGTAGAGAGTAAACACAAGCACCATAGAACACACAGATAATAAATCAACAAGGAAAATCTAGAACCAGGCAATACAGACAAGAAGGAGCATGATTTTAAATGCCAGACATGTCAAGGAACTTTGCAAACTATGAAGAACTGAGACTACATGTTATCTGAATGCTCATGGGCATAAGAAATCTATTAGACCTTAGAGGTACAGCAGTCATGATTATAAGAGCTTAGGGGGTAAGAAATCTGTGAGAGTTCAGGGGTATAGGAACCATGACTATGAAAGCACAAGGTTTAAGAATTATGAAACTTGGGACTTAATAAGGCAAATAGGAGACAGAGGGTAGCTCACATCCTCCAAACATACAAACCCAAGCATAACAAAACTAGATTCAGACAGGTTCTTAGCAAGGTTCCCTTCATATCAGGGAGGGAACTGGCCAAACCTGGAAGTGATTCCATTCATTCCTCACCCTCCCACTGCAAAAGCTATTTGCTCTTAATATATCCCACTTCTACTTGAGTTGAGAAAGCCATTGCCCAAAGCTGTTTGTAGCAATTTAGTACATTTCATATAATTCATACAATACAAAAGCAATAGTTCATAAAATACAATTTATAATGGGTTGAATATAGACGGGTAGGATGAGAGTATGGTAAATATAATGGTTTGCCTATTGTGTTAAAGTGTCTTAGAATTGTAACCTGCTTTGATGTTTAAAGGGAATTGTGGGCTCTCAAGCTGAAAATAAATAAATACAATCAAAATGCAAAAATACAATTCTTAAAAATAAAAATTAATAATATAAGTAGAAGATAACGCAATAAAAATTACAATTTTATAATACTTTGCTATACTCCATCCTTACTCTCACTAGAGAATGAGCCTGCAGAGTCAAAAGTAATATATTTAAATAAACTAAAGTGATTATTTGCATAGAATACATCTAGAACCTCTCTTAAATAAAGTACTATGCTGATGTTTCTCCATCAGTGACAGGATGCAATTCTGTCCAAATGGGTACACACCCATGTGGCAAACCTGACACCGCTGTGTCTGCTGCAGAAGAGAGGTCAGAATTTTTTCAGGCGGTATGCTATCCTGTGGGTTGTCAAACTGTTTACTTTTAAACTGTCTGCCTTGTGATTGTTATCTATTTGCCAGCTGCCCAAAGAAAACTGTTTTGATAATATGGATGTTGACCGTATGCAAAACATGGCCAGCCCAGCAAGTTTGAGCTGCTAGTAGCATTGCCTCTAGAGATGTGAATAGTGTCCTCGATCGTCTTAACGATCGATTTCGGCTGGGAGGGGGAGGGAATCGTATCGTCGCCGTTTGGGTTTTTAAAATATCGTTAAAATCGTTAAAATCATGAACCGGCACACTATAACACCCTAAAACCCACCCCGACCCTTTAAAATAAATCCCCCACCCTCCCGAACCCCCCCAAAATGCCTTAAATTACCTGGGGGTCCAGCGGGGGTCCGGAACGACCTCCTGCAATCGAATCGTGTTGTCTTCAGCCGGCGCCATTTTGCGCCGCCATTTTGCAAAATGGCGGCGCAAAATTTAAGGCATTTTGGGGGGGTTCGGGAGGGTGGGGGATTTATTTTAAAGGGTCGGGGTGGGTTTTAGGGTGTTTTAGTGTGCCGGTTTTCCCGCCCTCCCCCTTCCCCTCCCCCTTCCCCCGATTTACGATTTTTTGACGATAAATCGGGGGAATTGTTATTGTATCGTGGCTCTAACGATTTTTGACGATTTAAAATATATCAGACGATATTTTAAATAGTCAAAAAACGATTCACATCCCTACCTCAATGCCTGTCATACTGCATGTGCAAGAACCTCGAGAATGCTATTTCTTATCTGATATTGGCAATTCTATGGAGGCAGCATAAATAGAATTGATCAAGCATCAAGATTTAGTGATGGTATAAAGACCAGGAATCACATTCATAGAGTCAACTGCATGGTAGCATGCCAACTTTGTCATTGTAAGCACACCACGCTCATTTCACAGGTGCTGCCTCAGGTGTCCAAATGCAAAATTTGCTTTGGTCAGTCTGGCACTAACTTCAACCCTGATGTTGACAGAGTTACACAAGAAGCTGCCAAGATAACAGAAATTGCCAACAGCTGCTAACCTGGTATCTCCAACATGCACTTCTGGTTGATAGCAGTCTCTGCTGGCACACAGTCACTGCAGTTAGGCTGTGACCATATTTTGGACATTGATGTGACAGAACCCAAATAAAATCCATTGGAGCTGCCTACACTGCAGAAGTCCTCCCCTAGTTCAACATCTACTCATGGCCTGAAGAGCCTAAACTAAATTGATTGCTCAAAATTTCTTAGCACTTTATATGAGTGCTTTGATCATGCTGCTACAGCCTATTTACTAAGATACTTTTTGTATTTTATTTACCTAATTAGTCCTGTGTTTGATTTTTACTGAGATGTTTCCTATTCTTTGTAGTTGATTTATTCCAAGTTTAGTTCTTACTGAAGTCATCTTCAGAATAAAACTATCACGTTGCTACACCAATGGTTCTATGACTGTATGCTACCTTTTAATATGTTGTATGTACCCTGCCTTGAGTGAATTTCTTAATCAAAAAAGCAGGTTTATTTTATTTTATTTTTTATTTAAGAATTTTTTATATACCGGGGCACGTTAAAAACATCACCTCGGTTCACAGTGTAACATAACGTAGCAACAGGCTTTACAAAATTTAGAATAGATAAGGATAGATAAACATTAGAAAAAAAGGTTCTTTAACTATTCACAAGTTGAATTTCTGTTCATTATTCAGATGAAGACTCTTGAGGAGAGTAGAGGAGAAAAGGTTCTTTATCTATTCACAAGATGATAGGGAAGAGGGCGGGAAGGAGAGGTGACTCTTAAGGAGGTTGAAGGAAAATAGGTTCTTTAATTATTCACAAGGTGGCAGGTAAGTAGGTTGATATGGGGGGGTAGGGGGAGGGTGGGGTTGATGGGTTGGGAAGAGGAGGAGGGGATGGTGGGAGGAATGGGGAATAGGGAAGTGGGAGGGGGTGGGGGTTGCGGTGGTTGGGGTTGATGGGGGTTATGGTTGTAAGGTTCATTAGAGGAGTGTCCGTAGGGGGGGGGGGGCGTGAGGGTCGGTTAGTCGGGGTATGCTAGTTTGAAGAGCCAGGTTTTGAGATTCTGTTTGAATTTTTTATGGCAAGGTTCCTGGCGTAGGTGGGGTGGCATTTTGTTCCAGTGGGACGTGCCTGCTATAATGAATGATCTTTCTCTGATCGTGGCATGTTTGATGACTTTGGGGGAGGGTGTCAGGAGTTTGGCTTGGTGCTGTTTTCTAGTTGGTCTGGTTGTGCTGTGGAAGTGGAGATGTTCAGGGAACCAGTGCATGTTTTGGTTGTGAATGGCTTTGTGTATGAGTGTGAGGGATTTATAGATTATCCTGGAGGTTACTGGGAGCCAGTGTAGGGATTTAAGGACTGGGGTGATGTGGTCGTGACAGTGAGTATTTGTGAGAATGCGGGCGGCAGCATTCTGTAGGAGCTGTAACGGTTGAAGGGTATTTTTTGGGAGGCCTAGTAGAATAGCGTTGCAGTAGTCGAGTTTGGATAGGATCATAGACTGCAGTACTGTTCAGAAGTCAGATGTATGTAAGAGTGGTTTGATTCTCTTCAAGGTATGGAGTTTGAAGAATCCGCTCTTTATGGTGTTAGAAATGAATTTTTTGAGGTTAAAGTGGTTGTCTATCCATATGCCGAGGCTGCGGACGAATTGGGTGGGGGGGGGGGGGGGGGTAGCCTGGTGGCAGGGGGGAAGAAAGGTTGAGTGTGGGAATGCTGGGGGGAGAGAGGATGAGTAGTTCAGTTTTGTTAGTGTTGAGTGCCAGAAAGTTGTCAGTAAGTAATTTGTTTATGTCAGACAAAGCAGAGTTCCAAGTCTTCATGGCATTAGTGATAGAGTCTGTTACAGGTATGAGTATCTGTACGTCGTCTGCATATATGAAGTGCTGGATGCCCAGTTTGGAGAGCAATATGCAGAGGGGTATGAGGTAGATATTAAAGAGGGTTGATGATAGGGATGAGCCTTGTGGAACTCCTTGAGATAGCTTGACCTGTTTGGATTCATTGCGGCCGATTTTTACCTTATAGCTCCTGTCATGTAAGTAAGACTGCAACCATAGAAGGGCGTTGTCTGTGATGCCAATTTCCTTGAGGCGTTTAATGAGTATTTTGTGATTAACTGTGTCGAATGCCGCAGATATATCTAGAAGTGCGAGTATGTGGGGTTGTCCTTTGTCCAGGGCTTTGAGTATGTTTTCTGAGAGGGAGATAAGTAGGGTTTCTGTGCTATGGTGTTTACGGAAACCAAACTGGGAAGATGAGAAAATATTGTGGTCTTCTATGTATTCTGTAATTTGTTTATTAATTATTTTTTTGAGTATTTTGGAGAGGAAGGGGAGGTTTGACACTGGGCGATAGTTGGCTGGATCAGTGGTGTCTAAGTTCGGTTTTTTTTTTTTGAGGATGGGTTTTATAATGGCTTGCTTCAGTTGTGTTGGGACCTGGCCCAGTGAGATAGATTTATTGAGGATGTTTGCGATGTGTTTGGCAATTGATGTGGGGTTTGAGATTAGTGTTGAGGTGGGCAGGTTGTCTGAGGGATGATAGGCGGGTTTGAGTTTTTTGATAATATTTTCAGTTTCTAGTGTAGATGTGTTTTCAAAACTCGAGAGGGTGGTGATTGAGGTTTGTATGGGTGTTATGGGATTGTGGTGGTCATTGGGAGTATTGCTGTGTGTTGTTAAGTTTTGGAGATTGGGGTTAGGTGTGAAACGAGCCATGATGGTCTGTACCTTAGTATTGAAGTATGATGCTAATTTTTCGCATTTTGTTTTATCGTCGTGGTTAAGGTTGTGTCTGTCTGGAGCTGTGATAAGGCTGGTTACGTATTGGAAGAGGGCTTGTGGGTTGAATTGGAACTGATGGATTCTTGCGGCATAGAAGTCTTTCTTTGCTTTTTCAGTGGCTTTTCTGTAGGTGTGTAGAAGGGTGCGAAACTGTGCTAGTATGGTAATAATCTAAATAGATAATTTATTGGCCACTACTGGTTCATTGACTGCTATGGTTGTGATGCATCCCTCACTGTCTTTTGTCTGTGGGGCAAAAAAGGATTGGAAGGCCACCTGAACTCAGCACTGCTACCAGGGTTGCACATGCTTCATGCTGCATTGTGGTTCCTTCATCAGCCTGCACTGGCAGTGGTGGTCTCAGTCCTGTTGCATTTTGGAGGCATGATGGGGTTGAGCAGGTAAAAGCACTGGGGCAGGTAGTGCGAACAAATCTACGCCCGATTTTATAACATGCGCGTGCTGCCTCGTGCATGTTATAAAATCCAGGGTTGGCGCACGCAAGGGTGTGAACAATTGTGCAACTTGTGCGCGCCAAGCACGCAGCCTGCCTCTGTTCCCTCCGAGGCCGTTCCGAAATAGAGGCGGCCTCGGAGGGAACTTTCCTACCGCCTCCCCCCACCTTCCCCTCCCTTCCCCTATCTAACCCACCCCCCATCCCTACCTAAATCCCCCCCCCACACACACACCTTTATTCGAGAATTTACGCCTGCCTCTGGGCAGGTGTAACTTGCGCACACCGGACGACTGCTGGCGCGCGTTCCCTTGGCACGGTGGCTGTTCCGGAGGCCTCAGGCCTGCCCCTGAAATGTCACCGGCCCCGCCCCCGGAACGCCCCTTTTTTGAAGCCCCGGGACATATGCGTATCCTGGGGCTTGTGCGTGCCGCCGAGCCTATGCAAGATAGGCTCAGCGCACGCAGGGGCAGGTTGGGCAGCTTTTCGGGGGTTACACACGTAACCCTTTGAAAATCTGCCCCACTAGATTCAGTGATGAAGAATGGTAGATGTGTCATTACCCAATGGGCTGCAGAGTCAATGTCTCAGAGCTGCAAACAGAATGCAGTGAGTAGGGACGGATTGCAGGAAAATATCAACCCAAGGGATTTTTTCTAAACCAGCCTATGGGGTATCTGTCCAACTCTCTCATCCACTTTCCTTATAGCATGTGCTTGAACAGCTCCCAAAATTAACCCTTTAGAAGTACATCATGTGACCTTGAGCAGAATTGAGCCAAAAAAAACCTCCAAAATAAATTTCACATTTTACCTAAATAACAAAGAAGTAGAGCACACTCTAGACTAGTGGTGAGCAAAAAACTGTAGTCCCCCTTCCATCCATGCAATCGGTTGGGCATCCAACAAGTTTGGTTATATTTGGTCTAATGACATACAGTTATTTTTATAGTTTGTTTTTATAACCCTTTTTCTGGGAATTTTGATGATTCCGCATGATATGTGGCTAGCTCGTCAGTCTCTTACACCACATTCTTTTCCCAAGGGGTGGGTCCTTTCTGTGGGGGTGAAGGAAAACCTTCTTGACCCAGGGAGCGGTGTGTGGTATCCCATAGGTGTATGTTAGCCTTGTTCTTCGGGACAGGTACTCTTAACAACCAGGAAGGATTCTCTGGATGGGTGTTAAAAATAAAGTTTAATGGAGTTTAAAATAATCAAGAGGTGCAACAAATGCAATGTCCCATTACATCCAGTGTCCTTAGATTTACATGTGCCAGGATTTAAATGATCTCTAACTCTGGGGATGTGTCCCTTCCGGCAGAGGCTTGAAACTGGCTTATCCTCCATGATGGGGAATGATAAGTATCCCAAGGGAGCTGGGGGTGTCCTAACCATGACAGATACCCTGCCCAGTACCTGAGGTCCATGAGGAATCCCCTATGCCAACCTGGCAGTGTCCTGTGTCCCAGGGGTGGAACCTCTGTTGGGGATCTCCAGATGTCCTTCTTCTCTTTTCTCCCTTTGACTCCTTTTCACAAAACATGTGCAGCCCTCCTAGAGGACAGGCCAGCCACTGAAAGCAGTCCTTACTGCTTCCAGCTCAGAGCAAGGAAGGGTGGCAGAAAACAGCTTCCTTCCCTCTTGGTGGTAAAAACTCATTCTCTTATCAAAACACTTCTCTTCTGCCTGCATGGTCACTGCAAACCCTTCCTGGACTGGGCAAAGAAGTACACAGCTCCCTCCTGAACCACTGAGCAGAGGATCCTGCCTGCCAGAAGGCTCAGAACAAACAGAAAAACTTAGAAAATCTGCAAAAAATCCGTCTTCTTCTCTCTCTTCCCTCCAGTCCACATCTGGGGACTTGGCAGGGCAGTGTCTCTCCCTCTCTCTCTGCTAAGCTGTGGGCTTAACTTGAGAGAACACACTGAAACCATTCTTTCTCCCTTGAAATGAATTTATACTGGCAAACACTAACTAGGGCTAACCTCTCCCTTTGTGGATTAGGAGATCATCACTCACAGGCTGCCTCTCGGGGAGGGTCTGGGCAGTAATGCTGTCTCCATCTAAGATGATGTAATCCCTAAGGGCTAGGAACTAGCGCCCATTAGTGGCTGACCAAAGATCCGGTCACATTTGGTATACTGAATTACAGTATTTCTGAGCTGTGTCCAGTCTACCACCTTGACCTCTTCCTGCTGACGAAGCCAGTTATTAGCAAAATGAACGCTTTTGTTGAGGAATGAGCAGGACTGATTCTTACAAAATATATAAGCAAGAATGACCTTCATGTAAAATATGTTATGAGGAATGGGTAGGGATAAGTAAGATTCATTTGCATGGAAAACATTGTTACTCATTCTTGAGAATGATTTAGCAATAGTATTATTGTGGACATTGCTGCAGATATTTTTACTAACAATAACCTGAACATTGCTACATGTTATCTTGATAATTGTCATGAATTCTCTCAATGTAAAATTGTACCAATATTATCTAAAGAGTAGGAAACATGATGCATTTGTTGATGTGAGACACTTTGAGATAAGTCATACTGTTTTCATTTTTAACACGATTAGAATAAAAATGTTTTTCAATAAAACCACAAGTGTTGGTAGTATATAAGTTAGGTGGTTAATTTGAGCATGAATGTTCTTTTGAGATTCCTAATATATATATATAGATATAGATATAAATGTCCTAGATTCCTGGTCTGGTGTTAAAGTCTCTTGCCACCTAATCCACTCTTGAACCAGTTGCCAATTAACGAGACAATCACACTGCAAGCTAGTGTCAGACACACACACACTCAACACACACTGGAGCTGATGTAATAAGACTCACGCTGAAATCGATGCTCTTTGTCTGCTCATATTTTTATGAGAATGCATGGCAAAAAAACTAGTGGTCCCACGGGATGTAATAGAGGAAGGGTATGCAAATGAGATACGTGCAGAAAATCTTCACTAACCAAATATACATGCAAATACAAGCGCTTATGGCCCTATGCAGACACTTGCGCAGAAACCATAATTAATAACTGGGGACTGATTCTCAGGGCGAAAGCCTTCCCCTTTCATACTGTGAAGAAGTTAGTGGCCCAGGAGTGGGACTAAAGGTGGGTAGAGCAATGTCTAACCCTTTCATGATCTGACTCCGACCATGTGGGAACTGTAATGCTTGATGCCAGTGAGCATGGGAAATGAAGCAGAATATCCCTGCAGCTCACTCTATAGGTATGCACCACATCAGTCTCTGGCATCTCCAGCAGCATTGTCTTCATGCAGAATATCCACTGCTTGTGTGCCCTTTTGTGAGCAGCTTGAGTCAGGACAACTTGCTCCTCTTAGGCCCTCCTCTCTTCTTCAGCAAGAAACTGCCTTCTCTCAGCTTCTTCCCTCTCCGACCTCTCTCTTCTGCCATGCTGTAAGGCTTCTGCCATTTTTATTCTTTGGCTGGCCCACAAAATGTACTATAGCATCAGAAAAAAGCAAATGGAATCCAACCACGCTATTGCCAGCAATGGAGTGAAATGGCCTCCAGTCAGGTAGCTTTAACTTAACTCCTGCCCGGACCAAGTTGCTAAAACAAACCTGCTTAAAAAACCTCACACTAACCGTTCTCCCTGCTAGCTCGCATCCCTGCATTGCCCCTTAATAGATAACTGCTTCCTTTATATGCCATTTGCATGCAATCATCCTAAACCTGCCACGGGTTTTCGGGCAGGTTTGTGTGCAAGTTTTTTTCCATGCTAAACACGTTATTACATACACATGTAAGATTAACATGGAAAACCACACACAATTATGCATGCAAAAACACATGCCAGCTTCACGGCTCATTACATCAGCCCCACTATGCCAGACACTCTCTCTTGGACACAGATACACCCTTAGTTACACAGATTTTCAGACTGAGGAAACTTTATTGGCACATTCACCCACTGTCTCTCAGACACATGTACACACACACACACACTGTGGTACAGAGAAAGAGAGTTTGTGTGTGTGTGTGTGTCTCTCTCTCTCTGAGTTCTTCTCTACAGTATGTTTGTTTGTTTGTTTGTTTGTTTGTTTATTTATTTATTTATTTAACATATTTCTATACCGGTCTTCATGAAGGGATTCATATCAGGCCGGTTTACATGGAACTTAGGGGAGTAACTAGTAAACCAAACAAGAGAGCCGAAGCAATATATATATATATATATATATATATATATATATATATACATACATATGTGTGTGGGGTGTGTATGTTTATGTATTATGCTGCCACCCTGTATCATCTTATGATATTGCTTAGCTTACCTTACAGTGTCTGCAGGTTGCAGAGCTCTTATTCCTGATTGGTTAAGGTTTGAATGTTTCTCAGCTTCCTAGTGGATCTAGTCTTGTTTTGCTCTGTTTCTCTCTCTCTCTCTCTCTCTTTATGCCTTTCTCCTTTTCCTATTGGTCCCTTGACCCAAGGAATGCCTGGGACAGTTTATTTGCTGTTGGGACTTTCAGCTGGAAGAAGGCTTTTGGCAAGCTAACAGCTTGTTCTCATCCTCTTTCAGATTCTGATAAGCACCATCTTTTCATT
The DNA here is from genome assembly GCF_901001135.1 of Rhinatrema bivittatum. Taxonomy (NCBI): domain Eukaryota; kingdom Metazoa; phylum Chordata; class Amphibia; order Gymnophiona; family Rhinatrematidae; genus Rhinatrema; species Rhinatrema bivittatum. The sequence continues at coordinate 173,891,307 of NC_042616.1, forward strand.
TCTTATTTACTATTACCCACAGATACTGTCAGCTTTCAGAGAAACTTATTACAACTGTATCAGTAACATCAACCGGTTTGGCTACTCTTGGGACTTTCTCATCTGCTGTGAATGTTGAATTATTTTTAATTCAAATAAATGATTTTGGTAAATAAGAACTGTGCTTATCTGATATCTGCACTGGGGCAAAGATTTGACTGACTGTCTAGGGATTCAAGCTAGACAATTAATGCTGGAAAGCAGTTCAGTGAAAAGATGTTGAAAATCTAAAGGAACTACCAGATGATATAGCAGAGTTCTGGCTGTGGGGAGTTTTCAGAAAAGTAAATTTAGAGGAATCTCTCTGCCAATTTGGGCAAGTACTGTGATTGCTGCATGCATGTCTCCTCATCCTTTCAGTTGCCCAAAGTTAGTACGCAGCTAGCTCCCCCTTCCCCAATAGTGATGCATTGTTACCCTGAGAGCAGTCCTGGGATGTTCAGAGCTGTAATCTGATGAGTCAACGTTTATCAAAGGATGGCAGGAGACAACTCTTTAGAAAACCTGGTGTTCTTTGAAAATGCAAATGATGCTGCTTCCTCAGGCAGATCTGCTTCCACTAGGAAACATATTTTGACAGCCAAAGCATTAGAGAATTATGAATCTGAGATGGCTTATTACCTAAAGAAGATTAATAGAATATGGGATGAATTACAGTCTAATAGACATCAGCTTGCTAGTGCTACAAGCATAGAAGAAATTCAAAAAAGCCATAGGCTAACTGCTATAAATGCTATCAACTCTAGAAAGACAGATACCACATGTTCAGAATCAATACACAGGGAAGCCTTGAGGAAAGAGAACTGCATAAGAATATAGATCTAGAATGTGACAATTTAGTGCAAGATACTATTACACAAGCACAGCAAAGAATTGTGAATTTAAAAGAAACTGCCTCCCAGTACTCCATCCCTTCCAGATGCTCCTCAAGGTCTTCAAGTTCACTGAAATTGGCCATTCAAACATGTCTTCTGCAAATGCAGCCATTGCTAGGGCACATTCAGAAACAGATGCTGCCAAGGCACATGCTTCTTTTGGTAAATAAGAAGCTGCTATAAAGCTGCTATAAAGCTATCCAGAGCTAGATTTCAAGAAGAGAAATGTACAGCAGCTGCTTCCACTGCTGAAGTTGCTGCATGCAAGAAAGCTGAGTTGGAGGAAGAAGAACAGAAAGCTACTACCACTGCCATTGTCGCCATAGCAGCAGCCACACATAGGAAAGCCAAGCCAGATGCTAAGCTAGAAATGCTGCATCATGAGAGGAAGATCACAGCTGTGGAAGCCCAAGCTAAGAACCTTAAAGCTGCTGTGGGATAGGAAAATGGGGAGATCCAGAATTGATCAGGTTCTCTCAAGAGGATCCTGTTCAGCTTACCAGAGATTATGCCCTAGCACTCACCTCTGAACATGGTGGATCATAAGAACATAAGAAGTTGCCATACTGGGTCAGACCAAGGGTCCATCAAGCCCAGCATCCTGTTTCCAATAGTGGCCAATCCAGGCCATAAGAACCTGGCAAGTACCCAAAAACTAAGGGGTAGATTTTCAAAAAGCGCGATTTGGCGTACTTTTGTTGGCGCATCAGGCGCCAACAAAAGTACGCTGGATTTTAGTAGATACGCGCGTAGCCGCGCGTATCCGCTAAAATCCTGGATCGGCGCGCGCAAGGCTACCGATTCCGTATAGCCGGCGTGCGCCGAGCTGCGCAGCCTACCTCCGTTCCCTCCGAGGCCGCTCCGAAATTGGAGCGGCCTCGGAGGGAACTTTCTTTTGCCCTCCCCTCACCTTCCCCTCCCTTTCCCTACCTAACCCACCCCCCCGGCCCTGTCTAAACCCCCCCTTACCTTTGTCGGGGGATTTACGCCTCCCAGAGGGAGACGTAAATCCCCGCGCCCTAGCGGGCCGCTAGCGCGCCGGGACGCAACCTGTGGGCGGGTCCGGAGGGCGCGGCCACGTCCCCAGACCGCCCCAGGCCGTAACCACGCCCCCTGACCCGCCCCCGAAACGCTACGTCCTGCCCCGAAAACACCACGCGGATCGGGCCCGCCCCCCGACACGCCCCCCTCAGAAAACCCCGGGACTTACGCGAGTCCCGGGGCTCTGCGTGTGCCGGTAGGCCTATGTAAATTAGGTGCACCGGCGCGCAGGGCCCTGCTCGCGTAAATCCGGGCGAATTTACGCGAGCAGGGCTCTTAAAATCCGCCCCTAAGTCTATTCCATGTTACCATTGCTAGTAATAGCAGTGGCTAATTTCTAAGTCAACTTAATTAATAGCAGGTAATGGACTTCTCCTCTAAGAACTTATCCAATCCTTTTTTAAACACAGCTATACTAACTGCACTAACCACATCCTCTGGCAACACATTCCAGAGTTTAATTGTGCATTGAGTGAGAAAGAACTTTCTCCTATTAGTTTTAAATGTGCCACATGCTAACTTCATGGAGTGCCCCCTAGTCTTTCTATTATCCAAAAGCGTAAATAACCGATTCACATCTACCCGTTCTAGACCTCTCATGATTTCACTGGCATAAAGCAACTATTATAAAGATAATATTGACTTAGGGGTCTGTGCTTTGACTTTTTGGGAAGTGAGTAATGCAGTTTTCAGAGGGAAGAGTATTGCTTATGTAGCTGGTAAGAGGAAGAAGAGGGATGCATGTATTTTACAATTGTCTCAAGGCATTTAAGAAAAGTTTAAAAACATGGCTTTTTAAACAGGCATTTTACAAGGAGACTGGAGAATAGAAATTATTCAGGAATAAGCAGATAAGCACCGACACACAGTACTTAGGACGATACAGTAGAGTAGTCTATGAACCCCACATCACAACTAGCATATTGATAACACTATGTATGATAAATTACCTGTAAAAGTACTTTCAGTACACTCGGTCATGACACACTTCTCTAAAAATTATTTTGTCTAATGATATATTGTAACCGAACCTTTGACGGCACCTGTTAGAATGTACTATAGTACACTTTTACCTACATTAAATTTGTGCCTACATGTAAACCGTTGTGACGGTGTATAACTTAGCGACGGTATAGAAAAGATTTTAAATAAATAAATTCAAAAACTTAAACAACAGCATGTGCATTCTATGCAAGAATTATGTAAAAAGAAATTATAGGATACAAGGAAGTTCCAGCACTGCTCTCTACATTAATGGCGGGGGTGGAAGAGAAATAGAACCAAAAGATTACATTAATGGCAGGGGTGGAAGGGAAATAGAACCAAAAGGTTACTAAAGACCAAGAGTAACAGATAAGTATAAGAGAGAGAAAAAAATAAGTGTAGAAGCTTGCTGGGCAGACTGGATGGGTCATTTGGTCTTTTTCTGCCGTCATTTATATGTTTCTATATGTTTCTATGTTAAAAAGCAAATGTACAATCTATTATTTTTTAAATTTAAATTTCATATGTAGAAATCCCTTGGAGCTCTCCACTAGATGTCCCTTGGCTGAGCCCTTGGGTAGAGGGACAACCATTCATTTAGAATCTCTCCCAGCCTTTGTCTGGAATTGGATGTCCGTTAAGCACAAGGGGGAGCTAGATTAGGTAAGAGGAGGGCAGAAGAACTTTGTCTTTTAGAAGGGAAGAATGTATATCATGTGTGCTCTCTGAGTTAGGCCCACTAGTGTGACATAGATAAAGAGAAGTACATGTCTTGCCAGATCCTTTAATAGGGCTGGAAGGAAGAGGGATATTTAAGAAGCCTTTTCACAGTTTTTCTGGTTTCTACGAGGTCCATATTCCATAGTTATCCGTCTAAATGGCACAGCCAGCTATATTCAGCCTTAATCCAGCTAAGTTATAGCTAACTATTAAGTTAGGAGGCTAGAATTTAGCCACATAAATTAGGGGTGATCCAGGGGCTGACTTAGCCAGCTTTGTAGAGTCAAAGAGCTGTCTTAAAGTTAGCCAGCTATAACTAGTTGGCTAACTAATAAAGGGGGTCATTTACCAGACGGATCGCACGCGATAAGGGACGTTTCGCATGCGAAAAGTCCCTTATCGCGTGCAATACCAAGATGAGTTGTCCCTGAAAGAGGAGGAGTCGGGGCGTTACCGGGGCCCCGTTACCGGGGCTGCGAAGACGCTGCAGACGACGAAAAGGTAAGGGCCTTTTCGCGTCCTATTTCGCGCCCAATAGCTACACCTTCTATGGTGGTGCTATTGGGTGTGAAATCGGCAGCTGAACTGTTGAATATGCCTCCAAAGTTAGCCGGATAAGTTTATAAGATCCTGATTCAAGTTGTTTCAAGCTTGTATTTTTCCACAGTTGGGGAAAGGGAGATTTTGTTTCTGACCCTTCTTTCCCCCTGAACTGGAGACTTTTGTTAACTGTTTCCAGTATAGGCCTTTCCTCCTGGGAGGCCAGATTCTGTCCTTGGAAGAGGAATCATCAAGGCAGAAACATCAGGAGACCCCCCAATCAGAGTTTCTACCCTGGCACATAGGACACTGCCAGGTGAAGTTTGAGATTCAACGTGGATCTCAGGTACTGTGGGAAGGGATCCAGTCACTGTAAGATGCCCTAGCCACCTTGGGACAATTGTCTTTCCATACCATGGAGGATATGAATGTTCCAAGCCCTGCCTGGAGGGACACATCCACAGTAGAGAGCATTCATATCCTGTCTCATGTACATCTGGGAACACTGGAAGTAACTGGACATGTTATGTTTTGCACCTATTGATTCTCTTACAAGCAATTACAGTAAACTTTAAATTGAACACCCATCCAGTGAGTCCAGCCTGGTTTGTAAGTGTGCCTGTCCAGAAGATCTATGGTCTCACACACATGGAGAACAGTACTGCCTAGCTCAAGAAGGTTAGCCTTCACCCCCACAGAAAGGACCCACACCTTGGGGATATGACCTTCACATGCAAATTTTTTGCACCAGGATCTAATGAACTTGTATCTTTTCTGGATTTGAAGTATATGTGGAATAATCCTAATACTCATTTTTATGGATTCTTGCAAGTTTTTTTTTACTACTATTATTATTATTATTTATTACTAAATGTTATTTTTTGACTTTGTTCCCTATCCACTTGTTAATTGTAAACCGACATGATGCGATATTTATCGCGAATGCCGGTATAGAAAAACTTTAAATAAATAAATAAATAAATAAATAAATAAATAAGTGAAGCATTTCATTTTATCTACTATCACAGAAATTGCATGAGCTGCCATTTAAGGAGATTTGGTCTTTTGTCTTTTTGGTACTTATTAATCATAAAATAAGATAACATGGCCATTTAAAATGTTGCAGGATAATGTTAAAATATATTATTTTAATGGTTTTAGCTTCTAGATGGTCCGAGGTCTTAGGTATGGATTTTTCTACTTTAAATCTTCAGGAATGTTTTACTTCATTAGGCAAGCTGACATCTAATGTTTATACCAGGGAAACTCAATTTAAAATATTATAAAGAGCTTATCTTGATAGAGTTAGAGGCCACAAGATGTTTCTTCAATTCATATATTTGTTCTAAATGCCAGATAGACACTGGTACATACGAGCATATATTCATGTGGTGCACCAAGATAGGGCCTCTTTATTGTCATTTATGTTATACACATAGGGGACAGCTCCTGAGGCTTTTTGTGTTTAGTAGTGCATCAAGGTAGGGCCATTTTGGTCTGAGGTTTTGATTGGAATTAAGATAATTGTTGGGAAGAAGGATCCAATTAGGAATTGTTAACTAGATAGATAATCTTAGTGATGTGGAAAAGCGTATTTTTATATTTGGCAGTCGTGCTAGCAAAAAACCCCTATTTTAACAGTCTGGGTAGGAGTTCATCCGACTACTACTCTACATCAGAAATCATGTTAATCTCCTTTAAAGTATGAGACTATTTGACGTTGGGAACTCTTTTGCTATACTTTGCCTATGGAGCTTCGGTCCTCTATTGCATCTTTGGTTGCAATGCAGTTACTTCTTTGGTGTGGGTGGGCTGGGTGGTAGTATGAGTTGAATGTATTGGAACACCAGCCAGAATGAATATATTTTGGTTGATGGGTTAAATGTTATTGTGGGAGAAAAAACAAAACTCATCTAGAGATTATTGGTGTGCCGTGCTTACAAACCACGGGCACTATTTAATAAGAAAGGTGGAAAGAAGGCCAAACAATTACTGAAATGGTTAAAAGGTGAGGTGAAAGAGGCTATTTTAGCTAAAAAAAAAAAAATAATTCAAAAATTGGAAGAAAGAATCATCTGAAGAAAAAAGGAAAAACATAAGCATTGTCAAGTTAAGTGTAAGACATTGATAAGACAGGCTAAGAGAAAATTTGAAATGAAATTGACTGTAGAGGCAAAAACTCATAATAAAATTAAAAAATATATATATCCAAAGCAGGAAACCTCCAAGGGAGTCAATTGGACATTGAGATGATCAAGGGGTTAAAGGGGCTCTTAGGGAAGGTAAGGCCATCGTGGAAAGGCTAAATTAATTCTTTACTTCTGTGTTTACTAATGAGGATGTGGTTCTGGAGATGGTTTTCAAGGGTGATGAGTCAGATGAACTGAACCAAATCATGAAGAACCTGGAGGATGTAGTAGGCCAGAATGACAAATTAAAGAGTAGCAATTCACTTGGATTGAATGGTATGCACCTCAGGGTTTTGAAGGAATTCAAAAATGAAATTTCAGATCTAATAGTAAAAATGTGTAACCTATTATTAAAATCATCCATTATCCCTGAAGACCTGGTTTGATGCACTCCCTACCTAGCTGCTATCATGCTAGGTCGAGAGTACATTGTAGAAATCTCATCTTTGTGTAGTTTTCCTCACTCCAAATCACATCAAATCTTCACTGATGTGTACTGTGCTGGTCGTACCTCTCGCGGTGCATGAAAAACTGCCCTCCAAACCCTAGACCACCACCAAAACTTCATCTCGAGTTATTAGTTAACCCTCCTACTCTGGTGTAAATAGTTGACTAAATAGGCAATTCTTATAAAGAGTCTCTCTCTCTCTCATATGAAAATACCATGGGTGTAGCAAAGTACTAAAATAACATAATAAAATAATAAAGCAAAAGCACATCCCTACTATTCTTTTACCTCTATCCAAAATCAAACTCTCTAGCACCCCTTATATCAGTCCATTTGAGAAAATATACAACCAATGTGGGTTGAGATGCAGAAAGAACAATAAATAATTTTGTGAACTTTATGAGAGTCTGTAAAGATGCAAATTGTCTCTAAACTGCATAAGTCAAATGTGCTCGATATAGCTAAAAATAAAATTCAGACACTTATTTTTCTTCTTTATGAAAATGTTTTCCAAATTTCTTGGATGAGTGTGAGGTAGCTTCCAGAATCCTGTTTCTAGGTAAACAGGTGTAATACGTCTCTGAGAAACTATTTTATTTCAGCTCCCTGGCAATGACTTGCATATGTGAGCTTCAGGCAGAATATAAGAAAAATATCTCACATTTTTTAAAAGAATGATCAGTCATTTTTTGCTTCATGACCTGCTTTTTCAGTAACAACATTCTTGTGAGCTGCCTCTATCTCCTTTCCAGAAGTACATTATGTTGAAAGGCAGAAACACATATCCAGAAAGAACAAGAGGGACAGATCAAAATAGTGAATTCCAAAACAGAAAGCAGAAGCTGACCTTAGAAGCCATATTAACCCTAGATGGATGTACTCCACCCCTCCAGTCCACTTTTTGAACTTGGAAATTTTCACATTCATTAATTACACCAAATTTCCTCGATCATAATATTTTGTATGTCAGTGATGTCAGTAAAATAGATTCCCATACATTTATTCGCAGTGGCACGTCTACAATACATATATTCTTCAGAATATCTGCCTGCTTGTTTATTAACACTGTGCTTCCATCTTTTGGACTTGTTTGTATGACTTTGCTTCAAATTTGTCAAATGTTAAATTTTCATAATTTTTAGTATTATTTATGACCACATTAAAATCTGAAAAATTTCATTTCTCAGGTCACCTTCCAGTTATTCAAGCAGGTGCTCAATTCTCCAAAAAATGATTAGCTACTAGAGAGGGAATATAACAATAAAAAAACAAACCTAAAGCAACTCTTCTGAAAGTAAATATTCACCAGATAATCATTACAAAAAAAAAATATTCAAAGCATGCAGGACCCAAGACAGATAATCCTTTACTCTGCCCAATCATCAGCCAGGATTCATCAAACCATTGCATGCAATAGGAGCATATTTTATGTTAATAGCTTATTTATTACAAAGTGTGCTATCGAAGCACTTCAGAGAGAGAGAGAGAAAGAGAGAGAGCACATAGCTGGAAAGGTCTCAAAGTAGTTAGGTATTTATACCTCTATAGGAGGCCCATCTAGTAACTCGAGGTGAGGTTTAGGTAGTAGTGTAGGGGTTAGGGGCCATTTGACATTCAGAGTGAGATGTACAAACAGAACAGTACACTCTTGTGAAGATTTGAGGTCCTTCGGAGTGAGGAAACTCACACAAAGATGAGATTTGTACAATGTTCTCTCAACCTAGCTTGATGGACGCTCTACCTGAGTAACATCAAGCTAGGTTGAGAGAACATTGTACAAATGTCATCTTTGAGTAAGTTTCCTCACTCCGAAGGACCTCAATTCTTCACAAGAGAGCACTGTTCTGGTCGTACGTCTCACTCTGAATGTCAAAGTGGCCCCTCTCCCCTACACTACTATCTAAACCTCACCTCGAGTTACTAGGTGGGCCTCCTATAGAGGTATAAATACCTAACTACTATGGCACCCTTATAGCTAGGTGTGTGTTCTCTCTCTCACATCACAAAGTATAATATGGCACAGCTTAAGGCACAAAAAAAATGTGTAGTTATTTCTTGTGTTAAAACTGTACAAAATTGCAAAACCAGCCCACTTGGCCAGAAATTCTGTTTCAAGCTCCTCCCCTTTTCTAAATTAGCATTTCACCATGCGTTATGGTGCTTTTCTCGTGCCAAAAGCCCATAACGCAGCTTGGAAAAAAAAAACATGATTTCATGGGTTTTTTTTAGGCACGTGTCCTTAAAATTTTACCAATGAAGCCACACCAAACAAAAAGGAGGTGGAGATGTTGTTGTCAGAGCATGGACACCATGGACCCAGGCCTACAAAATTATGCTGGCTAAAATAACCTGATTTTACACAGCTTCCTATTGTGGTATGTTACAAAGTTGTTTCAAGTGGCTCTTGCCAGCTCTTCTCCATTCAGTGAGCATCTATTGTTGAGGCCACATCTATAGTATATGTCATCCACCAGCATTGGTGGTCAGTGGAAGGTGCATATTATGTACGGCTGTGTATCCTTACTGAAAGAGCTGAACACTGCAGGTATGCCAGACCAGATACTGAAGGAGAACAGGTGTTTGTGTTGCTATGTGCCTAGAGCTCATGTTGCCACTAGAAATTGCTTTGTCATGAAGGAAGCAGTACTATGAACTTCATCCCACCATCATCACTAGAGACTGCCTGAGGAGGGCCCCCATCATGTTGCTGCCACCAGATCTTGCTGTAGGCAGACCCCCATCCTGCTGCCACCACTACAGAATGCCTCCGTGCAAAAGGCAGAGGTGCTTGGCCCCCACCCATACTTAGGGCTAGTGCAAGGGGATTAGGCAGCGGCACCCAAGCACCTTCTGCTTTGTGCCCGCCTCCCCCGGTCGCACCACCACCCCTCCGGTCATGCCACCACCTCCTCCTCGATAGCGCCGCCACCCCCTGGTCTCAACCCCAACTCCTACATCGTTCTCATTCGCGCCCATGAAATGTACGGTTTTCTGGTCTGCGAGCAGGTTGGGCACTGCTCGTGGCCCATCCAAATCTCCACTCTTCTTTGCCGCTGCTCGTGGCTCCACATAGCTCATGCCCCCTAATGGTCGTCACCCTAGGCCCAGACCTAGTTTGCCTAGTGCTTCTGCCGGCCCTGCTCATACTGCCACTCAAGATAATGAAGCAGAAAAGAAACCTGCCCTAGGCCCTGGGAGCATTTATAAAACCCATAAACTGGCTAAAATTGGCTCTCTTAATCTCACAATGCATGAGTTTAAAATTTGCAGACTAGTCTGTTACTAAAAATGCTCCAGGACCTGAAAAACCTTGTTGCTGACATTTCAGAAAAAGAGGAGGAGCAGAGCAGCCGCAATCACCTGCAAGAACATGCAGCAAAGTGCAGTTCATAAAGAGTAGACAGAGCAAGGCCCATTGTAGACAACAATACCCCTGCCCAAGGAGAAAGCAGGTGGTGGTGGCAGCAGCCTGCCCCAGAAGTTGAAACCCCACCTCCCCATCTTCCTGATGAGCAGCCAAGAAGGAGGCCCGTGGCTGTGAGAACAGCAGGGCAAGAAGAGGAGCTAGCCAAGAGAGCAGTGCATGGTGGGAAAGCAATGTGAAAAGTTGGAGGTGGGGGGAGAGATGAATATACAAGAGGGTGGGGGAAAGGGCAAGATAAAATTGCATCAAACTTCATTGGTATGCAATGACCAAGAGAACCCAGTACTATCAGGTGTGCTGCGACAAAGAAAAAAAGTTGGAAAAATTAGTGAGGCCTCACCTGGAGTACTGTGTAAAGTACTGGAGACCATATCTCAGAAAAGTTATAGAGAGGCTACAGATGGTCCAGAGAAGGCAGCCAAAATGGTGTAGAGTTTGTATGAAAAACCCTATGAGATGAAACTGAAGGAACTTAATAAATATGTATGCCCTAGAAGAGAAGCAAGACAGTGGGGATATGATACACACATTTAAATACCTGAAAGGTATTAATGCACAGGAAGGCGGAAGCCAAGTTTTTTTCAGTGGAAAGGATGCTGTAGAACTAGGACTTACAATATGAAGCTGCAAGAAGTTAAATTCATGAAAAAATGTCAGGAGGTATTTTTTCTCAGAGATAGTGATAGATGTCTGAAATGCCCTCGCAGAGGAGAGATGGTGATAACAAGCTCAGTGACAGGTTTAAAAAAAAAAAAAAGCATGGAATAAACACAGAGTATCCCTAGTGGCAAAAGAATGGTTTTGAAGCACTGGACAACCTTCACACTGACTGTTGCAGCAGTGATGTGGCTGCATCGTGCTTCCTGGAAGACCCGGGCTAACATGCACAGAGCAACAGTTGCAACTCTAATGGGGACACAGCGGGACTGGGGATTGGTTTCCATGTGGGAATTTGGTCTACTTTAGGTAGATGCACATAAAATCACTGCTGGGCAGACTAGATGAGCCTTTTTGGTCTTTATCTGCTGCTTTTACCATGTCACAATGTAATAACGCTGCCATAGAATCCATGGCAGCACAGGAGAGCTAGAGTTTGTGTCACCATCAGCACTGCGGATGGTTCATATCTCTGCCAGCATTGCAGAGACTCAGGATGTGGGAGGATCAGTGGGAGTTTAGGGAAGATCTCTTTCCAGCAAATAAAACCCAAGCTCTCAAAAACTAGATGTCTTACATTTCTCATTGTTTCTTTTGGGACTTTTATTATGACAAGCAATAGTTCATGATGGATTACAGTTGCATTAGACGTTGTTTAGATTTATGTATCACCTATAAATCATTCTGAAATCAAAAGTGCCTGAAGTTACCTTATGTCCAGTCTAAATATCCAGCATATAAAATTGTAGGCTAGTGTAGGCTATCCTGACTTTATTTTTGCTTGGCAGGTATGTGCAGGCATCTGGCAGGCTCCTCTTGAAGGATCGCAGTGGTCTGGGTCCAATATATGGTCTCGGGGCTCTTTCACCCACAGCTTAGGTAGGAGACAGATTCCTGACATCCGTGTAGTTCAAAGACATCCCTTATCAGTCCAGGGACTTACAAACAGGCTCTCAGAGCACTGGCAGGCAGCTCCCAAGAAGCTTGCAGACAGCTTCCATTGAGTCAGAAAGTATGCTGGTGCGGCAAGCAAGCATGGATAGAGGCCCAAAGGGTTGCAAACAGAGAACCCAGTGCTTTGTCTTACTTCTTTCTTTAGACTTTTAGGGATCTAATCAAGTTCTTCATATGAATGCCCAGCAAGCAAAGTAGACAATCTAATTGAATATTCTACAAGTATATGATTAGTGGGTTTAGAAGCTGTTTCTTTCTTAGCAAGCATATTCTGTTCATGTGACGGTGAAAATGTGCTGGCAGAGGCAACTTGTTGACTGGCATATACCAGATGCATACAATGCCTGCCAAGGCCATAGCAGCTGCAAAAGTTTGTGTCCAGCTATATCATCTTATTTCAGTTATGCAGACATTGTTCTGTTAATTTGAGGGATAACCATTCTTAATCTCAGTACAGCTCTGCAGCATGCACCTTGTGTGACCGGGACTCCATTTTGCGTTTCAGTTACCACACACAGCTCCTTCATGGGGAACATGGGCTAGTTCCTACAGGAGGCTGTGGTTCTGCTGCTGGCATCAGAGCGCAGACACCTTCTGTTTGCCAACCCTGCAGAACTTTGGGAAGGAGGGATCAGGAGAAGTGAGCTAGGTTGTTTTGGGTTGTGGAAGGGAAAAGTATCTGTGCAATACTTTTAGCAGGTCTTTTCCCACTCATATTTACCTCTGAGAGCACCCTTGCCCCATATTATTCTATTCTAATCTCACATTTGTGCCCCACTTTTCTCAAAATAGACTCAAAGCAGCTTACAGTCATAAGATTAGAAAACATGTTAAATAGACGCATTGCCGTAAAACAGTAATATTTTGATACATATGCATTTTTGTATCTATGTCAAAATTCTTTTGAAATCAGAAACCCAAAAACTAGAAAAAACATTTATATTCCCATAGACATAAAATGGAGCAAAACTTTTTATAAATTGATCTCCAGTTGTACAAACTACTGAACTGTACTTTTGTGTATTTCAAGAGGCAAACTATTAAATTTCCACCAGTTCCTTATTTCAGTTTACTCTGAGCAAGATAGAAGATAAATAGATACATTAGCAGCTCTTGAAAACTCTTCTGTTAAGTTTTTACAGCAGGAATTTGTGTGCATACAGACTCTTAAATTATCTTGTTAAAAGTGCTATCAGTTGGAACGTGAGCTGAGAAGATCCTAGGTCTAGTAGAAGTTATTTCTGATTAATTGTGATGGCAGATGCTTTAGTGATATTGTGAAAATCTTCCATGGTTTTAATGGGTAAATGTCCTGACAGTTCAGAGAGTGCCAAAATACGACTTTCTAGCGCAGATGGTGATCCAGATTCTGCCACTGACTTTATGATTAACCTTATCTTCAGGCAAACTCCCCCTAGTCAGAAATTGTGCACAGTATCTTTTGTGCAGAATAGTTTAACAGTTCTTTAGGTTGGATTGCTTATTAGGATGCATACTAGGTACTGCATTCTCCAATCAACTATCATGTACTTTTATTAGAGTTAGATTATTAGCTTCAATTGACTCTGACTTCATCCTATTTAACATGTACCATCTACAATGTCTATTCCTATTTGGAAAATGTACCTCAAGGGCTCTAAGAGGACTCCTATTGATTCCTAGAGGTTTTGGGGGGGGATTTAATCAAAACTGCACATGATGGTGCAAACTCTGTGGGTACTTTTACAATGGAGTTTGCACAAATAATGAAAACAAAAGTCCAAAAAGGCTTTTGCTTTGATTATTTCCCCCAACAAAATTATTTTCAGAGATTGCATGTAAACTAATTGAAGGCTGGAAGGTGGCCAATGTAACCTCGATATTTAAAAAGGGCTCCAGGGTGATCCGGAAAAACTATAGATTGATGAGCCTGACATCAGTGCTAGGAAAAACATCAATAGTTCTAGAGAATTCCTCATAAAGTTGTTGGAAATATAACAAAACCATTAATTCACTAGGATGAAAGTTGGTCCTGTAGAATTTCATGTTCTTACTATACTCGATCTGCTGCTTGTCAGTAGCTGGTTGTTACGTCTATCTGTACTAGATGGCTTCGCCCCTTTTGCCTCACCTCATTCTCGGCTCCTCCTGCTTACCTAGGAAAGATGGCTACCACAGCGTCTACAAGCCGACCTCTCCGGCGTCCCTGGAACTGCTATGGTGCAGCCTCCTGCCATTGCTCCTCCCAGGTACCTACTAGGGTGCACGCGTGCACGTACGCCACGTCTTTAAACCACCCTTGGCTCGAACCTCGACGGCGTTCCCTCATGCTGACATCACGCCTAGCCTGAAGGGCATAACTACATATTCGTAGCGTCCATCCTGTGTGTTAAACGTGGTCTTCCATATATCTTCAGGCTGAATCCGGACTAAGTTATAGGCTCCACATAGATCTAACTTGGTGAAGATTTGAGCCCCTTGTAGCCAATCAAGAGCTCACTGATGAGCGGTAATGGGTACTGGTCCTTACGCGTAATCGATACAGGGCCTCAGACTCCCATCCTTTTTCTTTACAAAAAAGAACCCGGCACCCACCGGAGAGGTAGAAGGTCTTATAAACCCCTTGGCTAAGTTTTCTTTAATATATGCAGACATCGCCTGGTCTCCGGTAGTGAGAGAGGGTAAGTTCTACCCTTGGGTGGTGTGGAGCCGGGTAAGAGTTCTATAGGGCAAGATATCAGCGATCTGTTTGGAAAATACATTTTGATATTCTGTGTAAGGAGTAGGTACACAGGAATGCAGGAACACGGGAACAGAGACTGGATCAATGAATGCAGGAACAACACAGGATCAAGGAATGTAGGATGGCAACTAGCTACACCAGAGGTGTTGACCCGATTGCCAAGGCGGGGCCCTGGGGACAGGGCTTCACTTTAAATAGAAAGTTCAAGTGTCATCATCTGGGCACACCACGGAGGGAGTTCCCGTCGTGGACCCTTTAAAGGGCCGCAGGATCCCTGCGCGCATGCCTAGAGGTGTGGTCTCGACACAGGAGGATGCCGAGGCCCTGCGCAATGCCTGCAGGGTGGCCTGGGAGGTAGAAGGCTCGGAAGAGGCGGAGGACACCGATTCAGAGCGCCAGGGATGGCAGTGACTGGCTGCAGCAGCAGGGGACGCCGGACTGGGGCCTGTTGGAGCGCAGGCCAGGTGAGCAGGGCCGACCACAGTGGGGCCATGGACGGGACAAGCAACAGATATCCACTAAAGCAGTATATACATAGAATGAAGTGATTACATAAATGCAAGAGTGGATGAGGCTAAGTGGGAGATGAAATAAAATTATTCTAAATATTTATTTCTCTTTTATAGTAACTTTCAAATAAGAACAACTGAACCAATAGTTTCAAAGAAGTACAACTGAACCAATAGCTAGAATTAACAATCTTTATCATGGTAATACAAGATTTGGTATTGCAAGCTTGAAGCTTGAATACTGTGTACTATTCTGGTCGCCACATCTCAAAAAAGATATAGTTGCGATGGAGAAGGTATGGAAGGGCACCCAAATTGATAAAGGGCATGGAACAGCTCCCCCATGAGGAAAATCTGAAGAGGTTACGGCTGTTCAGCTTGGAGAAGAGATGGCTGAGGGGGGATATGATAGAGGTCTTTAAGATCATGAGAGGTCGTGAAAGAGTAGATGTGAATCAGATAATAGAAGGACTAGGGGGCATTCCATTAAGTTAGCAAGTAGCACATTTAAGACTAATCGGAGAAAATTCTTTTTCACTCAACACACAATTAAGCTCTGAATTTGATGCCAGAGGATGTGGTTAGTGCAGTTAGTATAGCTCGGTTCAAAAAAGGTTTGGATAAGTTCTTGGAGGAGAAGTCCATTAATGGCTATTAATCAAGTTTACTTAGGGAATAGCCACTGCTATTAATTGCATCAGTAGCATGGGAACTTCTTGGTGTTTGGGTAATTGCCAGGTTCTTGTGGCCTGGTTTGGCCTCTGTTGGAAACAGGATACTGGGCTTGATGGACCCTTGGTCTGACCCAGCATGGCAATTTCTTATGTTCTTATGGGTATACTAAATAGTTAATGATAAGGATCTCTCAGACCAATACAATCATTCAGGAATAATTCATCCCTGCTAAGACGTTTAAAAAAATGCTGGCAAAAAATGTATTTGCCACCTTGGGTCAATAAAATTAATGGTATCATATGTCTAAAAAAATTATCAACAAGCTTCAAGCATTTCAATTTGAATATCTTACTCTATGCAGAGTTCCCAGTACATTTTCTGATTCACTGCAGTATGCATAAGATACATTATTCCTTTTTTGACCTACAAAATCAAACTGCTTGCAACATCTGGAATAGGGCAGAGGAAGTGCATGGTGCTTACTCCTAATGTGGCATCAGTGTGGAATATGTGCCAGAAACCATAAAATGCTTGCCCACATTTTAATCACCACTCAGTCTCATTTAAAAATGATCTTAAAAACGTACACTCTCCTGGTTTATAAGAAACAAGGGGGTGGGGGAAGGAGTAGCAGCAAGACATACATAGAACAGCTTATCTTAGAATGAAGGAAAACATAGAAATGTCTTTGAAATGTTTAGAGAATAAACATGCAATCTTTAAAAACAAAGGTATCCATCCTCAAACATTTTTTTTCCTTAGCTGTATAGGTCTCTGGTGAGACCTCATTTGGAATACATTGTACAATTCTGGAGACTGCACCTTCAAAAGGATATAAACTGGACGGAGTTGGTCCAGAGGGGGGCTACTAAAATGGTCAGTGGTATTTGTTCAAAAGCAAATGGGGATAGACTTAAAGATCTAAACATTTGTATCCCAGAGGAAAGGCGAGACAGGGGAGATATGTTTCAGACATTCAAATATCTCAAAGGTTTCCATGCACAGGAGGTGAGCCTTTTTCAATGGAAAGGAGGCTCTGGAATGAGAGGTCATGAGATGAGGGTGAAAGGGGGTAGATTCAGGAGTAGTCTTATGAAATATTTCTATACAGAGTGTGTGGGGATGTGTGGAATAGCCTCTCAGTGGTGGTGGTGGAGACAAAAACAGTATCCAAATTCAAGAAAGTATGGGATAAATACAGGGGATCTCTAAGGAACTAATGCTAAATTAATTGGATGGATGGGCAGACTGCAATGGCCATATGGTCTTTTTCTGCTGTCATGTTTCCATGTTTATCCTTAATTGATATAGTGCTATACCAATATAGGTATAACACTGGTAATGCAGATGACAAGCATACCTTTCCTACTCAAAACATTCAACAATGCATTGCTTTCATAAGCTAATATCTCAAAATAGTAGGGCAGCAAGGGTAGAGGCAATGGAAAGTGCAGCAAATAATGGTCCATTTCTGCTACATCTACCATCCCCACACTAATGACATGGAAAAGGCCGATGCACTAGAATCTTCATAGACGCTGAATGTATGCTGTGATAGAGTGGGATTGTATAGCGTTTCCTGACACTCTCCAATGGGAGATGTCTTCTAAAGGAGTGTGTGTTTCACAAAAGTCATGAGCCCCCTTTGGTTTATGTTGTTTTGTTCAGTCTTCCATCCTGGGAAGGTGGCTGAGGCTCAAGGTCAGAGCCCTCAGGCCTTCCAAAAGGTAGGGAGATTTTCTTGTGGTCCAAGAAGGATCCTGAGATTGAGAGATCCAAAAGAGGTGAAAAGTAGTGAAAGAGGAGTTAGTCCTATACTTCTCGCATTTCACTGAAAATTTACAGGTAACATTTGCAGAGTGGATTTCGGGTTGGAGTCAGAATAAGGACTACCAGACCAGGCGATGTACTTTCAGAGTGCTGCTTGGAAGGAGTCAGGAGAAGGTAATCTGTTCAGACATGTGCTCCAGTTCAAGTTAAAGGACTACCAAGATCTGTACACTTGAAGCAGGTACCAGAAGGGGAGAATCCTAGGAGGATCTCATTCTCCAAAGAGTACCTCATAGCTAGTGAGAAGTGCGCTACAGATTGACTGATTTGGGAGCTATTCTATTTTGGGCTGTGTACTCTCTTTTGTTTTTGTTCCATGGATTACATTATTCTTCAATCTCCACCTACTGATTTTATTCATCTGCACCAGTTATTCGGTAAAGGATTTATTTTTGAACACCGGTTTATGTGATAGTGTTTTATTCTTACTTGAAGGCATAAGACAACCTCCTAACAGCCTAAAGGTCTTGAAAGACTAACATCTCCCTTTCAGGCCGATACAGTAAAGCGCGGCCGCGGTTACCCTGCTTCTAACCCACTTCTAACTCACAATTTGGCCGCGTAAGTCCACCCCGCGATTCACTATCCCTTTTAACTCATCCTTACCGCTTCTTTAAATCAACGGGTAACCCTTTCCGCCCGCAGCATGTATATGAGATGTAAACGATCGGATTAGCTATTCCCTCCCATACAGTAATGTGTGCCCTGACTATCGCCTTTTTAACCTGCAGTTTTGCCGCGCGTTTAACCTGCTAACTTACTGCCTACCCTTACCCCTGCGTCAGTGTGGAGCGTCAGGTCAGAGAGACAAAATTTCATGGGCAAACGACCCCCTCACCCCCCGGGACCCTTACCCTGGCGTTAGTGTGGTGTGACAGCAATAGGCAGGCTCCGGTCAAAATCCCCCCCTCCCGAAGCAAGGCGCAGTGCGAAAATCGGCTCGACATGTCATTAAAACAAAAGTAAATAAAGTGTAATAAAAGTAAACTTACTGCATGTGAATTTTCTTTGAACAGCCCTCTCTCCCCTCCTACCGAGGCGCGCACTGTGGCTCCCCTGCCTCCCGGGGGCAGCCGGCGGCGAAAGCGGCTTCAGCAGCCCCCGCCGGTGAAGGTGGATGAATGGACGCCCGTACGCCTGGATGAATGCACGCCCGCCAGCGAAGGTGAGTGAATGAATGCACACCCGTACGCGCCGACGGGCGTGCATTCATCCAGGCGGGAGCCGGCAAGCGTGCATTCATTCACTCACCTTCGCCGGCAGGCGTGCTTTCATCCAGGCGGAGGGAGCCGGCGGCGAAAGTGGCTTCCAGCAGCCCCCGCCGGCGGTGAATGAATGCAAGCCTGTGTACGCCTGTGCGTGCAATTTGGGCGCTCAAGGCGTGACGTCACGACGTTTGACATCACGGCGTGTGACGTCGGCGTTCACTAATGCACTGCCTTGAGCGCCCAAATTGCATTCATTCACCTTCACCGGCGGGGGCAGGGGAGCCAAAGTGGCTTCCAGCAGCCCCCGCCGGTGAAGGTGAATGCAAGGCAGTGCATTAGTGAACGCCGATGTCACACGCCGTGACGCCAAACGTCGTGACGTCACGCCTTGAGCGCCCAAATTGCACGCACAGGCGCACATTCATTCACCTTTGCCGGCGGAGGCTGCTGGAAGCCGCTTTCGCCGCTGGCTGCCCCCAGGAGGCAGGGGAGCCGCAGTGCGTGCCTCGGGAGGAGGGGAGAGAGAGAGGACTCTTCAAAGAAAATTCACATGCAGTAAGTTTACTTTTATTACACTTTATTCACTTTATTCACTTTTGTTTTAATTTTCGCCCTGCGCCTTGCTTCGGGAGGGGGGCCGAGAGGACTCGCAATCCCCCCTGGTACCTGTCATTTCAAACGTCATTTGAAATGACATTTGAAATGACAGGTACCAGCACACCCAGGATACTGTATAGGCGCTGTATAGCACTCTATACAGTAAAATGGATTGCACGGGCCTAATGCTTCATGGACGCGGCTTGCATTTGCCTGCTATTTAAATACAGCATCGAGCGGTAGGTAATCCGAACTGTGCGAGCAGCAAACGCGGGTGTGCCCGGCACTAACGCACCTCTTCCTACCGCTCCTTACTGTATCGGCCTGTTTATCAGGTAATAACTTAGGTGCATGAGTCAAAACTTGGCCCCAGCACTTTCAAGTGAGCCCCTAAGCCCTACTAGCCAGTGAAACAGGAATTTCAGGCAGATTGTATAGTATATACAGTCTGGTCAAGCAAGGGTCTGCTTAAAAGAACTACCATCTGCATCTGGTGCTCTGCAAAGCTGCTTTTTCAATAAGAAACTGCAGCCAGATAGTATTGTTGCTTTTCCCTGTCATGGTATATGATAAAGTAAATGAACCAGCTTGTCTCAGCTAGATTTTCTGTTATTAACTTGGGTAGAAAAGAAAATGGACCAGAATGAGAGCTATGTGGTTGTGACTAAGGACATTCCAGAGGTTCGCCTGCCCTGGGAAGACATAAAAACATTTGGGGATTGAATCAGGATGTTCATACCTTAAATTTTTGGTTTGCTTCATTCAGTTCATTTTTGGCAGGGGCTGGGGGACCTGATTAATTAAGGTTCATTTAATTTGCTTTTGGTAAATAGTACACCTATATGCTAATAGTATGCCCTATTATCAAATAAGCATATTATTTACCCATTTTCTAAAGGGGCTGCATGGCCCAAGCAAAGCCCTCTCACCCACACTCCCAGGTAGAAAACGTCCCTGGAGTCTACTGTCCCCATCCTCACCAACCAAGTACAAAAATTCCCTGAGGTCTAGTGCCCCCCACCCTACTTCCATAATCCCCTACCGACTTATGAGAGTATCCTTGGGGTCTAATAGGAGCAGGAGCAGTTCACGCCACACACACATGCCATTTTTCAAAATGGTACCAGCTCACATCATATGCTATTTTGACCCCTTGCCGTAGGTCAAAATAGAGTATGACATCAGCTGAAACCAGGCACTCCCTCACCCATCACAAGGTAGGGGTGAGGCAGCGCCTGAAGTCTGCTGGTGCCAGACGACATCATACACTACTTTGACCTGCTGCACGAGATCAAAGTAGTGTACAATGTCAGCTGACACCATTTTGAAAAATGGCACAGTGGGAGCTGTTCCTGTCTCCACTAGACCCCAGGGATACTATGGTAAGCCATATGGGGAGGGGGGTGTCAGATGTTGGGGGTCGGATGGGCTCTAGACACAGGAATTTTTATACCAGGTTGGAGGGGTATCCTAGACCCCAGGGAGAGGGAAGGCTTTTATTCAAGGGTGCAGGGTGTGGAACTTTGGCTTGGTCTGTGTAGCCATTTTTTTTTCAAAATGGAAGCCCAAAATGAAATACCTGAACATTTTCAGAGGAGTCAATTTTTGGTTTGGTTTATTTGCAATAAACTGAAAATTGATCCATCTGTTATGTTTTTATTACCCATTTGGGTAAAACAAATGCACATCCCTAAGACTGAATACACTAGGAGATGTGTTAAAACTGTTATGTGGGTCTATAAATTCTTGCAAGCATTAATTGCATATCTATGATTATTTTGCTTTGTGTGTGCCCCATATTTTCTTCCAAGCAGTGCCAAATATTTTTGGGACATCATGAATATCTCTTAAAAAGCCCTTTTTTGTATAATGATTTCCATTTAGAAAAACTTGAATGCCCAGCAATAGCCATCCTTTGAGCCCAAACAGACTGAGAAGTGATTCCTAAAGAAAGAACTGTCATACCATTTGCATAGAGGAGATGAAAAAGCATGGCATATGAGCTTTGCTTCATTTCATAAAAAAAAGTTTTTCTTTGCTGACATCTGGTGGTTTATAATTTGCTGCTTCAATAAAAACTTTGCCAGGTTTGTACTCAGCAAATATATAATCAGCATAAATCAGCAATAAACAGGGACAGCAAAAGAAAAAAAGGTCATTATCAACTGAAAGATAATGGAGGCTGGTCATTAACTGGAAAACACTTGCATTACTAAGCAAAACAGTCCAGAAATGACATGCTTTTAAAGAGTGACAGAGCAAGAAAAGCAGTATGCACTGTGCAGTCATTTATATTAAGGAAAGACTGGTATTACATGAATAATACATTAAATACATTTCACCTCTCAGAGTCATTTCATGATGGCCAAACTATTTAAAAAAAGAAAAGCTTTCAAATGCCATTTGTGTTATAGTCACTAGCCACTGTTCAAATGAAAATTGGGAGTTTTTGCTTATTGATCAGTAAATGCCAACAAGAACTGCTGAAGCATAGAAAAAGAAACTATGATGGCAGATAAGGGGTGTAAGGTCTATCTAATCTGACCATGAGTCAAAGTTTGAAGGTCCTTTTAGGTGGTGCCTGATCAATGCTGGGTGCCTAACTGGTAAGAGGTAAGAACATGTCTGTATCCTTCGGCTAGCTTAGCACTGGCATTTTTGGAAGATCCTGGTGAGATGGGCGAGGCAAAAAAGAGAAGGAATTTTGGGGTGGAGAGGTTAAGTTATTTGGATCGGGATTAAAGGTAGATGTTTATGTAGATGGGGGTGGGAGAGGTATTGGCGTGGGAAAGTAACTTTAGTTTTAATCATGTGTGGGAGGGGGAATCAAAGCAACAGGTGGTTGAGTTTATGTTGGATTAGGGATTGGCTATGTCTTTAGTTTTCAACTGGGTGATAGCAGGGTGGAAATAAGTGGTAGAGATTTACTTTATTATTGAAGCAAGGAGAAGGAGAGAGGAAATGCGGGGATATTTTAAAAATCTTTTTATAGGATTATAACTTGCCATTCCAAAATGCTGAAGGTAAGGTATATCAAATGGAAAACTATGTTGTGGCAATCGATTACTGATAAAGCATTCAGAAGATCACATAATAGCATAATGTAATATTAAAATTAAGATAATAAAATAAGATGCAAATTAAGAAATTGAACATAAAAACCATAAACACATCAAAATATAAATTATGTTGTTGGGGAGAAAGCCTAGGACATAGAGGTGGGGTTGACGCTACCCGCAGGGCAAGCCCTATGGGTCCCCACCATTGGGAGGCGGAGCAGGCTAGGAGACGGAGGCCGACTGGAGCTTCGCCAATACCAGCCCTCATTCCCCACATGTTGAGCCCTTGTGTGCTGGGGCCGGCTGGTCTTAGGCGGGCCTCTGTATGATGACTATGTATGATGACTCTGCATGATGACTCCCAGGGACCAGCAGAGGAATCAGAGGACGGAAAATGGTCCGAACAAGGCAGGGTTCCAAAGACCCGGACACCGACAGGAAGAGAGTAGGACAGGAGGCGTCCAGGTAATAATAGGCTGAAGCCTGAGGCCAAGTCCATAGGATACTGAAGAGAAGATCAAGGTAAGCTGGAGTCAGGGCAGGCGGCAAGCAGGCAAGGTAGCAGGAAGCAGAGCAAGGGTCAGAGCCAGAAGATCAGTCCAAGCAGCGGTGGATTCCCGATGAAGACCGGCCCGGGGATTCGCTGCCCAGGCCGGCCCAGGAGATACCACGTGGTCTGCCAAGTGTGGCTCTGTCATGGCCGCGCTCAGCAGACCACGTGACTAGCACCACTGGCCCACCGGGGGATGCCTGATCCCCCAATAGGCCAATCCGCCCCTGAGTCCAAGCATAGTCCAATGAAGCAGGGGTCAAAGCCAGAGGATCAGTCCAAGAGAACAAGGAGAATATGAAGAAGCAAACAGGAGCAGGACCCAGGAACAAAGACAGGAGCGGGAACAAGGAACGATGAGCAACAAGCATACGAGCAACCATGGAGACCTGTTGCCAAGGCAGGGAACAACTGGCTGGGCCCTGCCTTATATACAGAGGCCCAGTGATGTCAACATCCAGGGCCGCGGACTACTTTCCTGCCGCGGCCCCTTTAAGAGTGTGAGAGTTGCACACGCGCCTAAGCCAGGGCTCAGAGGAATCAGGACAGCGGCGTCTCTCTGTGGCCCATGCGGGGAGGCCCGCCGGGCATAGGGAGTAACCGTGGAGGAGTCAGAAGCGACAGAGGAAGCTACAGGTGCTCGGGGTCGGAGGCGGCTGCTCACTGCCGCGAGCGAAGGTGAACCAGGGCTTACATCAATAAGTTGAAGGTACTTATTCTTTATTTAGCCACAATAGTCTTAAAAAGTGTTACTTATCTAGATAAATAGCTCTATTTGAGACTTATCTGTATAACTGTTTTATCCATATAAGTAGCTCTATTTGAGACTAGGGATGTGTATTTGATTAAAATGAATGTGCAAAACATGGCAAATAAAGCCAATTCATTTCATTTGAGGGGACCAAACAAATTGGAGGCCCCCCAAATAAAACAAACCTTATTCCTTGCATTCATATTAAATTATTGTATCAGGCCTAGGCCTAGCAGGGGTCTTGGCCTAGACCCTAGAGAAATTAAAATTAATTTACCTGATCCATTAGGTATCCAACAAAGGCCATGTCCCGAGGCCTGGGCCTCGACCCAAGCCTGGGACTGGGCCCGATGCCATGTCCTGGCCCGGCTGCTGGGTCCTAATGCTAAGCACAACCCAGAGGTCAGGTCCTGATGCATGGGCCTCAGCCTAGGCTCAGGCTGAAGCCATGGCCTTCTGTATGCTGAGGCCGTAGTAAGTTGATATGACCTTGGCCTATGCAAAGCCAAAGTCTCTCCCTCAGCCTAGACTGGAGCATGGGCCCAGTCTCAATGCCATGGCCCATCCCAGAAGCCGCATCCCACGGCCTGGGCCTTAGCCAGGGTCAGGCCCAGGCCATGGAACACCTTGTCTTTCTTCAGCTCTTCTGTTGCCAACTGATGCCATCTACTGTGGTGGTGCAGATTTAATTAACTCTGGCTCATTCATCCCAGAGCATGGCGCCATTTTGATTTACAGCATTGTATGATGCTGACTGCTGGGGTAAATGTGTCAGTGTGGGTCTGGACTGAGGACCTGGCATCGGGACCTAGCTTTCAGGCAGGGCTGTGGCATCAGGCCTAAGATTGGGCTGTTATCCTGGCATTGGAACAGCCTCCAGGTCGAATGCAGCATTGGGCCTGGGCCTGTGCTCCAGACTAGGCTGAGGCCCAGGCATCGGTACCCAGCCTCTAGGCTAGCCTCAGCTCAGGTCTAGATCCAGTCCATGGCCTCGGCTTTGGACATGGCCTACAGGCCAGGCCATGGCGTTGGGCTTGGTCTCAGCCTCCAGCTTAGGTCGAGGACTAAGAATCAGGACCCAGCTTCCAGGCTTGGTTTCATCACAGGCTTGGGTCTGGGCTGAGGCCCTGGTATCGGGATCCAGTATGCAGGCTGGGTCACAGTATTGGGCCTGGGTTCTGGTGCCTTGCATAGGCTGAGGCAACCTACATGCAGCCTCAGCCTACGCAGGACCAGTGCTTCAGCCTGGGCCTAGACTTTGGTCATGTCATCAGGCCTCGCTGTGGGATCCCCACTGGACTGGGTAAGTGGGGGCCAGGAGAGAACCTGGCCCCAGTATTTTTTTAGGTGGGTGGGAGGGATGGATAGGGGAACCGGAAAGGTCCTGTTTTCATTTTTTCTTCATTTGAGTTTTTTTTTATGTTTGATTCATTTTTTTCACATGAATGAAATGACTCAAATATTCCATGAACCGAAATTTGTGTGAGAAAAACTTCCTGAAAACGATTCAAAAAACAAAAATTAATTTTTTAGTTTTCCACACCCCTATCTGAGACCTATCCGGCTATCTGTTTTATCTGGATAAGAAGCTGTATTTGAGACTTGTCTGGCAATCTGATTTATTTGGATAAGCAGCACTGTTAAGACTTAATCTTCTAATTAGCGGCTTTGCTGCTATATAGCTGGATAAGTTGCAACTTTTCCAGCCAAGTGGCAAGCAATTGCTAAACTCGCATAATTTATGTCTAACTTTTCAAATACGTAACAAAGGAGAGAGGAGAATAAACTCACTCAATACATCTAACAAACAATCTTATTACGAAAGCTGTTTTACTCAAAGTGACTAACTAAACAAATGACAATATCATACGGTATTTATGCTCAAATGATGTAATCTGCAGCCTCTCACCGCGCAATGGGTCGCAGGCTGTTATCAGCTCACAGAGCTTGGTTTTTGTAATCATTTACCGTCATTTGTCCACCCTCCAAATACCTTTATTTAAACCATTTCCTTAACAAACTTATCAAAAGAATTTTTTAATATTGAATTTTACTTGGAACAGAACGTTCTTCTAAATGTCAAGTCCAAAAATAGAATACTTAGCCGTCAGTGTTTTTCAGACCAGCCACTCCGGGCTTTGCTGTTAAATTTTAACCAACCCAACATGAATCACGTTTCAACTGAAGTATCAGTCTTCTTCAGGGGAGATATGAACTTTCAATTCAGGCCAATATATTCTGTGTACCCTAAAAGTTAAAAATTAAACACACAAGTTAAAAAATATATACTCAAAGCAGACCTCACAGCCATATCTCATAAAGTGAAACATAGTGCAACCTATTATCCCAATAATAAAGAATACAAAACTAAATATTCCACTTACCCGGACCGAGTTTAAAGGTCTCTTTATTGGGATTCAAAAATGGCGCGTCAGCGTCTCAGATGTTCTACGCTAACGCTCTCACTCTATATTTAAGCACATCCCACTTGTACTAACCACCGGAAATCCGGAACGTATAACCTAACATAACTGAACTCCAATTCCCACAGTTCTGTTCTCTAAAAGCGCCAAAGCTTTTAAAACACTGACCAATCGATGTCTTTGTTCAATCCATATGGATCCACCATGTTAAAGAAATAAATCCACTTTTGTTCTCTTTGAAGTAAATAACCATCAAAGTCACCTCCACGGTTCTTAGGTAGAGGTTTTTCTATCACGGCAAATGTATAAACGGGGGCATGGGCACTGTTTATACATTGGCAAAACAAAACGTTGTTTGAAGATCCGCATGATTGAGCACAGGAGTGCCATCACACGCGGCAAGATTGAAGCGCCGGTAGTACAACATTGTCTTGCTAACACTCATACATTCGATGATTTGCGATTTGCCGTGATAGAAAAACCTCTACCTAAGAACCGTGGAGGTGACTTTGATGGTTATTTACTTCAAAGAGAACAAAAGTGGATTTATTTCTTTAACATGGTGGATCCATATGGATTGAACAAAGACATCGATTGGTCAGTGTTTTAAAAGCTTTGGCGCTTTTAGAGAACAGAACTGTGGGAATTGGAGTTCAGTTATGTTAGGTTATACGTTCCGGATTTCCGGTGGTTAGTACAAGTGGGATGTGCTTAAATATAGAGTGAGAGCGTTAGCGTAGAACATCTGAGATGCTGACGCGCCATTTTTGAATCCCAATAAAGAGACCTTTAAACTCGGTCCGGGTAAGTGGAATATTTAGTTTTGTATTCTTTATTATTGGGATAATAGGTTGCACTATGTTTCACTTTATGAGATATGGCTGTGAGGTCTGCTTTGAGTATATATTTTTTAACTTGTGTGTTTAATTTTTAACTTTTAGGGTACACAGAATATATTGGCCTGAATTGAAAGTTCATATCTCCCCTGAAGAAGACTGATACTTCAGTTGAAACGTGATTCATGTTGGGTTGGTTAAAATTTAACAGCAAAGCCCGGAGTGGCTGGTCTGAAAAACACTGACGGCTAAGTATTCTATTTTTGGACTTGACATTTAGAAGAACGTTCTGTTCCAAGTAAAATTCAATATTAAAAAATTCTTTTGATAAGTTTGTTAAGGAAATGGTTTAAATAAAGGTATTTGGAGGGTGGACAAATGACGGTAAATGATTACAAAAACCAAGCTCTGTGAGCTGATAACAGCCTGCGACCCATTGCGCGGTGAGAGGCTGCAGATTACATCATTTGAGCATAAATACCGTATGATATTGTCATTTGTTTAGTTAGTCACTTTGAGTAAAACAGCTTTCGTAATAAGATTGTTTGTTAGATGTATTGAGTGAGTTTATTCTCCTCTCTCCTTTGTTACGTGTTAGATTTAGGAGAGGTAGTTGCTTCATTAATTTGTGATTAACTTTTCAAATATGCATATGGAGATTTTACCAGCATATCATACATGCAATTACTCCTGTAAGTCAGGTTTTACTTGTATAAGAAAGGAGATTTTCTAACATTTGAGCAGCAATAAAATTACCAGTTTTACCAATTAGTCCATCTGTAGTCATTGAGATCCTCCTGGCTCTTCAGCCTTAACTCCCCCAGTTACTCCATGCATTGCCTCCATTGTATGCAAATCTATCTCATACATATTCATTGTGGATATCCTGAATTCCTGGCCTGATTTTGGAACTCAAGGACTGGAGTTTGCCATCACTAGTCTAAAGGGTTAAATTTAAGAGCTACATGGGAATTTTGCATGTAAAATATACATGTATGTGCACAATTAGCCGGTACAAACATAAAGCTACTTTTCAGAACAGGAGTATACGTATACTGGTGCTGTCATGCAGAAAAGTGGGTATTTACAAAAAGGATGGTTTGAAAGTATACACATATTTCAGTATTTTGTAGAGTGTGTGTATACATAATTAAATTTGCATGAACACTTTTGCACCTGCTATTTAAGGTGCCAAATTCAAGAGCCACTTGTCTTTCAGGAGCTGATGCTTGGTGTGGTAGTCCGTTCTGTACATTGGAGATTGGTGGGAGTTCTAGTAAGAGTGTTTGGAGTGCTTGTCAGGTGAACAATTGCTTTTTTATCTTTCCACTGTTTCTGTCAAGTGCCCATCATTTGTTCTGTCAATGTGTCTATCTGTTTTGTTTCGCACTCAGTGTTTCTCACGATGCTTTTTTTTCCTATATTTACGTGTCGTAGAGTATGTGACTGTATTTGGAGAGAGTATGTGGCTGAGAGTATCCTCATGCAGGCTGATGCAATACCATGCACTGGCCACAGTGCATGGCTCAACACATGACTGGACACACGTTTTGGATGCGCATCCATAACCCGCAATGCAAAACGAGTGTTAGCACGTCCAAAACACACATCCAACCAAGCACATAGCTAATGTCACTCATCACATGTCAATCCATCTTGATGAGGCTATTAGCTATTTCCCCCCAATGCCAAAGAAAAAAAAAAAGTGCATCTGACATGCATTTTTTAACCTAAAAAATGAATGCTTCCCCTAGAGGAGGCGTTAATTCTTGATGAGCGCAAAAAGATTACAGAAAAGCAGAAAATACTGCTTTTCTGTAGTTCCTCCGACTTAATATCGTGGCAAAAAGTGTGCCGGCAGTCATGTTAAGAAAACGGACGCTCATAAAATTGAACATCCGTTTTCCTAACCCACTGACAGTCACCTCTCCTCTGAGCCCGCTGCCAAGGAGGAGCTAGGGGCGCACCTCTCCTCTGTGCCCACTGCCGACGAGGAGCTAGGGGCGCACCTCTCATCTGCCGCTTCCGAGGAGCTAGTGGCGCCCGGTATCCTTAGGTCTTTACCTTGGCAGCCCATTTAAATATAACATTGGGTGCCCCAGAGAACTGCATCGGCGCATGATAGGAGAGTGGGTGCCCAATCATGAGCGCCCGTTTTCCACGTGCTGATATTGCGTCAGCCAAATAGTGTTTAGATGTAGTGGTCATGTTAGAAAATGCTACTGGTGGTAGTGTAATGGGCAGCAAGGAGTGCTATAAATGTTTGGATAATCTGGAATCTGTATCAGCAGAAGGAGCAAAACAGAGGAGGAAGAAGTAGAAATTTTTCCACACTGCCTAAAAGCTGATGTTAGCTAACAGATGGTGGAATAACAATCCAGGTTGGAAGAAGATTTAAGGAATCAACATTCTGAAGTGCTAAAGAGTTCTTCAGGGATGTGCATCTGTTTGGAATGAAAGTGTAAAACATGACAAATGCACGTTTTGTTTAACAAACTAAAAAAATGAAAAATTTTGCCAATTTTTAGTTTTCAGGAAATGGTAGACACTATTAGTAAATAGTGTGCACTATGGGGTAGATTTTAAAAACTTGCTCACGCGTGTCCATGTGCGCCGTGCTACCCAGCCCACACACATGGACACGTGTGTCCATGTGTGTGGGCTGTGTGTGTGTGTGTGGGGCGCGACGGTGTGCACATGTTATAAAATCGGGGATTGGCACACGCAAGGGGGTGCACATTTGTGCAACCTGCATGCGCCGACACTCGCGGCCTTCCGCAATTCCCTACCCCCTATACTAACCTTCTTATCCCCTAGCCCTATCCTAAAGCCCCCAAATCCTTATCTTACCATTTGCTCCTGCAAATGGCCGCTGTGCCGGGCACCTCTAGCCACACCCCGCCCCGCCCCCCTCCTGTCCCCTCCCAGCCCCTTTCCTGAGGTCCCGGGACTTACATGCTTCCCTGGGATTTACACACATAAGGTTTTGAAAATTTACCCCTAAATATAAAGAATATGTATTATTATTAGCAAATTCCATACATTATTTGTCACTATTTCCCAAAAATGAAAAAAAAACATGAAAAATAAAACAATAAAACCCCTGAAAATGAAAAATGAACAAAAATCTCTGAAAAAACAACAACAACAGCAGCAACAAAACTAAAGCGAAAAATAGTGCAGACATCTCTATTAGGCATTACAAAGTTCAGTACACAGTAGGGCTGACCCCTGGATTTCAGTTTGGAAGTTTTTCTTCTAAACACAAGGAAGTAGAAATAATGTTTATTTTCTTTAAATTCAAAATATAAATGGCTTTGATTTTTATAAAATATAATAACACTTTCACACACATATATATAATATATTTGACTTCTCAAATTTTAAAATTCAACTGAATTGAACTAAAAACTCAAACCTTTTCTCATTTACAGTATTACGAGGTACAGTACTTTTACAGAGATCCAATTAGGTTGTTTGTTCTAGAAGAATAGTAGGTAGAAAATAGACTGAGGAATACTGGTAAAAACTCATTTAAATATAGTTAATCTTCTCAGAATGATGCCTTGTGATGGCCTCAGAGTGCAACTTGATTTAAAAAAAAAAAAAACCAAAACACTATCAAATCAAATCCTAATTAAAGGGGGTCAGTTAAAAATATTTGCCCTGTTCATGTTACCTTTGCTCTTCCACGTGCATATTCAACTTTTCCATGTTACTGCAGTTACTGAGACATATGGTAGCCCAGCATTCCAGTTAGCTGGTAGTTTCTGCATCAGAAGATTTCTGCTGCTGCAGCTCTATTTTTTTACCCTTGTAAGAAAATAATGAACTCATTCCAATTAAGCAAATTTTTTAACCATGCAAGAAAAAAAAATGTGGACCAAGTGCTCATAACAAAAGATGTGACCCATCAAAAGAAGTGCTAAAAAAAAAAAGGGAATGCTAAAATTAATTTCAGAAGAAGGCATGAAATAAGATCCACTGAAGACTGCTACAGCAATATAAATCAGTGGTAGTAGAGAAAGACTTCTAGAAAAAGGGAGCAGCAGATTAGGAATGTGCAGAAGGAAAAAAACCGTTTCATTTTTTTCTATTTGTATTTGAGGACCTAAATTGATTTCATTCATTTCAAAATAAAAAAAAAATTGTTTTCATGTTCTATTCATTTTTTTCATTTGCCATTAAAGTCAATGAGGGAAGTATTACATCCTATTTTGAGCTCCAGAATTGGTGTTTTCTCTTCAATTCTCCGCCTTTCCCTTTTGCCTATCTAGTACTGGGGCCAAAACATCCAGGTGAAACCAAGAAACAAACCGGGTGGGAGAATGAGGCTGGGATCATTGTAGAAGGGTTAGAACAAAACAAAACAAAAAAATGTACAACAGGTGGAGGGGTAAGAGAATTTTTTAAAATGTCTTATTTTTCTTTCCTGGGGGAAAAATAAACAGCTTAGGTTATGAAAGAGGTCTACCAAATTATGAAAGGCCTTGAACAGGTTAATGTAAATTAGCTATTTACTCTCTCAGATAATAGGAATAGGGGATACTCCATGAAGTTAGCAAACAGCTCATTTAAAACAAATCAAAGAAAATTCTTTTTCACTCAGTGTTGCGCTCAGAGGTGGACCCTTGTCCTGGGGCAGTGGAGAGACACATCCTGATAGGGAACAGAAGAGCACTGGAGGAGACAGAGGCTCGGATGAGCTTTACCACTGGAAGCTCGAGGTCCCCCCCAGGAGGAGACCGTAGGGACCTGGGCCGCTTGGACTTAGGTAGGCCTCACAGGGTCTCCTGGGAGAGTAGAAGTCCGGCGTGCCCATAGACACAGGGAGAGCACGATCGGGTTCGAGGCTGGAGGTCCGATGGAGCAAGGAGGACCAGAACAGTGTAGGTGATGACAAGGTAAGGAGCCAGTCAGAATCTAGGGACAAAGTCAGACAGGCAAAGGTCAGAGTCCAGAGATCTGTCCGTGGGATGGTCAACAAGGCAGAGGTCAGATACCGGAGGTCAGACAAGGTCACAGGTAGGCCGAAGTCAGATGAAGTTGTTAGACAAGCAGAGGTCAGGTTCTGGCAGCGGTCAGACAAAGTCATTAGGCAAGCAGAGGTCAAGTTCCAGCGGCGTACAGGCAATATCGAAAAGGCACAATAGCGGAAAGCCAAGAAGGGGGCAAGCCAAGGGGGCAAGCCAAGAAGGGGACAAGTTGCAAAGGCAAGCTCTGGCAGTCAGAGCTTGCCTTATATAGGTCTATAGAGCTGACGTCATCAAGGGGGGCCCAGCAGCCCTAGCGCGTCGCGGCCCCTTTAAACCTCGGGGAGAGGCGCGCACATGCTAGGGGAGTCCCTGGCCGGAACGGGGCTTGGCAGCAGAGGAAACAAGTGTGAAGGCCCAGAGGTGAATGGCAGCGGCGTTCCTGCCGTGCAGCGGCAGGGGATCGCCGGGCCGCGGCGGAGGGGTGAGGAGAGCAGGCCACGGGATTCGTAGCCGGCCTTCGTAACACTCAGCGCAGAGCTTTCCAAACTTTTCATGTTGGTGACACACTTTTTAGACAAACATAATTTCACGACACGGTAATTCAGTCTACTAGTAAACCAGAGGTTAAAGGTTAAACGAACGAAACATATTTCGACAATTTATGTATGTTTCCTTAAATATATACATAAATAAAATGTTTCACGACACAACCTCTCTCATGAAAACCTTAAATTTATATTAAAAATATATATTCCAAGATTCATGTTATTGTTATAATTTATGAGAAACAATAATAAAACAAATTGTCTGTCCCCCACACCCTCATCTCTCTCCTCCCCCCAGCACATGTCTGGCCCCCACACACTCATATCTCTCCCCCTCAAGCACATGTCTGTCCCCCCAGCACGTTTGCCCCCCACTCACTCATCTCTCTCCCCCCAGCACATGTCTGGCCCCCACACTCATGTACCTCTTCTTTTTGATTGTTGCCAGTTAAGTGCTTCACTCCCTTCCATGATCACCAGACACTGCTGCTTGCAGTCAGTACTCCTCATGGCCAGGCCTCATCGGCGGCAGCAGCCAATGCAAGGATGGCTGGGCTCGTTCCACCCACCAAGCCCCCCAAAAAAACGCGATTGACAGCAAAAATCACCCAATAATAAGCAACCCATAAACTGAAAAAAAAAAGTGAATCTCTAGAAAAAAAAAAGCCCAAACTCGCATCAGAGTTGACCGGGCTTGCGCGACACACCTGCACACTGCAGGCGACACACTAACGTGTCCCGACACACAGTTTGGAAAGCTCTGACTCAGCGCATAGTTCAGCTCTGGAATTCATTGCCAGAGGATGTGGTTACGGCAGTTAGTGTAACTGGGTTTAAAAAAGGTTTGGATAAGGTCCTAGATGAAAAATCCATAAACTGCTATTAATTAATAAGCAATAGTAGCTTGAGATTTATTGAATATTGGGTAATTGCCAGGTACTTGTGACTTGGATTGGCCACTGTTGGAAACAGGATGCTGGGCTTGATGGACCCTTGGTGTGACCCAGTATGACATTTTCTTATGTTCTTATGTAAGTAGGATTACCAGTCTATCGAGTTTATCTTCTTCCTGCTGTGCTACTATTGGAGAGGGCCCCTTGGCATTTTCACCTCTGTGGAAAAACTCTGCATACTTATAACCTCGAGGCAAAAGAATGGTGAAAGGCAGAACTGCAATGTTTGAATGATTTGTACGAAGAGGACAGGGTTAGATCCTTTGAGGAGCTTCAAGAAGAGTTTGAAATCCCTGCCCAGCCCCAATTATACTAGACTGCTTGAGGTGCTCAGCAGTCACCGGTAGAGCTAGCTTTAGCTTTTGCCGAAGGGCTTGCTAGGAGGAAAGTGCGTCCTATTCTCTATAGGGCAATTGTGCGAACCCATCTGAGTCGTACCCCCATTTTGAAGGTTAAGAAGCGTTCAGCAGATGATTTGGGGCTCTGGCTAGAACCTAAGATGTAGGAGGCTCATTTGGCGCAAAGCGCATAGTCTTCTTTATGTGCTAAAAGGGCTGGAATTGAATAATAAAAATGGACAATTAAGAGGTTTGGGGATATTTGACTATAACTCTGTGTATGGTGCTGTGACAAAAGATTGCACTTTACACAGCAATATGATAAAACTTGAGTACAGAACCTAAGTCAGGGTTTCTCAAGCAACAATCCACAGACCAGCAGCTGTCCATGGCTGGTCTGCAGAGTAGCAGTGACTGTTCAGACTAGAGGAGCCACTGTTGAAAAGCAAAAAAAGGAGAGAACTGTCAGTAAAAAAAAAAAAAAAAGCCCAGATCCCACCAACCAAAGAAGAAGTGGCACCAGAGCAATTCAGCGGAGAGGTGAGCAGGGAGACCAAGCCCTGCCAGCCAGAGAAGAAGCAGTGGTGTTAGAGAAGGAGAAGGTGAGCAACCTGGCAATGTGCAGGCAATCCTTCCCCTCTGCCTGCCCAAATATCTCTCATTTTTCAGATGGAATATAGGTGCCACAAATTAAAAAGTAATTGCCTGCACACTGTCCGCAGCAATGCTGAGGTAAGCAGAAGGGGAGAGGAGGGAGGGAGGGAGAAAGTGGTTCAGGGGGTGGAAAATGGAAGAAATGACTGGTTCAGCTGTAAAAAAAAAAAAAAAAAAAAAAGGGAACAGTGAGGAAGGCAGAGAAGGAGCTGCGAATGGGGAAAAAACATTATGGCTCACCTAGATTCTCCATCTTGTTCTGAAAGTTGAGGCTGGGGCAAAAAACCAAATAAACCCACAAGTCAATTTTAAAAACAAGGCAACTCTTAGTCACAAGAGGGAAAGGCCAAAGGATTTAATTAAAAAATAATTGTAGCTGGCTAAACCCAGGGTTGCTGCTTTACAGGCACCAAGGTTGCTGCAGAACCTGCTGCCACCAAAGTGACTGAGTTGAGACTGGGGAAGATGCATGAAGCTTATGGGGGGGGGGGGGGGGTGACCCACCTCCAGCTCTTCAGCCACAATAGAGCCCCTCCCCCACTTCATTCAACCAACTGGTCCACATTAGTTTAGGAATGTATCTGGATCATAAAGGTTGAAAAGCACTTATCTAAGTCAGCGATTCCCAGCCCCCTCCTGGAGCCACACCTAACCAGTCGGGTTTTCTGGATATCGATAATGAATATGCATGAGACAGATTTGCATATGCTGGAGAGCCAGCATCTGCAAATCTATCTCATTCACATCAGAGAAGGACTGAGGAGTTTTTCTACCCCTAGGCACTGCTGCTGCTGTTGTGCTTCTCCCCGGGGTAAGGTCAGGTAAGAGTGAGCAGGAAGTGTAAGGCACAGTCCCACAGTTTGCTGCGGCAGCTCAGGCAGAGATTCTGTGCCAAAAACTAGAAAACTCTGAAGCACACTGGCAAACATTTCCATCTTTCGTATTATAAAAATTAAATAATTTTCCAACATTTTTGTGTCTGTTTGATTTTTTTTGGGTGAGGAAAAGAGACCTTAAGTATTAGTACAGGAAGGAGAACTCAGGGATGGGCAGAAGAGAAGGAGAGGATGAGAGGACCAGGGAGGGATGGGGACAGGAAAGGAGGAGGAGTAACTATGGAGTAAGGAGAAGGTGAAAGGACTGGGTAGGAGGGAGGCGAATGAGAAGCAAAGAGGACTGGGGATGGGGAGGAGGAGAGATAGAAAGGACTGGGGATGGGGAGGACCAGAGATGGGGAAAATTGAGGAAAGGGTGAAAATCAGGAATCTGGGATAGGAGGAAAAAGGAGAGGGAGGGAGGTTCTGGGATTGGGAAAGAGGGAAAGGGAGTAGGAGATGTTAGGGCTCCAGGATCTGGAGAGAAGGGAGAGGAAGGAAGGGAGGTTCCAGGATCTGAGGGATAGAATCTGAGATCAAGGGAGGGAGAACCTGAATCGCAGTGGGTGAGGGAGGGGAAGGAGAGGAGGGGGTATCCTTACTGTGCTCTGATCCTGCTCCCCCTTACAGCTCCTCTCTATCCTCTCAATCTGGCACACACACACACCAGCATCAATCCCTTCTCTCTCTCTCTCTCACACACCCACACACACAGACTGCCCCTCCCCCCCCATGTGATCCACTCTCATTCCTCAGCCTCTCTTCTCACCCCCAATGATCCCCATTCAGCCCCTCCTAATCTTACCAAAATGTTCCCCCCTTGCTCTCTGTGCTCCAGACTTACTCTCCTCCCATTTTGTCCCCTGCATGCTGCCTGGGAAGGGAAGGGCTGGATCAGAAATAGGAGGGCTGTTCTCTGCTGAGTGAGATTCAGCACAGCTGGAAGGCAGTAAATCTTCAGCCAGCCTGCTGCCCTCCCCCGCCCCTATTTTTGCCACCCTAGGCACAGGCCTAGTGTGCCTATTAACAAATCCAGGCCTGATTCATATTCATTGTAGCAATCCTGAAAACCTAACTGGATTTGGTGGGCCTCCAGGAGAGAGCTGGGAAACACTGATTTAAGTGATGATGTTCATCATAGCCCTAAATCATTATCTGGTTTTGAAAGCAGTGATAATTATATGCTTGAACTCAATTCTTCTTTGCTGAAAAATGCCATCTAATTTTGTGATTTCTTTCAAACTGGAGTGTTATGCTAATTGTAAACCTTAGCATAATTCAGAGTGCATTAGCACTGCACCACTTAGCGTAAACCTAGAAAGGTAGAATATTATGCTGATAAGGACCACAGGGTCTGCTTTTTTCAAACACTGTATCCAGTTTCTGTACTGCAACATACACGAGAATTTAGCAGAGTACAGCAAATGGTCACTTTTTACTTGCTAGCAGGGCCAAGACATTGTTTGCAGGGACTGCTTTCAAAGCATTATTCTTAAGAACCTGGAAACATTTTATCATTGTTTTGTCCATAAATGTTTTCTTTAATTACACAGAAAAATACAGAGCATATATTGAACACACTTTAACAGACAAAATGAGAACCAAATTAGAAGTTTTAATCTTGTACACGCCATCGCACAGATGTCAATTTTTGTTATACAGCTCATACAACCATCATTTTGCTGTGAGGCATGAAAATGTATTGTTAAGCATCCTTGAATGATCTAAAAACCAAAACAGTCAGCCAAGTTTTTAAAATGCATGTAGCAAGGTGATAGAAATTGTGACAGAATCTGGTCCAGTTTATTATTTTTGTTACAAATTGCCTTCTACTTTGGTTACCAGTTATTCCCCCAAACCAGCCTTCTTTGTCTCTTTCCCCTTCAGTTCCTCCTTTCTCCTACGCAAATTGAAAAAAAAAAAAAACAGATCTCTATTGAAATTCAGCTTGTGTGCTTTTTTTTTTTTTTTTCGATTCCCCTTTTTTAAAAACAGTTTGAGTTGTACCTAATAACTTATTCATTGCCTCAGCTCTTGTGTTTTTCAGTTGGATGTGGAGACTGAATGCTTATGAGAGGTGAGTGCTTAAGCAATAATAGCTGAAGCCTTGAGGATGGCTTTGCTGTTCACATAGACCCCCGTAATATGATCTCACATTAAGAAAATAAACAGCTAGAAACATTCTTTTTTCCACATTATTTACTTGTATATAGCAATTGAAAATCAAGGGAGGCCCAAAATACATCTTTTTTTCAATGTAATACCTTGCAGTTTTAGCAGATTGTCGCTTGTGCTCCTTCAGCAGGGCTGTGTGGTCCCCTACTAACATTTTATATTAGGAATTTTCCAGCAATGGGAAGTTCAGGAGGTGTGGAGGGTTCATCCCCCAAACAGGATGGTCAGGTTTCAGAGTATAAAGGGTAACTCTATGAGTCATGGGAGAAGAGCTGGAGCTAATTCTTGAGGAGTTCTGGGCTATTGTGGAAGAGAAATGTACAGTACGAAAACCTGGGAGGGCCGCCAAGAGGGGTTGTGCTCTGCCCTGTGTTTTACTGATCCACAGGAGAGGGAAGTTCTCCTTCCACCAAGGACGAAGACCATTCAGGAAAATGTCAGCTCGTAGTCCACGGGGAAGGACTGTACTGGGGTCGTCTGCAAGTAGTGAAGTTTTAGATAAACGAGAAAGGAGCTTTCCTGTTTGCTTTCTGGGCCTGAGGAAGAAAGGGGTTTGGGAAAGCATCAGAGGGGAAGAGCCATCTAGCTAAATTTCTCAATTAACATGAGAAGATTGTGAGAAATACCATTTTGAGAATTTGAGACATCCATGATTTTTCTGGACTGCTTTGATGCATTTTCCTGCCTTTGCTGAATGAATATTTTATGGACTTTAAGTAATTTTTTTTTTTGTTTGGAACACAAAGTGTGGGCTTATTTTGTTGTTGTATCTTGACTGGTGATCCCCTTGGCCAGGCCAGACTTTGGGTAGGCCCTCACCAAGGGTGCCATAAGATCAAAGGCACCTCAGGCACTGCCAGAATCGCCCTCTAGGCTAGTCAGCTGATGGGCCCGGCAGTAGCAATGATCATAGACACCCAGCATAAGGAAAGGCTTGAGGAAGGTAAGACTCCCCGAAGCCTGGTGAGTCAGGTATGCCTCCAAGGATCCTCAGCTATGTGTGCGACTGGCAGGAACAGTGTCCCTTAATAGCGTATCAGCTTCCCCCTCTGCACTTGGCCAGACTCATGATACGAGCCACTAAATTATGGGATCTCGTGGCTCAAACCATGAGACTGTCTCCCATGCAACAGAAGAAGCTGATCTGCTATTCAATGCCATTCCTGCTGACTTGAAGGGGGGGCAGTAGCGGGGGAAAGGGGGGACGACGACCGTACTTGGGGTTGTGAATACAGTGGGAGACTATTTCTTGGGTTAGAGGGAGAGACAAGAAGTGGAGGTAGAGAGACAGAGAGAGCGGACTCAGGATGGGAGCATGAAGTGGGAGAAAGGATCCAGGATAGAAGCATAGGCCCAGGATGGGGAGGGAGAGAAAAGGAGAAAAGACTGGAAAATGGAGAGGACGGGCACTTGTGTAACAGGGAGGGAGAGAGGACCATATTTAAGTGGAGGAAATATTGAGAGTGTACAGAGGATCAGGGTGGGTCAGATCAATCTGGGGTGGTAGGAGTGAGCAGAGAGAGAGGACTTGGGTGTTATGAATCAGAGAGTGGACCCCTGTTCTGAGGTAGAGTCTGCACTGCCGAGAAGGAAGTTAACCCTCGTCGGTCTCTACTGTCAGATGGCAAGGCCTTTTGAAGATGTTGAGATGAAGGCTTCACCCTGGAAGTTCATGATCCCCCCAGGAGGAGCCCGTAGGGACATGGCTGCTGGGACTTAGGCGACTCCCTGAAGAATGAAGATGGTCTGGATGCAGGCGCCTCCTGCAGGTCGTGGGTTCCAGACGGCTGGCACCTCCAGCAGGTCGTGAGAAGTCCGTGAGTATACGTTGAAGAATAGTCCCAATCCAGTCCAAGGGTCGAAGTCCAGAGAGAGGTCGAGAGCCGGTCCAGGAGCAGATGGGAGAATGGTCTGAAGCCGATCCAGGAGCAAAGAAGGAGAAGGGTCCAGAGCCAGTCCAAGTCGATACCAGAAAATCACCACCACCGGTCTGAGGGTCAGGAGCCAAAGAATCAGTCCAACGAGGAGAAGAGCAGGAGCGGAACAAAGAGCGGATCCAGAACACCGATACAGGAACCAAGCACAGAGCCTCAATACCAAGGCAAGGTCTGAGCATCAGACCTTGCCTTATATACCAGAACTGGAAGGAGGAGTCTCCGGGGGAGCCATGACAATTTCCTGTCATGGCTCCTTTAAATTCTCTCTGCAGCCGCGCGCGCGGCTCCTAGGAGGCTGAGGGGGAGAAGCCAGACCGCTGACCCCAAGCGGTCAATAGGCAGCGGCAGGAGCTGCAAAGAAGTTCAGGCAGGGGGCTGCCTGCCGCCACAGGAGCCCCCGAAGCTCCTGGTGAGTTGGGTTATTGCCGAGAACGCCGACCCGATCCGGGTTGCGGCCCGCCACGGCAGGCAGCAATGACACCCGGCCGTGGAGCGCCGCGGCCAGCATTTCTAACACTTGGGGTTGCAGTAGAGGACATTAGGGATTAGAGGATGAAGAGGGATAAAGGATCTGAGGAGGCAGAAGAAAAGGACTTGAGCCAGGGGAGAGGATGAGTGACAGGGAAAGAGTTTGACCTGGTGAGGGAAAAAGAAGCAGAAGAATGTAGATCAGGGATGGGGATGGGGTGAGTACAGAAGATGTAAATGGGAGACTAGGGAATGGGTGAATGACAGAGGATAAAATAGGAGATTGGGGGAGGAGTGAGGATAGGGTACATGGGGAGGAGTTGAGAGAAAGAGTGGAGAAGAAGGGCCAGAAAAGGGGATAATATTGAGAGATAAAAAGCTGGTAGATAGGTATGAGATGAAAATAGGGAGATTGTGAGGAATGGGAAAAACAGTGGGAGTAAAAGACAGAGAGGTAAGATGGAAAGGTAAGGGAGAGTGCAAAACAATAGATGGTGGAGAAATGAAAAGGACAGAGGTAAAAAGATGGGTATTGGAGAACTTGAAGGGGGATGGCTGGAGAGCGAGTCAGTTTGAGGATGGTGGGGGATAAAAGAGTAAGAAAAGAGGCTGTAGTTGGGGGGGGGGGGGGGGGGGAGAGGTGGAATCCCAATAGCAGCTTTCTAGGCTATAGTGCGGTGTTGGTGTTCCTCATTTCTACTTCATTTTTCCTTCATTATGGCTCTGAAGAGGAAAGGGAAACCCAGGCAATATCCTTCTCTACCTGAGGTTCCTCCCAGCCAGCAAACGCTGAATTCAATCTTGAGCTGATCGTCAGTGATTGGGGGCGCAAGGTCCATTTAGGAGTCTGTGAGGGAGGCCGGCACCTCTGTATGTCAGCCTCAGTCCCCCGGAGCGTTCGCCTCCACCTCAGCCGGGCACTCCCAATGTTGCAGCATCTGAGCCATCGCATGATAATGGTGCAACTGACTTTTCAACATTGGGGGGGGGGGGGGGGGGGGGGATCAACTGGTGTAGTTTGACCTGGCTTGGAAACCAGCTTCATTGGAGTGAATTAAGAGACGCCATCTGCAGACTTCTCTACATTGGTTGCTGCGGTTGGTGAATCTTTTCTTTTGCTTCTCTCATGAGCTGACCCCCTCCAGCCTCTGGTAAGACCGTCTCAAATCTCTCTGGATTCGCTCTGGTCAGTCTTGGAGAGAATGGACTCTGTAATCAGCAGCTATGCCTCTGATATTGGTCTGCTAGTGAAATAGGTTTCAGAAGTCTGGGAAGTTCACTTGCAAAGGCTCCAAGGGATTTAGATATGGAAATCAAGTTCAAAAAATTGAGAAGGTGAATACTGTTTTGATTCAAGATAAAACTCTATTCACAGGAAAATAAAACAGTTGGAAAATTTTTCAAGGCACTTACATTTGCATTTTTTTAAGTCTTCCTAAACATCCAGGGACTCCTATCAGTGACACGTTGAAAACATATTTCACTGAAATTCTTGTTTTGTCTGCTGAAGCTTGTCCACCAATTAGTAAAACTATTTTTCCACCTATACATAGAAGAATAGAGAAGAGAACGGCTGTCCAATTCCTCCTGAATCACCACTGAATGTATGCACTATGCAAGAGTGTTCTATTGAAGAGGTTTGGGATATAGAGACTATTTTGGTGTCTTTTACATTTGAACAAGACTTGAATATGACCTTAAACATGCATTTTTGTAAAGCTCATACTCTCTTTTATGGGAATCATATCTGGATTTACCCAGATATGGTTAAAACTACTCAAGAGAGAAGGAAACCTATTTCTTGTAATGAGTCAGAAAGTTCTTTCCCTAGGTGCTACTTTTCTTCTTAGATATCCATGTAAGTGTGTGATTTCATATGCTGGCAATTGATATCACTTTTTCTTCCTGACCAGCTCTGTTTCCTTTTGGATCAGAAGAAATCTCTCCTGTCAGTATCTATTGCTCCAAATAGTTAATTTAATGTACTTCAATCTGTAGCAAGTTAATGCTTTGTTTCCTTAGAAAAAATTCTTCTTTTTTAGCTCTCCTAGGCTTTTATGTCCACCCCTCTCCTTTATTTTGGTCCATAGTAATTGTTGGAGATTATATTGTTTTTTATATTGTTATATTGTTGTATTGAATTAACTTTGATTTTTCTGTATATTGAATCTCCTGCCTTTTCTTATCATGATTATGGCTTTGTAATTTAAAAATGCTATAAATAACATTTTAAAAAAGGAGGCTGTAGTTGAGGGAAAAGGACAAATGAGCTATATATATGGAGATCAGTGAGCGACAAATGGAGGGCTGAGAAGGGACAAAGGAAGGGAGAGGTAAGGATGTGAAAAGCTAAGACAGTGAAAAATGGTGAGGGAAGAGGAAGGGGTGAAATCTAGCTATGAGTGGACAGAGAGGTAGAAAAATGTGATGAAAGCAAAATGTCAGTGTCAGATAGAAACAGGAGAAGATGTGAAACAAAGAGGAGAAAGAGAAAAAAACAGAAAATGGAAAGAAGACCCTGGAAAAGGAAAATGGAGAAGAGGAAGGCACTGAAAGCTGGAAAAAAGACTAGAGCCAACCTGATTAAAAAAAATAAAATGCCTAGATAATAAAGGTAGAAATCATTAAACATATTGTGCTGGTGAATCCACTATAGGACCTGTTAAATAGATCCTTGGAGACAGGAACAGAGCCAAAAGATTGGAGAAAGACAGTTGTAGTCCCATTTCACAAAAATGATAGCAGAGAGAAGGGGTTACAAGGAAAAGTTTGCCTTTTTGCTGTTAGGGTTGTGGACCCTTGGGCCAGCTGAGATGGTGGATGTTATGCTGTGGGGACCCACAGGAAGTGTCCCAGCCGGGAGGCAGCACTGAAGAGACTCTGGAGGAGGCTTCGCCACTGGAATCCCGAGGTCCCCCCAGGAGGAGCCTGTAGGAACCCGGGCCTCTTGGACTTAGGCGGGACCCTATGCGACCAAGCATCCGGGCAGTGGCCAAAGAGGTGGAAGATGAGGAATGCTGGGCCCAGGAAGCTGGAGAGACTTCACCCTCGGAAGCCCGCAGCTCCCCTGGGAGGAGCCCGTGAGAGTCCGAGCCGCTCGGACTTTGGAGAATACTCTGGGCCAGCAAGTACCGGATACCTGAGGTGGAGGAAGAGCCAAAGTCGGAGTCCAGGAATGAAGCTGAGTCAGTAGCCAGGTTTCAGAGGTCCAAAACCGAAGCCAGGGGGCGAAAGCTGAAGACAGAGTCGTGGGACAGAGCCGGGTCGGAAGACAGAGATCAGAAGTCAAATCCAAAACCAGGAGCAGAAGCTGAAGACGTAGTCAGAAGACGAAGCCGGGTCAGAACCAGAAGACGGCAGAGACGATTCAGAGATCAACGCAGCAACTAGATACTCAGGGGAACTGAGAGAACCTCGTTGCAAGGCCCCGTCTGGTCAAGCTGCAAGGTTTAAATACTCTGCAGCGTCTGACGTCATCCGGGGTGTCCCGTTGAATCTCCCGCGCTGGTCCCTTTAAAGCCTCAGCCCCCGGAGGTGCACGTGCCTAGGGGACGGGGCCAAGGGCGTCGAGTCGGCGGCATCTCCATTGAGCAGGGAGAGCCGCGGCAGGCTGGGGATCGGGCCTACGTGGTCGAAGAGAGCTCCATGCGGGCCGGGCTGGCCTCGAGGTAGTAGGAGGAGGGACCGGGGCACGGCACGGTCCCGTAACATTTTGCAGCTGACACTAAGATCTGCAACAAGTGAACACCCCTAAAGGAGCAGAGAAAATGATAAGCAATCTAAGAAAGCTGAAAGAATGGTCAAAGTTTTGACAGCTAGGATTCAATGTCAAAAAATGTGGAGTCATGCATTTAGGATGCAGAAATCCAAAGGAGTTCTTTATGATGGGAGTTGAAGGACTGATGTGCATGGAAGAAGATAGAAAAACCTCAGAGTGATCTGAAGGTGGTAAAACAATATGACAAGGCAGTGATTAAGGCCAAAGAGATGCTTAGTTGCATAGAGAGAGGCATAACCACAAGGAAAAAGGAGGTGATAATGCCGTTTATTGGTGAAGCCTTAACTGGAATACTGTGTTCAGTTCTGGAGATTATTTCTCAAAAAGGATAGAGACAGGATGGAAGTGATCCAGAGAAAGGCAACCAAAATGATGTGAGGTCTGCATTGGAATCCATATGAGATGACACTGAAGTACCTAAATATGTATACTCTGGAGAAGAGAAGAGACAGGGGAGATATGATACAGACTTTTAAATACCTGAAAGTTATTAATGATGCACAAGAAATGAACCTTTTCTAATATGAATCTCCACAGGTGGAGACCTAGGAATAATCTCATGAAATATTTCTTCAGGAAAGGGTCATGGATGTATGGAATGCCCTTTCAAAAGATACAGTGAAGATAAAAATGGTGATAGAATTCAAAAGAGTGTGGGATAGACACAGACGATCCCTAGGCTAGAGGATGGAAATGAAGAAACCTAGTAACCTGTGGTAACTTTTGTTGTAACATTTTTTGCATGGGGGTAACCTGCACAGAATGCAAACAATTTGCTGAGAAAACTGGATGAATCAGTTAGGTCTTTATCTGCCCTCATTTATTATGTTACCATGATAAGTTTAGTAATCGGAATACATCAACTTTGAGAAATTTGCATTTCTGATGTCTGTGTATTTTACACAGTGCAGGAGGAAGCATTTCTTTCTCTTTCTCCAGTGATGCACTGCATACTGAGTCTGGATTCTTCTGGTTTCCAGTTCTGTTTTAGTTTACCTATTTCTAATTTTTTCCC
This sequence comes from Rhinatrema bivittatum, assembly GCF_901001135.1. NCBI lineage: Eukaryota > Metazoa > Chordata > Amphibia > Gymnophiona > Rhinatrematidae > Rhinatrema > Rhinatrema bivittatum. Next base: position 173,936,052 of record NC_042616.1, read on the forward strand.
TTTATTCTTTCTTAAGAACACAAGAAAATGCCATACTAGGTCAGACCAAGCATCCATCAAGCCCAGCATCCTGTCTCCAACAGTGACCAATCCAGGCCATAAGAACCTGGCAAGTACCCAAAAACTAAGTCTATTCTATGTTACTGTTGCTAGTAATAGCAGTGGCTGTTTTCTAAGTCAACTTAATTAATAGCAGGTAATGCACTTCTCTCCTCCAAGAACTTATCCAATCCTTTTTTAAACCCAGCTACACTAACTGCACTAACCACATCCTCTGGCAACAAATTCCAGAGCTTAATTGTGCGTTGAGTGAAAAAGTATTTTAGTTTTAAATGTGCTAGTTGCTAACTTCATGGAGTGCCCCCTAGTCATTCTATTATTCACATCTACTCGTTCAAGACCTCTCATTATTTTAAAGACCTCTATCATATCCCCCCCCCCCCCCAGCAATTTGTTTGTGTTCTGAATGTGTGACAGAAATGAATTTAGAATTGTTTAGTTTCTGAAAAGGGATTTGTAACAGCCTGACTTCTTCTCTTTCCCTAACAGGAAGTGTATTGGTGTTCTAGGGTCCACTATAATACTTTCAGTGCTGTCTTTCAGAAGTAGGGTTTTCACTTTTTAAATTTTGGGAGTTAGTACCATGTGTATTATATTTAATGGGTTTTGTATTATTTCCAAAGTGCCTAGTAGTGGCGAGTTTGTATTGGTTTCACTAACATGACTCCAGAATGTGTATATTATGTACAATGAGGGAGGGGGAGAAGGGGGAGAGAATGCCTGGAGGAAGGAACAGAGATGGATTTAGGAGTTTGCTACCCCTAGGCACTGCTGCTGCTGTTGTGCTTCCCCCTGGATAATGTCAGATAAGAGTGAGCAGGAAGTGTAAGGCACAGTCCCACAGTTTGCTGCTGCAGCTCAGGCAGAGATTCTGTGCCAAAAACTGGAAAAATCTGAAGCACATTGGCAAACATTTCCATCTTTCGTATTTAAAAGTTAAATAATTTTCCAACCTTATTTGTGTTTGTTTAATTTTTTTTTTTTATTGAGTGAGGAAAAGAGACCTTAAGTATTAGTACAGGAAGGAAAACTCAGGGATGGGCAGAAGAGAAGGAGAGGATAAGAGGATGAGATGACCTGGGATGGAAAGAGGAAAAAAGGAGGAGTAGCAATGGGGTGAGGAGAAGGTGAAAGGACTGGGGATAGGAGGGAGGCGTATGAGAAGGAAAGAAGGATAGGGGAGGAGAGGTAGAAAGGGATGGGGATGAGGAGGATGAAAGATGGAGAAGATTGAGAAAAGGTGTAAAATCAGGAATCTGAGATGGGAGAGGAAGGGAGGTTCTGGGATTGAGAAAGAGGGAAAGGGAGTAGGAGATTTGGGGGGGGAGGGACTGGGTTCCAGGATCTGGAGAGAAGGGAGAGGAAGGATGGGAGATTCCAGGATCTGAGGGATATAATCTGAGATCAAGGGAGGGAGAACCTGAATCGCAGTGGGTGGGGGAGGGGAAGGAGAGGAGGGGGTATCCTTACTGTGCTCTGATGCTGCTCCCCCTTACAACTCCTCTCTATCCTCTCAATCTGGCACACACACACACACACACACACTGCCCCCTTCCCCCCGTGTGATCCAATCTCGTTCCTCAGCCTCTCTTCTCACTCCCAATGATCCCCATTCAGCCCCTCCTAATCTTACCAAAATGATCCCCCTTTGCTCTCTGTGCTCCAGGCTTACTCTCCTCCCATTTTGTCCCCTGCATGCTGCCTGGGAAGGGAGGGACTGGATCAGGAATAGGAGGACTGTTCTCTGCTGAGTGAGATTCAGCACAGCTGGAAGGCAGTAAAACTTCAGCCAGCCTGCTGCCCTCCCCGCCCCCTCACCCCTGAGATGTCTGCCACCCTAGGCACAGGTCTGGTGGATCTATTGACAAATCGAGGCCTGGGAAAGAAAGGTGGCAGAAGGGGAAGAGAGAACCTGGAGGAAGGGAAAAGAGGAATAGAATGTCTGGAGAAAGAAGGGGGTTATAGATATATAAGCATGAATCCATGCTGAAACTAGGCACTGCACTGAGTGGGCTAGTGCTTGGCTATCTCTGAATTGTGGGCCCCCCATGCAAAGTTGGTGGTGGGGGGAGCGTTTGATACACTTAAATATGTATTCCATGCATTAAGAAAGGTGGAAGGAAGGCAAAATGATTACCGTCATGGTTAAAAGGTGAGGCGAAAGAGGCTATTTTAGCCAAAAAAACATGCTTCAAAAATTGGAAGAAAGGATCCATCTGAAGAAAATAGGATAAAACATAAGCATTGTCAAGCTAAGTGTAAAACATGGATAAGACAGGCGAAGAGAGAATTTGATTTTGAAATGAATTAGCCATAGAGGCAAAAACTCATAATAAAAACTTTTTAAAATATATCTAAAGCAAGAAAAATGTGAGGGAGTCTGTTGGACCATTAGATGACAGAGGGGTTAAAGGGGCTCTTAGGGAAGATAAGGCCATTGCAGGAAGACTAAATGAATTCTTTGCCTCCGTGTTTACTAATGATGATGTTGGAGAGATATCAGTTCCGGAGATGGTTTTCAGGGGTGATGAGTCAGACGAAGTGAATGAATCACTGTGAACCTGGAAGATGTAGTAGGCCAGATTGACAAACTAAAGAGTAGCAAATCACCTGGACCGGATGGTATGCATCCTAGGGTTCTGAAGGAACTCAAAAATAAAATTTATGATCTATTAGTTAAAATTTGTAACCTATCATTAAAATCATCCATTGTACCTGAAGACTGGAGGGTGGCCAATGTAAGCCCAATATTTAAAAAAGGCTCCGGGGCGATCTGGGTAACTATAGACCAGTGAGCCTGACTTCAGTGCCAGGAAAAATATTGGAAACTATTCTCAAGATCAAAATCGTAGAGCATATAGAAAGACATGATTTAATGGGACACAGTCAACATGGATTTACCCAAGGGAAGTTTTGCCTAACAAATCTGCTTCATTTTTTTGAAGGGGTTAATAAACATATGGATAAAGGTGAACCAGTAGATGTAGTATACTTGGATTTTCAGAAGGCGTTTGACAAAGTCCCTCATGAGAGGCTTCTACGAAAACTAAAAAGTCATGGGATAGGAGGCGATGTCCTTTCGTGGATTACAAGCTGGTTAAAAGAAAGGAAACAGAGAGTAGAATTAAATGGTCAATTTTCTCAGTGGAAAAGGGTAAACAGTGGAGTGCCTCAGGGATCTGTACTTAGACCGGTGCTTTTCAATATATATATATAAATGATCTGGAAAGGAATACGACGAGTGAGGTTATCAAATTTGCGGATGATACAAAATTATTCAGATTAGTTAAATCACAAGCAGACTGTGGTACATTACAGGAGGACCTTGCTAGACTTGAAGATTGGGCATCCAAATGGCAGATGAAATTTAATGTGGACAAGTGCAAGGTGTTGCATAGAGGGAAAAATAACCATTTCTGTAGTTACACGATGTTAGGTTCCATATTAGGAGCTACCACCCAGGAAAAAGATCTAGGCATCATAGTGGATAATACTTTAAAATCATCTGCTCAGTGTGCTGCAGCAGTCAAAAAAGCAAATAGAATGTTAGGAATTATTAAGAAGGGAATGGTTAATAGAACGGAAAATGTCATAATGCCTCTATATTGCTCCATGGAGAGACCACACCTTGAATACTGTGTATAATTCTGGTCACTGCATCTCAAAAAAGATATAGTTGCGATGGAGAAGGTACAGAGAAGGGCAACCAAAATGATAAAGGGGATGGAACAGCTTCCCTATGAGGAAAGGCTGAAGAGGTTAGGGCTGTTCAGCTTGGAGAAGAGACGGCTGAGGCGGGATATGATAGAGGTCTTTAAGATCATGAGAGGTCTTGAACGAGTAGATGTGACTCAGTTATTTTCACTTTCGAATAATAGAAGGATCAGGGGGCATTCCATGAAGTTAGCAAGTAGCACATTTAAGACTAATCGGAGAAAATTCTTTTTCACTCAATGCACAATAAAGCCTGGAATTTGTTGCCAGAGGATGTGGTTAGTGCAGTTAGTGTAGCTAGGTTCAAAAAAGGTTTGGATAAGTTCTTGGAGGAGAAGTCCATTAATGGCTATTAATCAATTTTACTTAGGGGGTAGATTTTCAAACCGCGCGATTTGGCCTACTTTTGCTGGCGCATCAGGCGCAAGCAAAAGTACGCTGGATTTTAGTAGATACGCGCGGAGCCGCGCATATCCGCTAAAATCCGGGATCGGCGCGCGCAAGGCTATGGATTCTGTATAGCCGGCGCGCGCCGAGCCGCGCAGCTACCTCCGTTCCCTCCGAGGCCGCTCCGAAATCGGAGCGGCCTCGGAGGGAACTTTCTTTTTCCCTCCCCTCACCTTCCCCTCCCTTCCCCTACCTAACCCACCCACCCGGCCCTGTCTAAACCCCATCCTTACCTTTGTCGGGGGATTTACGCCTCCCAGAGGGAGGCGTAAATCCCCGCGCGCCAGCGGGCCACTAGCGCGCCAGGACGCAACCTGGGGGCGGGTACGGAGGGCGCGGCCACGCCCCCGGACCGCCCCGGGCCGTAACCACGCCCCCGTACCCGCCCCCAAAACGCTGTTGACACGCCCCTAAACGCCGCGACGACCGAGGCCGCCCCCGACACGCCCCTCTCGGAGAACCCCGGGACTTACGCGAGTCCCGGGGCTCTGCGCGCACCGGTAGGCCTATGTAAAATAGGCTCACCGGCGCGCAGGGCCCTGCTCGCCTAAATCCGCCCGGATTTGGGCGGATTTAGGCGAGCAGGGCTCTTACAATCCGCCCCTTAGGGAATAGCCACTGCTATTAATTGCATCAGTAGCATGGGATCTTCTTAGTGTTTGGGTAATTGCCAGGTTCTTGTGGCCTGGTTTGGCCTCTGTTGGAAACAGGATGCTGGGCTTGATGGACCCTTGGTCTGACCCAGCATGGCAATTTCTTATGTTCTAAGGGAATAGAGTAAGTAAGCTTTCCAGGTGTAACTGGTAACTTTGTTCAAATATTTATATAAAGAATGAATCTAGGAAGTAATTAGTCTGTGAAATATGATGTTTTAATGACAATAGCATGGGTGAGTAATAGGTGAACTAATGTACAACAAACTTTCATTCTTATCAATTAAAGTTTGAACAAAAGCTTCATAAGATTATTTATTAAACCCTGAAAGAACTGATTAGTCAGATTTTCTATGTAAAGCCCTATATTTCATTACTGCACCTGACTGCAATATAGAAACTCACCACCCCTACCAAAAAATATTTCCTGCGCTACTGTAATAATTCTTTTTAATTAAAACAAGGTTAAGGAGAGAGGAAGATTACGGCATAGAGAGGTCGTGCAGTGCTCGTTGTCCTATTTTTTCTTTCCTCTTTCTAATTGCCCTGCTTGAGATGCCCAAACGCAAGGGGAAGGTTTGGGTTTAGCCTCCTGACCTTCTTCCCCCTTCTGAACAACAACTAGCCATGTCATCACCCGCTCCATGTCCTCACCAGCATTGCTTGGAGCCGAGTAGTCTGGTGCACAGCGTGGGGTGGGAGAGCCACGCTCACCTGCAGAGGAGGCGTCCCTGAGCCCAGAACTTCGCCAGCCTCCGGCGCACAGAACTTTGCCGGACAGCGCCTTCACGGTGCCTCGTGATGGCACGATTCCCTCCCCCGAGGGAGGACTCCATCCAAGACTCGCCGCTGAAACCAGGCTCATCCCTCTTACCCATTGCCATCGGGGGGGGGGGGGGGGGGGGTCTCTTCTGAGCGTCCTATAGAAGATCTTTCAGTATCTGCAACGTCAGGATTTGGACTGAGCTTGCGTCCTGGCTCAGGTTCTTCCCCACCTCTTTTATTCCGGGAAGCTGTGAATATATCGACAGCAGTGTGATTTTTTTGTCATTCCTTCTAATCCTGAGGTGGTGACATTTGAAACCCCGTGGGACTTAACTGTTGGCTTCGGGTCTTCTCTTAAACTGCTCAATTCCAAAATGGGCCATTTTTCTCTTACTTTTCGGAAAAGTATGACTGATTTGCAAGCCCAGGTTAATTCAGCGGTTTCCAGAGTTTCTAAAGTTAAAGATTCCTTAAAGAGTGTCCAGGAATTCAATGCAGCCACTGTGAAGGATCATTTGGCCCTCTCTAGACACATTGAATTTTTGGAAAATAATGCTAAACATCTTAATTTGTGTTTCTTAAACTTTCATAAAGTTGCTGGGGAGATTCCTTTTTTGACTGTGAAGAGGTTTCTTCAGGAAGCTCTGGATATTTCCTCTGATAATCTCCCTTCTTTCAATACGTGTTATTTCCTTCCTAAAAAGACAACCTCTGGACCTGGAGCTAATGTTCCTTTCCCAAGCAATTTTCTAGAAAGCACCTCTTTGGAAGTTATCGATCGTGGTACTCTATTAATCTCCTTTATATCATCTTTCGATCTTAATAATGTAATGCGAAATTATTTCCAAAGATTTCCTGTTTCATTCCTAGCACAGTCTGTTAGAATTTTTCCTGATTTAGCTTCTGTGACTCAAATAAAGTGAAAGGGCTTTTTATCTTTTCATCAGGAAGTTACTTCTTTAGGTTTTTCCTTTGTTCTCCATTTTGCATGTAAATGTGTTATAAAAAAAAAAAAAAGGGGGACAATTGTTTTATTTTTTTCCTTCCTGAGCAACTTAAATCTTTTACTGAGTCCCATAGACCAGAGGTTCTCAACAGGTGTGTCGGGACACACTAGTGTGTTGCGAGGCCCTGGTAGGTGCGTTGCAGGGCCAGCAGATGGCTGCCTCCTTATCAGCCTGGGTGGAGTTGGTTGACTTCTCTTACATTGGGTCTGATGGGAGGCTCCTCTCACTTCCTTCTCCTCTTTCTGGCCCAGTGGGAGGCTGTTTCCTCCTTCACCCAGATCAGAGCGAAACATTTCCAGCAAACTTTATCTTTCCCTGCTGAGTCTGGGAGTGATGCTGCTGATGATCTCTTCACTCTGCGGAGGGTGGGGATGCTGGGAAGTTGAAGGAGGAATGGAGAGGGAGTGTGGGGGCTGCTGAGCAGGAAGGGGTGGGAAACAGGCGGTCGGGGCAGCTGGGCAGGCAGCGAGATGGTTTAAAGGGGGTAGACAGAGTCAAGTAGGGGAGGGAGGGAGTGCAGGGAAGAGGATGTGGATGGTTGGGAATGCTGGGCAGGGATGTGAGAGTGAGCGGATGATTGAAAGGGAGTGTTTGGGAAAAGTAAAGGATGATGGAGGCATGGAAGGGGAGAGGGAATTCAAGGGCCATAATATGTCAGTTTGGGGAATGTGCATTTCTTCTATCTTTGTACTTTGCTTGGAGTAGGAGGATATGAATTTCTGTTTCTAGCTCTCCAGTTTTGCACTGCATGCAGAGTGGCTCTTTGAGGTTTCCGTTCCAGTTTTTGTCCCCTCATTTTTAATTTGTGGTCTCTTATTCTGTATTTGGTGAAGGTCGGATCTGTTTCTGTGACTAGTAGGAAGGGATTTGTATCAATCTTCTTTGTTGCGTTTTCTCATACTCAAAAGGACATGCATTGGTGCTGCACTGCTGCTTTTCATAGGAAGGGCTATTGCTATTTTTGGAATTAGTGTTGCAATGGTATGGAAGGTTTGCTACACATGTACTGAGTGGGTTTTTTTTCTCAGGTTTTGTATTTTACAATATGCCTGGTAGTAAGGGAGTTTGTGTTTCTGTTACTGAGATTGTACCAAAATCAGAATATTTTATTTATTTATTTATAGAGTTTTTATACCGTCGTTCGGTTTTGCCATATTTTTATTATATAGCGAGTTATAATTGAAATAATCTAGTTCTGCTCTGCATCCATTGTTTTGGGGATGGGGGGGGAGGGTTCCTGTGGATGCAAGAGTATATGTTTACATTTAGCCCCATGATGGTCAAGTGTTCATTGTGTCACGCTTTTAAGCATAATCTGCCAGGTGTGTCCTGATAGAAAAAAGGTTGAAAACCACTGCTGAGGACCATTTACGTCTTCCTCAGTGTTTCACTCTTCCTGAGCCATGGGCCGTTACGCTGGCTTAAATTATAAACACACTAGCACTTCTCCCCACCAATCCAATACCTCCTGCCTTAAACCCCAACTCTATCCCTTTCCTTGGAGCCTCTCTCGACTCCTTCGAGCCCACTACCCCCTTGGAGATAGAATCCACCCTCAGGAAACTGAAACCTTCCAGCCATCCAACAGACCACATTCCAACTAAACTGCTACTCCTCATCCTGAGCACCATCTCCAGATCACTGGCTAACATCATAAACTGCTCCCTAGCCCATGGAATCTACCCAGATGAGCTAAAAACGGCATCCCTCAAACCTCTCTTGAAGAAACCCATCCTGGACACAAAAGAACTCTCCAACTTCAGACCTATATCCTAATCCCCTAAGTTCCATGTAAACCGGTCTGATATGAATCCCTTCATGAAGACCAGTATAGAAATATGTTAAATAAATAAAATAAATAAACTATGTTAATGCCTTTACCTTAATAATGGTTTCTTAATTTTCTCCCATATGTATTTCTTCTCTCTCCTTTAATTTTCTGCTTGGTGTGGATATTTTATTGTTGATATATTCCTTTATTTTGTTTTCTATTGATTGAGTTCCACATATTTCTGTCACAAACAATTTATCTTGTTTGTAACTTTGAAATCTAATAAATAATAATAATAAAAAAAAACAAAAAAACAAGGTTACTTTCCTCACTTGGTTGTTTAGTTTCTACTCATTTCATTGATAAAGTCCACTAGAATATTCCTATCCTTTTAAGATTGACTATCAAACTTAGATATCAAACTTAGACATCAAACAACAGTCCCTTGGAGGTAGAAGGGAAAAGAAGAGTTTTTTAATAAAGTAGTTTGATGGAATCAGCAGTGTAAAATTAATTGAATTTTATTTAATAAAAGTTATCAAACAATAATATATTCTTTCACATATATAGAAATGTAAATCAAGTCTCTTACTCTATAAGTTTAATGATAACCTATTCTTTGTTTTACTTAATATAACACTCATATGTACGTATATATGACTAAGTATTTCTCTTTCCTTTTTCTTTTAGGAAAGAAGCTTAATTCTTGAATGTATTCCATTTGAAGACTTCAAATGGAATACATTCAAGAATTAAGCTTCTTTCCTAATTTCCTGTCAGATAAGTATAAATAGAAATATAGAAACATAGAAACATAGAAATGACGGCAGAAAAGGACCAAACGGTCCATCCAGTCTGCCCAGCAAGCTTATGGTAGCATCTGCCGTGCTGTACAGGTCACTCCCATACTTATCTGTTTCCCAGACTGTAAAAATGAGGACACTTGTTGGTTGCTATCTGAGTCCAATTCCACATTACCTATTGCTGTTAAAGCAGAGAGCAATGATGGAGCTGCATCAAAAGTATCAGGCTTATTGGTTAAGGGTAGTAACAGCCGCATCAGCAAGTTACCCCCATGCTTATTTGTTTTCCCAGATCATAAAATTAAATGTCCTTGTTGGTTGCTGTTGGCAGGTAGACATGCGGCAGCAAGACCCCTATGCTAGTTCATCGGGCCTGGAAGGTAGGCAGAACGGTAGCAGTAAGACCCCTAAAGGGATACATCTGGGGCATCGCAGGTAGGCAGAGCAGTAGCAGCAAGATCCCTAAAGTGTTATATTAGGGGCATGGCAGGTAGGCATGTGGCAGCAAGACCCTTAAGGTGGTACATCTGGGGCCCGGCAGATAGGCAAAGCAGTATCACTAAGACCCCTAAGGATACATCTGCAACATGGCATGTAGGCAGAGCAGTAGCAGTAAGACCCCTAAAGCAATGGCATACTGTGTATAGTGCATAGTAGGGATGTGAATCGGGCTTCGGACGATTGAAAATATCGTCGATATTTTCAAAATCGTCAGAAATCGAGGGCTCCCCTAAAATGATAGGAAAATCCCACCAGCTTACAAAAGAGACATGCTGTGCCCCACTCTCCCTTCAGCAATGGCAGAAGACTGGATGAACATGTCTATGGGAAGAATCTGCTAGGAACAGAGAGAGGACGACAAGTTTGTGTCTGCTCGGAGGTGGGAGGTTCAACGGTGACAGGGGCAGGATAAATCAGGAGGGAACAGAAAGAGGACAAGTCCACGGCCGTGCAGAGACAGGAAGCTCAGCGGTATTGGGAAGAAGATCTGCAACAAGGCTGCAACAGATGCATGCCACAGGAAGGAGGAGTCGACCAACTCTGAGGTCAAAATGAGAGGATTTAGAGGGGCAGCAGTAAGAGGATAATGCAGCAGATGGCTCCGACCTGTAGACACTCCAAACCCAGCACAGGGAGGATCAGCTTCTACAGTGAGAGCTAAGGCACTCAACTCTATCTACTCAGTAACTACCGGTGAGCTTGAGTCTGCTGGGGAGGAGCCAGGAGTGGATTGGGGGAGGCAGTGAGAATGAGGCTACTGAGGGTAGGGGTTCTGGGGTGAGTATGAGTCTGTTGGGGATTCTGGGGGGTGAATTTAAGGCTGCTGGGGACTCAGGAGTGAGTCTGGGGAGGGATAAGTATGAGTCTGCTGGGGATGGGGGTCAGGGTGGGATTGTGTGTGAGTCTGCTGGGGGATGGGTGTCAGGGTGAGAGGGTTTGTGTAAAGTTTCTGGGGGTGAGAGTCAGGATGTTTGGCTGCTAGAGGTGGATAAGGGTTATTTTGAGGATGCTGGGCATAGAGGGTCCCTACCATGAACCCCATCCCCAACAGCCTCACACTCAACCCCCTCACTGTGAGGGGTGCTGAGTGTGAGGCTGCAGGGAGTAGAGGTCAGGGTAAGGGCTGTGTGTGAGGCTGCTGGAGAATCAGGAGTAGGTCTGGGAGGGGAATGAGGCTTAAGCAGTTTGGACTGGGGTGGGAGTGGTATAGGGGATGAGATTCTTATCCCCTATGCCCCTCTCTGCCCTGGCAGTCTCATCCACTCCACTAGGTGCTCACTCTCTCAAATCATGGGGATAGGAGTTGAGACTTGAAAGAGATTATGATTCACGAAAGCGGACTGGCATGACAATTTGTACATGTTGTCAAAGTAATACACAAAATGTGTTTAAAATTAAAGGAATATTTGTGAAAAATTGCATGATAACGATATAATAAAATTAGAGTTTAAAGAAAGGACAAAAGCAAGCACAGTTCCAAGGTTTTATGCTGGTTCATATTGCAAATAATTAGATTAGGTTTCTGGCCTAGTGGTAGGATTCAGCATATTTTATTGCTATAACTGCTGTTTCTCCTGAATGTTTTGTAGTATGAATGAACTTTTGGAATAAAGATGATATTTTGTTAGATTATTTTTCTGATGTATTTTTATATATTTTATGCTTATTATTGTACTTATCTTCAGAGAGATAGCCATGTTGGTCTGGTATAGGAAAAATGACAGAAGTCGAGTGGTACTTTACAGACTAACCAATTAATTAAAGCATGAGCTTTCAAGGATAGAGTCCACTTCATCAGATGCAACTCTTCATTCGTTTGAAGATAATGTTCCCAATTCAGTAATAGTTTCCAGTTTTTATACTCTCAATTTGGAATGTCTATGATTCAATCTCTGGAAGACTTTTAGCTCTCACAGTAGTTCTTGTCAGTTTATTTTATTTGACAGAGTTCTAGATTAGATCAAATAGAAGGACCTGTCAATTTTTTTATTAGTGATATGTGGCAGTTTGAATCTCTTTATTTCAACATTGTGAATGTTCTTACCCATATAAACAATCTTCCCATTTCTTTTAATTCATTTCACTAAAAATGAAACAGAATTTTGATTTCTGCATCTCTCTTACTGTTATATATTAACTTTCATGATTTTTCTTATCTTTCAAGACAAAATGGCTTCAAACTACTCTATAAAAAACATACACAATTCAAACACACTTAAATGTCTCCCACAATTAGTGTTGGCTTTAGTGCTTGGTGTGTCTAGGTTCTGTCACAATATTTATTTATCTATTTATTTATTTATTTATTTAAAAGTTTTTTTTGGACCAGTATTCTTGGGTACATCATATCGGTTTACAGAGAACTTGAACGTGTTACAAAGAATAGGATGCATAAAACTTGGAGAGTACAAAGTAACGGAATATAATGAGCTAGAACAGGGTTCATAGAATAGGGTGCAGACAGCATGGGGGGAGGCAACATAGTTTGCAGGAAGAAGTGAGTATATAGACTTCATAATAATAGTGGCAAAAATAATATAAGGAGGGGAAATGAATATGAGGATACAGCTAGGAGGGGATAGAGGAAAGACTAAAGAGGTTAGGACTTTTCAGCTTGGAGAAGAGACGACTGAGGGGGGATATGATAGAGGTGTTTAAAATCATGAGAGGTCTAGAACGGGTAGATGTGAATTGGTTATTTACTCTTTCGGATAGTAGAAAGACTAGGGGACACTCCATGAAGTTAGCATGGGGCACATTTAAAACTAATCGGAGAAAGTTCTTTTTTACTCAACGCACAATTAAACTCTGGAATTTGTTGCCAGAGAATGTGGTTAGTGCAGTTAGTATAGCTGTGTTTAAAAAAGGATTGGATAAGTTCTTGGAGGAGAAGTCCATTACCTGCTATTAAGTTCACTTAGAGAATAGCCACTGCCATTAGCAATGGTTACATGGAATAGACTTAGATTTGGGGTACTTGCCAGGTTCTTATGGCCTGGATTGGCCACTGTTGGAAACAGGATGCTGGGCTTGATGGACCCTTGGTCTGACCCAGTATGGAATTTTCTTATGTTCTTATGTTCTTATATATACAGAACATTGTTTTTGCATGCAGTCCTTATAGAAGTATAGTTAGGCAGGACTAGTGGAAATATATACAGAACATTGTTTTTGCATCCAGTGCATATGAAAATTTAACTAGGTAGGTCTAGTGGAAATATTGTTGTGTCCGTCGGTGCCCGACGCCCTCTCTCCGCCCTCTCTCTGCCCTCCTTACCTCTCTGGCGCCTCCCTCTCCGTCCTCAGGAAGATTGGTTGCGGCGGCGTTCTCCTGCCACTTGTCCTCGGGCGTTCCCGGACCGGCTCGACGCTGCAACTGCCATGTTCCTGGAGGCCTAGGGGCACATGCACGGTGCAGCCCCGATTGAAGTACCGGCATTGGCGCGCACCTCGGGGGCGTCCCCCGAAGATGACGTCACCCGCGACGGATATTTAAGGTCTTGGAATTTTCTAACACTTTGAGTTAGCAAGGGGTTTCGCTACCTAAGCTACTCTGCCTCTTCGGACTTACCAGAGGTACCCGCTCCTCGGGGGCCTCGTTCTCTCCTTGTTTTTTCAGATGACAGTCTGGAACCGGTACTCGCTCCTCGAGGACCCTGATCCCAGACTTGCTTCATATACACTCCTCTGCCTGGAAGTCTTCACTACCAACTATATCAGCTACATCAGTGAGTTACCATCATTCTCTCTGAGCTTTCCCTGGAACCAGGTATTCGCTCCTCGAGGGCCTATACTTTCTAGCTCATGGGCTTCATTGGGACATTGTGTGAGTGTTACCATCTGCATACCCTGCCTACTCACTATATCTTAGTATCTCTTCAGCTCAGCCTCCAGGGATCACTGTTCCAGTATCTGAGGGACTACAGCCCAGCCGGGCTTACCAGCTCACTACTGCCATCTCTGGTGGTTCAGTATACTGTCTAATAAAAGAACTAGTGTGTGTTTGTCTCCTAATTTTGAACCTGGCCGGTGGTCCCTCTCGGGATCATTCCCCGGGGGCGTGGTCATCTGCCACTGGTCCAAGGATCCACCCTCAACTCTCATATATAACTACAGATCTCAAACAGAGTGCTAACTACTATCTGATTGCTCCTCCCATCAGGCATCAGATCAATAACAGATTGCTAACTCCTAGCATCAGATCATGAACAGAGCATCAGATCAATAACAAATATATACAGTACATTGTTACAGTAAGATAGTCAATCAAGGTAGAAATAATGAGATGTGGGGAAGGGAGGGCTAGGGTGGGGGGGGGGGGAGGAACATTATTCTGGGAATGCCTGTTTGAAAAGCCAGGTTTTTCTTTTTTTTTTTTTTTGGGTGCATGGCTCTAGTCGAAGGTCCGGGGGCATGGTGTTCCAAAGGGTGGGTCCTGCAATCTAAAAGACTCGCTCTTTCGTGGAGTTAAGGTGGATGGTTTTGGGGGATGGCGTATGTAGGGTCCCATGATATGCTATTCTGGTTCGGTGATTGGGAATATTTATTTATTTATTTATTTATTTATTTATTTATTTATTTAAAGTCTCTTCTATACCGATAGCCGTTCGCACATCGTATCGGTTTACATAAAACAAATAACTTTTGGGCAGAGCCCTTACAAGTAACAGACGTATACAATTAACAGGAAGTATGGATAATACTGAAAAGCATAACATGGAATAATAACATGGATAATACTGGATAATACATGGATAATACTGAAAAGCATAACATGGAAGAATAAGAATAAGAATATGGAAGCGAAGGGTGTTGTCGAGCCAGTGTATGTTGCAGTTGTGTATGGCTTTATGAACAATTGAAAGGCTCTTGTAGAGGATACGGAAGGATATGGGAAGCCAGTGGAGTTCTTTGAGGACTGGGGTGATGTGGTCTGATTTGTGGGTGTTTGTTAGTATTCTCTGGCAGTAGCGTTTTGCAGCATTTGGAGGGGTTTAAGGGTTGAGGTGGGGAGGCCTAGGAGTAAAGAATTACAGTAGTCGATTTTTGAGAAGATTGTGGCTTGAAGGACTGTGCGGAAATCATTGAAGTGGAGGAGTGGTTTCAGTTTTTTGAAGACATGCAGTTTGAAGTAACATTCTTTTAAGGTTGCATTGATAAATTGTATTAGGTTCAGCTGGTTATCAATGATGACGCCAAGGTTTCGTACATTTTGCCTTAAGGAGGTCGAGGGGGGGAGGGGATTGTTGACTGATGAGTATATTGTGTTATTGTGAGTTGAGATGATGATGAGTTCAGTTTTTGCTGTGTTAAGAGCAGGTTTGTTAAGATAGGTTGGTGAGAAGGCGGTTTATTGCATCTAAGCAGTTTTCCCAAGTCTTGAGGGACTTGGAAAGGGATTCTTGGATAGGAATGAGGATTTGGACATCGTCTGCATAGATATAGTGGGGGAGGCCAAGGTCTGAAAGGAGTTGGCAGAGAGGCAGGAGGTTTATGTTGAAGAGGTTGGATGAGAGGGAGGATCCTTGGGGGATGCCATTGTTGAGTTGAGTGGGTGTAGATTCGGAGTTTCCAATCTTAACTATGTAGTGTCTGTCTTCAAGATAGGACTTGAACCAGTGTAGGGCTGTACCTGAGATGCCGATTTCTGTTAGGTGGCTGATTAGGATGTTGTGGTTAATGGTATCAAATGCAGAGGAGACGTCAAGTAGGGCGAGTATGTAGGAGTAGCCATGGTCTAGTCCTTTAAGGAGGGTGTCTGTAAGGGAGAGCAGGAGGGTTTCTGTACTAAAGAACTTACGAAAACCGAATTGGGAGGAGAATAAGATGTTGTGGTTTTCTAAGTGGTCTGTGAGTTGGGTGTTGATGACTTTTTCCATGACTTTGGCCAGGAAGGGGAGGTTGGATATGGGCCGATAGTGGATGAGTCAGCGGGGCCAAGGTTAGGTTTTTTAAGGATAGGTTTAACTACAGCCTGTTTTAAGGATTCAGGGACTTTACCAAGGGAGAGTGAGCAGTTGATTATCTCAGCCAGGGGTTTGGTGATGATACTTGGAATAGATAGTAGGGCTTTGGTAGGGATCATGTCGGATGGGTGTGAGGAGGGCCTTAGTTTCTTCAGGATGGATTCAACTGCTGAGGTGGATGTTGTGTCAAGAGAGTCTAAGATGGCATTAGGGTTCGTAATGGGAGAATGTGATAGGGGAGTGGGTATGGGGAAACGTAGCAGTATTTTCGTGATTTTATCATGGAAGAATCGGGCGAGTTCTTTACATTTGGTTTTGGAGTCCTCATTGGTGATGGGGAGGGGGTGACGTTTTGGTGGGTGCAACTACAGTTTTGGTGAGTGCAGCTACAGTTTCTCACTCAAAATTTTATAATTTTGAGTTTTCCAGGAGAAACAACCTCTCTATTTGTCCTCTTTATTCAGACTCTCAACAGTCTCTCTCTCAACTGTAACAGAACTGTAAACTCTGTTATCTCACTGTGTATTCATACCCCAAAATCACAGGTCGTCCACAGTCAAATGTATTCTTGTCACAGGTCCCAATACCCTTCCCCCATGTAAGGACAGTTGGCAAACTCCATTTATAATTTTGGTTGATCCTAAAATCATCCAAAACCATTTTAGGAGCAATTTTCATTACTTCCCTGGTGCTCTTCTACTGGCTGACAGCACGAGTTAGCAGCCACAAGGCCTCCTCCTGCTTCTAACTGCTGTCAGCTAAAATTCATTTTTATTCATTAAAATGAAAATTCATTTTTATTTTTTTCGTTCATCACCAAAAATTACAATTATAAAGCTAGTATTGTATTCAAAACTGATTTAAAGAGAGTTAGACATGATTTATAACATTTACCAATTAATATTGTTTACAAACTATGGGCCTCATTTTCCAAAGATTTACCGCGTGCGATACGGCTGTACCGCCTGCGCTAACTTCGCGAACCGCGATAACAAGCATATATCGCGGTTCGCGAATGCAAATATGGAATAATGTATTCAGGGGGCGGAGTTGGGGCGGGGCAAATGTAAAGTAGGGAGGAGGTATCGCGTGGCGCGAAACCCGCGGCGGTGTTAGCGCGGCTCCTAACGCGGCCAATAACTACAACCCTTTCAAATGCGATACAGTCTATCGCGGCGCACAGCGCGTAGCGCGCTAATAGCGCGTTGAACGAAAATTTTCCAAACCAATCCCCATAGACCGACAAATGTAGAGCTGGCCAATAAAAAGGCCTGTTCTTAGTAGGTGAATCTGCTCCACACATTCACAGTGTATGGGGCAGGTGCACGCCATGGCTGACCAGGCCCAACGCAGACGCAGACGCCAGGACTTTGGTCGACGTCGCCATCGTTACAGGCATCGGATCCATCTGCCACGAACCTCATTGCTGGGAATGCCAGAGGATGTAGTCATCAGCAGATATCGCCTCAGCACTCGTGCCATCATGGAACTATATGGAGACATACGAGGTGCCCTTGAGGCCCAAACCCGAAGGAGCCGTGCCATCCCCGGGCTGACCAAACTCTTGGCCGCCCTGCATTTCACAGCAAGTGGCTCCTTCCAATCCACGGTAGCTGTTGTGGGTGGCATGTCACAGAGCACCTTTTCCCGGTGTCTGCACCAGGTCATTGCAGCTGTTATGGACCGCATGCCTCGCTACATAGCATTCCCACGCAACAGACAGGACCTGATGGACCTCAAGCGTGGTTTCTATGCTGTTGCCCGCTTTCCGAATGTCATTGGAGCTATTGACTGCACCCATGTGGCCATCGTTCCACCCCGTGAGACGGAGGCAGCCTACCGCAACAGGAAGCAGTTCCACTCCCTCAACGTGCAAGTGGTGTGTGATGCTGGAATGCGGATCCTCTCGGTGATGCCCAGATTCCCGGGGTCAGCGCACGATGCCTTCGTACTCAGGCAATCAGCTCTGTTTCGCAAATTCGAAGATGGCCTGTATGGCGATGGTTGGCTTGTAGGTAAGATCCATATTAACATACATATAACATTTTTGCAAGGGTCATCTCTGTAATGGCACACAAAGGTGATGTAGACGCCTGTTGTGATGGAGTCACAGGTCACCATCACAACAGACCTGAGTGGGACATTGTGTTACTGAAAGTGGTGTAATGGCTCAGGCACCCAACCATGTACCATTGGCTGCCAAGCACAAACTATGCAGTATGCCTTGTATGTGGCATGGCTTGCTCACCTCACTGCACAGGTGGACAGCCTACACATATTGGGTGTAGCCATGGCTACTGGCAGTGTGCAAGATGAATTGAGACCTGTCATGTGAGAGCAGCTCACATCCACAGGTGTTAGTGAGCCCCTGACGTTCCTGAGACCTTGCATGAACATCTCTACTCAGTTGTGCACATTGAGGGGCAGCCAGTTGACACCATGTATGTTGTTGGGTAGGCATACCGACAGAGAAGGTGTACCTGAGCACATATGTCAGTACACAATGCCTGGAGTGCATACTGCATATGATTTAGACACCGGGATGTCAGGACAGTGGTGTAATGCACCAACTGCATACACAGAGCTGACATACATCTCACTGTTTAGGGGCCCTTCACGTGCTATAACGCCTAATAGCCACACACCAGCTGTGTGCCAAAGCAATCCTGACACGACACACATAAGGTGTAGGGAAACAGGAATGGGCTGCCTCGTGCCATCCGGTTCAACTGTATGTATTGAGCACATACACCCATGGGACAGAAACATAAGTATGTGTAATCTGTTCCCTATGTCATTGCTACAGGAGACGCAGCCTATGGATGCAGGCCCTGGCTGATGACCCCGATCCCCCAGCCTGCCACAGCACAACAGCTGGCCTATAATCGGTCCTTAACTGCTACCCGCATGGTCATCGAACGTACCATCGGCCTCTTGAAGAGCCGCTTCCGATGTTTGGACAAGAGTGGGGGAGCCCTACTGTATGCCCCCCCCCCCCCAAGGTTGCTCAAATAATCCTGCTTTGCTGTGTGTTCCATAATGTGGCTCTTCGCCATGGAATACCTGTGGCTATAGCTCCAGACCTCAGACCTGATCCCCCATGTGCGCGTGCACGACGGCATGACAACACACTCAGGGGCAGCCAGGTTCGCCAACACCTTATACAGACACACTTTTAAGGTTGGCCTGGGGCAGACCCCTGCCCCAGATGGCCTGTTTGCCCATCGATGGGTTAGGACATAGGTTAGTGTGCAGAGCTCCTGTCAGTCTGCTACGTGCTTCACCTGCTATGTGTGTCCACCCAATAACTGTGTGGGGTGCTGGCCTGCCACAGAGGATGTAGGCCATAATAGGGTGGGGAAGCGCTGCCTCAAGCCTCTGCTGAGGTGCTGTATGTGTGATACCTATTCTGTGCCATTGGGCTGAGCACGTGCTACATACTCTGGGTTGCTGTGCAGTGCACTTCTGCCATCCAAGGTGTACCACACACCTGTGTCATTCCAGATATGGCACACATTATCTGATGGAGTTACTCAGCAACACAGTGCACCTCAGCAGCAAGGAAGAGCTACCTGGCCATGCATGCTCCTGGAAGCAGCACACACACATGCTGTCAGACCCCTCATGATATAGATGGCCCCTGTTGGGACACACAGCCACCATTTAATGCAGGCCGGACATACTCCTGTCATGACATCTCACCTGAAGAGTGTCAGCAGTGCTGGCTGCACGGAGCTGTGGGCTGGGGCTACCCAGCCACCTTACGCATGTTTGGCTACAAAGGTGATGGCCTGACTGTTGGCATGTGATGGGGAGGACAGCGTGTCAGGCAGGGTGAGAAATTAATGGCTGACCCTATCATCTATGGAGACGCCAGACATGGCTGTTCATGCAGGCTTGTCCATAACTCCACTATTATTTAACTCCTAACAGTCAACACACCTCACCATAAATATGACTATTAGCCACCTCTTACAATGTGATTATATATACTTATCTTGTTTTCCTTTTCATATGTTGCCTTCTTACTCCATATTCTATATTCCGCTGTTACATGTAACAGCTTTTTCAGCACTATTGTTCAAGTGTAAGCTTATTTTGCACTCCTGTGTCATGTGAACCAGCATGATGGGACTATTGTCAGGAATGTTGGGATATAACAAACTGAAATAAATAATTACAATAAATAAAGGATTCCCCATACTGGAAGCATGTGTGGCTCATAAAGTATGTAGGATACAGTGGCCTGTCGCCCTCATACTGTACGGTATAATGGTACACAGGGCAGGAAGGTGACCGATTGGGCTGAGGATTGGTCTGCGCTCTGACCATAACCATGCCTCCCCCCCAGTCTGGCCACAAGATATGCAAACCCATCCCACCCAGCTTGTGTGACTGGGACAGGTTGCTGTGTTGCCACTATCTGACAATGATGGTGTTGCCCACTGCAGCACCCCATACCAGGATGGCATCTCGGGGTACAGGTGGTACCTAGGCTCTGCATTACACACACCCCCCCCCCCCCCTCACCACCATCCACTCTTGCTTTGGCCCTCAAGCATGATCCCATGCAGATGTACACCTGGAGCCTACAGGTACTGGACCTTATGAGGGTGCACCCGTCTGGCAGCATGTGACCTGGCTGCACCCAGCGATGTCTTCCACAAGGGTATATAAGGAGGGCCAACGGTGCCATCAGCCCCTGCCATGGCTGCTCACAGTGTTCAAATACCTCACACTTGGCCAAGCACATGTGCATCCTTAACAATTGTGCTACCTGCTGCACCACAGTTGTATGGTCCTGGTTTCCACTAGCTGGGTATGCAGACATTGAACAGGCTGCACGGTATATGCTGTATGTTCTGACATGGCTACCTGTTCTTAATGAGGTGGAATGTGTCAGTGAAGCAAGATGTGCCTAAGGGCGCTGACAAATACCATCACAGTGTTCATTGTTGCACTTGGCCTCTGCCTCAGTGCATACACAGGCCACACAGTGCCATGGACATGGAGGCAACACTGTACACCATGTATGGCAAGCGTTCGACAGGTGACAGCTTCCTGATGTCCACGTACAGTGGACAACCATCAGTCATGGTTTGTGTCCTCCATGGCTGCACCAACAGAGTCCTTAGTAATGCCATGAGTACAGAAGTGTGTGACACCCAGTGATACAGATCTTCATTATAATCTACTGAATTAGAACAGGCCAACAATCATTCACATGCTGCAGAACCCCAGTGTACCTCCCTCCCTACAGGTGTGCTGGTCAGTCAGACGGTGACAGCTAACCAATGTGGCACACACATCATTATCAGCAGAACATTACTGTTTCCACATGCTGAATGACCTGTGGCACTGCCTGACAGGCCATATGTGTAGGAGACCCCTTTACCTTGCTTCCCAAGTATGTAGTGCACAGGAGCTGGTGCACAGTGGTGGTACCAGTACTGCTAACTGCGCTGTGTGCAGGCATATAGGGAATAAGGGCCACACATGGACCTACATGTCCCTCCGCGTGACATAGCTGCACCCATATTGGTACGTTGGGAGGGTAGGCGTCCCATCCACATTATGTCCCTCAAAAAAGTCTTGCAGGTACAGGAGCTACACGACAGGGTTTGTGGCACAATGGGTGTGAGGTGGCTACATAACATGATGGTGACACAGGTCACACAGTCTGTGTTAAATGTCTGCTGAAAATGATGTGTGAGCAACATTGTTCACCTGTAACTGTCGCAATTGCACATCTGTAGGAAGGAAAGTCCACTGGGGTTCTGCAGCATGTGAATGATTGTTGCACTGTTGAGGGACAGTTATGTCTAACAAATATCTGTCACAACTGACCGATACCTGTGACTGCCCTGTACTGGTTAGCCAATCAACATGCCCTATCACCAAGGACAGTCCACCTTGGTGAGTGGCTGGCATATGTGTGTGTAGTGACCTTACATATGTGAAGACAATGTAGGACTGTGGACCACACAGTGTGGGCCATCAGATGGTGGGCCATGTCCACCATTGGAACAGGTAATGGAGGAGCCATGCACACCCCACAGCTAGGAGATGGCACCAGAGGGATGTGTGCCACTATGGATGGGGACCCCTTGTTGTGATATCTGCACCTTTCAGACCCACAAAATCCTACATGGGTGAGTAACAGTGACTGCACAACAGCAGTCACCACATCAGTGTGCACATGGACACCCGCTAAACACACTTAAGGGCTGTTAACCATGTGTTACACTGTGTGCACCCTGTACACAGGTATGACATGTTGCCATTAATATTGTCCCCTCTCTGTACAACTAACAGCCCACTTAGCTGGCTGCTGACAGTCTGTGCAACTGCTGTAATACACAGCATGCAGATAGCCACATTACCTTTCCCCTCCCACACTTGTCAGGGGCCCACAACCTTAATGCTATAAGCGTGCCCATAGGATGGCGTTCCTGGCACACAACCATGCTGCCATGGTGGGGATGCACAACGATATATGGGATTGCACACGGTACATGCTTCGCATGTACAGCTGGAAAGGCCTACACAGTATTGTATGCCAATGGTGCCTGGAAATTAAGAGTGTGCATGCCCTACCACTATCATGGATGTCGTGCATGCCAACCTCTCGGTCAGTCACCCAGCAGTGCTGGATGCTATCATCCAGTTACCTGCATAGGTGAGAGACCATCTAGGAAGCAAAGTTGGCTAGTACCTTAGCATCAGTTCGCCTTACTTACATGGTGTGGGTCATGCACAGATAGGTACCATACTGAACCCTGCTCAGATATCCATGTCTGGCCTCCTCACCAACATCAGTGCATGACATGAGCAGTGCTATTGCAAGACATAGCTGCCCACCTCTTCCCCTTTCCTCACAGATCAGGAGTGCTGGCATACATCAGCAGACTCCATTACTGTGCATTCCCTGTACTGAGGAACAATACCTCTTCTACTGTCAGGGACATGTCTGGTACTGCCCTATGTTTGACTCTGTAAGGTATGTGGCAGACAGGTGCACATGTAGCAATAGTGACCCTCAGCCAGGGGACAGTTTGGACACTCTGTATTGCTGCAATGTGGGATACAGCATGCAAGGTGTGGCGGGGGGACACCAACAGCACATTAGGAACATAACAACGACACAATAGGTGGCAGGTTAAACAGGATATTTATTCCTGACAACATTCAGCAGGGTATAGTCAAGTATTATGTGAGCAGTAACAGCATACAATTGATGTTCCTAGGTATTCATTATCTGCAAGTACTAGATAGCTAATGGATCCAAAGGGATCCAAATCCGGACTACATCACTCCACCATCAGCAGTATTCACACATATGCAGGTAGTGGGTGTTATCAGTACTGGCAAAGCATGATTACCTAGGAACAGGAAGTGGCACCCCAATAGCTTGGATACTGTAATACATAGATTACCGCTGGTAGGTATACAATGAGTAGACAGGCATAGGCCCCAGGCAGTCCATGTTGAAAGAGTGCACTGACAGAGGACAGCCTGACAGGCCAGCCAGCAGAGTGAAAGTCCAGGCCCCAGGCAGTCCATGTTGAAAGAGTGCACTGAAAGAGGACAGCCTGACAGGCCAGCCAGCAGAGTGAAAGTCCAGGCCCCAGGCAGTCCATGTTGAAAGAGTGCACTGAAAGAGGACAGCCAGCAGAGTGAAAATCCAGGCCCCAGGCAGTCCATGTTGAAAGAGTGCACTGAAAGAGGACAGCCTGACAGGCCAGCCAGCAGAGTGAAAGTCCAGGCCCCAGGCAGTCCATGTTGAAAGAGAGCACTGAAAGAGGACAGTCTGACAGGCCAGCCAGCAGAGTGAAAGTCCAGACCCCAGGCAGTCCATGTTGAAAGAGTGCACTGAAAGAGGACAGCCTGACAGGCCAGCCAGCAGAGTGAAAGTCCAGGCCCCAGGCAGTCCATGTTGAAAGAGAGCACTGAAAGAGGACAGTCTGACAGGCCAGCCAGCAGACAAGGTACCCAGCGGTTCAGCATGTAGGCAGCAGGCAAACACATGAAGGTTCAGGCTACAGCAGTGAAGGGTCAGGACCAGACAGCAGCAGCAGCAGGCGGAGGACACAGCAGCAGCAGAAGCAGGCGGAGACCCAGGAGGACACAGCAGCAGCAGCAGCAGCAGGCGGAGACCCAGGAGGACACAGCAGCAGCAGCAGCAGCAGGAGGAGGCTCAGGAGGACACAGCAGCAGCAGGAGGAGGCTCAGGAGGACACAGCAGCAGCAGCAGCAGGCGGAGGCCCAGGAGGACACAGCAGCACATGGCGTTTGGAGACATGAGGCACAGATTGCACCACACAACCAGCATTAACATGCCGTCAGCAGACCGGTCATCCTACAGCACACTGCCAGATTGTGCAGCTCTTGAAACAGAAGGTGGCAGACAGCAGAGTGGCACAGCGGATGGCGGTGGAACAGGTGAGCAGGTGGGTGGGAGCTTTGCATGGTCCGTCCCCCTCCATCTCGACGGCACTGCCCCTCTGTAGGGAGCAGCCAGCAGGACATCCTCTTCCATCTCGACGGCACTGCCCCTCTGTAGGGAGCAGCCAGCAGGACATCCTCTTCCATCTCGACGGCACTGCCCCTCTGTAGGGAGCAGCCAGCAGGACATCCTCTTCCATCTCGACGGCACTGCCCCTCTGTAGGGAGCAGCCAGCAGGACATCCTCTTCCATCTCGACGGCACTGCCCCTCTGTGGGGAGCAGCCAGCAGGACATCTTATTCCATCTCGACGGCACTGCCCCTCTGTGGGGAGCAGCCAGCAGGACATCCTCTTCCATCTCGACGGCACTGCCCCTCTGTAGGGAGCAGCCAGCAGGACATCTTATTCCATCTCGACGGCACTGCCCCTCTGTAGGGAGCAGCCAGCAGGACATCTTATTCCATCTCGACGGCACTGCCCCTCTGTAGGGAGCAGCCAGCAGGACATCCTCTTCCATCTCGACGGCACTGCCCCTCTGTAGGGAGCAGCCAGCAGGACATCTTATTCCATCTCGACGGCACTGCCCCTCTGTAGGGAGCAGCCAGCAGGACATCTTATTCCATCTCGACGGCACTGCCCCTCTGTAGGGAGCAGCCAGCAGGACATCTTATTCCATCTCGACGGCACTGCCCCTCTGTAGGGAGCAGCCAGCAGGACATCTTATTCCATCTCGACGGCACTGCCCCTCTGTAGGGAGCAGCCAGCAGGACATCTTATTCCATCTCGACGGCACTGCCCCTCTGTAGGGAGCAGCCAGCAGGACATCTTATTCCATCTCGACGGCACTGCCCCTCTGTAGGGAGCAGCCAGCAGGACATCTTATTCCATCTCGACGGCACTGCCCCTCTGTGGGGGTGTGCATCACAGTGTTGATTGGGTGTACCTGCCCATACCCCATTTATGGGCATGTTGGTCCCCTCAGGGCCCCTTGCCACGTCCAGATGGTCCACTGGGTGGTGGCAGCTTCTTCGGTGGACGGCCCCTGCGGCCTCGGGACACTGAGGGACTTGGCTGGGGCGTTGAGGTTGCCGATGAGGATGCCTGCACGTCCGGCAGCCGCTGCAGAATCTGCATCATGATGGTGCTGAGCGTGCCTATTGCTGCAGAGAGGCTGCTCCCTACATTTGTCAGCGCTGCTGTCAGTAGGTGGAGGTCTTGCCTCTGCTGCCTCCATGCTCGCCTCAGGGCACGTATCTCCACCACCACCTGTTGCACCGTTGTGTCAGCCACTGGTTCCACCTGGGGTTGCAGAGGTGGCGCTGCTGGCGGTTCCTCCGGGCCAGGGGGATGTCCCATGACCATTGCTGGCCCAGCTTCCAGTGCAGGGCTGACTGGGGACATCACTGGTGTGTCCGGGATGGGTGGGGTACCCACTGAGCTCCCCGGGATGGCTGCCCGCAGAGGAGTGTGAGGGTGGCCCCACGCAAACTCCTCAAAGGCCTCGGTCAGGGTATAGGGGCTGCCTGGGGGTGGCATTGTAGCCTGCACCACCTCCTCCTCCTGCTCCTCCTCCTCCTCTGACCACTGTGTCTCCTCGTCCATGTAGAATGGCCTCGTCAGCATGGGCGGCCGCCTGAGCCCTGGTGGATCCCTGCTTGTGCCTGGGCCCTCCCAGCTGTCATCAGAGGGCTGCTGCCTGGGACCAGATGGCTCTGTAGGAAGATTGGGGAGAAAGAGGATATACTGCATCAGTAACACAGCTGTTATATTACTGTGATGTCACACAGGGGCAGCTAATGTAAAACCAACATGTCATTCTGCATATACAGTACAGTTGAGTCCTTTGAGACATTCCTCATGGCATGGGTGGTGGGGGCTGAGGCCTGAGGCCTGGCCCTCATGGAGACAGTGACCTGTTGCCAGCATGCCTTGCACCCTGCTGCCTGCCCCTTGCTGACTGGGGGAGGGGGGCTGGGCCCAGAAGCCTGGCCTGTGCACAGGCCAGGCTTCTGGGCCCAGCTCACTGTGTCAGTTAGGGCCTGGCCCTCATGGAGACAGTGACCTGTTGCCAGCATGCCTTGCACCCTGCTGCCTGCCCCTTGCTGACTGGGGGAGGGGGGGCCACTACAGTTCTGCAGAGCACATGGGTAACAGAAACTGAAACCTGGCCTAAACATTGTGTCACGACCGTTCACGGGGGGGGGGGGGGGGGCCCAGAGGGCAGCTTACCATCTTCGAGGTGGGATGTATCCAGGTGGGGATGCAATCCCTCGAAGACATCTGGTCCCAGACGCTCCATCAGTTGCTGCTCCATTGGTGTGAACCGGATGGGGCATGGGGACCGTCCGCCTGTGGCCTTCAGGTACTGGTTCCTGTCAGTGATGCGGGTCTTTAGCTGGGCCTTAATGTCGCGGTAGCGGTGGGCCACCTGCTCCCCGGTGTGAGGGATGCCGCTCTCCCGCTGTATGTGCCCAGCTATGCTGGACCAGATCTCGGCCTTTGCTGCCTTGCTGGTCCTCACCGACAGGTTCCCAAACAGCCGCGCATAGTGGCGCAGGACACCCTCGATGAGCAGGTCATTGTCCTCCTGGCTGAACCTGAGGGCACGCTGCCTGACCCTGGCCTGGCTGCCTGGTTGGGGTGCCACTTCCGGAGGGTTTTCCTCCCTGTCCTCTCTCTCCACCCCCCCAGGTTCCCCACTCCCTTCCTCCCCCCCCCACCTGACCCTGCACTTCCCACTCCCTTTCCCTCTGCCCTGCCTGTCTAGCCCTACCTCTTCCCGCCATCCTATCCTGCCTCACCCCATCCCCCTCCCCCTCCCTCCTATCTCTTCCCTCCTGCCTATCTCTCCCACTACCCCTGTCCCTGTCCCTGCTCCTACTCCTCAGTCCCCTACGTCCCTCCTCCCTCCCCCTCCCCATCCCCCTCCCCCTCCCCCTACTCTCAACACCCCTCTTCTCTCCTCTCCTGCCACTCCTCTCACGCTCCATCCTCCTCTCTCCTCCTCACCACCACCAACACCACCACCACCACCACACTCCTCTCTCCTCCTCCTCACCACCACCACCACCAACACACTCCTCTCTCCTCCTCCTCACCACCACCACCACCAACACACTCCTCTCTCCTCCTCCTCCTCCTCACCACCACCAACACACTCCTCTCTCCTCCTCCTCCTCCTCACCACCACCACCACCAACACACTCCTCCTCCTCCTCCTCCTCCTCCTCCCCCTCCTCCACACAGATGGACAAACAGTTGACTGACAAACTTGCACTCAAACACAGATTACAAAAGACACAAGGTAAAGGGAAACAAATTAGAACAGAAACACAGGACACCGCACTCAGTATTCAATTCTCTAAACCACTTCTCTATACCACCACCTACCTTCTCTATCCAACACTCCTTCCAAACCCTCAAAGGAGGAGGGGCAGGAAGTCAGTTTTTATACCAGACACATTATCGCGGGACGCGGTATTTGGTTTCATTTTGTATCGCGTACCGCGGCAACGGCGCGCTACGCGATAATATTTTGTACTTTTCTTCGCATACTGCGATATTTGTTTCGCCGCACGCGAACCCATTTCGCCGCACGCGATGGTAGCGCGTGCAGCGAACGTTTCGTGAACCACGAAAAAACACCTATTTGCATGGGCCACGCCCCCGATTTTTATCGCACGCGGTAACAATGCGTTACCACTGTGATAATGGAAAATGAGGCCCTATGTTACCGAGCCATTATGGCACCTGCGTAAATTGATATACTATAGCATCATTATTTTTATGTGCCTTACTGTAAACCGTTGTGATGGTATCCATCTTAACGGTATAGAAAAGAGTTAAAATAAATAAAATAAATAAATTCAGATTAGCTATGGGGGAACACAAACTGTAGTAGACCCTTGGTGTTTTTGCCTACTTTTTCACTGTTTAGCTCTTTTCTGTGTAACATCATCAGTTTTAAAATATATTCCCCCAGAGGGAGCTTGCCCAGGGCTTCTCTCTGCGTTATGATCCCTTTTAGAATCACATAACCAGTGTCTAGTGGTTCCAGGTTGCCCTGGAGATCTTAAAATATCTTTCAAACCATATTTAGCAGCAGCAGGAGCTTCCCACAGCTCCTCGCTGCTTTATATGCCTTCATTTTACTTTTAGTTTAATTCCGTGGAGGTCCATATTCAATGTCACATAACCGGATACGTTCCAACTTATCCGGCTAAGTGGTGCATTTTAAATATTTGGTCATGGTCAGTGGCCGCCACTTAAGCCAGATTTATCTGACTAAGTGGTGGGAGGAGGATGGGCATAATGGAGAGGAGTTTAGTTAGCTAGATAAGATATCCAGTTAACTGTGATATTCAGACCTGCCCTAAAAAAATCCAGACAAACTTATCCAGCTAACTTTAGGATAGCCAGATATATTCATTGGCGCGGCTGTGCTGCCGAATATATAGGCTACGTTAGCCAGAAAAATGTATCCAGGTAACTTGCTGAGCCATACGGCAATTGGTGCCTAATGTCAGAGCCATGAACCTGGTCATACTTCCATGTTCATGGGAGTCTTTAAAATGTCTCCCAGACCTCTGTACTATGCAGAGGGAGCTTGTGCAAGGTTCTCCTCCCTTTACTTTATCTCCAGTTAACCTTTAAAACTCCCTAGTGGCTAGTGGTGGTGGCGTGAACCTGATGACAGGTAGCCTACATCAGCACAGCAGCAGCAGCAATGGTGGGAGGCTTGAGGAGCCCCCCGCCCCCAACTTCCTATCTCTTGATTCAGCAGTGGGAGGCAGCCAAAGGTCCACCCACTGATTAGCTCTGCCTCCTTCTCCCCTCTGCTACTGGCCCTCCCACAGCTTCAGGCCATGGCACAAATATAACCTCCCCCATCCCCCACCCCCCAAAAAAAATGTCTGTGGTTCCTCTTGAGCCAGACAGAGCAGCACCTTTCCTGCTCCAGTTTTTCAGCATGGCCCCTGGCACCAACATCAGGGCCATCTGAGCTCTAATAGCCCCAGCTCTTGCCCACCAGCCAACCAGGTGCCAGCTCCTACCATGGCTGTACCAGTGCAGGGCACCGCCAGGGACATCTGGGCCTTCATGCCCCAACAAGTAAATCTTTTTTTAAAATTTTTATTTTACACATACTTGCAATTATTGATCTGGAAAGGGAGCAATGATCGAGGTGTTCAAATCTACAGATTCTAAAAAAAAAAAAAAAAAAAGTATTCAAAATACTCCCATGAGCAGACCATGCAAGACTGGGGTATGAGACATCTAAATGGCAGTTGAAATGACCCCTTATTATATTTTCACAATACTGGGTTCCATTTTAGGAGTTACCACTCAGAAAAAGGACCATGGCGGCAGTTTGGACGATAAGCTGAAATCCTCAGCTCAGGCTGTGATAGTACTGCCATTGTGCAGATTCCAAGATCGATTCCCTTCTCAGGTCTTCAGCACCCTGGATCAGCGGGGATGCTGCAGAGGCAGCATCTAGAGCCCCTGGGGATGGGGAGGTAGTCTTGGTCATCAATGAGGATGCTACCTACTAGTTAGATTTCGAGCCCATGATGCATGGATTTTGAAGAAGCCCTGTTGCATGGCTTCCAGCCTCAGCATTATTGCTTCAATGACCAGACAAGATCAAAGTGCCAGTTTCCCAACACTGGTTTTGAATAGGAGAAAGGAAAAAATTACTGTGAAAACAAAACAAAAAAAAATCCTCATTTCAGTATACAGCAGCAGTCAAAAAAGTGAACTATTTTAGGAGTAATCAGAAAGGGGGTGAGGGTGGGAGGGAGGGGGGGGGAGGTAATTTCAGAAATAAGTGAAGGGCAGAGAGCACCTGCTGGCCTAGGCGGCTACTGTTATTTGGGCGTGTCATATGCCTTTCTAGTTGTAGTTCCCTCATTGTGTGGGATTGATCTTTGTTTTGTTATGTTCCCTACTTGGCTGGTTGGTTGTGTTTTCTTGCCAATAAAAATTATTCTGAAAAAAAAGAAAGGAATTGATAATATCATAAGACCTCTGTATAGATATATGGTACAAGCACACCAT
This sequence comes from Rhinatrema bivittatum, assembly GCF_901001135.1. Taxonomy (NCBI): domain Eukaryota; kingdom Metazoa; phylum Chordata; class Amphibia; order Gymnophiona; family Rhinatrematidae; genus Rhinatrema; species Rhinatrema bivittatum. The sequence goes on from NC_042616.1 coordinate 173,966,245, forward strand.
GAGTACTGTGTGCAGTTCTAGTCATCCCATCTCAAAAAAGATATAGCAGGGCTAGAAAAGGTGCATACAAGGGTATCAAAAATGACAAAGGTATGAAATGGCTCCCTTATGTAGAAAGGCTTAATAGGTGATGAGAATATGCTTGGATGGCTGCAAATGAAGGCTCATGGTTCCAGATCTAAGCCCACAGCAGCATACAGAAACTGCTGGGCCAAAAGACAAAGAAACTGATCAAGTGATAGACATTAGACAACAGACAATAATGATACATGGATTTCAAGTTGAGGAAGGAAGAGCTATCAGTGGTTTCCCACAGGAATCCATTATGGGGGCTGGTCATGTTCAATATTTTTTATGAGCAATATTGCAGAAGGGTTAGTAGGAAAAGGTTATCTGTTTTCAGATGACACTAAGATTTGCAATAGAGTGGAGTCTTGATGGAGTAGACTAAATGAGGAATGATTTAAGGAAGCTCAAAGAGTGATCCAAGTAATTGGCAGCTAAGACTGGGATGCAGAAATCCAAGGGCATAGCATGTGATAGAGTGAAGTACTTTGCCCACCTGATGAGATCATGGTAGAGTAGGAACTGGATGACCCAAGGGAACTGTTACAACATTACAGAGCCTTTAACTTTAAGGACACCATTTCAAATCCAGCTTAGATTAATTGGGACTTTAAATGAAAAGGTGGCATATGTGCAATGAGTTGGAGATCTCAGACCTGTTCCAGGGGGCATAACAGGAGAGTTCACATTGCACATCCTGTCAAATTCCTTTAAATTTGTGAATTCTGCTCACACCTTGTCACTGGTTTGTGATATGATCTCCCTCTCCTCGTGTCTTTAAGGTAGCAAAAAGAAGGTGGTAACCAAAGTCAGAGGAATATGCATAGGAAGAAGAATAACCAGTAGAAAGAAAGAGATGACAGTGACTCTGTTCAGATCATTGGTGACACTTCATCTGGAGAGTTGTATCCAGTTCTGGAGGACGTACCTCCAAAAGGATATAGACGCATAAAAGAAATGCCAAAATGGTACAAAGTCTGCATCAAGAGTCCTATGCAATGACTTAAAGACCTAACTATGCATACCTCAGATAGAGAAGGGAAATTTGATAAAAGGCATTTAAATATCTCAACGATATATATAATACTAGCCGTTAAGCCCGTAACAATGGGCTACATTTAAAAAAAAAAATTTTGGTCCATTTCCTTTCCACTCATTTTCCTTCCCACTCCCTCCCACCTCTATTCTCCCTCCCTCCTCTAGTCTCCCTCCCTCTCAACTTCCCCCTCTAGTCTCCCTCCCTCTCACCTCCCTCCTCTAGTCTTCTTCCCTCTCTCCTTCCCCCTCCCCTCACTCACCCCCCTCCCCTCACCCTCTCCTCCCCCCCTCCCTCTCCCCTCCCCTCACTCTCTCCCTCCCCCTCCCCTCACTCTCTCCTCCCCTCCCCTCCCCTCACCTCACTCTCTCCTCCCTCCCCCCTCCCCTCAGTCACTCCCCCTCTCTCAACCCTCTCCCCTTTCAGCTCATCCACAACCCGTAGACGGAAGATCTCCAGGGGGGTCCCCTCCCTCCCTCCCTCGCGCATGCCGCCGCTGCCGCTACTGCTCCTCCCAGCGCCATTTTTTTTTCAGGCACACTCCACTCTGACCGACGTGCTCACCCGCGCATGCGCGGTAGAGCTGCTCTCTACTGCGCATTTGTGGGCCGTCAGAGCCCATTTATAAGGTAGATAAGAAAATCAAACCTTTTCTAATGCATAGGATGTCCTAGAACAAGGTGTTATGATATGAAGCTTCAGTGTGGTGAAATAAACCAGACACACAGACAAGTGATTTTGGTAAACTGGGTTAGGGTCTAAAATGCTTGTTGATGGAGCAAACATATTTTATAGTATAAAATACTGATAGCAGAGAGATAGCAGAATTGCAGGTAAGACAAGCAGAATCTGTAAAGCACACAGAACACCTTTAATAGGGGCAGATGCAATTTGGTGCGCTGAGCCGAGCGCACTCTTAACGTGCAGTTGGACGCGGGTAGAATAGGCGCTAATCAATCCCCTAATGCAATAAGGGGATTAGCGCCTATTCAACGCGCATCTAACGCAGAGTGAATGCAATAGCGCTCTTCACATGCAAATGCATGTGAATGAGGCTATTAGGCATTCACTCCCGATGCAAAAAGGAAAATAGATGCGAGCATCAAAAAAAGAATAAAAAGAAAAGAAATAAAAGAAAAAAAATTGACGATCAGGCCCATCACAAAAACTGATGCCGGGTTTATCGGTGTATGGCAGTCACGAAAACCGTTTGGGTTCGCGTTAGCAAGGAAGCGCTAGGGTCGACTCCCTAATTTTAATATTGCATGGCGCCCCCCTTTGGCTTCTTGTGCAGAGGAAGAAGCCCCCCTCTACCCTTTTTTTTAACTTGAAGCAGCAGAACACCGTCAAACGCACAGTTTCTATACAACACGAGAACACAGCTGAGAACAATTCTTGTAATAACAGACTGCATTCAAAATACAGGTCTAACATGTACACATCTTACACCATTTAGGAGAGTGTGATTTACAGAAGGGCAGCAATTGGCAGAGCTGCACTTGTTTTGGGAACAGGATCTCGTGTTTGTTCTCTTGCTACTTCCCTAATCAAATTCACTCCTCTCAGCCAGAACAGAACTGGGCTGACTTTTTGCCAGAGCAACAGAGTGAGCGGAAGTAAAGGACTGGAGTTGTGCTTTATGTTTTTACCAGACAGGGAATCAAGGGACAAATCAATCAGCGCAGCCTGTTGAACTGGGTACAAAAATATCTCAAGCTTCTGCCTTTTGGGGAGAAATTTGAGAGTAGGCTAAATGGTCTCTCAGCAAAACTGAGCACTGATGAGAAAATACAGCAGCCAGCCGGTGTTTCTTTTACAGCTCTGGGAAGCACGACTTCAACAATATTGTTTGTCAGTGTACGTACTGTGCTACCTTATGTTTGCAAATGATGTACTGTAGCTGCCTGTTCCAGTTTTCTACCCAGGCAGACCCTGTCTGTAGAAATTGCAAGCAAATTTAATGTTTAAGCCAGTAAAGCCACCCTTTCTAAAGAGGCTCCACCAAAAGAAACTTTCAGTGAATAGTGGCTGAGTTTGTCTGGTTTCACGTTCAGTCCTGCCTACCTGTAAGTTGCAATTCACTCCTGCAGCTGATTACTCAAAACATCTTCAGTATCCTTCAAGACATTTTAATGCATTGGTTGCTAATGTTAACTAAATAATTGATAAGGTGTTATAGTTCATGAAATGTTAGCTGCTAACTTGACATGTGACTTAATGAAATGATTCACAGTACTAATTGTCATATTCTTAACAAGCTGCAGTCCCTGACATGCATTCCCAATCATATACTAGTTAGGAAATGGCTGTGTGATAAGTTGTAATTGAATTGTAAAGTCTCACACCTTATGCCTATCAAATGAAATCTTGATTTTCCATCTGGTACTCAAAACAGCAGTTTTCAAATCCTGCAGTACTAAAGACTTGCAAACTATCTTTCAGTTTTTAAATGAAAAAAAGCCAAGTATTATTGAATATTTTCTGGAACTTAAGAATATGGCTTGGATCAAAAGCAATTTTATGCTTATTTACAGAATAGACATATATTCACTCTTTGGATGTTAAAAATATGGAATTTTTATTAGAACTTTTCAACTTGAAAGACCAGACATAGCACACAATATCCTTGTATGCAAAATTACCGCATAAAGGAGCAGATCAGATATCTGTAGGCTATTTGTGTTACTTAGCTGGATAAATAGGGACTTATCTGGCTAAGTTGCAGCCGCTGAATATCATAAGTATTTATCTGGCTAAGCAGATAACCAGATATCGTGGAGGCAGGTAGTGGGTGGATCGAGGTGGGGCAACTTATCTGGTTATGTTAACTTTATAAGTTAGACCAGGTCTAAAGTTTCCTGGATCTAACTTATACGGCTAACTAAAGCATATCCAGTTGTATTCAGCCACATAGTCATGCTGCTGAATAACCTTCTAAGTTAGCCAGATAAGTTTTATCCGTATAACTTAGATAACCGTATATCTTTGAATATTTGGCCTATGACAATTTGCTAATAAATTGAAAACAAGAGAATAGATAATATACAGTTTCCAAACTGTTTTAAATGCATGAAAAACCCAATGTAAGTTCTTAAAGAGATTTTATCTTTAACAAAAGCATGCCTTTATGATAAAGATCTCCCAGACATATAAACACATTAAGTGCATAAAGATGTAGGAACACTAGGACATCACTTTAGATGTGTGATGCTATTCAAATGTTCTGGAAGAAAATATTACATTATATTCAATCTGTAACACCAGTATAGATGCTAAAGAAGGCAAATGTATTATTTTTGAAGAGCTAGGAAGACTCCCATTAAGAGACAAATTTACTAAGATATGGATATAGAAGGCATTTTTACTAGCTGATAAATCCATATTATAAAAATTAGCTGTTGGAGGAACCTTTTTTATTGACACAAGGGAAGAATGCTCTTCATCATTTATGTATTATGGAAAAATGTGCAGGGAAAATAGGATTGTTTAAAGACAAAAAGGCTTTTCATGATACATGTGTGAATCCCCCCTCTTTTTGGTGGATACTGGGAATGCAGAGATTCACAGCGTCTCAGGGCCACAAACTCTCTCTCACCATCCACAAGACTGGGGTGCTGGGGTTCTTCCAGCAAGGTGAGGCTAAATCTCCAACTCAAGGCACACAGTGGGAAACAGTCTCTCACTCTCCTTCTCTCAGTAGTGTACACATGGTTAGATTACCTGACTTCAGGATCATCTTCAGCACTCAGACACACTGGGCACTCTGGTGGGGTATTCCAACAGAAAACTTTACTCTAAGCAAAGAATTCTTCAAATAAATTCAACAGACAGTTTCCAACTAATCGTCACAAAAAATTCAAGTGCCCTTTGGTCTTAGTCTTGCTCCTCTGAATGAGTTTATTTTAGATGGCAGGCAGTGGGGGAACATGGGCCCATAGAGATGGGTACTGGGTTTTCCTGTCTACCTTGGTGTTTCCCAGGATCTTCCAAATATAGAATCCCAAACAAGATGGAAAGAAAAAGATAGAAGTCCATATTCAAAAATTAAAAAAAAAAAGACATCCATATTCAAAAGCATTTAGCCATCTAACTCTGAGGTTAGCCAGCTAAATAAATATTTGGGCACTTATCCAGCTAAGTTAGGGGCGTTCCAGGGGTGGTTAAGTTAGCTACTTAACTCCAATATTCAGAGTTTGGTCGGGCCAAAGAGCTGTCTAAAGTTAGGAGGCTATAGTTAGCCAGCTAACTTTAAGATAGTGCAGTTTCACTATTAAATATAACCTCTAAAGTTAGCCGGATAAGTTTTTCTGGCTAACTTTGCTAACTGGACTTTGTCTGAATATGGACCACATAATGTCTTTCTCATCCTCCCTATGGGGGCAGGAATGGTGACAGAAAATACCTCCCAAACAAAATAGAAAACAAAACCTTCTCAAAATCTCAGAATAATCCTCTATTAGAAGCAAGAACTGCTGCCCCTACACTCCCTTAGAATGTGAACCACTAATTCTCTTCCTTATGCCCTCCTCTAGGCTGGGTAACAGTCCTACTGAAGGCAGAAACAGGGTACCTCCTCAACCAATAACAGAAAAATCTTCCACAACTGCCACACAACAAGATCTTGTGTGTGTTATGATCGGCAGTCCACAGGCTGCCCCCATTGACAGCTGCTCTTATCTCCGGGCCCAGGCAGAGATGTGGCAGGATGCTACCAGTGCATGCGGCCAAACACCGAGCCAACCGCCACTTCTCAACGCAGCGAAATGTCAATCATGATTCCTGCACTCTGCACCCTCCCTAGGTTCGCACATCTCTGCCCCACATTTAAAAGGACCACAGTGGGAAAGACTCCTTGGCGTCTATCAATGATGTCAGCGCCTAAGCCCTACAAAAAAGCAGCACTCTAGTTCTTACTTGCCTCGGCGACAGATCATCTATTCTTATTAGTGAGAATTTCTCCAGAGTCTTGTCTTAGCTTATCTTCAGTTCCAGCATCTTGTCTTCAGTTTGACTTCTTCTGGTGTCTTCTCTCCTGCCTTTGCCTCATTCCTCTTGTTCTTCTCCTTGCCTGCCTGCCCTCACTATCCACGCCTTCTCTCCTCTGACGGATTCCTGGATTGACCTTGGATTGCTCCTAAATTCGCTTGACTGCTGCCTGCCACCGACCAATGCCTGCTTCTGGATACACTTAACCACTGCCTGCCATTGACCACTGACTACTTACAACCCTGCCATCCAAGGACCTCCACTTCAACGTTCTGCTGAGTCTCCACCTAAAACCTGCCAGCACTGGCTCACGCATCTCTTGCCAACACATTTAAAAGGACCACAGTGGGACCAGTGAGAAACAAGGGCAGGAACAGGTGAAGCTCCATCTGGGTGTCTGCTTCGTTCTAGTCTGCCTAATGAGGGTGGGAATCTGCAGAGCTCCTCGCTGCAAGTTGTGCCAATCCTGCCTCAACCCAAGGGTCCACAATGCAACAGTGTAACCAATGGGGGTGCTGAACCAGGGATCTGTCTCTTTGTCTTTATCTCTCTGGTTCAAGCTATGAGGCCTCCTCCTTCTCTTCCAAAATTCAAAGCAAAATTGCCATACCTACTCCCTTCTCTGCCTACATTTTTGCAGGCTGAGTTACCAGTCCTAACAACCTTTTAGGAGGTGCTGGAAAACAATGGTCTACCCCCCTCTTATTCTCTGGATCCTACCTTAAAACCTAAGCTAGTATCAAATCAGGGGGGTGTACCTATATATGGAATATGTATTAACAATAATTACATCTGTAACATCCCCCTTGACTGCTTACCTCGTGGGGCATTTCTGGGTCTCGGACCGACCTGGCGGGAACCCCCCATAGGGCAGACTCCTTTGGTTCTCACGTTCTTTGCACCTGGTGCCTCCACCTGGGAAGAAGGTGTTAGTGGGTGGGATTTCCCTCCCTTTACCCCAGGCAAACAAATGGGACTGTGAACAAGGCTGGCAGTATGTACAAATATATACAAGTTTATTAGTCTACACAACTATATACATTTCTACAAGGCAGCAAGAACATTTAGTATTTGGCAATTTAGGGCTGTTGGCCCCCACAGTCTATCACCCTATAGAATAGAAGGAGCCTCTTGTGTTCCCACTTACTCATACATTATTATTATCCTCCCCATTTTATCCCGTCTCACCCATGTGAACAGATGCAACTGGGCTGGTGGGCAGTGTTTGCCTAGGGGGGTGGTCTGCTGATTCTAAACCATCTCTTTCCACCCCACTTAAAGGTCTGTGCAAACGCTGGGTTCCACGCACCCCTGGTGACCCGACTCTGCCTTCCGGTCTGCCACTGGGGTCCATACCCTCCTGGGGGACCCAATTCCCCCTCCCAGTATGCCGCTGGGGTCCATGCCCTCCTGGATGACCTGCCTCCGCCTCCTGGTGTGCCACTGGCATCCACACTCTCCTGAGGGCCCCGACTCCACCTCCCAGACTGCTGCTGGGGTGCCCTTGCTCAAGGCAGACCACTTGATCTCCAGATCTGCCTCTGGGGTTCCCTCACTCAAGGGGGGAACCACACCACCTCCAGGCCTACTGCTTCCCTTCAGTTCTCCTCCCTTGGTAGGAAGGTTTTCCCTGGTTTGGGTATACAAATCTACTAGGCTCATGGCTGTTTTAGCATTCAGTGGTTCTAGTAGGGATGTGCAGAGCAAAATTTTATGTTCATATTTTTTATGTCCGAAAGGGGGTCCCACTTGCGGCCAATATGGACATAAAAAAAATCCAATGAGTTGGGTATATGTACATATGTGCAAAAAAAAAATTAAACCCCCTCACCCTCCTTAATCCCCCCCCCAGACTTACCACAACTCCCTGGTGATCGAGCGAGGAGTGAGGACGTCATTTCTGCAATCCTTGGCGAGAAGCATGTGACATCGGTGGCACGTCGAGTGACGCGGCGTCACGTGATTCCCGGCTCGTTCGCGCCGGACGGCTCGTTCGGCCCAAAAAGAACTTTTGGCCAGCTTGAGGGGGTCAGGAGGCCCCCCCAAGCTGGCCAAAAGTTCTTTTTGGGCCGAACGAGCCGTCCGGCGCGAACGAGCCGGGAATCACGTGGCGCCGCGTCACTCAGACGCGACGTCACGTGATTCCCGGCAAGTTCGCGCCGGACGGCTCGTTCGGCCCAAAAAGAACTTTTGGCCAGCTTGGGGGGGCCTCCTGACCCCCTCAAGCTGGCCAAAAGTTCTTTTTGGGCCGAACGAGCCGTCCGGCGCGAACTTGCCGGGAATCACGTGACGTCGGCATCACGTGATTCCCGGCTTGTTCGCGCCGAACGAGCCGTCCGGCGCGAACTTGCCGGGAATCACGTGACGTCGCGTCTGAGTGACGCGGCGCCACGTGATTCCCGGCTCGTTCGCGCCGGACGGCTCGTTCGGCCCAAAAAGAACTTTTGGCCAGCTTGGGGGGGTCAGGAGGCCCCCCCAAGCTGGCCAAAAGTTCTTTTTGGGCCGAACGAGCCGTCCGGCGCGAACGAGCCGGGAATCACGTGACGCCAGCGTCACTCGACGTGCCGCCGACGTCACATGCTTCTCGCCAAGGATTGCAGAAATGGCGTCCTCACTCCTCGCTCCATCACCAGGGAGTTGTGGTAAGTCGGGGGGGGGGGGATTAAGGAGGGTGAGGGGGTTTATATTTTTATTTTGGCTCAACAATCGCGATTTCCAACATATCGAACATATCTATGTTCGATATGTGGGAAATCCGATCGTTTATGTCGAATCAATTTTTTAAGTAAAAAAAAAATATGAGTTGCGTTTTACTAATGCGGTCAATCCAAATGCACACCCCTAGGTTCTAGCCCTCTGCAGTCTCAGCTTTCAGTGATTTTAGCTCCGCTAAGCTCATGGCCAGTCATGTGCTGTTACCCAGCCTGGATAAGTCACCTTCTCTCAGCTTGGCTTTTGCTTTATCTGTTGTCTGACCCTGTATGGGTCACCTCTCAGCCAAAAGGCCAAGCCCTATGCAAGACCACAGAGAGAGATCATGAGCATACCCCTCTATCCTGCCTGGCCATCCCTCTGTTGTCTGGGATCTCAGAACCCACATGTCTGAATACCCTTGTTAGGGTGAAAATCTGTTTCCTTCCTAGGACTGTTCTCCTGTAGATTTCTCTCATAAATCTTCTTCCCAGTCATGGTTCTGAAATTTAGGAGTTTGAATCCTCTGTTTTTTAGAGATATTTCCTACAAATTTTCCAGCAGAAGTCCAGGGGGCTGTGATATGAAAATCCCTTATCTGAATATCTGACTAATGTATTCAATAGTCAGTTAAGTACCTTCACATTAAGGGGTCTGCTGACATTTTCAATTTCATTCTGTGTTTCCTGGGCTGGTGGCTCCTGTTACACAGCTGCATTGTCCTCCCCCCTTTTTTTCTCCTACAGTTCACTTAAATGATAGCATGCTCAAACCTCCATCTCTTATGTATTGGGGGGGGGGGGGGGGGGGTGTTTCACATCATAGAGTGAGGAGTATGATATTGAATGATATTAAAATTATTAGTTATTCAACTTGAGTAAAACATTGTTTTGGTTAATTTGTTGCTACCAGAGATATCTATATAGATACAGATATATATATATATATATATATATATATATATATATATATATATATATATATATATATAAAAGTTAATTGATGAGGAGAAGGAGGTGAGGAGAGGAGAGTGAGTGTGTATTTAGATTATAGGAATATGTAGTGGTTTGAGATATTACAAGGACCAATGATTATATCGTGTTGGGCACAGCAACTAATGTGCCACTGAAAAAGTTGTTTGCGATACGTCAAGCCCCAAATATGAGGGTCCTATAATTGGAGTATGGCTCCAGTTATATGTGTGGCTTTGAATGTGTCATAACATTCATAATAGCAATAAAATTCCTTGCATGTTGATTTACATATTTTTCTAACATTGGATTACATTTTTTGCTAATAAAATGATTTGAACATATACTGGTTAGGCTGGAACCCTTTGCGATATTTATTTTTACAATTTATATTTTTAATTCTGCCCTTCCAACTAGGAATCACTGTAGACTAAGAAACATACATCATAAAAAATGCTTTACGAGAAGTTAATAATAAATCTCAGAGGTTCTGATAAGCTAGTACCACCTTCCTTTAACATTTAAAAGTATTTATTACTCACTCAATCTCAAATTCTGGGCACGTTACAATCCACCATTCATAAAAAAATGAAACATATAATGACAAACATCATAAAATCTAAATCTTAATTAAAATCACTTTAAAGCACATTCCACTGTTGCTGCCAGAGATTTAAATGAATTAATTGTGCCTGTAGCATAGCACATGCTTCAGAAAAAGAACTACAGTTTTTGAGAGCACAGTTTTTAGCGAGCGAGCAAGTTTATGTTTAAACTTTTTTAACAATCACAAAAGTATTTCTCATGCACTCCAAAGATAACTGTAGCTAATTCAAAACCAAACATTTTTCACCAGATTTTCCCCCGTCCACCCTCCCCCTCTCTCATTTCATCCCTTGACCCTTTCCCTGCAAAGCTGACAATCCAATAAGAATAATCCAAGTTTTTCCATAGCACATCCTCACACCACCAGACAGGGTCCTTCATCATCAAAACTGGTCTAGCAGTCTCAGGGATGGCTTGAGAACCACTATTTTAAATTATGCCCCTCACTCTTGGTGACAGAGTCTGTATATACTTCTTCCAAGTATCTCTGAATATCTTGCGTTGCTTGAAAGTCACATTGGAGACCATGTTTTCCATCTGCATCTCATGCTATGTAACAGATTTCATCATTGCCAGAAAGGAGGAGCATCACTGCTCTTCCAATTCAAAAGGATAGATTTTTTGCCAAACACACAACCCTTTCTCGAAAATAAACCATCTTCCTTGGTCTGGAAAAATCTAAACGGAAACTATTCAAACCGTAACGCTTCAGGGGTTTTAAGAAGATTGTATCCCAAGATATGTGAAATGCAGCTAGCCACCCAATTCCAAAAAAGATTTGACTCGTGAGCAAGACCAAAAACTATGTGACAGAGAACCTTCCTCCAGGTTCCACTATACACAAAGCTGCAAATCAGAGATGCTAGCTTGAAATGTGCAAACCTGGGAGATAATGATCTAGGTCCTCCTCAAACATTTATATTGTAATTTCCCGATGTCCATATTAAAGGAGATTGTCTTGAGATGTTTAAAACATGACTTAAAAGATCAGCCGATATCTCAAAAGCACTCCCCTGTAGCGTAGCTACCGATTCAAAGGAATCTCCAAATCAGACTCTGTGCTAAAGCAAGCAATTTTAAAACTCATTAAGGAGTGCTTTTTATCAGCAGACGTTGCCCTTTCAAAGGGAAAGTACTGCGTACCTTAAAAATCATCCCAAAAAGTGCACATTCATACCTGCTAATTTGTGTGATTAGTTTTTGGGGGGAAATTACACACATACATCCCCAATCCCACCTCCAGGAAGTCCTCCTCTCATTGCAGGTCCAAGCACACACACACACAAAGGCTGACAGCTGTGCTTTTACCCTCATATAGGGCAGACAATTTCTCAAAATCCCAGTTAGTTCCATGGTTACAACACTTTTACCTAGAGAAATGGTTTCTAAAATTATCCTCTCAGGACTTGATTTTCCCAGTCCCCTTATGCATTTAAAACCCTGTCTAATGCATGGAAGTGTTGTTTTGAAAATCAGTCAGGGGCCAGCGGGTGTGAAAGTGCACAGGTGACCTGGTCGCATGCATACTTTTCCATGCACTGAGGAGAAGCATTCTAGGGGCGGAATTGTGACTTCTTGATTTTAAAAAGCGTACACATAAGTCACCCTGCACAAGTTATGCCCCATTAGGAGCAGGTGTAACTTTGTGCGAGGTTGTTTGTGTGCATAATTGAGCCACTTACCTGAGGATTTCCAAACCAGACGATTGCACGCAAGTTGGCTTTGAAAATACTCCTCGGTGTGGGTGCAATGTGCACACACTTTACTGCAGTGCTGGCTGTTACCAAAATTACCCTCTCGGTGTTGGATTCCTTACGTACAGCCTTAATTTTCTGTTTACTGTTTTTAAATAATAAAAAGTGATTCAGTCTCTCTCAGTATTTCCTTCAATGAATGTCGAACCTATTAACATTGCAGCAGTGGACTCAAGAGCATCATAAAATCTTACTTCACCGAGATAGGGTGAGTGGGCGGATGCATAGAACTGCTTTCTGGCTGCTCCTGGACATAAAGGAGGCCCAACTGTGGCAGAATTTAAAAAAGGATGGGACAAGCAAAGAAGTCCTTAGCCATGAAGAAGTGAAGGAAAGATTGAGATCTACGAGGGTCTATGGCACTTCAATGGGAAGTAATCTGGGCAACTTAGATGGGTCCCAGGGTGCTTATCTGCCATCAGTCACAGTCAAACAGTAGGAAAATAAAAAGAATTAAGCTAGAATTACACCACTGATGAATATTTTATGATCTTTTGAATCTAGAACATTATTACGTTAAGCTGCTTACACCTTGCTTTTAAAAATGCCTGACTGTATTTCTTTCATACTTAAACTTTTTTCTTGATCCCTGACCTCTTAAAAAGGAAGAGATAAATGATAAACCAGTGTCATAAAAACTGGTTAGCACTGCTGGACATAAAATTGTTTGCTTTGGGATATGAATCACAGTTTCAGCAAAGCAGTTGCTTTGTATAATCCCCAAAGAAACATAACAGCTATCCTGAGAAAAAGACTCCCACCAGATATCTTGGCAAATTTCCAAAACAATTAAAACTTTCATTGCCTTAGCATTTGGGTTGTTAATAGTAATCCAAGCAGACAGCAGGTTTGCATTTCTTCAGTAATTTATCTCTTGTGTGAGAAATATTGGAGCGTGTACCAACTGTGCTCTCTTGACTCGTGCAATTTATTCATTATGAAAAGGACACTGGACCTGGTCTTCAATCAAGTTCTGCATGGCTATCCAACTGAGGCAGAACCCATTTCTTCATGAGCAAATTATCACTTGACCATTTACTCTGAACTACATTACGAGTCATTTTAATCAGGATTTCAAAGAAGCACTTAACGTTTGGAAAATACATTTTTACCAGCTTCCTTTTTTATCCATTTTACCAGTCCTTGTGACATTTTCTTGCATTATAACTAAAGGTTGCATGTCACTAGCATAAAATTAAGTGGAAAATTAAATTTTAAGGATATCTGGTATGTGTGAGCTAAACAGTACTGCAAGGCTTGAGCTGCTGTCATGCGGAAACACACTTAGCAAGGTTCATCCATGTGTCTTTTCCTATTTTTCTTTTTTTTGAGTGCTGAGAGCCAAAGGAAACAAGGAGAGATGTGCCAACCCACTAGGAGAGGCTGATCTGCATTTCTGTGTGATAGCAGCTAGCGTCCCATGGTACTGTTTGCCAAATTTATTTTTCCACATAATTTTATGCATACCCCTCATTGTGAATTAGCAAAATGGTAGGGTTTTTGACACAAAGTATCTCATTAAGAACTAAAATGGTTTTTTTTTTACTTTACTTATGTGCATATATATATATACACATAATGTTTTATATTAGCGCAATAGGGCAAACCAACTATTCATAATAAACTATCTTTGAAAGGGGGTAATGAAAATGTAGTCTTAATCCTTTTGGGCAGAACAGAGAAAGGAAAGTTTAAATATCTGGCAGGGGATAAAGCAAAGATATAAACCTCTCTCCCTCACTTTTCCTCCAAAAGCTCTCACAGATAAAAGAACTTCTCTGTATTACAATAATAAACAATATAAATGGTTTTCCAGCAGTTAGAGGAGAGAAATAAGTTCCATAAGATTTGATTGAGATGTGGTACCCCTATCGGTTGTCGACTAAAGTAGCTCATGAAGCATCTACAAGGAATACCACTTTACAGCAACCCTTCTAGGCAGCTTGAGTGGGTGGACCTCGTTAATAACTAGGGGATGAGAGGAAGAGTAGGTGTGTTTTTTGGTTTGGCTCTTAAAGAGGAAGGAGCTCTGTTTAGTTTCTGACTAATAGGTAGATTTTCAAAGCGTTGCTCACACAAAAACAGTCCCATCGCACGTATGTGGGCCATGCACGAGCGACGCAAATTTTAAGAAGCCAGGAAGTATGCACATACATACTTATATGCAGGTTAAGAATAAAGAGGCAGAAAAGGGGCAGGGAATGGGGTCAAGACATGCACATATAACCCCAGAATTTTGCAAGGCTGACTATGGCAACACGTACCAAGTTTCGCAGGTAAATTTACTACTGGTCCTGATGATATACAATTGAGAGAGAGAGAGAGACTTTGGTCTGATACTATATGGATCCCCCTATAAGTGGAGTACTTTCAACTCAGGGTGGGTTTGGGGGGGGAACAGTGTTACATTGGTCAGCTTAGGGTGCAAGGGTCTATAGACCTTTCTAACACCACCACCCCAGAGTTGAAGGTGCCCCCCTTATAGGGGGATATATAGAGAGAGTCAGATTGGCCCTTTAAAAATCTCTCTCTCTCTCTCTCTCTCAGCCAGTCACTTGTGAGTACATGCATAAGGCTCCAACACATACGTGGGTAGGGATAGTTTAAATGGTACACATACACTTGCATTGATTTAGACTTGTTTATTTTTTATCCCACTGTATTTTAATCACTGCCATGATTTATCTATTTTATTGTATTTTTTTATGCTTATTTTATATGAAAATACCCTTGTATTTTATAATAGTTGGTTTTTTTTATTATTTTTATTTCTAATTATTTATTCATGTAAACCGTTGTGATGGTATCCTCTAAATGACAGTATAAAAAAACCTTATAAATAAATAAATAAATACAATACTGAGCATATTTTTGGTCAGTGCCCAATATGGGCGAATGTGCGCACCCATAAAATGTACTTGTAAGTGAGGCCTTTACCCCTCTTTAGGCGTGCTATTTTGTGAAGGGAAATCCCTGCCAGACACTCCCAAGCTGTATGGGGCAACCCTAAGAGTTAAAATTGAGGATTTTGGAGAATTGAGACTGGAAGTGAGAACCTGGAATTTGCTGTGAAAAGCTTACACCTCCCCTCCCCCCCCAACCCCTGGGATCCCAGAATCTGAGAACTGAAGACCAGGGATCTCCTGTTCTGAAGAAAAAAGGGGATACACTGACAATGATCACTCAAGAGGAGACTTTTTGCTGTTAAATAACTTTGATCCAGATTTTGTTTTGAGGAGGTTCTGTTTGCTACCCCTCCTCTTTTGGGATTGGAGCTGTATTCACTCAGTCCTGAAGTTCCTTCTCAGGCCTCTCCCACAGGAGTCACATAAAGGAGGCAGGAGAAAGAGGAGTAATCTTGAAGACCCTTCACAGGATCTTCTACCGGGAATACAGGTGCAGGCTAGGTAGCTGTTTGGAGCCTACCGCAATTCAGGTAGGATTGTGTCAACCTCTAAGGAGATCTCCTTCATGGTGTAGGATTTTGCTGAGTCTAAGAATCTGATACTCTCTAGGTGCCCCCCAGGAACCTGAATTGGTGAAACCTACACAGAGAGAATGGGACAGTTATCTGTAACATTTATTTCATCTGGAAATTGATATCTTTTTTTGAAAAAATTTGGTAAACATTTATAGTTTGAACACCCAGACCTGTGCTGTCCTGTGTCATCTGTCCCCACCAAGCATCAGAACCACATTAACCAGCTACACACTGACAAAGGGATCCATCTCACTGCCTGGGCCTCAAGCAATAGCTTTCCTCCACAGAAAGGACTTACCCCAGGGGTACCAGCACCAGGAGGGGGAACAAGTGGCAAGAGAATCAGCCCCTAAAGAAAGAAATTCTTGTGTGTGCCCTGAAGGATAAAACCCCTTCAAGAAAAGGGTCACAAAAAGAAACACAATCAACAACAAAACCTGAAATACAATGATTGTTAGTTCAAGGCAAAAACTACTTTGACTGCAATGATAAATTCAATACGATTTATTGTTAAAGAACCCAAACTGAAGAAAAACTTACTTTGAAAACCAATAAAAACTGCTTTCTGAAAGCACACTTTAACATCTTTCTGTGAAATAGTCAGCAGGTACAATGATTCCAACAACAACAAAACAGATACATTTCAGTTCAAATACTTAACCACAAACTTGAAGTGAAATTTCTTAAACCAAGCCTGTGACTCTTTTCTTAAAAAATTGATTCACCCTTTGTTTCTTGCAGAGTTCTCTTACTTAAAATTAAAAAGGTAATTGTAAATTATCTTCTGTACTCAAAAGATGAGGTCAGTAGATTACTGGCAGCTCTTCCTTGTGCCCACCCCTTGCATCACTTTCTGTGTGCCCCGAGATATCTGTATTTTTTTTCTTCTGTTTTGTGCCTGTACTTCCCTGCGTTTCTGGCCAGAAATATGCTGTTGTTAAAAACAGATGTGCAAGAAATAGCTCAGTGTTCTGCAGACCTGCCTGTAGCTGCTGGAGTGCACTGGTGCCCTGTCTTTTTGAAATCCTCAAACATCTGTCCTCTGGTCCCGTCAGACTGCACCACCTACTAATCTGAGCTATAACAAATCAAAACGAAAATCTCTACTCTGGCTGCAAGGTATGTTCCACCAGAAACTAGGTATGACTATGCCTCATTCACTGGAACCTCGTTACTGGATTGTGAAATAGCTCAATAAAAATAAACCATAAACCACATTTTTTTTATTTATTTATTTCGGGTTTTTATATACCGGCATTCGAGAACGCAGTCCCATCATGCTGGTTCACATAAAACAAGGGTGTATCGTAAACATAAACTAAAACAATGGTGCAGAAAAAGGCAGTTACATATAACAGGGTGATTAGAACTTGGCAGAGGAAGAAGAGAAAGGACAGGTCATTAATTCAAACATATAAATGATAGCGGACACATGTTTATAACATATAAACATGTGTCCTTGTCTAATTATTGTCTGCTGCTCCTATTTACTTTTCTCTCAGATTTGGTATTTGGCAGCCTTACTGGCATACAGCTCTATAGAGAGGGATTTCTTCATTATTATTGTTGTCTAACAAAGGAGCTTATCTTAAAATTTTTCTCCAGCTTTTAGCTAGGAGATTTAGTTCATACACTGAGCATATCTCAGAAAAAAAAACTGCCTTGTTTAACCAGCAGCAGTAGATTGACTTTCACCGTACTTCTACTTCGGTCAGAAGTTACAGTTTCTAGGTTGAACACTGGTTTCTGACTGAACAAATCCTTGGCATTAAAAAAAAAATTCATAATCAAACCAGTTCCAATTGAACCTTTCTTCACACAAACTTTTAACTATAGCAGATCACCATTGCCACATGTTTCTGCTGGTAAACTTTAACGTTAAATTCTATTTCTTTTCATATCAGTTTCTCCTTCTGGTTACCCTTTGTTCAAAAAGTCTCTTGTTTCTAATAGAGTTGTATTTCTGGATTAAAAGGGCAATCTACTTCTGCTAAGGTGTAGGACATTCCTTAGCTAAAACCTTCTTTTTTTCTCTTATTTAAAAAAAAATCAGCTTTTTCTCTCTCTGGATGCAGCAACACATTCTGATCCTCTTTAAATCTCTCTGCAATCTGTCTCCAAAAGGTTCCTCCTTCACATGAGAAAAGCAGCAAACAGGAGCACTGCTCACTCAGTTCAAAGGCTTGTTTACTTTTCTTTCCTGCCCACCTGCTCTTTCTGTTTACATTTCCTTCCTGCCAGTGGTATAGCCAGAACTGAATTTTTTTGGGAGGCCCAAGGTTAACATAGATGGGAAATAGACCTACAGGTCTAGACCCTATTAGTTGTACTCTTAGCAATAAATAATGCTTTAACATGCACCCTTCAATGGATTGCTAAGCAGTCTGAAACAGTCGTCATGCATCAGGAGTGACATTTTAAAATATATTTATTCTATTATTTCAAGAACTTACCAACATTAAAAATGCCGTATTAATGTGAATTATATGTATGTTATATTTATTGCAGTTTATAAATATACAATATTATGTAAAAAGTAAATAAAGAACATTTAACAGAAACATCAGATCTAATCTCATAATAAAAATATTAATATATTCTTTTATGAATCCTCATTCCAAAAATGCAAAGTTCTGAAGGAACTCAAAAATGAAATCTCAGATGTTACGAGCGCGCGCGGGCGCGGTCGTCGTAAGCGGGTGGTGGTGAGCCCTTGGGCCACGGCAGGACTCAAGGAGGAGCCCCAAGCCCCACCGTGGGAGGTGAGCTGAGCAGGCATGGTGAGCGAGGCCGGCAGGAACAGAAGCAAGGAGTCCGACCCTCAGCCGGACCTGCATGCCCATGGTAGCCAACACGGGGAAGTTGACTAATGAACGGTCCTCCGACTGTTCCCGGCCATTTTGGACCTGCCGCAGGGAACGGCAATGGGCAGCAGGCCGGACAGAGGCGAGGGCAGACAGAGTCCTTAAACAGAAGACATCAGACGGGGCAGAAGCAGGCTGAAGCAAGACGGAGACATCAGGACAAGGGCTGAAGCGAGACACAGGAAAGATCCAGGCGAGCAGGAACTCCGATGCTGGGATACTCACATCTGAAGCCCCCTCGGCTGGCAGAAGCTCAAGAGCCCGTGGGACGAATCCCTCCTGTTGGCCACTCCAGGGCCCAACAGGACAGAAGGCTCAGGAACCAGACGAGGACGTAGGTCAATGCAGAGACAGGAAGACATCCGGGCAAGGGCTGAAGCAGACACTGTAGACAAGGCTGGACGGAAACATGGCACTGTCCATCAGGGCACCCTACTCAGCCCACCCGTGGGACTGAGTCGCGGACCACCCTGTCCCAGACGCGCCCTACACAGCCCAGGAAGGCTGGTCGCGGACCACGCTGAGAAGGAGGGTGCAGGGAAACTCCAGGCAAACAGGAACTCCGATGCTGGGATACTCACATCCGAAGTCCTTACGGCTGGCAGGCACAGGAACAAACATCTAGGCAGAGACACTGGACAGGGATCCATCAAAGCATATGATGATCACGGAAGACCTGGATCAGCAAGGATACAGACAACTGTAGGTCCTGATCGAAGGCCCTTTGCAAGTGAACAGAAAGTCCTTAAATACTGGAGGTAGAAGGCAACTCCCTGGGAGGAGCTTGCCAGGACCGCCCACCGCTGGTCCTATAAGTGGGGTAGAGAGCTGCGGGCCAGCCCCTAGGGAAGGGCGTCGCCCAACAGGAAGTCCAAACGCTGAGGCATGCAAGCCACAGGCACAGCTAGGCCTCTCAGGCCCTGGAGCAAGTCCCGGATGGAACGTAGGCGAGGCCCTGGCTTCAGAGCGGCCTCTGGAGGAAGGTAAGAGACCTCCTGTAGCGCAGCAGCAGGGGGGATCGCAACAGTAGACCTATTAGTAAATATTTGTAACCTATCATTAAAATCATCCATTGTACCTGAAGACTGGAGGATAGCTAATGTAACCCCAATATTTAAAAAGGGCTCCAGGGGCGATCCGGGAAACTACAGAATGGTTAGCCTGACTTCAGTGCCAGGAAAAATAGTGGAAAGTGTTTTAAACATCAAAATTATAGAACATATAGAAAGACATGGTTTAATGGAACAAAGACATCATGGCTTTACCCGAGGCAAGTCTTGCCTCACAAATCTGCTTCACTATTTTGAAGGAGTTAATAAACATGTGGATAAAGGTGAACTGGTAGATATAGTGTACTTGGATTTTCAGAAGGTGTTTGACAAAGTTCCTCATGACAGGCTTCTAGGAAAAGTAAAAAGTCATGGGATAGGTAGTGATGTCCTTTCGTGGATTACAATCTGGCTAAAAGACAGGAAACGGAGAGTAAGATTAAATGGACAATTTTCTCACTGGAAGGGGGTGGTCAGTTGAGTGCCTCAGGGATCTGTATTGGGACCCTTACTTTTCAATATATTTATAAAAGATCTGGAAAGAAATATGACGAGTGAGGTAATCAAATCTGCAGATGATACAATCTTGTTCAGAGTAGTTAAATCACAAGCAGATTGTGATAAATTGCAGGAAGTCCTTGGGAGACTGGAAAATTGGGCATCGAAATGGCAGATGAAATTTAATGTGGATAAGTGCAAGGTGATGCATATAGAGAAAAATAACCCACAATGTTATGTTCCATGTTAGGTGCTACCACCCAAGAAAGAGATCTAGGCATCATAATGGATAACACATTGAAATCGTCAGTTCAGTGTGCTGCGGCAGTCAAAAAAGCAAACAGAATGTTGGGAATTATTAGAAAGGGAATAGTGAATAAAACGGAAAATGTCATAATGCCTTTGTATCGCTCCATGGTGAGACTGCACCTTGAATACTGTGAACAATTCTGGTCGCCGCATCTAAAAAAAGATAGTGATGGAGAAGGTACAGAGAAGGGCGACCAAAATGATGAGGAGAATGGAACAGCTCCCCTATGAGGAAAGACTAAAGAGGTTAGGACTTTTCAGCTTTGAGAAGAGACGGCTGAAGGAGGATATGATAGAGGTGTTTAAAATCATGAGAGGTCTAGAACAGGTAGATGTGAATCAGTTATTTACTCTTTCAGATAATAGAAAGACTAGGGGGCACTCCATGAAGTTAGCATGTGGCACATTTAAAACTAATCGGAGAAAGATCTTTTTCACTCAACGCACAATTAAACACTGGAATGTGTTGCCAGAGGATGTGGTTAGTGCAGTTAGTATAGCTGTGTTTAAAAAAGGATTGGATAAGTTCTTGGAGGAGAAGTCCATTACCTGCTATTAATTAAGTTGACTTAGAAATTAGCCACTGCTATTACTAGCAATGGTAACATGGAATAGACTTAGTTTTTGGGTACTTGCCAGGTTCTTATGGCCTGGATTGCCACTGTTGGAAACAGGATGCTGGGCTTGATGGATGCTTGGTGTGACCCAGCATGGCATGTTCTTATCTTCTTATGTTCTTATGGGTGTTCCTCTTCAGCCCTACAAAAGGGCTCAGCCTTCAATTCCTCTTCGCCTTTGCAAGGAGTAAGTCATGGAGTCAGACTGCTCCTGGATCCTCCATTCCAGCTCATCGGTCCAGGAGTTCCTGATGTCCAGCTCTGCTTCTTCAAGGCACTCTGTTCTTTGTGGGAATTCCCTTGACTTCATTTGTGATTCCTGATCCTTCGTCTGCCTCTCCATTCCATGTTTGGTCTCTCACCGGATCCTAAGTCCTTGTCTTCAGATGTCTTCGTCGTCCGACCCTCCTGATGTCTTCACCTTCAGATTGTTGCGTCCATCGGTCGCAGATGGCTGCAACCGCTCTGCCTCACCTCTCTTCTACCCTTTTCCTCCTCCCTGGGAAGGATGGCTGCCTCCGGTTCTGATTGCCAAAACCCTCAGCGTCTCCAACACAGCATGGGCGTCCCCGTCTGTCATGCTTCTTCCTGAGGCCTTCTAGTCGTGTGCGCGCACGCCACCTATGCTTTTGAATATGTCATGGCGGGAACCTCAGGGGTGTCCCCACTGCATGATATCAGTACCTCCGGCTATTTAAACCTCCTCTCCACTATAGCCCAACGAGTTAGCAAGGACTTCGGTTTTGCTACTCTGACCGCTTCTGAGCTGCTTGCATGAATTCCTCTCTACCCTCCAGGGTGACTCACTCCTACGGAAGTTCTGGGTACCCGCTCCTCAGGGGCCTCTCGCTTTTATCTGCCCTTTGGGGTTCAACTACCTAATCTAAAGACACCCGCATCTTGGGGGTCCTAACTACTTTCTTCCAGGATCCTACAGCACTCCTAGGTACTCGCTCCTTGAGGGTCTATCCTGCTCAGAGTATCCTGCACCTTGGACCTCGGGTTCCTCTCTCCATTCTTCTACCAAGGAAGTTACCAGCACTGCCACTCTGTGAGTATCGCTACGCTCCAGCTCTCCTTATTCCACCCTTCAGGTTCAGCTTATCCCATGCTGCGGAACACTACCCAACCTTGCTACATCCGGGTGAGACCATCATCTATAGAGACTGTCTGAGCTTCTGTGATATCGCTGACCTTCAGTATGTCAACTTACATCAGCAGTACAATAAAGCTTTCTTTCCTCAGTGTCTGCTTACTAGAATCTAGCCAATTGTTGTGGTTCCCCACAGGGCACCTCCCCATGGGAGGAGTCATCGCCACTTCGACCAAGAGTCCACAATATGCCACAAACCCAACAGATTGCTAACTCCATGGACTCGGCTCAGCTTGCGCCCTTGCAGACCATTCCTGGCCTAGCCCAGTGGATCACCGAGCAACAAAAGTCTCTGGAAAGCCTAGCTACTCCCATCAATCAGTCACATGCACAACTGAATACTCCAGCAACTCCAGTGAAAGAATTGCTGTCTCCGGTGGTGACTGTCAAGACCACCGTACCGTTATCCACGCCTACTCACTTCACGGGTGAAGCATGGATGTGTAGAGGGTTTGTCAACCAATGCAGAATGCATTTTTCTTTGCAGCCTACCCTCTTTCCCACAGAAGCTTCCAAGACCACCTATATCCAATCTCTACTTGAAGGAAGAGCCTTGGCTTGGGCTTCACCGTTATAGGAACATGAATATCCTATCCTGAATGACCTATCAGGGTTTCTGAAACTTTTTAAGTCTGTCTTCGATGACCCGGCTCACTAGACCGTCGCTGGATCTGCTCTGCTTAATCTCTAGCAAGGTAATAAGCCACTTACAGACTATGTGATCGAATTCAAGACTTTAGCATCCAAACTACACTGGGACACTGGATGTCTACATGCTATCTTCATGGAGGGCCTCAACTCTCACTTGAAAGATGAACTGGTGGCTTGTGATATGCCTGATACCCTTGAGTCTCTTATGGAACTGGCTGAGAGAATTGACCGCCATATTCGAGACCAAACTCAAGAGGGTAAGAGTCCTCGAAAGTCCACCTCGGGAGCTAACCATCCTAAACCTGTGCCTATTGCCTCAAGCCTACTGTCTGCCCCCTTAGAAGAAGACGAGCCTATGCAACTAGGCCGAAGTCATTTAACTTCTAAAGAAAGACGCTTTCGCAAATGCATGGGGTTATGCATGTAGTATGGCCAATCAGGCCACGCCGTCCAAACCTGTCCCATCTGTTTGGGAAACTGACTGGTCTAGGATCTGCAGGAGGACTTCTCCTAGGCCTCACCTCTCCAACTCCTCCATTATTTTTACCAGTTTCACTACTCTGCGGAAGCCTGGAATTTCAGACCCTCGCTCTCATAGACTCCGGAGCGGGAGGAAATTTCATCTTAAAATGCTTAGTAGAACATCTACGGATTCCTACCACACCATTAGCTAAGCCATTGCTATTGTCTTCAATCCATGGGGAACCACTTCCTGGAGAAGTTTCATTGATTACCCAGGCCTTTGGCCTGCGCACCGGAGCTTTACACTCTGAATCCATTTCCTTCCTCATATTGGAAAAGGCCATGCACCCAGTGGTACTTGGACTGCCTTGGCTACAAGATCATATGCCACAGTTTGATTGGGCCACGCTGGAATTATCCCAGTGGGAACCTGGCTGTCATGGTCGGTGGCTCACGGATGTTTCGCTGCTAATATGCATGCCCACTACACCATCGTTACCTGGCTTACCTCCACAATATGCCTCCTTCCAGGATGTCTTCTCTAAACAAGCAGCAGATGTACTTCCTCCGCACAGAGTTTTTGACTGTGCTATAAACCTGAAACCTAATACGGAGCCTCCAAAGGGAAGAGTTTACCCTCTTTCTGCAACTGAGACTAAGGTCATGTCCGCCTATATACAAGAGAACCTTCAAAAAGGATTCATCAGACCCTCCAAATCCCCGGCTGGTGCAGGATTCTTTTTTGTAGGGAAAAAGGATGGCGCCTTACATCCCTGCATCAACTACAGGGATCTGAATGAAATTACCATCAAGGACCGGTATCCCCTGCCTTTGATTTCTGAACTATTTGACAGACTCTAGGGAGCCAAGATATTTTCTAAACTGGATCTCAAAGGAGCTTACAATTTGGTGCACATTCGTGAAGGAGACGAATGGAAGACAGCTTTTAACACCCACGATGGACACTTTGAATACCTCGTCATGCCCTTCGGATTAAGTAAGGCACCTGCAGTCTTTCAAAATATGATGAACGACATCTTACAGGACTTACTATATCAATGTGTAGTAGTATATATTGACGATATTCTGATCTTCTCACAAGATCTACAAACACATCAAGAGGACGTCAAGAAGGTTCTAAGACGCCTGCGGGAATACCACTTATATGCAAAACTAGAGAAGTGCGAGTTCCACAAGAAGTCTGTACCCTTCCTGGGCTACATTGTTTCTAAAAACGGGTTTTAGATGGACCCTAAGAAATTAGAAAGCATCTGGGATTGGCCCCAACCTACAGACCTGAAGGCACTGCGCCGCTTCTTGGGTTTCATGAACTACTACCGTTCCTTTATTAAGAACTACTCATTATTGACAGTTCCTCTCACTGCTATGACCAGAAAAGAAGCCAATCCTGCCAACTGGTCGCCTGAAGCCATATCAGCCTTTCTGACTCTCAAAGAGGCTTTTCAAAAGAAGCCATGCCTCCATCATCCAGACCCGCATTGCCCATTCATGGTCGAGGTTGATGCATCGGATGTCGGCATAGGAGCAGTTCTGAGCCAGTACAGCGAATCCAGTGTGCTCCATCCCTGCTCCTTCTTCTCAAGGCGATTCTCGCCTGCCGAAAGAAATTACGGAATCGGAGACAAAGAGTTACTCGCAATCAAGCTGGCCTTTGAGGAGTGGTGTCCTTGGCTGGAAGGCGTACAACACCAGATAGAAGTGTACACTGATCACAAGAACTTGGAGTACCTTAGACATGCTCAACGACTCAATCACCGTCAAGCAAGATGGTCACTCTTCTTTAACAGATTTGATTTCCTCCTGAAATACTGCCCAGGAGAGAAGAACACTCGGGCTGATGCCCTGTCACGATCCTTTTCACCTCAGGATGTGCCTGACGAACCACGTCATATCATTGACCCCGGGAGAGGTGCGTGTCCACTTAAAATTGTAAGTACATGTGCGTGTGGTCAGTCTATTGTATAACATGCATGCATATATGCGCTCGTGTTATGAAATGACCACCTTCCTGGACACAGGCTGATGAACTCACGCACATTTGTGCCCGTGTGCCTGTTTAAACTTACCATCCCTGGGCCTAATTTTAAGCAGCATTTACATGCTTAAATTGGGTTTTACACATGTAAATGCACTTTACCTTTGTAAGTGGGTTTTTTAAAATTGTTATAATATATGCCATAGAATTGTCCATAGGATATTCATGTGTAAGTGCACTTTATGCACATAAATGCGCTTTTAAAATTTCTATGATTGCAGGTTACATGTACATGTGTAACTTCTTTAAAAATCACCTCCTTAGCTAATATCCCCTTCTCTGGACTGGCTAACTAAAGGGCATTACAGCATCGTAATGTAAACTTCTTGCTCTTATTTCCATCCCTTATGCAGCCTGCAGCAGCCACCTTTATAGCTCCTCCTCCCTCTTCAGACACTCACTGTCTCCATTTACTCGGTTAATGGCTCACTGCTCTGCCCTTCTCTGAGATCAGCCCAGCCAGTTCACAAAGAGGCCTGACTAGCAGGACTGAGAATGACTCCCAGCAGCACAGCAACAAAAAAAAAAAGAGCACTGATGATAAAACATAGGCCTCATCTTGACTTGTGTTCTTTTGCCACTATCAGCCTGTCATAAGGTAATAATGCATTTGCAGCTCCTGCTTTTTTTCTTTTTGCTGACTGTCATTTGTTTTCCAGTAGAGAGAGCTCGTCTATGATATCAGATTATCCAGGGTGGGGGTTTGTACTGGAGTGAGGAATTAGGGAAAGAGGACATGAAAACATCTCAATGTACGCATGTAGCCCCTACATAAAATGGATCGCTGCCAAGGGCCACACATATATATATATATATATATATATATATATATATATATAGTTTTATACTGCTTGCTTATATACAGTGAAATATTATTGCTAATTGTTTTTCTTAGTAAGTAACTCGAAAGTGAAGAATGAGATATTGCTTGCATAAGGAATATTATATTAGACATATTATAGTTAGTGTTATACATATGAAACTGCATTTGAGATGACAATGAGGCATTTTGCCCTGACAGAAAGCACATCTCTGCTACCATTTCAGAACTTAGAGCAAACATGAAGGCATTACAAGCAGGAGGTCTTGTGATAGCGAGGAAATGACTGTCTCAGTAGATACATCTGCTACTATAGATTAGGGAAGTGGACCATCTCTGGCCATATGCCCAGAACTGGACATCAGCCAGGAATAAGCCATGGGTCCATAATGAGGAACTACTTGCTTATAGTTGAACACAAGCCCAGATTGGCAGAAAAAGGTTTCTGTAATTTGCATGAAATATACTGTCTTACAATATATTAATATTAAAAGACAGCTACTGTTCTGTTCTGAAATCTTACTTTAAATGATTTTACTTCAAGTATTTCTTAAGAGTGAAATATTTCCCTTACATTAAGAACAGACATTAAGAAAATACGGCCTTACTCAAAACAAGAAATAACTACAAGTGCAGACAGCTCAGAATGGGGAAGCATCTTGCTGCCTTAGTTAGAGGATGCATATGTGACATTTTAATATATAACCCTCCCCCCTACTTCCTAGTTGGGATGGTGACAGTATGGCCAAAAACAAAGAAAATTGAACTCCATATGTGTAGTCAGAAAGCCCTAGAATTGGCTATTGGCCCCAGCAATAGGTTGGATGCTAGCCCAGTACTAGTTTCATAATTTTGGGTATATAGTATAGAAGCTCAGAAGTGCCACAGTTCCTGGCACACTGCCTGCTCCCCCACTGAAACCTTTCTTCGTAAACATTGCTGAGGGTGAAAGAGGGGAGCCATCACTCAAGGAAGTGCCTACCTACATTATATATAGTTTCAGATCATTCTCATAAGTGGTCTTGTATATATGCTCTTTTATATGGTACCTCATATGCTCATTTATTGCTAGGCTAAAACATAATCCGAATGCTTTGCTATCATGTTACTGATTACATTGCCTATGATTTTTGGGGAAGTATTTATTTGCTGTGAGTTATATTACTATCATTAGTCCTTGTAAAGGAGTAAAGTCACTTATACTCTTTTGCCAGTATCTCTCAGTGTGTGCGCATTAATATTTACACCGGTTCACACAGGGCAAGAATCCCCACCCCATGGCCACACTACAGGGTTGGATAGGGGAGAGGAGAGAGGCTGAACCAGCAGAGCCTGCTTGGAGGAGGGTAGACACAGGACCAGCAGCACAGTTCTCTAGCCGGAGGTCTAACTTTATTGCACTTTCCTGCAGCACTCTGGCTAGAGGAAGTTTCACCTTCTTGTACTCTCCTACAGCATTCTAGCCAGAAGAGGTCTCATTTTACATACTCTTCTGCAGCACTGTAGCCAGAGGAGGTCTCACTCTCTTGCACTTTTCAGCTTCATGATATGCTCAGTAAGCAGAGAGACAGATGGAAATTTAGAAGAAGGGAGAAGTCATTTCAGGTGGCCATGACCCCTGGCCATGACCCCTGAGCCCCCCTCCCCCCCCCTTCTGACACCTATGCTTATTTTTGTTGACACCCACCCTTCAGGCACACTGATCCACTCCTCAATAACTCTCCACCCTGATCCTCTGGCACTAAGGGGTGTAATGCTGCCTCTCTATGGAACACCACCACTTCTCTGGACTCCTTCATCCCTGCCAGCACTTCAATGTCAATGTCATCAGACTGTGCCATGCCTGTGGTTGCAACTCCTGCAGTCAAAAGTCCCTGAGATATCCGCATTTCCCACTCAACAAAACACTTAGATCAAAGGGAGCACTGGCAAACTTTCTCCAGAAGCTTTCTCCAAAGCTCATGCCACAGATTCCATCTGAACAATCCCTGCACACCTAATGGAGTAGTCTATAGGACCAGAGGTAAGAGGGGGCTCTGGATCTGTAGGGAAGACCCTTGCATTTGACTATTTCAGGTTTAAGGAAAAACAGTCTCTCCAGCAGAACAGAGTTATGATCATGAGCTGGTAGTCAGACATCATATTGGTCCAAGCAGCATTTAATATATTATCATCAATAACAGCAGAAGCATCTCTGCACTCCATTTTACTCTCACCACTCTTATTCAATATGACCCATCACATTCAGCTACATTTACTTTTTTCTAAAATATGAAGTCTTTTCCATTTGCACTTCAAATTTTCTTACTCAAATACATTTGAAACTCAAATATAATGTGTTTCAAATTAAACTCATTTGTGAAAAAGTTTTAAAAAAGACTGTGTTATAGCTGAACATGCGAAAGAGGGCTGATAGAAATAGAGAGAAATGATATGTAGAGTATATAGCAGCCAAAAGAGCTCTTCTCATGAACTCTTGATATTGCAGACTCTCATTGTAGAGTTCCTGATTAGCAAAAATAATCAAGAACCAAGTTCCAGTGCTTTGAGGATGAAAAGAGTATTATATGTCCCTCTTATCTGCAAAAGTGTTATCTATTACTTCTTTCTAGACCATTTTACAATAAGATCCTCAAAATGATTTGTAAGATAATTAGGATGTGCATTCCTTTGAAACTAATAAGAAATCCAAACTAAAAAAGTCCTTTTTTGCTTTTTTTTTTCAAGCAAAGTGAATCCCTAGTGATGCCGAAAATTCCAAACAATTTCAGAATTTCATTTCAGGATATAGTGCTCATTACGATGTTAGGTTCCATATTAGGAGCTACCACCCAGGAAAAAGATCTAGGCATCATAGTGGATAATAGTTTGAAATCATCGGCTCAGTGTGCTGAGGCAGTCAAAAAAGCAAACAGAATATTAGGAATTATAGAAAAGGAATGGTTAATAAAACGGAAAATGCCATAATGCTTCTGTATCGCTCCATGGTGAGATCACACTTTGAATACTGTGTACAATTCTGGTCACCGCATCTAAAAAAAGATATATTTGCGATAGAGAAGGGCAACCAAAATGATAAAGGGGATGGAACAGCTTCCCTATGAGGAAAGGCTGAAGAGGTTAGGGCTGTTCAACTTGGAGAAGAGACGGCTGAGGGGGGATATGACAGAGGTCTTTAAAATCATGAGAGGTCTTGAACAAGTAGATGTGAATCAGTTATTTACACTTTCAGATAATAGAAGGACTAGGGGGCACTCCATGAAGTTAGCAAGTAGCACATTTAATCGGAGAAAATTCTTTCTCACTCAACGCACAATTAAGCTCTGGAATTTGTTGCCAGAGGATGTGGTTAGTGCAGTTAGTACAGCTGGGTTTAAAAAAGGTTTGGATAAGTTCTTAGGGAATGGCCTCTGCATAGGGAATGGCCTCTGCTATTACTGGCATCAGTCTCATGGGATCTTCTTGGTGCTTGGGTACTTGCCAGGTTCTTGTGGCCTGGTTTGGCCTCTGTTGGAAACAGGATGCTGGGCTTGATGGACCCTTGGTCTGACCCAGCATGGCAATTTCTTATGTTCTTACTTCCTGCAAATAAAAAAGAATACATTTAAAATACAACTTCACCACAATGGAAAATTAATCTGGAACCTCCCCATCAATCATCCCCAACAAAACAAAATGAACTGAACCAAAAATGTATGGCCTACGCATCCTTAAAGTTAATCTTTCCCTAAGGAACTGGAGACAAATGTGGTTAAATTTATCTTCTTTACAATTTTCCTTCAAGTTTTGTTTTTTTTTAACAAGGTCTGGGTAACAGATATGTGTTGATGGAACCTAATATTAAAATGATTACTTTTTAGTAAGCAACATTGTGAAGATAGTATTTTTAACCACAACAAAAGCAAATTAAATTCAGGGCCAACTCTTTGACTTACTGTTTTCTAACCTTCCCCAGTTTTTCACTAAGTTCTTGTACTTTGGTTTAGAATTCAGGCAGGTTCTATACCCAATAGGCATTGAATTGAAAGGAAAAGAGCTGGGAATATATATGAATATGATAAAATATAGATACCCCTTTATGATCTATTCATATATTATGTTCATTTTTCTAAATGTCTAGCTGCAATTTGTAGAGAAGGGAGCGTTCTAGATATATAGCTAATTTGCTATTGCTTTTGGAAATTGAAATTAATTAAACACAAACTGAAGGGAATGCACTGCTTATTAGCGATGAATTTGAAATGGTAGTTAAGGGCTAAAGTAATTATCTGGACAACTGGGTCTATGAACCTGATCTACATATCATTTAACCTTCCTATTTTATCTATTAACTCCTTGCTAGGTTCTTATGGCCTGGATTGGCCACTGTTGGAAACAGGATGCTGGGCTGGATGGACCCTTGGTCTGACCCAGTATGGCATGTTCTTATGTTCTTATGTTCTTGCAGTTTTAAAGCTTTGACCAAGAAAAGTCAAGAAAGAGCTTGAATTATCAAGATGCTATCTGCTAAAAAGAAATATGTATAATTGATTTAGGAGAATTAATAAATTGGTTTTATACCTTGTTCAAAAGTTTTGAGGTTAGTTGGTTTACCTTAATGGCAGCAAAGTACCTTTTGAAAAATTCATAGAACTCAGTGACAAATTAATCATTTGCTAAGCACCAATGGGAGTCAATATTTAAACATATCTGGATATGTTCTAAATATCCCAATACAAGTCACTAGTTAGCTGGATAAGTCTTATCTGGCTAACTTTAGGCCTGCTATTGAGCATAAGAAGAGAATAAGAAGCAGATCTAACTTATCTCGTTAACCTAATGAGAAGTCCAAATATCAGCACTTATCCAGATAAATTAACTGAAAAAGTAGCTCCTTATGAATCCACCCACATCTCGCCATCCACTTATCTGGTTAATTATTTAAGTACTTAGCTGGCTAAGTGGCGAACACTGATTGCAGCAGGATATTCAGCTGTTGCTACTTATCTGGCTAAGTTGAACTGAATATAAGTTGAACCCAACTCCAAAAGATGCAGTTGGGTTCAAAATCCATGAAAGATATTTTAGTCTTAGCTCTGAGCAGTAAATAGAAATATTTGCATTCCATATAAGTCTAGAGAAGTGCTGTGTATCTTAACAAAAGCATGTAACTAGGTCTGGCTTTAAATGTTGGTGCCCATAGGCTCCAAATTTCAGAAGCACCCACTGTTTTTTTTCTCTCTCCCACTACCCTAAAGAGGGAGACACCTGCCTCCCCCATCCAGAGATCCAACCAGCAGGATCAGGGGGATGGGGGAAAGGAAGGGGGGCCCCGGGTGCTTTTCCACATACTTATTCAAAATGATAGATGCCAGTTGATGCTCAGTTTACCGTTACAAATGTATGGAACCATAGTTTTCCTTACCAAAAGGAATGAACTAAAAATCCTGGGCGGTTCAGAGAGACTAGTCAGTAGAAGATGGGGTTTGGATTCCCCCATGTGGGAGAAGTAGTTGGTATGTACTTGATCCTTTATAAACCCCTGTACCATCTTAGAGTGTGGATTCTTAGTTCAATTTTTCTTGAGTTGACCTGCTGTGGGATAGCTCTGTTGGTGCAGTCCCAACTTTTGATTACTTTTCTGGGAAAAGAATTCTCACAGAGACCTCAGTAAAGAAGTAGAAACAGAGTGCTGCAACCCTACTTTTTGGGGCCAAGATTTTAGAGATCGTTTTGTTACTGGAGAAAGAAGTTATTCTACCCTTCCTTTCTCTCATTCTGTTATCCTTGTTGAGTAACATATTTCTGTCTGTGTCTTTATTGACTGAGAACACTACTGCCGAGGGAATCTGAATTTTTAGTGTCTTTCACCTGGAAAGGACCTGAGGGAGAATTTCTGTCATTGCAAAGGAATGGATTTCATCTATTACAAGACAGGAGCTAAGAAAGTAACATTGAAGTATATTTTTCTACAGACCCGGGTACACTTGCAAGGAGAGTGCCAAATTTGCACTACAAGAAGTAGATCTATGAAAATAGTGAAGACTACAAGACAGGTTTGGGAACTGGAACTTGTCATTCTATTAACAGGGCCGGTGCAAGGGGATTGGGCGCCCTAGGCACTAGGGGTGTGCATTCGTTTTGAACTTAAATGTAAAACGCAACGTAATTTTTTTTTTTAACTTAAAAAAGTGATGAGGCGAAAACGATCGGATTTCCAACTTATTCAACATAGCTATGTTGAATACGTTGGAAATCGCGATTGTTGATCCTAAATAAAAATTTAAACCCCTCACCCTCCTTAATCCCCCCCCCCAAGACTTACCAAAACTCCCCAAGCTGGCCAAAAGTTCCGTGAGGGTCCGGGAGCGGACGCGCAGGGAATCACGTGACGTCGCGTCACTCCGACGTGATGCCGACGTCACGTGGTCCACCGCGGTTCCGTTCCCGGACCCCTCGTTGGACCCAAACGGCACTTTTGGCCAGCTTGAGGGGCCCTCCTGACCCCCCAAGCTGGCCAAAAGTGCCGTTTGGGTCCGGGAGCGGACGCGCGGTGGACCACGTGACGTCGGCGTCACGTCGGAGTGACGCGACGTCACGTGATTCCCCGCGCGTCCGCTCCCGGACCCTCACAGAATTTTTGGCCAGCTTGGGGGGGTCAGGAGGCCCCCCCAA
The DNA here is from genome assembly GCF_901001135.1 of Rhinatrema bivittatum. Classification (NCBI taxonomy): domain Eukaryota; kingdom Metazoa; phylum Chordata; class Amphibia; order Gymnophiona; family Rhinatrematidae; genus Rhinatrema; species Rhinatrema bivittatum. The sequence continues at coordinate 173,998,969 of NC_042616.1, forward strand.
GCTGGCCAAAAGTGCCGTTTGGGTCCAACGAGGGGTCCGGGAGCGGAACCGCGGTGGACCACGTGACGTCGGCGTCACGTCGGAGTGACGCGGACATCACGTGATTCCCCGCGCGTCCGCTCCCGGACCCTCACGGAACTTTTGGCCAGCTTGGGGAGTTTTGGTAAGTCTTGGGGGGGGGATTAAGGAGGGTGAGGGGTTTAAATTTTTATTTAGGGAATCGGTGCACGTATGGACATAGACTCAACTTATGGAATTGTACATATGTCCATATTGACCGAAATTGACCCCCCCTTTCGACTTATGGACTTATGAACTTAAACTTTTGGTCTGCACATCCCTACTAGGCACCTTCAGCCTTGCGCCGCCCCCAGCCGCAGCCTCGACTCCTTCTCCCCCCCCCCAAAAAAAAAAAAAAGAAAACTTACAAAATACCTTGTGGTCCAGGTGGGGGCCCGGGAGCGATCTGCTGCCCCCGGGGCCTCGGCTGCCCCTGTCACATGGTAGGGGCTAAAGGCCACCGGCGAAATTTTGGCTAGTGGCAGCTGAGGCCCCGGGAGAGGCAGATTGCTCCCGGGCCCTCCACCGGACACAAGGGGGGCGTTGGGAGGGTGGCATGGTAAGGCGGGGGTTGGCAGAATTTTGAAAGGGCACTTTTTGCCCTTTGAAAATTTTGCCGCCTGCCGTGGCGCCTCCTAAATCGCGGTGCCCTAGGCACAGGCCTAGCTCGCCTAGTGGTTCCTCCGGCCCTGTCTATTAAGTAATTGGGACTACCAATGTGACCATTACATACTGGAAAGACTCTACTATAAATCTGGGAAAATTGGGAGAAGGTTTATACTTTTTTAAAATCTGATTAATGGGAAAGATGAAGGGACTAAGTTATTAAAGAATTGGTTATTACAAATTCTTAACCCTTTTCTGAATAGTAAGGTCACAAATGAATTCATTTCAACCTGTACATCAATTGGATGTAACATCGAAGAGTTGTAAAGAGCTTTTCATCCATCAACTATCAGTAAAGTTAAGAAGGAAACCACCTGGCTTCCAGTGTGATTATTGCTGCTATAGGACTGTTGGAAATGATCAATGCTGTTTACAAAGAACTTAAGGGGCATTGTCATTGTTGAACACAAAAGGGCTTTGAAGTTAAGTTCCCTCCACAGGGAGCACTGGAGCGTCAGATTGATTAAATATCTTGAGAGTTTTGCAGATAAGGTCAGAACTTACATTATGTACTTTTGGATCTTTTATTTGGGCTTTCCCTACAGGAGTTACACACAAACTTGAGGTTTTTCCATCGGTGACCCCATTCTTTGGAATATGCTCTCTCTAGAACAGTGCTCATAGAAGGACTACCTAATATTTAAGAAGAAAGTAAAAGCCTTTTTTTCCCTTCAGGCATTTGGGTCCAGTTGAATGAAGAGCCTTAGCTGCAGTTTTTCATATCTTAGCTTTATGCTGTTTTGCTGTTTTACTCATGTACTGGCAATGATTGTAAATATTGTGTAATGCTGACGTAGTATGCTGTGATTTGATGTGTTTAAAATTATGGATATTATTATGTACCTCTCAGGAAGCAAGAATTTAGAACCTGAGGCTTATCAATGTTTTCAAATAAATAAATAAATGGACAAAGCTCTGATAAATGAATGCCAAATTCTGTGTCTAGCATCCTTGTATTAAATATGTATTTTTATTCAGAGGTTTTATATACTGTTGTTGCATATGAAAATCAATAGATCACCATGTTTTACAGCATTGACATTCACAAATTATATACCACATATCACAAATTATTGATTACAGCAATATCATAACAGCAATAACATGTCAGCAATATCATTACAACAATATCATTCGCAATTATTAGTGACTAGACAAAACGGAACAACCTGTATTGATTGTTCGTAGAGGTGTAGTACTCAGGTTAGGAATGAGGGGGATGTTAAAAACTTTGCAAATTAACAGATTAATAATTAAAGTTAACTAACTAACTAACTTGCTCCTTTGTGGCCAGACACAGGATCCTAGTCAGCAGCTCCACCAATACCTTCTTCAGCTCCACTTGCATGGGCCTATGTCGCACCGCGCTGGACATCTGCAAAGTAACCTAAGGAAAGGAAGAGAGAACTTGACATGGAGAGAGTCTAGAATCACCCAGGAACAGAATGGACCACGCACTGCCACTGCACGGGCACAAGACTAACACATACCACAGAAAAGGAGGCAAAGCTATTGGCTCACAGGCCGCATGTGCTGCCAGAAATTTAGCCAAAGATGACGCTGCCACCATGCACAGTGAGGGGCACACAGAGATCCACAGAAGAGGTTGGTGGTTAAAGAACCTTGGGACACTGCTAGGTCCCTGTTCCAACCGCTTTACCGCCTGCTCTTATCACTGTAAGCTAGAACCTGACTGGCCCTTTGTTGCCTTCAAAATCTGGCACCCTAAGCAGTTGTGCACATCTAAATCAGGGCTTGGGGGTTTAAATTACTTGCGAGGTCAATTCCTCCTCTTAGCCGTGCAGTATATCCCACCCATTTTAATCTTTTTTTCCCTCTCATTTCATTCTGGATATCCATCTGCCAGCTCATTGTAATGGAGGTAGAAGAAGATCAGTGAGCATGTTTCCAAATGCTGATGCCACTGTGGAGGAAGGGCATGAAATGAAAAATACCTGCCCGAGCTTAAAGAAATTCTTGGTATGTTCTTCAATCTTGCCTACAGCTGAGGTAAATTGTACACAAAAGGTTTAAAGTGGGATTTTTAGTTTGCCCTTCACATGTTGAACCTTGCTGGGTGCCAATGGAAATAGCCCTCTGAAAAATGAACGGAATCCCTTCCTTTTCTGTATGTGCATGCTTGTGGTTCAGTTTACAATGCATGTAACTCCTGCGTATGACTGATCAGAATGACGGCCAGAGGTTCAGAGAGGCAGAAACTCTTTCATAGGCTTCTCCAATACATTTTGCAGCTTCTGCCGCTCAGCCAGTTTTGGAGTCCTTGTAACTTTCTTTGGAGGGATAATTTTTCCCGATCCTTAAAGTACCTCTGGGGGTTTTTTGTTTTTTTTTTCTGTGTAGCTATGTTTGGCAGGAGGAAGGGAATAAACTAACATGGTGTAGCTATGGAAATATGGGGAAAAGGCTAAGGAGAGAGGAAGGGGGGGGGGGGGGGAAGTAAATTGGACTCAAATAAAGTAGAGCAGCTGCCATCAGCAATCCCTGATCAGGATTAAATATGTTCCCTGGAGAGACAGCTGCACAGCACACAAGTTTCTGCTGGGAATTTTACTGAAAAAATACAGAACTGCCAGTGAGGAGCTGGAGGCATATATGCAGCCTATATTGACGCTAGTGGGAAAATCAAGCCAAAAGCTATTTTTTCAGCATAAAAAATCCTCTCCAAACCCCCAAATATCTCCCACCTTTGGAAACTGGCAAACTTAATCTCTTTCAGGCCAATGTTTAGCTGCTATCTGGCTGAAAAAGTTAGCAAACTTTGGGCCTCATTTACCAATATCGCATTAGTAACGCATTAAGGGGCGTTTCCCATGCAAATGAGGCTTTTTTCGTGCAGCGGGGAAACTTCGCGTGCCGCGATGTTTTCACGATTTGCGCAAATGTATTCGCGAATCGCGAAAAGCGCTAACACTGCGGCTGTTTCGCGGCCCACGATAACTCTTTCCTACTTAACATATGCTCCGCCCCAACTCCGCCCCCTGAATACAAAATTAAAAATTTGCATTCGCAAATCGCGTTAACGGCAGCGCGATTTGCGGAATTATCTCCTGCGGTAACTCCTTGGAAAATGACCCCCTTTATCCGGCTACCTTGCCTGAGATATTCAACAGCGCACCCAAGCTGCTGAATATACTCTGCTATCTTATAGTTAGTTGGATAAGTTTATCCGGCTAATTATAAGACAGCCAAATATATGTCTTAGACTTATCTGACTAACTAAGCCAGATAAGTATCTCTGTCCTGGAATTCCCTGTCCCAACCTTCACTTGTCTGGTTAACCGTTTCAACACATGAACAGTTAACTGGTTAAGTGGCGACTGCTGTGCATAGCCAAATATTCAGACAGCTCCACTTAGCTGGCTAACTTGGAACAAAACCAGCAAAGTGGTGCTGAAAATGGACCACTTAAATTTTAACCTAAAATTTATTTATTTGATTTATTTATTTAACATTTTTATATACCGGGCTTCATGCAGAATTGCATATCAGCTCGGTTTACATTATAACTGAAAAAGACATGCATGAAGAATTGAATAGGAGAATATTTAAAATGGAATAAAATATGTATGACTAACCACAAAACATTCCTGTGCTACATAACTGACCATTTTAATTTCAAAATAATTAGATGATCCTATTGATATCATTTAGTTACAGTTAATGCAAGCCAAGTTACCATCGGGTACAATAGGTTTTTCCCTATCCCCAGAGAACTTACAACCTATGAGGTAAATTTTAAGATCCATCCGCAGGTGCACGTATACGCTCGTTTGCCGGCTTGCTCACGTGGATGCGGCAATTTTCAAAGAAACGCGCCTACGTGCGCACATTTTTAAATCAGCTATTCGCATGTGCATGTGTGCACGATTTCATATTGACGTGCGCATGTGCATGCAAGTGCCAGCTCGGGTAAGTGAAGGGGATTTTGCTAGGCACACGTGCCGATGCAATTACCTCTTTTTCCCAGTTCGTTCCCAGTTCACCCCAGTAAAGGAGAGGACTTCCTACCCCCCCCACCCCCAGCTAATTCGCATCCCTTTTATTCTGTTAGCCCTGACAAAACCCCGCTGACTACCCTATTTTTTTGTTTATTTTCACAGCTTACACGCCATCCATAGCAAAAGTAAAGTTACGCAGTAGGAGATCCCAACATGCGCTTGTGCGCAGACTTCATGGTACAAACCTGGCCTGCCCATGCCCCGCCTAGACCACGCCCCCGCCCCTCTTTGTGGAAAACAATTTTGCGTGCATACCAGGAGATTTGCGCATAAAAAAACGTGCGGCGCACAGCGGGCTGAGTCACTCGCATATCTCCCAGCTTCAACACACGTATGACTTTTAAAATTGACCTGTATGAGGGAAACTTTCATGGAACTCTACATGGCCCTATATACACGCATATAGGGCTGGGTGGGTATCTGCAATAGTATTTTAAAACTTGCATGTATCTGGTCAGCAAAGATTTTAAAAACCCCTCATATGTTCATCCCCCATCACATGTGCGTATGTTTCAGCAATGCATTATTGCAGATATTATCTGTTAGTGTCCGAACTGCTGCGCAAAATATTTTATGGTGTTATAGTTGTGATATATTGAGGATTGGGGGTTGGTCTAATTTGATAATTTTATTGACATGCTTTGTTTTTCATTATTTTATAGCCTCCTCTCTGTTAGGATGGTTGGTGGGTGGAACTGGGGGCGGAGGGGGAGGTTAGGGAAGGGAGGGAGGCAAATATGCTTATTTGATGGCAGTGATGTAATATCCTTTAAAATGCTTTTATTGTTTCATACCTTGTGTGGCGTGTTTAAGTGTCACCACATGCTGCATATTGTTTTATCTGTACGGTTGATTTCTTCAATAAACAATTGTAACAAAAAAATGTAAATAAGTAAAAGAAAATGCATACTTTTTCTACCTATTTTACAAACAGATGTGCGTATATTTTGCATGAAAAAAGTATGTAAATTAATCACGTAAAACCCTGATTTAGATGCTGTAGGTATATTTTAAAAGATGCGTGTGTACTTCAAATCGCAAGTTTGCTGATACCTCCACCAGTTCTCCAAGTCCATCTCCAGTTAATTGACACTCTCCTAGTACTTCATCCTGAATTCCTCCCAGTTCCCTCAGACTTCCCATCCGACAATTCTGATATCGAGTGTACTAGATAATTAGCAGGTATAAAACTGCATGAATAAGTTGCCTAATGTATTTGCATAAATCCTCTAATAAAAATATCAGCTTCAGCACGTACCTCTTGTTTCTGCCCCAGAATGCCTCAGTCCGCCCCTTTTTTTTGTGCAGGTAAATGTGCATGTAAAACCAAACATACTTGCAGAGTTTTGATGCCTATAAAATAGCATGCGCATGGATACAAGCTATCTGCATGGGAATATGCTAATTTTACATGCATAACTCCTTTGAAAATTACCTCCTAAGTTTGTACTTGATGTAATGGAGGATGAAGTGACCTGCTTGAAATTTGGACCCATTGATATTTTCAAAGCATGCTTATTCGATACATTCTAAATTGCTGATGAACAAAATAAGCTGGAAGGAAGACAAGATGCTTTTTGATTTTTTTTTTTCCCTAATGATGGTATTTGTAAGCAGTTGAAACCTTATTCTACATTGAACAGCTCGCGTCTTAGCAAAATGTCGTTCTCTTTTTCCATCTGGTGTTCTACATGGAATTTACTTCTTCTTTTATTATAGAGGGCACCTTTTTAGGAGGTGGGAGGAGGAGTGGGCTCTCTGGTGGCATTTCTTTGCAGTTTGGTGGCCTCCCTCCTGCTCTGTTAATGTGGCTTCTCCAGCTGCAAGAAGCCACAAGGTGGGCAGCAGCTGAAAGATATGTAAAAGACAAACTAGCACCTGTGCTCTACATTGTTCCGTCATAAAGCAAACAGAGCCCCAGCCAAGAGAGAAGCTTGACAGCACGCGCAATTCCACATCTATAAAGAATCTCAACTGCAATCCAATGGATACCCCAGGGCCTGATGCCAAACCTGGGCTGCAGGAATCATGACCTTTAGAAAAGCAGTTGCATGGTAACAGCCCAGTTCACAAATAACATTATAGAACAGTTGTCAAAAAAATAAAGAGAAAGAAAAGCAGAAGCAGCATCAAATATGAAGAAACTGTTTGTTACACAAGGAAGGTAGAATCCACAGAACAGCAAAAAACACACAAGGTAACATAGTAACGATGACAGAAAAAGGTTAAATGGTTATCCATTCTGCCCAGGAAGCTTCTTATGGTAGTAACTATTGCTCCATGCAAGTTACTCCCATGTTTCTGTTAAGGGTAATAACTGCTGCTCCGTACAGGTTACCCCCCAAACCTTATGTTAAGAGTAGTAATATTAACAATCAAAAAACAAGTGCTGTCAAACCTATAACATAATTACTGCTAACAGTAGCAGCCTTCTTCATAATTCAGACAATGCTGTTTGAACACTCTTTGCTTTTGGACTTGGCTATAGAAGCAGTCTTACACTTTTCCCCTAAAGTCTGCATATCAGTACCCTGGACCGTTAAGGTCAGGGCCCAACATTGGCTGTTTGCTGAATCCTATTCCCCTCCCCCTCCCCCGCTATTGAAGTGGAGAGTGATGTTGCAGTTGCATCAAAATCATGAAAACGAATAACTTCTGTTAGTGGAAGTAGATGCCGCTCCATCCAGGTTACCCCCATGTATCCTTTCCTTCATTTCCATCTCTAGCCTTTAAGGATCCATAGTGTTTATCTCATGCCTTTACAAGTTGATTTACTGTATTCATCTTCACCACCTCTTCTGGAAGGTCATTCCAGGCATCCACCACGTTCTCCATGAAGAAATATTTCTTGCTGTTGGTTCTGAGTTGTCTCCCCTGGAATTTAATTTCATGATCCTTAGATCTACTGTTTGCTTTCCAATGGAAATGTTTTGAAGATTGTACATCATTAAAATCTTTCATGTATCTGAAGATCTGTATCATATCTCCCCTGTACCTCCTCTCTTCCAGGGTATACATAGTTAGATTCTTCAGCCTCTCCTCATAAGTCTTCCATTACAGACCTCACAACATTTTTGTTGACCTTCTTTGGACCACCTCCATCCTTTCTCTATACGTTTTGAGATACGGTCTCCAGAACTGAACACAGTACTCTAGGTGAGGCCTCACCAAGGACCTGTACAAGAGCATTATCACCTCCTTTTCATACTGGTTATTCCTCTCTCTGTGCAGTCCAGCATTCTTATGGCTTTAGCTATCTCATTATCACATTGCTTCACCGCCTTCAGATCACCAGACACCATCATTCCATGATCCCTCTTCTAGTACATGCACATTAGTTTTCACCCCTCCCATCACTACAGCTCTTTTGGATTACCGCATCTCAGATGCACGACTCTGCACTTCTTGGCATTGAATCCCACCTGCCAAATCTTTGACCACTCGTCAAGCTTTCTTAAATCACTTCATTTTCTCTATTCCTTCAAGCATGTCCACTATGTTGCAGATCATAGTATCATCCACAAATAGACAATCTTTACCTTCTATCCCTTCACAATGTTACCCACAAACATATTGAACAGAACTGATCCCAAAATTGATTCCTGTGGCATGCCATTTAAAACATACTCTCTTTAGAGTAGGTTTCATTAAACTCTGTCTCCTATCAGTCAACCAGTTTGTAATCCACTCCACCACCTTGGTGCTGAGTACTAAGTTTCTTAATTTATTCACGAGCCTCCTATGTGGGACTGTATCAAAAGCTTTGCTGAATCCAACTAAATCACATCGCATACTCTTCCTTGATCCAATTCTCTAGTCACCGAGGTAGGCTAACTGGCCTGTAGTTTCCAGCCTTCATTCTGCCTCCACTCTTGTGAAGTAGAACCACCTCCACATCCAGGAGCACTGGATGGCCGGCGCCATAATGGCGCCGGCCATCCAGTGCTCCTACCATGTGACAGGGGCCGGCCAATGGCACGGATACCCTGTCACATGGTAAGGGCAAAGGGGCATCGGCGCCATTTTTTTTTTTAGAACAGCTGATGCCTGGAATGGAAATCTTTCCCCGAGGCCCCCCTGGATCTCTCCCCGAGGCCCCCCTGGACCACCAGGTAACATTAAAAGGTTTTAGGAGGGTCGGGGGGGGTCGATTTAAAGGGTCGGGTGGGGGGTTTTTTTTGGTTTTTTTTAGTGGCGCGGGCCTCCCTTAGCGATGTGAATTGGAATCGGAAACTATTCCAATTCACATATCTTAACGATCAGATTCGAGCCCCCCCCCCAGCCGAATCTGATCGTTGACGATCTGGTACACGATTCACATCTCTAGTTTATAGATCTAACTATAGATCTGCAATTTCATTTTCAGTTCTTTCAGCACTCTGGGATGTATACCATCTGGTCCAGGTTATTTGCTACTCTTTAGTTTGTTAATTTGTCCTAGTACATCTTCCAGGTTCACTGAGATTTCTTTCAGTTCCTCCAAGTCAGTACCTTTAAATATCACTTTTGGCATGGGTATCTGCTTTATATCTTCCAAAGAATAGAATTAATTTAATTTCTCCACTATGACCTTGCCCTCCCTTAGTGCCCTATTTACCCATCAATCCTCTAATGGTCCAATTGATTCCCTTAAAATCTTTTTTCTTTTAATGTATAATGGACGTGGGCCATTGTTGCTGTGGTGTGCTTGGCATAGCCTAGGGATTAAATCTCCTAGACCCACACTGACACACCCATCCCTTGCAATTTTATCCTGGGATGAGACTTGGTCAGGCCTCTTTCCCCACAGGTTGAGCCCTTGGGTTCCAGGGGCTGGCAGCGCTTAAGTGAGAGTTTCTTAGGATATAGTGTGATAGAGAGTCCAGGCAAGGGTCAGTGGCAGGTAGTAAGCAAGGGTGGTCGGGGTCCAGGCTAAAGTCAGTAGAAGGTGGCAGGCAAGGCTAGTCAATGTTCAGGCAAGGATCAGATCCAGAAGTCAGTTTGAGAAGAAGACAGGAGTGAGACAAGAGGGACTGATGAGGCAGGCATGCTGAATGGATGAGGCAAGACTGGGCTAGACAAGACAAGGCAGGGCATGCTGGAGAGATGAGGCAAGGTTGGGCTATGCTGGAGACACAAGCAAGGCTAAGCTGGGCTGGAGAGATGAGGCAAGGCAAGCAAGGACAAGACAAACACTCAGGCAACACACACTGCTTGGCAAGAGACCTTTGCTGAGGCACCAGTTTGTTGTTTGGTCAGCATTTAGATAGCTCCTTCCAGTAGGGTCATCAGGATGTGCTGTAGGGTCCTTTCCCACCAGTGGCTCTTTAAGTGGCATCAGTACCTGTGTGCGCCTAAGGTGGATACAGGGAGAGAGTGAGGTGATAGAGTTCCACGCCACATCCTGTGGCACATGAAGTTTGGTAGTGTCTTTACTACTTGAAGGAAGGCCTTGGTGTTGGGTGGGCTGGCGGCAGAGCAAAGTAAGGACCGCCGGTCATGGGACCGACTCACCTCCAGCCAAACGTTACAGAATATACTTGAAAGTGTTTTTATTATGAGTTTTTGCTTCCACAGCAAGCTTCTTTTTATTCTGTCTTTGCTATTCTTAACAATGCATTGTATCTAACTTTTCTGTGCTTATGCAATTTCCTCTTTTCTTCATTTGGATCCCTTTTCCATTTTTTGAAGTATGTTCTTTTAACTAAAATAGCCTCTCGTATCTCACCTTTTAACCATGCCAGCAATTATTTGGCCTTCCTTCCATCTTTATTAATGTGTGGAATACATCTGTTCTATATGCAAGGTGTTGCATAGAGGGAAAAATAACCCATGCAGAAGTTACACAATGTTAGGTTCCATATTAGAGCTAACACCCAGAACACCTAGAAACTTTACTTGATTGCACTGTTGTGGTTCTGGCCACGAGTACCGCGGCCAGGCCCTTACCTCCGGGCTCCCGGACCTGCTCCCGCTTCCAGAGGCCTGGTTGGCGGCCTGTTTGGCAGCGTCCCGCTGGGGCTGCGCCGCTGCAAGCTCTCCCATGGACACCCGGCTCCTAGGCACGCGCACGTGCCACTTGGGTGCATTTCTAGGCCGTTTCCCGCCAGTGGTGACTCCGCCAAACTCCTGACGTCAGACGCCACAGCCTTGTTAAGCCGGCCGGCCATCCAGTCTTTGCCTTGCAATGGGTTAGCCTCCCGGTATCCTGTTGCGCTGTGCCCCGGAGTGACTTGCCTTGATTTGTCGCTCCGTTCCTGCTACAGTACCTGCTTGGTTCCTGCCTGCCTGCTACAGTACCTGCCTGGTCCCTGCTTGCTTGCTACAGTGCCTGCTTGGTTCCTGCTTGCTTGCTACAGTACCAGATTGGTTCCTGTTTACCTGCTACAGTACCTGCCTGTTTCCTGCTTGCTTGCTACTGTGCCTGCTGTGCAATTGTTTTACAGCAAAGTTTCAAAATAAGCTTCTCAAGAAAATATTTCTATTTTTTTGTTTTATTTTATATTCATTTTTTATAAATAATTTATAGGTTGTATCAGTCACTTAAGTAGGCTTTATTGACATTGCTCAATTATGAGCTATAATTCTCATTTATCAATCATTTACTCCAATCTATCTACATACTTTAAATGCTTTTTAAAAATTTGTATGCAGTTTAAAAGAGGAGCAGGTCTGAACATCTGAGATATAAATGACTGATAACATGTGCTTATCTACCACAAAATTTCATCAAGAATATTTAAAAACATTTTTTAACCATGTAAGAATCTTCACAATGAAAACTGTCTCTTCATTAAACTAGAAAATTAACTGTCAAAAAATGTCTGGCAGCAACCACTGTTTCATCAGAAAGCTTGCTTTGGGGACATGAAAATATTACTTAACTTGTTCGTGCAATGACCCCCTCTCAAGGGTCAAATTTAATTTTAAAGTATACGAGAAACTTACTTCTGGGCAAAAACCTCCAAACCTCATTTTTGCCCAAAAGGAAGTTTCTCATATACCTTAAAATGTAGTTTGACCCTTGAGAGGAAGCCTCTGCACGAATAAGATAAGTGAAATGTTCTTGTCCCCAAAGCAGGCTTTCTGATGAAACAGTAGCTGCTGTCAGATATTCGTTGACAATTAATCTTTCAATTTATTGAAGGCACAATTTTCATTGTGAAGATACTTACATGTCTAAAAAATATTATATATATATATATATATATATATATATATATATATATATACTCTTGATGAAGTTTTATGATAAATAAGTGCATGGTATCAGCCATTTCTATCTCAGATGTTGAGACACTACTCCTCACAAATTTTAAGAAAGCATTTAAAATATGTATGTTAGGGTAAATTATCAATATATATCAAACTTATAGCTCATAATTAAGCACATTTAGATGACTGATAGCTCCAATAAATTATTTATTAAAAAATTAATGTAAAAAAAAAGATATAAAAACAATTTCTTGTGATACTTATCTTGAAGATTTTCTGTAAAATAATTGCCTATATATCCTCTTGTTTATATATTTTTTATTTTTTTAATTCTTTATAATTTTCCACAAATCAAATACAAGCAAAAAATGCTTTACAGAAATGGGGATTAATGTCAGAAAAATATTAAAGACAAGAAAAATCAAGAAATCATACAATAGAAAATCCCAAATCTAGTCTATAATACAGAGGCAGATTCAATCAAGAAATGCAAATGGAAAAGCACTGTTCTGAGAACAATTTATATTTTAAATTGGTCTAACCAGTTAATTCAAGGGATAGCTGAAGAAGTGTTTTTTCAATTCTAATATCAAGCAAGGTTTTCAACTGGCTAGGTTCAAAAAAGATATAATTTTGACCTGAAAAAACAACATTGCATTTAACTGGATAAAGAAGAGATAAAGAACCTCCCATTGTTAAAATAGTATCTCTAAATTGAAGAAAGGTTTTTCTCCTAACCTGAGTTTGCTTACACACATCAGAAAAAATCCATACTTTATGAACCATGAAAGAATAATTTTGGTTACAGAAAAATAACCTCAAAATTAGGTTCTTTTCCACTTTAGAGGAACATGTATTCAGTAAGGTGGCTCTTTCCTTTATCTCTTCAGAAGACTGTTCCAGGAAGTTATTATTAATATTATGACTCTTTATAGGAGAAGAAAATTGTATCCCCCAAGCTCTTCCTTATCTTTAATGGATAAATAATAAGCCTTAAGCAAAAGTGGGAGAGATTCCTTGGAGAGGCCAAGACCTTCCATCAAATATTTCTTAATCAACTCTGTAGGAGAACTAAGGGGGTTATTTTCTAAACCCTTATCGCGTTCGATAGGGCCCTGACACAAGCAATAAGGTTATATCGCATGCGAAAAGGGCTTTTTTGCATGCAATATGATGCAAATTAGGGGAGGGGAGGAGTCAGGGCGGGGAGGGGCTGGTGATAATGTTTCTAACATTATCGTCGGCAGTAGTGCACTGAATAGCACCACCTTTCACGGTGGCGCTATTCGGTGCGAAAGCCAGCAGCCGGCGCACAGCAGTGATGCGAAGTCTGCGAGCTTTCACAGGCCCACTCCCCGTTTTCGCAGGATTCATCATTCTACATTGAATGATGACTCCTGGCCTAAGAGGGGTCATAGGAAAATTAAGAATACACAAATTAAGTAGAGATCAATTCTCAAACATGTCCAAGTGTCGAATGATCAGAGCACTGTCCTTTAGAGCAGCTATTTTAAAATTCTGAAAGGATGAATTCTGAAATTCCAAAGCCTGAATTTTTAGCACCATGCTCAATAGTATTAGATTGAACTACAGCTACTTAACATTTTACCAGATCAACTGAAGCATTAACATCATCGAGGCTTCTACTTATAGTTTTATCCAAAAATGTAATCACTTTCCACACATCCTCAAGAGTAATAATAGCAGGTTTTGTCAAGCAAGATGTCCAAGAATCTTCAGGATGCTGTTGAGAGGGCATCAAAGACTGAGAATGAACTCCCACATCAGATATGGAACAAATACTGTTCCTTGTTGTTGACAATAAAGGAGGAGGTAGACAATCACTGGGACTCAAGATGATTTCCAACTCTGGATGACCCAGCACTGCCTCCAACCCAGGATCTGCAACAAAAGATACGTCTGACTGTGACTGCTCCGTAGCTGAAAAAACAGGAGGAATAGTTAACTGAGAAGAGCATGGGACTATCTTCAATGAACCTGGCCTCATCTCTTGACTATAGTTCAAAATAAGAAATGGAGCAGAGCTGCTCCCTGAGAATGAAATACAAAAGCCCCGCAAAAATTTGAGAAGAAAAAATAGCTCATACTCTTGTTTATATTTCATATTAATTTGAATGTGAAGATTGTACAGCCCATTCCTGTAGTTATTTTGGAATCAGTTTTCCTCCATATGCTTTTAAGTTCATATCCGATTTTTTCAAACATGGTTTAGGTCTTAGCATATTATATGCAGTTTCTGACAAAATGCCCATTTCAGCACTGTATCCACTTTGTAGTTTATGCCTTTTTCCATTGGTGGGCAATATGATATGCCACTCTGTTTTATTAGTGTCATTTGCATCAATATCACAGGCTGTAGTTGCCTGCACTCTGTGTACTTTGCTGTTTGACCAGCAGATTTTCTGGACACGATTTGGTCTTCCACATTTTCTACTTTTTATTCCATAAGCAGGACATTACTTATAGGCATCTGACTGTCCACAACACTAGCACATTTTTTTTTCTTTTCATGCTGTGCAGTTTTGTATGCAGTTTACTGACTTTCTGCTACCTTGCATTGAGAAGTCACTCCTTTGTGCACCTCTGTTCCAGCCTTTTTCCCGCTGCCCCAGCTATTACAGAGTCATAGTTTGTCTCATGCGGCAATTTCTCTTTCACTCTAGCATTGCTTGTGCCCATTACTGGTTGGACTTTGACCAGTGAATCAGTCAGGACTCCAAAACCACAGGACTGATTCCTGACTTTCAGCTTTGTAGCATTCTCTTCAACAGTTTCACATTCTTTCTATATCTGGGAAGCAATGACATGCCTCTCATACGTGACATTTTTCTTGGGATACTTTAGCTCTGAAACATTTTCAGCACTGTATCAAAATAATCTCTCTCTCTTTCTGGAAAGTAGAATTTGAAATGCTCATCTATAACTTCTTGGCCGGCCACTGTAGGAAACATATTTTTAACTTTTTCCTTAATGTCTCTTTCAAATTACCTTGCAGCTTCAGTTCTGGTTTTTGTTTCAGCAGTTCCTTGTTTCTGATGTACTGCCTTGTTACAGGCTGCCGTTTTCTTTCTTTTTTTGTGCCTTTCTCACTGACATTCATAACAAACTAGGGTGGCCAGGTATCTTGCTTTATGCTGGACAGTCCTATTCTCTCTGCCCCTGTTCTGGAGTCCAGCCCTCCCACACCTCTGCCCGACAATAATATCTCATGCTCTGACTTTTCGCACAACATGAAAGTGTTTCTGCAGGGCAGGGCCCTACCCCTCCTCTTGCCTCCTTCTGATGTTGTATCCATTCCCACCATCCAATCATGTGTGGGAAGGGCCAGGAATCGGCAGGACTGTGTGGGACACTGGCGGCCATAAGGAAAGCAAGCTTACTCTGAGAAAGGGAGGAGATGAGGCAGAGGAAACTGAGGGGGGGGAGGGGAGTCACTGCATCTGCAAAAATAAGCAGTACATCCAGCAGCCAGCCTGAGCTCAGACAGGGGCCACAGGCCCACCATGGACAAAGCCAGCAAGTGTGCAGAGAGCAAGGTAACAAGTATAACCGCTAGTTTGTTTAAGGACTGAATTCAGGGGCCACACAGTTTCCAGGATTCTATCCATGCCCCGGACCTCTAATTTGTTCTGCCATCTTAAAACTGTTGTAGCTCTTTGGATGCCAGGGTTCGCCGGCGGTGAGGAGGTTTAACCCTACAGGACCCTTAATGTGGAAGTGGTAGAAATCGGCAACACAGTTGTAAAGACCCTCTAGATCTCAATTAGTTGGCCCTAGTCTAATCCTGGGGTTAGGTAATGAGGAGAAGGGGGTGTACCCTTTAAAACAGCACCTCCCCTGAGGAGGTCTGGTGTGGTGAGTTCCTGGGTGGATAAGGGAGGAGGAATTGAGAGTTTAGTATGGAAGTCTGTAACTGAAGGAGGTTGTGGGATCTCCTCAATTTTGGACCCCAAGCCTGGAACCAGCGGAGGGACTTTGTCCTTTCCAGTTTCTAAACCAGCCTGGAAGGGAGAGTCTGGTAACAGAAAGACAATCAGGAGTATTTTTTTCCAGGAGTTTGGTTTCCAAATTGTGTTTGGGAAGAAAGTTTTTTGTACCACCCTTTATTCCCCATGGCTGGAGAAGTTGAAAATCAAGCCTTTCACCAGCCCTAGATATTTTCTTCTGGAGAGGAACATTGGAGATTTGGAGAGTGGACATACTTGGAGACATCTAGAGACCTCCCTCTTGAGTCTCCACCCTGGGACACAGAACGCAAGATGGGTACTGAAGAGCAGAAGGGCACATGGACCTAAGGTACTATTGCAACATGGAATTCTGCCAGAAACAGCATAACTCAGCTCCCCAGGACACTTACCCTTCCACTACCTGGAGGGTAGGGACAGCGTAGAGCAGTGGTTCCCAACCTGTCCTGGGGACCCCCCCAGACCAGTCATGTTTTCAGGATATCCACAATGAATATGCATGAGAGAAAAATTGCATGTTTTGGATGCAGTGCATGCAAATTTTCTCTTATGCATATTCATTGTAGATATCCTGAAAACCTGACTGGCTGGGGGATCCCTAGGACAGGATTGGAAACCACTGGCTTAGAGCCATGTACTAAGGAAGACTTCCACAGAGTGAGAAGTTATAGAGATACTTGACTTCTGCTTCCATCAAATAAACTGAATTTGGATATAGTTGAATATTGGTTTGTTTATAGCATTTAATTTTAAATTAATCACAGTAAACTTTAATTTGAACACCTCACCCATGAGTCCATTCTGTTCTGTCAAGTGTACTTGTCCTGAGGAGGCATTAGTAACACAAGGAAGGGACTCCACATACATAGTCTTCCCTTCTGAGACCAAGAACCTACACGCCAGGGCAACAAGATTGGTGACTGTGACATTGGGACTTAGCCATGGTTTTGTTTTTTATAGCTCCATCAGAATTCAGCAATATCCTAAATTGGATTAAATAGTCATTCAGTCTCATCCACTTCTCAGACAATGTCAAGATGATACTCATTGTGGAAGAGTTCAATAGTGTTATGTTTTGTCGCTCGCCGGACAGCCCCATGAGCGGCTGCACTTACCCTCAGGCCGGCAGGCCTTGCTGCGTTAGGATGCAGCCGAACTGCACGCGCATCAGGATGTTTCCAAGATCGCTGCCCTGGACCTTCCACTAGGTGCACCCGAGCCGAAAGTCAACTTCTTTAAAGGGCCTGCAGTGGGAAAAGCCTGTTGCGATCCTGCTCGCAGCAGGGCCGCGAGCAGGCTCTTACCTTTTACAAGCTGGTCCGGCCTAAACCCCTGATATCGTCACCACGGACTTCGGTTTCTTCTTTGCAGCCTGGAGGCTGCCATCGATGCCAGCCATCCTGTAGCCTGGAGGCCGCAGTCCCCAGATCTTCCTGTGGCTGGAGCCATCCTCAGTTCTTCCTGTGTGGCAGGGAGGCCACCTCCCACGTCGGGGCCTGCACGGCCTAGCTCCTCCTCCGTGTCAGCGTCTGCAGGAATGCTGTCCAGGGTCCTGCAGGCTTCTTCTTCCTGAATTTCCTAAGGCACGGGCCTGCCTCTCTCTGCCCTTCTTGTAGGGCCTGTGAGGAAGTGGGCCCTGGATGATGTCATCTTCTGGATCCGCCTTTTCAGCCTACAAAAGGCTGAAAAGGCGGATCCGTTCTTTGTTGCCTTTTCAAGGAGCAAGTTCTATCTTGGACTTCCTGCTCTCTGCTCCTGCTCGGCATTCCTATATCTTTGTTGGATCCTTTGTCATCTTGTTCCCGGTCTCTTCCTTGGACGCTCTTTGTCTTGTCTCTTCCTTGGACGCTCTTTGTCTTGTCGTCCTCTCCAGCCCTGATGTCTTCCACTCCTGATGTTTGCTCCAGCCCTGACGTCTTCTACTCCTGATGTTTGCTCCAGCCCTGATGTCCTCCACTCCTGATGTTTGCTCCAACCCTGACGTCTTCTACTCCTGATGTTTGTTCCAGCCTTGATGTCTTCCCCTCCTGATGTTCCTCGGCCTAGTCTTCGTTTGATGTCCATCTTGTCCAGATGTCCAAGGCTTCGTCTGTTCCCTCCCAGCGTGGTCCGCGACCAGCCCGGCTGGGTTGGTAGAGCGTGCTGCAGCCAGTGGTCCGTGACCACCCCAGCTGGGGTGTGTAGGGCACTGGTGGGTCTTCTCCATCTTCTGAGCCAAGGATCTTCATGTGCTTGTATATAGTTCTCCGATACTCTGGACTCTGGCTACGCTTAGCCCCCAGCGGGCAGTGCTCCAGTGGATAGCCTGGCCACTGCAGCCTCCTTCCCGGCTGTGGGTATTAGCACTCTATCCAGAGTCTTTTCCATCCTGAGTTTTATTGATGATTTTAGTTGCCTTGACTTGCCTTGCCAGAGTTCATGTCTTGCCTTGCCAGAGTTCATATCTTCATCTATGTCTGACCTTCGTCCACATCTGATCATCATCTACGTCTGACCTTCATCCAAGCCTGACCTTGGTCCTTGTCCAGATCTGCCTCTTGCCCAGCCTGCCGACTCTGCTGCTCCCTGCAACAAGTCCGAACAGGCTGGGAACGGTCGGAGGACCATTCAGAGACCACCAGGAAACAAGGCTAGTTTAGGAGAAATTCCAGCTTGTTCCAGATCAGGGTGTGTTCACCAGCTGTCGGCAGGGCCTAGTAGGAATGCCTATTAGGCTGCATCAACATTGCCATAGCACAAGAGCTCACATTCATTACATCTATTATTGCACTTCTTTTGTTGATACAAAAAGGGTAATTTTTATGTTTATATATAGGTTGTGCAATAAGCAGAAAGTCATTAAATTCCTTCAAACTTTTTAAATCATCTGCATTGTAAGTTATGTGAGAGTAACTCTACTGCCACTGCAATTTGCTGTTTAATTATGAATACAAAATGAAAATTCTCTGCTGAGCAGAATGTAACAGACCATTAGCCTGCTGCTAAGCTGGATTTCCCAGAGGATTTTAATATTCTTCCACCTTTAGGCAATGTAACCTTCTGAAAGTATCAAACATTTATCTCTTGTGATTTCTATTTTTATACAGTATTTTAATTCCTACATTATAACTCTCTTACAAAAATCAAATGAAGCGGTTGAATAAAATGATAATATTTGGTGCAGGAACCAATTCCTATAGAACTTAATTCACCCAAAATTAAGACCTAGAAAATATTACAGCAGAATGCTATTCAACTTCAGTGAATACAAATAATCACATGGATTTTAAAAAATACTCAGTGAATACAAATATTCACCTATTTTAAAAATAAAAATAAAATAGTTCAGAGGCTTTGCCTGTTTCAAAAATATACCATAAACCACTGCATGCACATTTTTTAAAGCAGACTCCCCAGTCTGATTTGCATGAAACTGTATGTTATTAACTTCATTACAACTGCTTCAATTCACCCAGGTTTGGGACTTAGAATACAATTATTTTTAGTGATTTTTTTGTCCTAAAAAAAAACAAAATAGTTATGTAGTCACTTTGGGCCAGATTTTAATATCCTCGCACGGGCATAGATTTGTGCACGTAACCTGGCACACACAAATCTACGCCTGATTTTATAACATGCGCGCGGAGCCACGCACATGTTATAAAATCCGGAGTTGGTGCATGCAAGGGGGTGCACACTTGTGCACCTTGCGCGTGCCGAGCCCTAGAGGAGCCCCGATGGCTTTCCCCGTTCCCTCCGAGGTCGCTCCGAAATCGGATCAGCCTCAGAGGGAACTTTCTTCGGCCCCCCACCTTCCCCTCCCTTCCCCTATCTAACCTGCCCTCCAGCCCTACTTAAATCCCCCCACCTTTGTTTTGTTATTTACACCTGACTCTGGGCAGGGGTAGGTTGTGCATGCCGGCCAATTGCCGGCGTGCGATCCCCAGGCCCAGCAGCAGTGGAGAGACCTCTGGCCATGCCCATGCCCTGCCCCCGGACCACTCCGCCCATTTTTTCATGCCCTGGACTTTCACACATCCCAGGGCTTGTGCACGTCGCCAGGCCTAAGCAAAATAGGCTCAGTGCGCATAACCCCCCCCATGCGCCTAAATCCACCTGGATATACGTGCGTAGGCTTTGAAAATCTGCCCCTTTGTCTATCTATCTGCAAATTATCTCCCACACCATTCAATCCATAGTGATCCAAGGCATCATCTGGTCTGAGTGCCCTGAAATTGTGACAGAGCTCTTTTTAGATCTTGCCCTAAAGTGATGTCAGTGGAATGTTAATATGTAAGAGAGGTGAACCATTCCCTATTGGAAGGAGTTTAAGAGAATATAAATTCCCTGCAACCATGTGATGCTGGAGCAGAGTGAGAAAGGATTCCAAGATCTGGAGTTTTGTTGGGCTGCCATCTCTTCAAAGAGTAGTTTTAGTGGGTCTATCCCTCCACAGGGAAGGTTCAGGAGAAAAACGTGTTCTTGCTCAGGGATGGTGTCTAAGACCTAAGGGGCAAGGTTGGCCAGATCTGCCGAGAGGAAGGATTCTAAGATCAATGAAGTCCTGGGAGCTCCAGACAGTTTTGAAGGAAGAAGTGTTCCTGAGGAAAACCAGAGTCTGAGTAGCCCTGTAGAGGAAAAGATTCCTTGGAGTCTGTGGGAAATGCATATTGGGAAGTTTCAGGAGTGAGCCTGCCTAGGAAAATCCACAGAGTACTGGCTGTTGTTTTTGGACAACAGAACTAAAGCAGTGTTTCTTTGATGTGCAAAAGAGTCCCAGAGTGGACAAAACCCTAAGGGCCTTGAAAAGCAAGGCTTTACCCTCATGTGTGGGAACCCTGGGAGGTCACGGGAGCCTTGCATGATTTGTGTCTCTCCCCATGTGCCCTTGTGTACAAGCACTCACTAGGACAGCGGTACATCTATATAAAAGCCCAAAATTGCCCAAAATTGAAAAATATGGAAACAATTAAAAATAAAATAAAGTGTGAAATAAAATAGCCTCATCAACCTCTGCATCTAACAGATAGAGAATTCAATAATCCTAATTTCTGAAGGAATACTGAAAGGAGAGGATGATTTTGTTGGTGGCTGAAAAGGACTGGTAAGTATTGCTAGCTGGGAAATAATGGGAATTAAGTTTGGGGAGAGGTGAAATTGTGAGGTAAAGTAGTTTCAAGTGTGTGTACCTTGACTAAAAGCCAGGAAAGTAATTTCTTTCTTTTAGTGTGTGTGTGTGTGTGTGTGTGTGTGTGTGTGTGTGTGTATGCCTAATTAAAAAAACAAAACAGGGAGCTAGGTAAGTTATTTCTAGTGTCTCTGGGTGGGCCTTTTGATAAAAAGAAATAAAAAAAAGACCAGGGAGTAGACAAACTCTGTTTAGTGTCTTTGGGTGTTCCTTTTGAGTAAATAGAAGACCAGGGAACTAGGTAATTTATTGGCTAGTCTCTTCTGTGGTAGCACTGAAAGAACATTATTTTGCTGGTGACTGAAGAGGATCAGTAAGCATTACTTTGGAAATTTTAGGACTTAAAATGTTTGGGGGAGAGGTGAAATAATAGGATATATTCTTTAGTGTGTGTGTGTATGCCTATAATAAAAACCAAGCCCAAGATAGGAAATTCTAGTGTCTGTCCCATGTGTGTTGAGGAAGAGTATAGTGATAGTATACTACATCCACCTAGCCAAAATGATAAGACGAACAATGAAATGCTAAGAAATATAAGGGAAGCTAACCAATATGGCAATGCAGTAATAATGGGAGATTTCAATTATCAACCAAACCACGAAGCAACCTTGCACATCAGCAAGTACCAACAGACAATGGTGCAAGAATACAACTTTGAAGATCCACCAATGTTCAATGACAATTAAATTATTATTTTTTGCACAATATATAATTTGTAATCGGCAACTCCACATGAATCAAAGAGTCATTTGTGTAAGTCCCCCGACACGGTCCCGTGTTTCATTTGTCGCTGCATAAGGAGGGACCATCATTATAATTAAATCTACAACACAAACAAATATAAGTGGTAGACCACAAAATAAAGGGCTACTTTGTTAAAGATCACAGTTGAAGTACATACCTTTCAGAACAAATATGGAGCGCGAGCACCCTCATCAATAACAAACTTTTAAAGAACAGGATTGGCGCCAAACAGGATTACATCGCGAGATTCCTGAACCAATCAAAACGGAGCACACATTTAACCAAATAAATGCCACTCAATTTCCTTATTTAAACCTTTCGGGCTGATAGTGTCAAGAGTAAATATCCATCTCTGCTCTTTTCTTCCCAGTAGTCCAGGATAGTCTCCCCCTCTAGGATGACGAGGGACCACCTCCAATACTGAGAAGAGAAGGTCAGAGATGACATGATTATGTTGAGACCAATGGTTTACCAAAGGTTCATCTATTCTCTGCAATCGGATGTTAGAGCAGTGTTCAATTATCCTTGTCTTGACCATTCGTGTGGTTTTTCCCACATACAAGAGGGGGCACGGGCATTGCACAACGTATACCACACCTTTGGTTGTGCAGTCAGATTTTGCACGTAATTGAAAAACACGGCCAGTGTTGGGAAGAATAAACTCAGAAATCGCATTGGTGTGGGTACAGATTGTACAGTGTCCACATGGGCCATGCCCTCCCTCTACCTCAGGTAAATTTCTATAGCTAGAAAACTGCATGGACCAACTGATCTCGGAGATTCCTACCCCTCCGGAAAGTGAAACGCAAAGATCCCTGCAAAAGGTTGGATAGTGACAGAGCTTGCCAATGTCTACGGATTATGGTTACTATAGTTTTGCTGAAAGTTGAGAATGGAAGGATACAGTTATAAAATACCTCATCCACGCCCGGAGGGGGGAGAAACAACCAGTCACGATTGGAATATAAAGCCCGTTTAAAAGCTTTCTTCACCACACATGCAGGGTACCCTCTATCCAAGAATCGGGTGGTCATGAGATGGGATTGTTTCACAAAATCAGTACGGGAGGAGCACAACCGTTGGAGACGTAAAAACTGAGCTGTAGGGATATTGTCTCTCAATGGCTTAGGGTGAAAACTCATGTAAGATAATAAAGTGTTCCGATCCATTTCTTTTCGATAAAGAGTAGTGGTAAACTCCCCATCCCTCACAGAAATTAAAATATCCAAGAATGCTATTTGGACCTATGGATCTATATTGAAATTAAATTGGATATTGGTGTTTAATGAATTTAGCCAGTCTATAAACATGTAGAATTGAATATCTGTCCCTCCCCAAATGATAAGGACATCATCAATAAAGCGTAACCATAAATTTATCAATGTGTCCCACTCTGAAGGGTAAACCCATGATGACTCAAAATGGTCCATGTATAGGCAAGCTAAGCTAGGGGCCATAGTTTTCTAGCTATAGTTTTCTAGCTATAGAAATTTACCTGAGGTGGAGGGAGGGCATGGCCCATGTGGACACTGTACAATGTGTACCCACACCAATGCGATTTCTGAGTTTATTCATCCCAACACTGGCCGTGTTTTTCAATTACGTGCAAAATCTGACTGCACAACCAAAGGTGTGGTATACGTTGTGCAATGCCCATGCCCCCTCTTGTATGTGGGAAAAACCACATGAATGGTCAAGACAAGGATAACTGAACACTGCTCTAACATCCGATTGCAGAGAATTTATTTATTTATTTATTTATTTATTTATTTATTTATTTATTTAACAGTTTTTTTATAAAGTACACATCATATCGGTTTACATAATAACAAAAGGTGGAAATTACAAATAACGGGGGGAGGGGAGAGGGGGAACTAAGAGGAACTGGGGGTCGAAGGGACCCCAACAATTTAGAGCAGGAAGGAGGCGAGAGGAACTGTAACAAATGGTTACATAGGGTTAAGTATACAATAAATTTGGTTAAATATGGTACAGGAGTATAAAATATATAAGAGATATATGAGAACAGAGAATAAAAGTAGAAATATATAAGGTTAAATAAGGGGCGGGAGTACAAGATATACAGGAGGAGCATGAGTACATAGTAGGAATGATACCGGGATCCGGAGGGGTCGTTATAGCAATTATAGAAGATGCAAAGGATAGGAAGGGTACCGGGGGGGGGGGGGGGGAATCAGAGAAGCTGAGGTGTCAGGGAAGCTGAGGTGTCAGGGATGTTAATCCGGGAAGGCTTGATGAAAGAGCCACATTTTTAACTGTTTTCTAAATTTGAAAGGGCAGGGTTCCATGCGAAGGTTGGGCGGTAGGTCATTCCATAGTGTGGGGCCAGCAATAGAGAAGGCACAATTTCTTGTGGCAGATAGGCGGGCTTTTTTAAGGTGGGGAACTAGCAGGGTGCATTTATGAATTGTTCTGGTAGGGCGGGAGGATTGTGTGGGTTGGAGGGGTTCATTAAGCCAAGAGGAATTGTGGTTGTAAACAGCTTTGTGTATAATAGTGAAGGTTTTGAACAAGATGCGGTAGGAGTTGTGGAGCCAGTGTAGGCCTTTGAGGACGGGGGTAATATGATCTGATTTGCGTGTGTTGCTAATGGTCCTTGCTGTGGCATTTTGCAGAATCTGGAAAGGTCTGATGCTGGAGGGAGGAAGGCCAAGATATAGGGAATTGCAGTAATCAAGCTTAGAAGTTAACGTGGCATGAATAACAGTTTTGAGGTCGTGGGTGTGAAGAAGTGGCTTGAGTTTTTTTAGGATCATGAGCTTGTAAAAACCTCCCTTAATTAAAGAGGTGATGTGGTTTTTAAGGTTCCGATGTGGATCGACTAGGACCCCTAAATTCCGAACTGATGGTTGCGAGAGTAGGGACGAGGTGGCAGATAGGCCACCTCGTCCCTACTCTCGGCGGGTCTCAGCGGGTCTCAGCAGGTCTCTCTCTCTTTCTCGGCGGGTCTCAGCAGGTCACGGCGGCGTTTCTTTCTCTCACGGCGGTGTTCCCACGCAGCGCTGCCGAATTTGGGGTGCCAGGCCCAACTCAGGGGAGGCTCACAGGCTGAAAGGGAGCTGTGTTTCGGTGTGCCCGAATTTAAAAGGCTTTTTGGGGCCTTCCTCCCAGGCGCCCACGTGGACGCAGCTCCGGTCTCCGGAATGGAGGAAGCGGAGCTCAGGGAGGGAGAGGGCGGAGTAAGGCATCGAGAGGGAAGAGAGCCTTACTTGGTCGCTGCTTGCGGAGAGGTTTGTTTTGGATTTCCTTTTCGCTTTCGTTGGGGGGTTCTTTTTCTTTTTAAATTGCTCTAGCACTAGCGTTGCGGCAGGGTCGGAGTCCCTCTTATGTTTTCAGCGGGTCTCGGCGGCGTCTCTCTCTCTCTCTTTCTTGGCGTCTCGGCGGCGTCTCTCTCTCTCTCTCTCTCTCTTTCTCGGTGGGTCTCAGCGGGTCTCAGCAGGTCTCTCTCTCTTTCTCGGCGGGTCTCAGCATGTCACGGTGGTGTTTCTTTCTCTCACGGTGGTGTTCCCACATAGCGCTGCCGAATTCGGGGTGCCAGGCCCAACTCAGGGCCTGGTACCCCGAACCTTTGGTAAACCATTTGGTAAACCATTTGGTAAACCCCGAACCTTTGGTAAACCATTGGTCTCAAATAATCATGTCATCTCTGACCTTCTCTTCTCAGTATTGGAGGTGGTCCCTCGTCATCCTAGAGGGGGAGACTATCCTGGACTACTGGGAAGAAAAGAGCAGAGATGGATATTTACTCTTGACACTATCAGCCCGAAAGGTTTAAATAAGGAAATTGAGTGGCATTTATTTGGTTAAATGTGTGCTCCGTTTTGATTGGTTCAGGAATCTCGTGATGTAATCCTATTTGGCGCCAATCCTGTTCTTTAAAAGTTTGTTACTGATGAGGGCGCTTGCGCTCCATATTTGATCTGAAAGGTATGTACTTCAACTGTGATCTTTAACAAAGTAGCCCTTTATTTTGTGGTCTACCACTCATATTTGTTTGTGTTGTAGATTTAATTATAATGATGGTCCCTCCCGATGCAGCGACAAGCGAAACACGGGACCGTGTTGGGGGACTTACACAAATGATTCTTTGATTCATTTGGAGTTGCCGATTACAAATTATATATTGTGCAAAAAATAATAAATTGTCATTGAACATTGGTGGATCTTCAAAGTTAGATTTCAATTACCCCAATATTGACAGGGTAAATGTAACATCAGAACATGCTACACAGGTAAAGAGCAGGGATGGAATAAATGAATGTTTCATGGAGCTATTGATTCAGGAAATGACAAGAGAGGGAGCTATTTTAGATCTAATTCTTAGTGGAACGTATGAGTTAGTGAGACAGGTAACGATGGTGGGGCCGCTTGTCATTAATAATCATAACATGATCCAGTTTGAATAAATGACTGGAAGGGGGACAATAGATAAATCTACAGCTCAAGCACTAAAATTTCAAAAGTGAAACTTTGATAAAATGAGGATGATATAAAAAAACTGAAAAGTGCAAGTAGAAAGGTTAAGAATATATGACAGGCATGGACAGTGTTTTTAAAATGCAGTCCAAATGTATTCTATGTCTTAAAAATGCAGTCCAAATTTATTCTATGCATTCAGAAAGGTAGAAGGAAGGCCAAAAGACTGCCGACTTGGATAAAAGGTGATGTGAAAGAGGCTATTTTAGCCAAAAAAAACTTCCTTCAAAAATTGAAGAAGGATCTATTTGAAGAAAATAGGCAAAAGCATAAACATTCGCAAGTTAAATGTAAAACATTGATAAGACAGGCCAAAAGCGAATTTGTAAAGAAGCTGTGCATACAGGCAAAAAATCATAATAAAAACTTTTAAAAATATAACTGAAGCAGGATGCCTGTGAGGGAGTCGATTGGACCGTTACATGATCAAGGGGTTAAAGGGGCCCTTAGGGACATAGCCAGCATGGATTTACCCAAGGGAAGTATTGCTTCACAAATGCGTTATATTGTTTTGAAGGGGTTAATAAATATATGGATAAAAGTGAGCCAGTAGATGTAGTGTATCTGGATTTTCAGAAGGCGTTTGACAAAGTCCCATATGAGATCCTTCTAAGAAAATTAGAAAGTCATGGGATAGGAGACAATGTACTTTTGTGGATTGCAAACTGGTTAAAAGTCAGGAAACAGAAAGTAGGATTGAATAGTCAATTATCTCAGAGGATAGAGGTAAACAGTGGCATGCCTCAGGGCTCTGTAATTGGACCAGTGCTTTTTAATATATTTTTAAATGATCTGGAAAAGGGAACAATGAGAGACGTGATCAAATAAGCAGATGACACAAAATTATTTAGAGTAGTTAAATCACAAACAGATAGTGAGACTGGAAGATTGGGCATCCAAATGGCTGATGAAATTTAATGTAGACAAGTACAAGATGAAGCATATAGGGAAAAAGAATCCATGCTGTAGTTCAATGATATTAGGTTTCATGATAGGAGTTACCACTCAGGAAAAAGATCTAGGCATAGGCATCATAGTGGACAATACATTGAAATCATTGGCTCAGTGTGCTATGGCAGTCAAAAAAGCAAACAGAATATTAGGAATTATTAGGAAGGGAATGGTAAATTAAATGGAGAATTTCATAATTCCTCTGTGTCGCTCCATGGTGAAACCATACCTTAAGTACTGTGTTCAATTCTTATCGCCGCATCTAAAAAAAGATATAGATGAACTGGAGAAGTTACATAGAAGGGCGACCAAAATGATAAAGGGGATGGAATGGCTCCCCTACAAGGAAGGGCTAAAGAGGTTAGGGCTGTACAACTTGGAGAAGAGACAGCTGATGGGGGATATGATGGAGGTCTACAAAATCATGAGAGGATTAGACAGGCAAATGTGAATCTGTTGTTTACTCTTTCAAATAATAGAAGGACTGAGGGCATGCTATGAAGTTAGTAAGTAGCACATTTAAAACAAATTGGAGTGAGTTTTTTTTTCACTCAATGTACATTTAAGCTCTGGAATTCATTGCCAGAGAATATGTTTAAGGCAGTTAGCTTAGCTAGGTTTAAAAAATGTGCATATTCCTGGAAGAGAAGTCCATAAACTGCTATTAGTCAAGTTGACTTAGAGAATAGCCACTACTTATTACTGGCATTAGTAGCATGGGATCTATTTAATGTTTGGTGCTTGCTAGGTACTTGTATCTGGAATGGCCACTGTTGGAAACAGGATGCTGGGCTTGATGGACCCTCAGTCTGACCCAGTATGGAAACGTCTTGTGTTCTTATCAGTGGACTTCCTCCTCATTAAATAAATCATAACATTGGAATTCCTGTACTTTGAGACAATGAATATCTTATTCACGAAAGCTCTTACATAATCTGTAACTTTTATCTCCAGCCCAGGACTCTGTCCAAGGGATAGGGTTGTCCCCCTGAGATATTGAAGAGTGGGGAGGAAGAACCCTAAGACTGAGGAGCAGGGGGAGGGGGTGTCATGGTGTCTTCTGGTCTAGTGCAGAAGTCTTTGTACATGGGCTGCTGCAGTTCCTGCCCCACCAGCAACCCTGAGGATTGACAAGTGATGTTTGACAGCTGAGGACAGAGCCACCATGGCAGTATGCCCCCTCCCCAAAGCTCCCATTGCACAGGGGTGGCGGTGGGACTAGACTTAAACCAACATATAACATGATTTACAATCATACTTTTTTTTAGAAAAGAGAGTCCTCAAACAAATTACTCTACGATTTTTTTTCTTACTCAATACTCATTGTACTTGGAAAATAACCTTTTGCTTTAAATATTTTTGTGTCTTTGAAAAAAATCAACTGAGAAGTTCCAAGCATATACAAAATTCTGAATAAATGCCTTAATATAATATTTTACGCCAGCCCCCACTCCCCAGAATATAACTTATAGGAACCCCTTGAGTTCCCCACTACTATTACTGTCCCTAACACAGAGACTGTAATGGTACATGCCAGGACTAGGGGCCCCCTTTTGAGTGTAAATAAAATGAAGTAGTTTAAGAAGGAGAACAGAAAAACCTGTAGAAAAATGGGAGCTGTTATACGTTCTTCCCCAAGAGAGGAGTACCTTGTCCCAGAGATGAGTAAGTGGAGGAAACCTCCAAGTGTGGAGATGTCTTAAAAAGAGTCTCCAGAGGCTTTTAGGAACCCCAAAGCAGCAGCTAGCTATGGATGAAGGAGAGAGAAGGTTTTGCTAATCCTAAACATAATCCCAGATATTAAAGGGGCACTTAGAGAAGATAAGGCCATCGCAGAAAGATTAAATGATTTCTTTGCTTCGGTGTTTACTGAAGAGGATGTTGGGGAGGTACCCGTAATAGAGAAGGTTTTTATGGGTAATGATTCAGATGGACTGAACCAAATCACGGTGAACCTAGAAGATGTGGTAGGCCTGATTGACAAACTGAAGAGTAGTAAATCACCTGGACCGGAGTCCCCAGAGTTCTGAAGGAACTAAAAAATGAAATTTCAGACCTATTAGTAAAAATTTGTAACTTATCATTAAAATCATCCTTTGTACCTGAAGACTGGAGGATAGCAAATGTAACCCCAATATTTAAAAAGGGCTCCAGGGGCGATCCGGGAAACTACAGACCGGTTAGCCTGACTTCAGTGCCAGGAAAAATAGTGGAAAGTGTTCTAAACATCAAAATCACAGAACATATAGAAAGACATGATTTAATGGAACAAAGTCAGCATGGCTTTACCCAGGGCAAGTCTTGCCTCACAAATCCTCTTCACTTTTTTGAAGGAGTTAATAAACATGTGGATAAAGGTGAACCGGTAGATGTAGTATACTTGGATTTTCCTCATGAGAGGCTTCTAGGAAAAGTAAAAAGTCATGGGATAGGTGGCGATGTCCTTTCGTGGATTGCAAACTGGCTAAAAGACAGGAAACAGAGAGTAGGATTAAATGGACAATTTTCTCAGTGGAAGGGAGTGGACAGTGGAGTGCCTCAGGGATCTGTATTGGGACCCTTACTTTTCAATATATTTATAAATGATCTGGAAAGAAATACGACTAGTGAGATAATCAAATTTGCAGATGACACAAAATTGTTCAGAGTAGTTAAATCACAAGCAGATTGTGATAAATTACAGGAAGACCTTGTGAGACTGGAAAATTGGACATCCAAATGGCAGATGAAATTTAATGTGGATAAGTGCAAGGTGATGCATATAGGGAAAAATAACCCATGCTATAATTACACAATGTTGGGTTCCATATTAGGTGCTACAACCCAAGAAAGGGATCTAGGCGTCATAGTGGATAACACATTGAAATCGTCGGCTCAGTGTGCTGCGGCAGTCAAAAAAGCAAACAGAATGTTGGGAATTATTAGAAAAGGAATGGTGAATAAAACGGAAAATGTCATAATGCCTCTGTATCGCTCCATGGTAAGACCGCACCTTGAATACTGTGTACAATGCTGGTCGCCGCAACTCAAAAAAGATATAATTGCGATGGAGAAGGTACAGAGAAGGGCTACCAAAATGATAAGGGGAATGGAACAGCTCCCCTATGAGGAAAGACTAAAGAGGTTAGGACTTTTTGGCTTGGAGAAGAGATGGCTGAGGGGGGATATAATAGAGGTGTTTAAAATCATGAGAGGTCTAGAACGGGTAGATGTGAATCGGTTATTTACTCTTTCGGATAGTAGTAAGGCTAGGGGGCACTCCATGAAGTTAGCATGGGGCACATTTAAAACTAATCGGAGAAAGTTCTTTTCTACTCAACGCACAATTAAACTCTGGAATTTGTTGCCAGAGGATGTGGTTAGTGCAGTTAGTATAGCTGTGTTTAAAAAGGATTGGATAAGTTCTTGGAGGAGAAGTTCATTACCTGCTATTAAGTTCACTTAGAGAATAGCCACTGCCATTAGCAATGGTAACATGGAATAGACTTAGTTTTTGGGTACTTGCCAGGTTCTTGTGGCCTGGATTGGCCACTGTTGGAAACAGGATGCTGGGCTTGATGGACCCTTGGTCTGACCCAGTATGGCATTTTCTTATGTTCTTATGAGTATCTACCTGACACCTAAAATTAGCATAAGAAGAGTCTTACCTGAAGCCTGTAGTATGAGAGAAATTCAAAATAAGCATCTCTTTTGAAAGGAGTTATGTCAAAGGAAATCTGCAGGGAAATTATAGAAGGGAAAACAAAATTGGGGATAATGGGAGGTGCAGAGATCACTAGCAACATTTCCCAGATTTTGGAGCCATATATTTCAAATCAGCTAGCCCTAAATGCTGATTATATGTGGCGTGCTTGGATGGCACTTGAGTTAAATGAACAGTCCATCAGATTATTTTGTAGCCCCCCCCCCCCCCCTCAGTGTCTTCATAGCAAAGAGGGGCTATGCTGGAGCGGCTGAGATTTGACAAACTCTCTCAGGATCCCCGTTACTTTGTCCTGCCTCAGCTCAAGTGTCCCTTTATTGTCTGGGACACCCATAGGGGTAGATTTTCCCGAAAACTTGCTCCTGCGTGCGCCGAGCCTATTTTGCATAGGCTTGGCAGCGTGAGCAAGCCCTGGGATGCACGTATGTCCCGGGGCTTTGAAAAAGGGGCGGGAAAGGGGCGAGGGTGTGGGCGTGGTGACGGTCCAGGGGCGGGACAGAGGCTTCCGGCACAGCGACTGTGCCAGGGGATGGCTCGCCGGCAGCCGGCCGGCATGTGCAAGATACACCTGCCACAGGCATGCGTAAAAGTGAAACAAGGTAGGGGGGATTTAGTTAGGACTGGGGGGTGGGAGCGGAAGAAAATTTCCCTCCGAGGCCGCTCCGATTTCGGAGCGGCCTCGGAGGGAACGGGGAAAGCCATCGGGGCTCCCCTAGGGCTCGGCACATGCAAGGTGCACAAGTGTGCACCCCCTTGCGTGCGCTGACCCCGGATTTTATAACATGCACGGGGCAGCGCACGCACATGCTATAAAATTGGGTATACATTTGTGCGTGCCAGGTGGCACGCCCAAATGTACCCCGAGCGCGCTTCTTTAAAAATCTACCCCTTAGTGCTTAAGATCCAATGCTCTACTTTGCAGACATTCCTCTCCTTCCTTCGCCCTGATGCAAGCTGCTGGGCAAATATTCCTTTCCTCTCTTTGCTGACTGTGTCGGATGGACATACTCTCCTTTCTCCCTCTGGAATAATGCCTGAGTGGCATTTAGTCACATTGTCTGGAAGAGTCAAAATAAAAACTTTTCTCTAATGCTGTCAGCATGCGGTTCACTGGTTTCCAGCGGACTACTGAAAAACCACAAAGACCAAAATGAAAATACAGAGAAATCCGATGAGCTATGAAATAAGACTCTTCTAGGAGGAACACAAATCATAAGTGTAAGAGCTATCATCCAGTCATGGGAAACTGTTATACATTTAAAAGCCCCAGGTCTTAAGTCTTATACAACAAGGGACAAACAGTTTCAACAAACTCCTCCTTCACTCTGTTGACAAAGTCAAGAAAGACAGAAAAGCTCAAAAGAACTTTCCTCTGAGCAAGTGGACACTCTCGGGACATGCCATAGGTCCAATACTATCACTGTTTCTCCTGTAGCTCACTCCTCACTGCACACGTCCAACCTCAGACACTCAGAGCACTCTAGGGGTCTCTATACTCACAGCAAGAGTGATTCATTGTAACCCGCCAAGAACATTAGATTGTCGCTGCATACACTGTAAGTGTTTTAGAATAAATAAATAAATGGGGGGAGGGTGCTTTAGCATATGGGTCATACCATTTTTCTACTGTACGCAATATGCTTTTTGTAAGAAGGGACACAATGTGTCCTTACAATTTAAATTGAGAATATTTATATTGAGTAAAAGTGTTTCTTTGGAGCACCAGCTGGCATAACTTACTTCACAAGAGGTGAGCCCAGCTTTTCTCTGGTTCATGAGATGGAGGGGAAGGTGAAGAGATAAAACTAGTCTTGACTGGCTCAAGTTGGTCATAGATTTCCTTGCAGATGAGGTCATCTGTCGGCTGTGTCACGTGACATACACACAGAGAAACTTCCAGATGATTACATCAGAGGTCATCAGTACTTGATCCTTAATTATATACTATTGTCTGGAGGGATGTGTCACAGCAGGGAAAGTGATCTATCTTGGTAAATGCCTAGGCCCTTTTTGTTTGAGCAAAGCTTGAATTTTTTCTGCCTGCGTACCTCTGTTGATGGATCCAGTGCCCCTCCCTTAAGACTAGATTTTAGTATTCAGTTCTCCAACTGTCAAGCTTTGGGTGAGGGAAGGTCGCAATATCACATAGATTTCAAAGTTCGCCATTCTCACTGTGATAAGTTTCTTCACCCATTTCTTCCACATCCAGAGCATGTAATATTCCTGCTTCAATGTAATTAATAATTCAGCACAAAATACATTACTATCTCACTATGGGTCTACGGTGGGGGGGGGGGGGGGGGGTGCAAAATGGCCCTATTGTCTTGCAGATGGGGTTAGGAGCGCCCAAATGTCATCTTCCAGGGTTGGAGGCTCTCAGGGCGTGGTGAGTGTCTAATCAAGTACAAGAGTAGGGAGTTCTGGAGAGCCATGAGAACTTGATCATTTTGCAGGATGAAAGTTTCTAGAAGGAGGCCTTGAGAGTTCAATTGTCTTCTGGGGAGGGGGTGGGGCCTTGGAGGCCCCGAGGCAAACAAGTTCTGGGGAGTACTAGGGGAGGTTTATTTGTGCTAACTGGCCCTTATCTTGGCCATGCTCTCTTTAACATCGCCGTGGTAATGCTACTGCATTCTTCATCTCTTCAGTTTGTTTCACAAAGCATTAAAACCCAATGCACTGCTGGCATCAAAACAGCAAATAACTAGCATTACCGTGCCAGTTTTAACAATAGATAATGGACTCCCAAGTGTAGCCACAGACAATAGCATATTAATTAAGTTAAGCGGTCAAAGATAATATTGTTACACATTCCAATACTTAGAAAGTATTAAGGTAGTTATAATAGAATTTGATTTCTTTTGTAGACAGATTTAAAAAGCCTAGTCAATACATACTTTAGTAATAGACATACTTAAGTGCATATGTGCAGATGATTGATAGTTCTGTGGGAAAGGAATAGAATTTTATGTTATACTGTATATAGAATAGTTTAGGTGAAAAGAGTAATTTATTTTGTGCTTAGAGTGACAGGAAAACACAAGGCAGAAATATGCTAACATATAGAAAAATAATTAAAGGCAGAGGGACTACAAAGTTCCTTAGCCATTGCAAAACCAGAAGAATCCGGCAAGTTCAAGAGGGCTGGAGAAGGACTGCCATGGGAGTCTATCAAAGATTCAGCACTGTTGCAACTAACTGTGAAACTTGTCTTCAGAATTCAGCTGAACAGGGACTCATGAGCTCATGCAACGCAGTCATTCTAATTAGAATTAAAATTTTTAAGAGGGCCAAAGGGAAAGAAAGGAAGTAAAAACAATAACTTTCAATAAAGATTCACATTCAGTACATTTGTTAAACAAGGGATAAAATAGTGCGGTTGCTGTATTAGTCTAGTTGAATGCGTGGAAATCAAGATTAACAAGCAAAAAATATTATAAGGCGATATCTTTTTATTGGACTAACATAATATATTTCCAGATGAAAACAAAACAAAGGAGAATGAATGTTAACTTACCTTTGTTAATTAGAAGATGTATTTATTATTTATTTTATTTATTTATTTCATATTTCTTATATACTGCTCACTCAAATAATTAACCTGAATGGAGTGGGGAACAACAATTTCAATTTACATAACAAATTCATACATTTAGAGGTGATTTTCCTTGATGAATTCCTGTGATTAAAAATGCTATAAAACTGCCACTTTACTATCTTTACGTGAGTAGGTTTATAATAAGAATTACTCACTGTGGTGTGTTGCTATAAAGGGATCTATGTACTAAAAGATTTCTCTCATTTTCTAAACAGGCTGAGAATTCAACTCAATTGGCCAAATTTTGGCTAGCTAGACTTACTCATTTTCAGCCAAACCTAGCTGGCTAGACATTTGCATGAAAATCATTCTTAATCTAGCTAGCTAAAACTTAGCCAATCAGTCAGAGGTCACTCAGTCTTGGGAACTTAAACTTTGCTGAATAGTGCTGTAAATCAGTGCTAGCTTGCTAATCCCTCTGAAAGAGCTCATCCCACCTGATCAGAATAAAACATCTGTCACTAGACAGCTCTCTTCCATTCCTCCCCATTCCTCCTCCTTGCTTGCCCACTGGTCCAGATGTCATAGTAACATAGTAATTGGTGGTAGTTAAAGGCCAAAATGGTCCATCCAGGCTGCCCAATAAGTTGCTTAGGATAGTAGCTGCCATTCTGTGCAGGTTATCCCCATGCCTTCTATTAAGAGTAGTAAGTGCTACTCCAGGCAGGTTACCCCCATGCAGAAATGTTATGCTTAATGTTAACATAGGTGACACCGTTTCTTCATGTCCATCCTTTAACCTCTAAGGATCCATAGTGTGTATCCCAACTCTTATGAATTACATTATTGTTCTTATTTTCGCCACCTCTTTCGGGAGGATATTCCTTGCAATATTTCCTGATGTTAGTCCTAAATTGT
This sequence comes from Rhinatrema bivittatum, assembly GCF_901001135.1. Classification (NCBI taxonomy): domain Eukaryota; kingdom Metazoa; phylum Chordata; class Amphibia; order Gymnophiona; family Rhinatrematidae; genus Rhinatrema; species Rhinatrema bivittatum. The sequence goes on from NC_042616.1 coordinate 174,034,409, forward strand.
CTCCCTTAGAGTTTCACATTATGACCCTAATTCTTGTCATGATCTGCTCCACTGGGTACGACAAGAGGTATGGTGTCTGGGCAGGGTCATACCTGGGAGAGGGCAGGCATCCAGGAGCAAGTGCTCCTCTGCTCCACAGGAGAGTAGGATCAAAGAATGGACCAAAGGCCAGGACCAGAACAGGAACAGAAACAAAGAGAGTGGTTGAAGACCAGGAATGAAACAGGAACCATGAGTGTAGCCAAGGATAAGGACCAGAGCAAGATCCAGGAACCAGGAAAGTGGCCGAGGATCAGCACTGGAGCAAGAACCAGAAACCAGGAGAGTAGCCGAGGACCAGGACTGAAGCAGGAACCAGGAACAGGAGATGCAGGAACAAAGCAAGGTAACAGGAAATCATGGAGCAAACTCTGTGTGGGCTGTTGGACCAGCAAAGGTGTATCAGCTCCTTATATATGGTCCTCTATATCAGGGATGGCGAACTCCAGTCTTCGAGGGCAGCAAACAGGCCAGGTTTTCAGGATGTCCACAATGAATATGCATGAGAAAGATCTGCATGCACTGCCTCCATATCTTTCTCATGCATGCTCATTGTGGATATCCTGAAAACCTGGCCTGTTTGCAGCACTTGAGGGTTGGAGTTCGCCATCCCTGCTCTATATGGTACACACCTAGTGCTGGCCAATAGGGAGCCTCCAGAGAAGGTGTCCTTAACTTTGCTTCATTTGGAGGTCCATATTCAGAAGCATTTAGACGGATAACTCAGAAATTATCCAGCCAGATGAATATTTAGTCACTTATCCAGATAAATTCTAGTTGAGTAACTTTTCATCCAGTTAAAATATGGACAGATAAGTCAGGGGCAATCAAGGAGCATAACTGGGAGGAGCTGAGTTAGCTGGATAAGTGTTCTGTCCATCGGTGCTAGACGGCTTCGCCCTGTTTGCTCACCTTGTTCACAGCTCCTCCCACTTACCTAGGAAAGATGGCTACCGCCGCGTCTACAAGCCGACTTCTTCTGCGTCCCTGGAACGGCTATGATGCAGCCTCCCGCCATGCTCCTCCCAGGTACCTACTAGAATGCGCGCACACGCGCCACCCACGTCTTTATTCCAACTTTGGCACAAACCTTGGGAGCATTCCCCCTTGCTGACGTCACGCCATGCAGGTATATAACCTATTCTAATTTGCTAGCTCATTGAGTTAGAAAGGACTCGAATCCATTCCTGTCTACACTACTCTGCTGCTCCGTGCTGCCGCTGGAAGCTCTCTCTCTGCCCTTCGGGGTAACTGCTAACCTGGGTACCCGCTCCTCGGGGGCCCTCTGCTTTATTTCAGGTGCCTTACAGGGAACAGGTACTCACTCCTTGAGGGTCTGCTCTCCCTGCCTCGGTGTCTGCATTATCTTCTTCAACCTGGTGGAATCGCATACCTACAGCAAACACCTAGTGAGTACTCTAACTCTCAGTCTATCTCATCCACAGTTCTACCTTACTGGGAAACCTGCTTCAGAACCTCTCTATACCAACTGGGTGAGAAGGGCTCCCTCTGCCGAGGTCCCTAAGACTGCTACTACCAGACTGCCTCAATACTGCCACCTCTGGTGGTACTCTTCAAGCTGTATAATAAAGAATTAACTGTGTTTGTGCATTCTGAGTCTAGCCCAGTACTGTGGCTCCTCACGGGGCTCCTCCCCATGGGCGTGGTCATCTGCCACAGTACCCAAGGATTCACCCAAACACTGCTTAGCCATAACAATAAGTTATATGGCTAACTCTAATATTCAGACTTAACCGGACAAGTAATCGAGCTAATTCTGGTCATTCCATAGACTCCGGCTTAGGATAGCTGTATATATTCAGTGGCACAGTAGGCTAAGTTAGCTGGATACGTTTTTTTTCAGCTAATTTTAGAACAGCAGCTAAATAAGGACCTCCTGGTGTTTAATAAAGGATTCTTGTGATTCAGAGTCCCTGTGGTGGTACTACAAGATTCCCTAGCCTTCAACATCTGGAATTGTGGGTTTGATTCCCACTACCCCTAACAGAATGCCTCCAGACACCTCAAGAGATCTCCAGGGTACCTGAGAGGCACAGTTCAGAGCAGGCATGGGGCCATACCCTGCCAGGCTGGAAAAGAAAGAACAGAGCTTGGCCTGGGGTCTGACAGTGGTGCTGCATAGACAGCTGGTGCTGAATTCACTGGTGCATGGGCTGGTCTTGGGTAGAGAAGGCAGTTGACATGGAGTTCACCAACAACAGTGCAGGCCCTTGAGCTGTAGAGATAGCTGGTGCTGACCACACTGGTTCAAGGGTTGGTGCTATTGGGACAACACGGTATGGAATCCCTGAATTTACTGGCATGTCCAGGAGTAAAATCATCATAGGAGTGCCTGGCATGGCCAAGACCAGAGTCATTAAAGGAGTTGACTCGGCCTGGTGTGGAGTCATCAAGGAAGTTGCTGGCCTAGCCTAGAATGCTGGAATCATCAGAGGGGCAGCTGGCTTTATTGGTGCCTGGACAAGGGTCACTGGGACAGCTGTGAATGGAATATTTGAATTTGTTGGTATATGTTGGGTGGAGCCATCACAGAAGGAGACTGTCCCTGGAGAGGATCTGTGGCAGAAGCTGGCTTGGCATGAAGAACATCCATGGCAGAAGGCTCAGCATGCAGAAGAGCAAACACAAAGGCTGGCTGAGTGTGGAGAAGAGCCATCTCAGGGTCTGGCTCAAGATGCAGAAGAGCCATCACAGGGGCTGGACTTGTAGGTACTTGCTTGGCCTGGACAGCCTGCGCTGATCGTGTTGGAGCTGACTTGGCCAGTAATGCTGGGATCATCTGTGTAGCTGATTCAGCCCCGAAGGCTGGAGACCTTGGAATAGCTGGATCAGTACAGACGTCTGAGATCCTAGAAGTGGCTGGCTCAGCCCAGAAGGAATCCTTAAGTCTGCTGTTGGCATAACCTGGAGCAAAACCTTTGGCACTGCTGTGGGAGAAGCAGCCCAGAGCAGGAACTTTAACTCTGCCATGGGAGAAGCAGTCCAAACTAGGATCTTTGGTGCTGCTGCAGGAGAAGCAGCCTGAAGTAGGATATTTGGTACTGCTGGGGGGAGAAGCAGCCTGAAGTAGGGTCTTGTAAGTTGTTGCAGGCGCAATCTGGAACAAATTCTTGGAGACTGCTGTGGATACAGCTCAGCACAAACTATTGGATGCTGCTGTGGGAGGTGCAGTTTGGAATGGAGTCTTGGACACTGCTGCAGGAGGGGCGTAGCCTGGAAGAGAATCATGAAAACATGTTGGGGAGGGAGGCACAACCTGGAATGGAGTCATGAAACCTGCTGCGAGGGGTGCAACCTTAACCAGAGTCTTGGAGGCTGCTACAGGGGGTGCAGCTTGGACCGCTGCTGTGATAGAAGCAGCCTGGACTAGACTCTTGGATGCTGTGAAGATGGCCGATGTGGCCACATGAGTAGTCTATTGCTGTGGGCCAAGATCTCATGCTGTGAACCCGGCCACCAGCATGGTGTCATGCATGACCATAGCTATGTGTTCCTTGTTCCCTCAGAGGTGATGATCATAGCCTAGTGGTCCAGTTGAGCAGCCACTTAGTTGCTGAATTTGGTATGGATTTTGGCTTTAGATTGAGCCATGGACATAAGAAAAGAAACTACAGTAAGTCTTTTATGAAGGATCCATACTTTCCTTGCCTTTATTTTTTTCTTTTAATTTAGATTTTTATTCCACTTTTTGCAGCACTTCAAAGTGGATTGCATTCAGGTACTGTAGCTATTTCCCTGTTCCCAGAGGGCTTACAATCTAAGGCCTGGATTTATCAAAATGCACTAAATATCACCTGCAATAGAAAAAGGAGTGTGTTTTATGGTAATAGGCACTTTATTACAATAATACCTATGCAAAGAGCTAAGTTACTGCAAATTATGATAGCTTGTTTGCACTTTGAGATAAGTGCCAGAATGTGGTATTTTCTTCATATAAGAGAGAGAGAGAGAGAGAGAGAGAGAGAGAGAGAAAGAGAGAGAGAGAGTAGCTGTGATACTCTCACACTACATAGGTATTTATATCCCTATGGGAGGCCCACCTAGTAACTCGAGGTGAGGTTTAGGTATTAGTGTAGGGGTTAGGGGCCACTTTGACATTCAAAGTGAGACGTACGAACAGAACAGTGCTCTCTAGTGAAGATTTGATGAGAGCACTGTTCTGTTTATACGTCTCACTTTGAATGTCAAAGTGGCCCCTAACCCCTACACTACTACCTAAACCTCACCTCGAGTTACTAGGTGGGCCTCCCATAGGGATATACCTATGTAGTATGAGGGCATCATGACTAGGCTCTCTCTCCCTCCCTCCCTCACTCACTCACTCACTCATTCACTCACTCACTCACTCACTCACTCACTGTCTCTCTGTTGTATATAGGAAATACCACATTCTGGCACTTATCTCAAAGTACAAACAAGCTATCATAATTTGCAGTAACTTAGCTCTTTGCATAGATATTAGTGCAAATTGCAATAAAGTGCCTATTACCATAAAACACACTCCTTTTTCTATCACATTCCTGCTCTCTAGTAAAGATTTGATGAGAGCACTGTTCTGTTCATACGTCTCACTTTGAATGTCAAAGTGGCCCCTAATCCCTACACTAATACTTAAACCTCACCTCGAGTTACTAGGTGGGACTCCTATAGAGATATAAATACCTATCTAGGGAGAAGGCATTATGGCTAGGCTTGCTCTCTCTCTCTCACACACTCTCTCTTTACTGAAAACATTGTAGCTAAAATCAGCATTAAATGGGATAGGGCTTTGCAAAATGGTAAACCCAGCCCACTCCCACCCCTAACTCCTCCTCTTTTCAGATTTGCATCGCACCATACATGCATGCGTTAACGGGGCTTTTCACATGCAATAAGCCCTTAACGCATGCAAAAACACCTTAGCGCATTTTGATAAATGAGGGGGTAAGTTTGTACCTGAGGCAATGGAGAGTAAAATGACTTGCAACGGTCAAAAGGAACAGTGGGACTTGAACCCTGGTCTCCTGATTCATAAGCTCACTGATTTAACCACCAGGCTACTCCTTCACTCGTTTAAGCTGGCCCAAAATATTATAATCTGCTCTGCTGGGGACAAAGAGATATACTCTGGGGAGGAGTGTATCTTGTAGAGGCTGGGAATGTGGTATCAAACTTTCCTCTGCCCTGAAGGAGAGCAGGATCCAGGAATAGAAGGACCAAAACAAGAACACGAACCAGGAGCGTAGCCAAGGTCCAGGACCAGAACAGGAACAAGGGCAGGCACCAGGAAATCACAAAGCATACTCTGTATGCGCTGTTGGACCAGTAAAGGTGTGTTAGGCTCCTTATATACGTCCCCTTTATTTGGGGCACACCTAATGTTGGTCCAATAGGGAGTTTTTGGAAGCAGGTCTGCTTAACTTTGCTTTGCTTGATATCTAGTCAAGGATTCTTACTGCTTCAGAGTCCCTGTTGTGTCACTACAAGATCCCCCAGCCTTAAACCACCCAGAGCCATAGGTTCAATCCCTGCTGCCTCTGACGGTTTACAGCTTCCTTTCTATCAGAAAAGGTTCGATTTTGGGTATCATTAATACTTTACAGATATTTGAAATGTAACCCCTGGGCTGATAATCTCTGATAAAGTTCCAGGACCCACACTTCAAACATTGTCTCTTAAATGTCCCCATGCTGTTAATTCTATCTGAATGTCAATGATTCCCTGAGTGAGGAGGAAAAATAATCTTCTAGATCTTGTGAAACATTTTGTATACTGCACTCATGATCACTTAAAATGTAAGCAGCAGCAATAATCAAGCTGGAAGCTGACAGTTTCCAGCTTTTACTGATGAATGGTGATTCTGGTGAAAGTTTTTTATAGTTCACATTCTCCCCAGTTGATATTAATGTGGGGAGACCTCCAAAATTGACCTCCTTTTGGTTCTAGGAGCACAAGATGTTCCAGATGGGGGAGACCACCACTGCAAAATTAAATGTTTGACTTGATTGCTGACTGTTTTACTTGCTTAGTATTATGGTATCTCTAAATGTTCACTGGATGTCATTTTTAGAGCGCGAGCAATAGCAGTTGGTGTGGTAATGGGATTTAGGAAAAGAATGTGTTCCCTCAAATATGTGGGTTTCTCTGATTGGGTGAGCAAGCTTTAATGGGAAGTAAAAAGCAAGAAGATTTTGGAGGGATTTGCCCTTTTAGTTCCTGCCCATTTCAGAGTGGGCTGTGTGAAAAGAACCTCCAGGGATGGAGCCACTTGGAGTAGGCAGACTACAAGCTACAGCTGATCCTGGGGACCCTCCCAGTGGGAGTGGGACCTTGCAGGGGACCCTCAAGAGGAGAGGCCTGAGGCTATGGAATGAAGAGCTTTCTTCCTCCACCTGAGGAATGAACTGAAGCCGAGTGAAGTGGCAGCTGTTCTTTCTTGCAAGGAACAAGGCTAGGAGAAAAGGAGTCTGCACTGCAGTGAGTCCAAAATGAGAAGAGAACCGAGTGGCCCATGGTATGGGGATGCCAGATAAAGCCCACCTGTTATGGGACTGGAGAGGTATAGAAGTCTAGTGGGAGGTCATAGGCCAAGGAGTTGTATTTCTGAAAATGGAAATTACACTGTCCCCCTTTGGATGTGAATTTTGATAGGATATGTCTGAGGTGAATCAAGGGAGTGAACCTCATTCCTGGGTAGAAGTGTTTCAGGAATGAGTGGTGCAGTGTTGTTTCTGACAGTTGTGGTTAATACATCAGCTCCAGCCCAACATAAAGCAAACCATTTTGACGACTATTAATCTTCAGTAACCAATAAATTAGATTATTGCAATTCATTGAATCAAGATCTCTCTGTGACAAGCATTAAGAAATTACAGCTGCTACAAAACACAGCAGCACATTTCCTGACAGAGGGATAAATTCAACCATATTACTCTCATTCTATACAGCCTTCATTGACTACTGGCAAATATGAGATTGAAATTCAAGAACCTCTCCCTCGTTTTTAAATGTGTGCATAGAGGGTCTCCCAGTTATCTTGCTGAGTGCTTATTCAGCTACGAGCTAGTTAGACCACTCAGGTCATCACAACAGGGCTTCTGAGTGTGCTGTCTCTGACAATGATACATTTGAGGGCAGATTTTAAAACCTGCAAGTGGGCGCAGATTTGTTCACGCAACCCGGTGCGAACAAATCTATGCCCGATTTTATAACATGAGCGCAGCCACGCGCATGTTATAAAATCCAGGGTCGGCGCACGTAAGGGGGTGCACAATTGTGCAACTTGCACGCGCCAAGCCGCGCAGCCTGCCTCCATTCCCCCCGAGGCCGCTCCGAAATCAGAGTGGCCTCAGAAGAAACTTTCCTTCCGCCCCCCCCCCCCCCGCACCTTCCCCTTCCTTCCCCTACCTAACCCGCCCCCCAGCCCTAACTAGAACCCCCCTTACCTTTGTTGAAGAAGTTATGTGATCCCGGGCACAGCAGCAAATGGCCACTGTGCCTGGAGGCTCAGGCCATGCCCTGCCCCACCCCCGGACCGCCCCAGACCGCCCACTCCCCGCCCCTTTTTGCAAGCCCCGGGACATACGCGCGTCCCGGGGCTTGCGCACGCCACCGATCCTATGCAAGATAAGCTCAGCGCTCGCAGGGGCAAACAGGGGCAGCTTTTCGGGAGTTATGCACGTATCTTACGTGCATAACCCTTTGAAAATCTGCCCCTTGATGTTTAAATGACATCAGGCATTCAATTGCATTGGTTCAGCTATCTGGAGTCCAATTCCCACAGAGGAAGCAGACTATTTGTGTGGTTCAGGAAAAAGGCAAAAATGTGGATTTTTACTCAAGCATATGGCAATGACAGCTGATGTTCACCATTTGGGAGGGTAGTCTAGGCCATGCTATACTTCAAAGTGAGGAAAAATCCAGCAGTGGGAGGTTTCAAGGGAGCATTAGTTAGAAGTGACAACTGGTCCATCACCTAAAATGTAGGTCAGTAAGGAGTCTATAAATGCAGTCACTGGAGAGAGAAGTGAGAGATGTCATAGGAGGAAGCCGGGGGGAGGAGCCAAGGGGCTGTGATCTGTCAGGGCTCTGTGGATCCTCAAGAGAAGGGTACTTTTTTCTATATGTGGTGAAGGGCCAACCAAAAAATGTCAGACCCACACATCGGGGAGAGATTCACTCCTGATAGCCTGCAGCTGTGAGTAATTCTGAGTAATAGAAGATGAGGTTTTCCTACCATTCCATTGGAGCCTGCTGGAACTGAGGGTCTGGTGGAGAACTAGAGGAAGTTTTTACAGTTTTATTTCCCAAGAAAATTGAGGATTTGGAATATTACTGGAATTTTATTTTTGACTGCATTTGCAATTTAAAACATTTTTATGCTTTTGTTATTTTTTCCTTATTTGCTGGTTGAGCTGTAAGTGAACTTTAATTAAAGCTATTTTCTATTTGACCATCCCTTTTGTACACTGTTTTGTGTGATCTCCTTAGAATCCTACAGGTTGCACTTCTCCTCATCGCAGAACCCATGTCCCCACTACTACAATGATTGGCTTATACTCAGCAGTGCTTGGAACTGTGGCACTCTGCAAAGGGGGTGGGTGGGTTGCATTTGAAGTAAGGGGAGAAAGGGGAAAATGAGTTAGTGGAAGTTTAAATGGTATATATTTTTAGGGTGCTAGAATACAGAAGTTCTAGCATGTTTATGTTGGGTAATTTTTTTAAATGAAATTTGTTTTTGATTTTTATCGTAATCTGCCTTGATGCTGGTAGTAATAAGCAGAATTTCACATTTTAATAAATGAAATGAAACATGGGGGCTTGAACAGCAGTTAGCATGAGGAGTTTCTTGGGTGAATTTCCTTGTTTTGAATTTTTAACGCAGTTGCAGTTTGCATGGGAAGGAAGAGGAAACCTACAACAAGGACCTACTCTGTGGTCCCGCCGACACAACTCTGCCTTGGTCCAATGGATTCCCATGTTGTTCAAGGCCTGATGTTGCCAGGAGTCAAGTCATTGGGGAGTTTGGGAGGGAAAGACGTGCTCCCGTCTCACCTAGGTTCTTTGTCACCACTAAGCCCAGCTGAAAGAATGCCACCCGGGAACCTTGCTGCAGCGCGAGCCTTCCTGTTGTCACGAGGAGCACCACTGGACGATAATACTGGCATGATGCTCTCAGCAGGGAGTGCTGAGGGAGGCATAGTGTTGTTATTATGTGTGTTTGTGGATCCTTGCGTGCTGTGGAGGTGACCACGCCCATGGGGAGGAGCCCCATGGGCTTGAATAGAACCACCAGAGGTGGTTCTATTCAAGCTGTTTAATAAAAGAACTCAGAGGCAGTCTCGTAGTTGCAGTCTCAGAAACCTTGGCAGAGGGAGCCCTTCTCTCCTAGATGACATCAGGAGGTCCCACAGCAGGTCTCCCAGTGAGGAGATACTGTGGATGAGATAGACTGAGAGTTGGAGTACTCACTAGGTGTTTGCTGTTGATATGCGATTCCACCAGGTCATTGTAGAAGGTACAGGCACCAAGGCAGGGAGAGCAGGCCCTCGAGGAGAGAGTACCTGTTCCCTGTAAGGCACCTGAAATAAAGCAGAGGGCCCCCGAGAAGCAGGTACCCAGGTTAGCATATACCCCAAAGGGCAGAGAGAGAGAGCTTCCTGCAGCAGCATGGAAGCGGCAGAGTAGTGTAGACAAGAACGGATTTGAGTCCTTGCTAACTCGGGGAGCTAGCAAACGAGTGAAGGTAATATACCTGGATGGCGTGACATCAGCATGAGGGAACGCCCTTGAGGTTCGGCCAAGGGTGGTACAAAGACGTGGGTTGCGCGCGCGCACCCTAGTAGGTACCTGAGAGGAGCAATGGCGGGAGGCTACACCATAGCCGTTCCGGGGACGCCAGAGAGGTCAGCTTGTAGACACGGCGGTAGCCGTCTTGCCCAGGTAAGCGGGAGGAGCCATGAGTAAGGTGAGGAAAACGGGGTGAAGCCGTCGAGAACCGACGGATGCAACACATAGCTTCAGTGATTCCAGAAACAATCAGGAAGGAGGTCTACTGGCAGTGGAGGAGATGGGAGAAATGTCAGAATCAACGCTTGAGTTTCGTGAGATATTTTCTCACAGCCACAGCTATGAGAGTGGTGAGACCAACTTCATTTTCTCTTTTCTCCTGGGGAAATTCTGAGCAAAAAAATTTAAAATTCTGCACACAACACTTAAAATTCTGCAAAATTCTGCAAACTTTATATTGGTCAAAATAACACAATTTACATGACAGTCTTTAAGTAATTACATTTTAAATTAATACAGAAAAAAGTTATTACTTAAAGATGCAGAATTTTACATATTTTGAGCAGAATTTCCCTAGAAAGTCATTATAAGAGTGTCATTCCACTCACTCTGTTGCGCAGGAGGTGGACCCTTGGGCCGAGGTGGGGGTTGAAGCAACCTGTAAGTAGGAACCTACGCGTCCCCACCATCGGCTGACGGAATGGGCTGATGAACAGAGGCCAGCTGGAGCTTCACCAATACCAGCCCTCGTTCCCCGCGAGTTGAGCCTTTGAGTACCGGAGCTGGCTGGACTTAGGTGGGCCTCTGTATGTTGTCGATGAGAAGATCGTGATCAGCCCAGAGACAGCAGAAGGGAGATGGTTCAGTCTTACACTGGTCAAGGTAGTGTCCTGGAAACTCGGGTGCCAAAGGAACATAGGCAGACAGGGGGCACCCGAGCAAGAGCAGGCCGAAGCCTGAATAGACCAAGGCCAGGTAGTAGGCTGAAGAGGCGTCAAAGAGCAGGCTTGAGTCAGGGCTGGCAGCAATCTGGAAGCGGTGGCAAGCAAGGCTGAGGACTGAATGGAGATGGTCTAGCGTAGTCAAATGATGCTGAGGTCTGGGTCTGGAGAGAGGCAATGACGTAGTCAGGCAATGCAGAGGTCTGGGTCTGGAGAGAGGCATCGACGTAGTCAGGCAATGCAGAGGTCTGGGTCTGGAGAGAGGCAACAGCGTAGTCAGGCAATGCAGAGGTCTGGGTCTGGAGAGAGTCAACAGCATAATTAGGCAATGCAGAGGTCTGGGCTTGGAGAGCGTCAATGGCTTTGTCAGGCGAAGCAGAGGTCCGGGTCTGGAGAGAGTCAAGAGCATAGTCAGGCAATGCAGAGGTCCGGGCTTGGAGAAAGTCGATGGTGTGGTCAGGCAAAAGCAAAGTCAAATTTCGTGTAGGCAATCCGAAGAAAGGTGAAGATCAGGAACGTTGAGGCAAGGAGTCAGAAACCAGGAACAGTGAGGAACAGGAACACGGGAGTGAGACAAATCTCTCAAGAGGCAACGAGTACTCGTCCAGTGAGGAGACCTGTTGCAAAGGCAAAGCTAGGGAGCGAAGCCCGGGCTTAAGTGCCGGTGCTCCGCTGACGACATCATCCGGGGCCGTGGCTCGGTTCCCGCCGCAGGCCCTACTTAAGCATTGGTGATGCACGCACGCGCGCCTAGGGAGGGGCGCAGCGCCGTGTAGCAGCATCTCTCCGCGGTCCACGCGGAGAGGCCCGACGTGAAGCAATGGAGGTGGTGGCTGGATCGGGAATACCAGGTACTGTAGCTGAGCCAGAGGCAACAGGGGAGGTCCAAGGATGGAGCTGGTGGCCTACTGCCGCTAGAGAAGAGGAACCAGGAGCTGGAGTTACTGCAGAGAGGTGAGAGGATCGTGCCGTGGGTCTGCTGTGGACAGCACACATAACACACTTTCCCTACTCCCCTGGCCACTTTGCCCTCTCAGGCCCCAACTCCTCCACCTTCCAGTATCTCTCCCCTCCACCTGTAAGCTCAACCCCTTCCACTCTATTGCCAGTACCAGAGTTTGAACCCGTTCTGAGTACTGCCCCTCACACAGGCTCCCTCTGTCCCTCCCTCTCTCACACACATGCTCCCTCTCTCTAATACACATACACACACCGCCATACAGGCTCCTTCACTCTCTCGCACACACACACACACATCTCCTCATACAGGGCCCTCTTTCTTGCATACACACCCACATAAGCTCCCTTTCTCTCTCTCACACATACATCCTCACACAGGCTACCTATGTCTCTCTCTCACGCAGCCGTTCACACAGGCTCTGTCTCACTCAAACACAATCCCTTCACACAGGCTAGCACCCTCACATACACACGATCCCTTTTTCATACACACAAGCTCCCAATCTCTCACACACATACACACTCCTTCACAATCTCCTCATATAGGTTCCCTCTCTCTGAAACCCACACTCAAGCATCCCCCCCACTCTCTTACCTCCCATGCTCTCTCTCACACCCTCCTGCTCTCTCTCACCCTCCCCTACCCCTCTCCTCTCTCCCACACACACACACATTCTCTCTCACAGGGGCTTTCCATCTTCGTGGCAGACGGGGGCCTTCCATCTACTCCACGAGCGAAGCACACTCCATTCGCTGAACATGGGGGCCTTCCATATTTGCCGTGAACGGCATGCTGGGGTCTTCAACTTCGCCGCGAACAGAGCACGTCCCACGGCACACATGGGCCTTTGTCTTCGTGCACTCAATTCGCGGTATCCCGAGGTCTCCTCTACTATTTTCTGAGCAGAAAATGGCAATTCTGTGCCATTTTCCATCAGGAAAATTTGGAGAATGTTGTTGGGAATAAAAACTCTGGTTTATTAACTTTCCTAAAGTATCATCAATATTTCCTAAATAAATGTTTGAGATATTTATTGGAAGTTTTGCATGTTCTAGAGAATTCTATTCCTTCATTGTCAATTAATTTAGTCTTTCTGCAATGGCCTTTTCTTCCCTATGAGCCCCTTTAACCCCTTTAACGGTCCAACCAACTCCCTCACACGTTTCTTGCTTCGGATATATTTTTTAAAGTTTTTATTATGAGTTCATGCCTCTACAGTCAACTTCATTTTAAATTCTCTCTTAGCTTGTCTTATCAATGTTTTACACTTAACCTGAAAAAGCTTATGCTTTTTCATATTTTCTTCAGATGGATCCTTCTTCCACTTTTTGAAGGATGTTCTTTTGGCTAAAATAGTCTCTTTCACCTCACCTTTTATCCATGCTAGAAATCGTTTTGCCTTCCTTCCCCCTTTCTTAATGCATGGAATATTGTTAGGAATCTGTTAGACTCCATAGGTGAGTTAACAATCTGTTATGGATCTCCTCCTGGAGAGGGAGGAGTTAGCAATCTTGTTATGAATCTGCTCCTGGGGAAGGAGGAGTTAGCAATCCGTAATGAACTACTCCTCAAGAGGGGAGGCGTTAGTAATCTGATATGCTCAATTCCTGTAAAGGGAGTAGATAACAATCTGTTAGAGTTTAGACTGCGGAGGTAGCAATCTGTAATGGATTCTATTGCTGAAGACCCCTGATGAGGAAGGAGTAGCAATCTGTACCAGCGGAGTGCTTGGAGAGGGCACTCAGCTGTAGAGAAATGTAGATAGGTGAATCCTTGGGCCTATGGCAGATGACAGTGCCCCCAGGAGGATATCCTGAGAGGGGCCACCGGCTAGGCTTGGGTATGGAGACAGACACAGTTTATTCTTTTATTAGACAGGTTAGTAGAACCACCAGAGGTGGCAGTAGTGATCTGATATGCCCGACAGGGCTGAAGTCCCTCAGGTACTGGAACAGCGATCCCAGGGTTGCTGAGCTGTAGAGAAACTTTAGATAGTGAGTAGACAGGGTATGCTGTGTTCATAGCCAGAACTAGATGACAAATCTCACATAAGGTTTTAAGGAGGCTCAGTAGCTGGAAAGAGTTAGGCCCTCGAGGAGCAAGTACCTGGTTCAGGGAAAACTCTGAGAGAGCGATGGTAACTCACAAATGTCTGTATCTACAATAGCTTCCAGGCAGTAGAGAATCTTCAGAGTGTCCAGAAACATGGGCCCTCGAGGAGCGAGTACCTGTTCCTATCTGCAATCTAAAATAAAGAAAAGAGAGCAAAGCCCCTGAGGAGCGGGTACCCCTGGTAAGTCCGAGGAGGCAGAGTAGCGTAGAGAGACTAGCGAGTAAGACAATCCCCGCTATCAATCCTTGCTAATTCAATTCGTTAGCGAATATTGAGACCTTATATATTGGAAGCGGATGACGTCAACTCAGGGGGACGCCCCCGAGGTTCGCGCCCTTGCTGGGACATCAATCGGAGCGCACGCGCGCACGATCTATGTCATCAGGCAACATGGCGGATCCGCAGTGTCGAGCCTGTCCAGGGACGCCGGAGGGAGATGGCATGGAGATGCCGCGGCAGCAACCATCCATCAGACCTGGAGGGAGTCGCCACAGAGGTAGAGAGGGCGGAGTGAGGGCGTCGAGCAGCGACGGACGCAACAAATACATCTGGACTAAGCTTGTAAGATGGTATTTTTAAACAATGTCCACACCTGTTGTATACTTGTAACCTTTGCAGCTGCACCTTTCAGGTTTTTTTCTATTTTCCTCATTTTATCAAAGTTTCCATTTTGAAAATGTAGTGTTAGAGCTGTAGATTTACATATTGTCTCCCTTCCAGTCATTAGTTCAAATTTGATTATATTATGATCACTATTGCCAAGTGGCCCCACCACCATTACCTCTCTCACCAAATCCTTTGTTCCACTAAGAATTAAATCTAAAATAGCTCCCTCTCTCATTGGTTCCTGAACTAATTGCTCCATGAAGCAGTCATTTATTCCATCCAGGATATTTATTAGGGATGTGAATAGGTGTTATGATCACTGCCCTTGGGTTCCCCGTAAGCAGGCTCACTCACCCCATGCTGCTTCTCTTCACCCGACGCGGCCGGACGCCACCGTCGGGCCTGCCCATGCGGCTGGAGCCGCGGACTTTCTTGCTCCTTTGCGGCCCAGAGGCCGTCTGTATCATCCGCTCTTCGCCGCGGCAGGAGCCGCGGACTTCGCTTGACCATCTTCGCGGCTGGGAGCTGTCGCCAGCATCTTTGTGATCTTTGCGGCCTGGAGGCCGCATCCCCGGGCTGGAATGGCGGCTGGAGATACCCCTGGGGTCCCCTGCAGCGGCTGCAGCCGCTGCCGTCATCGGACCTGCTCCTCAGGCCCAGCCCTGCGTTCCTGGCATCTGACGTCGGTGCAGGCCACTGTCCGCGGTCCTGCACAGCTCTCCTGTTGCTTCCTTAGGTGCCGGCGCGCGCCTCTCTGCAAGATTTAAAGGGCCAGGCACAGGAAGTGTGCTGGCCCCACATAGGGAGTGGACTTCCTGCCCAGCCCTATAAAAGGGCTGCTCCGTCATTCAGTCTTCGCCTTGCATCGGAGTTGCTTCACTCTGGAGGCTCCTGCCTGCCAGAGCTCCGTCAGGTCTTCTTCGTCTTCTCCATGGAGTTCTTGTTGTCCCGCTACGTCAAGTTATGTCTTTGTTGCCTGAGGTCCCTGTCCAGGTGTCCTGGTGTTTCGCTTTGATCCTCCATTTCCTGATGTTCCAGGTTCCTTGATGTCTTGCTCCTGTGTCTTCGTCTTCGGTGCTCTTGAGCCTTCTGGCACCTGTCAGGCCATGCTCATTCAGAGGACGTCTTTCCCGAGCGTGGAGTAGCTTGCAGGTGGACTTGGTGTCCTGTGCTCCTGAGCTGTCATGGTCTGCCAGCCGTTGGTCGAGCTTTGGATGACATCGGCTCTGTCGTTGGAGTTCTGCTTCGACTGGATCCTCTCCTGCGCTTGTCCCGCTCCCAGCGTAGTCCGTGACCAGCCTCTTCTGGCTGTGTAGAGCACAGTGGGACAGGGTGGTCCGCGACTCAGTCCCGCGGGTGGGCTGAGTAGGGCGCCCTGAGAGACAGTGCCAATGTCCTTCTGCCCAGCTTCTCGTCTCGTCTGGACTTCGTCAGTTCCTTGTCTCATCCTGGATGCTGTTGCATCACTCTTGGTATCATGTCTTGTTCCTGATGTCGATGCATCGACCCTGGTCCGGGATGTTGTCGCATCGACCATTGGTCCGTGATGTCTTCGCATCAGCCTTGGTGTCAAGTCTTCATCCGCAATGCCGTTGCATCGATCCTGCTGTCAAGTCTTCGTCCGCGATGCCGTTGCATCAATTCTGCTGTCATGTCTTCGTGTCAAGGCCCATCTGCCCTCGACCTCAGGCCAGGCCTGCTGCTCCATGCTGTTTCACGTAGCAGGTCCGAAAGGGCTCGGAATGGTCGGAGGACCATTCACATTCCAACATCTTCTGTTGTTGGCCATGGGAGCTTGCCGGCCTGGCAGAGGGTAAGACCATCAGCCATGCTGGAACACGCCGTCAACCCTTGGTTTGGTCCTGGATCCGTCTGGGGTCGGGCTGAGGCCCAAGGGCACACTAAAACCCCGGCGGGGATCGCTCCGTAGTGCCCCCATTACAATAATAGGGTGCCCGATCGTTCCCACTTCGGGTTCGTCTGGCCGTGGGAAAATCTCATTTTCCCACGGATCGATGTTTTTTTTTCATGAAAAATCGATTTTTGGCTTAGTGCGCACTAACAAAAAATAGGAAAAAATAACAAAAAGTAACAAAAATAAACGTTTTTTGTTACTCCCATTAGCTTGCACTAATCCAAAAAACAATTTTCACGAAAATTCAGGGAAAAAGTGTTCGTTTCTAGTTTTTAACCGATATATAACGAATTAAGAAATATCGTACGATATTTCAATTTGTTATCAAAACAATTCACATCCCTAATATTTATGTCTCTAGCATGTCCTGATGTTACATTTACCCAGTCAGTATTAGGGTAATTGAAATCTCCCATTATTACTGCACTGCCAAATTGGTTAGCTTCCCTGATTTCTCTTAGCATTTCATCATCTGTCTGACCATTTTGTCCAGGTAGACGGTAGTATACTCCTATCATCGTACTCTTACCCAACTTGCATGGGATTTCTCCCATATAGATTCTACTGAGCATTTACTCTCTTGTATGATCTTTATCCTGTTGGACTCTATACCCTCCCAGACATAAAGTGCCACACCCCCACCAAGTTGATCCTCCCTATCATTAATATAATTTGTACCCTGATATAGCACTGTCCCATTGGTTATACTCCTTCCACCAGGTCTCTGAGATGCCAGTTATGTCAATCTCATCATTTACTGCTATACATTCTAATTCTCCCATCTTACTTCTTAGACTTCTGACATTGGCACACAGACATTTCAAAGTGTGTTTTTTGTCTGTATTATTAATAGCCTGCTTTTCAGTTGATAGCGATAATTTGGAGATCTTTAGCTCAGGTGATTTTTTACATATAGGCACATAGATTACATTTGCTTTTATTGGAATCTCTCTGTTAGGATGCCCTAACTCTCCTGTTTCATCAGTTTCCTTCAAAATACATTTCTCTGAACCGTGCACTGCTGAGTTTCGGCTTTCCCCCTTGTTCTAGTTTAAAAGCTGCTCTATCTCCTTTTTAAAATTTAGAGCCAGCTGCCTGGTTCCACTCTAGTTAAGGTGGAGCCCATCATTTCGGAAAAGTGTCCCCCTTCCATTGTAGGTTCCCCAGCTCCTTACAAAACTGAATCCCTTTTCCCTGCACCATCATGTCATCCACGCATTGAGACTCCGGAGATCTGCCTGCCTCTGGGGACCTGCACAGAGTATTTCAGAGTATGCCACCCTGGAAGTTCTGGATTTCAGCTTTCTACTTAAAATCCTAAATTTGGCTTCCAGAACCTCACATTTTTGCACGTCATTTGTGCCCACATGTATCACGACAGCCGGCTCCTCCCCAGCACTGTCTATAATCCATTCAAATATCATGTCTAGCAATTTGGGAGGAATTTCCAAACCTGCCCCTGAAACTGGAATGGATTGTGAAAACAAAAGTTCTGATTAAATCATCAGTACAGAGTCACAGATTTATTGTAAAATGAGAATGTAATGGACTGCAATGAACAAAGATTTGTAAATTATCATTCATTTCAGATTACAATCAATTATCAGTAAAATATGTTGGAACCAGAGTTATCGGTCAACGTGATTATTACTGTACATGTTAAAGACTGTTAAACAACCTTCAGGATTTGGAGAATAATCTCCCCCCACCCATCCTAAAAAGGAATCCTAGAGTAGTGGGCTTATGGAATGTATTGGAAGTTTGGATATCTTAAGCCCTGGAAGCTGAAGCGTGCTCTTGAACTCCTCATTGAGGATCTTATCCCAGGAGTTATGTATAGAACGTTCATTGTGTAATAAAACCTGGGGGCTCAATTCCCTGAAGTTCTTGACCTCTGGGAGGTGAAGAGTGGCTGAATGCCAGGGGGTTTTTTCCCTAGAATATAATATATACTATCTAAAAAAAGGGATATTCAGCTGCTATTTGGTATGGTTCCAAAAAGTTTCAAAAAGGTATTCAGAAAGGCCTGAAAAAAAAGAAATTAGAAGCATGCAAGAGGCCAAGCCAGCTTACACTCCATTATGACCTCTGTTCCACTTCTGCCCCACCCACATATGGCCATTTAACTACCTAGATACATGGTTTTATTTGCTTCCCCTAGACCTCTATCCCAAATATAGGAGTCAATGCAATATTATTCGCGGAAAGCAGGCGCTGACTTTTCAGCGCCCGCTTTCTTAACACACACATGGCAGGGGTACCATGCAATACGCACATTAGGGGGTCACACTAGCAAGGAGGTGCTAGGGCATTGGTGTTTATAACTGCACAATAAAGCTCTGGAATTTGTTGCCAGAGGATAGGGATGTGAATCGTGTCCTCGATCGTCTTAACGATCGATTTCGGCTGGGAGGGGGAGGGAATCGTATTGTTGCTGTTTGGGGGGGTAAAATATCGTGAAAAATCGTGAAAAATCGTGAAAAATCAAAAAAACGTAAAATCGCAAAACCGGCACATTAAAACCCCCTAAAACCCACCCCCGACCCTTTAAATTAAATCCCCCACCCTCCCGAACCCCCCCCCAAATGACTTAAATAACCTGCGGTTCCAGCGGCGGTCCGGAACGGCAGCGGTCCGGAACGGGCTCCTGCTACTGAATCTTGTTGTCTTCAGCCGGCGCCATTTTCCAAAATGGCGCCGAAAAATGGTGGCGGCCATAGACGAACACGATTGGACGGCAGGAGGTCCTTCTGGACCCCCGCTGGACTTTTGGCAAGTCTTGTGGGGGTCAGGAGGCCCCCCCAAGCTGGCCAAAAGTTCCTGGAGGTCCAGCGGGGGTCAGGGAGCGATTTCCCGCCGCGAATCGTTTTCGTACGGAAAATGGCGCCGGCAGGAGATCGACTGCAGGAGGTCGTTCAGCGAGGCGCCGGAACCCTCGCTGAACGACCTCCTGCAGTCGATCTCCTGCCGGCGCCATTTTCCGTACGAAAACGATTCGCGGCGGGAAATCGCTCCCTGACCCCCGCTGGACCTCCAGGAACTTTTGGCCAGCTTGGGGGGGGCCTCCTGACCCCCACAAGACTTGCCAAAAGTCCAGCGGGGGTCCGGAAGGACCTCCTGCCGTCCAATCGTGTTCGTCTATGGCCGCCGCCATTTTTCGGCGCCATTTTGGAAAATGGCGCCGGCTGAAGACAACAAGATTCAGTAGCAGGAGCCCGTTCCGGACCGCTGCCGTTCCGGACCGCCGCTGGACCTGCAGGTTATTTAAGTCATTGGGGGGGGTTCGGGAGGGTGGGGGATTTAATTTAAAGGGTCGGGGGTGGGTTTTAGGGGGTTTTAGTGTGCCGGCTCACGATTCTAACGATTTATAACGATAAATCGTTAGAATCTCTATTGTATTGTGTTCCATAACGGTTTAAGACAATATTAAAATTATCGGACGATAATTTTAATCGTCCTAAAACGATTCACATCCCTACCAGAGGATGTGGTTAGTGCAGTTAGTGTAGCTGGGTTCAAAAAATGTTTGGATAAGTTCTTGGAGGAGAAGTCCATTAATGGCTGTTAATCAATTTTACTTGGGGAATAGCCGCTGCTATTGGTTGCATCAGTAGCATGGGATCTTCTTAGTGTTTGGGTAGTTGCCAGGTTCTTGTGGCCTGGTTTTGGCCTCTGTTGGAGACAGGATGCTGGGCTTGATGGACCCTTGGTCTGACCCAGCATGGCAATTTCTTATATTCTTATGCAATCAGCTGGTTATGAAAACCAGCGCTGAGCATATCAGCGTCGGTCTTCAAAGCAGCCAGCAGAGGGTTTTTTTTTCTTTAATTTTTAATAAAGTACAGAAAAGCAGTTTTTTCTGCTTTTCTGTACTTTTTTTCAGTGCACTCAGCTTTTAATGCCTGCTCCATGTGATGAGCGCTAACTCATTCACTCCACGTCGGACGCGGATTAAATAGGCGCTATTGTATTAGGAGGTGGATTAGCGCCTATTTAACCCGCGTCCGACAGCGGGTTAAACAGTGCGCTCAGTTGAGCGCACTATATTGCATCGGCCCCATATTTATTGCAGCTTACAGCAGGAGTAAAACTGGCCAGCTTCCCTTTTGCCCAGGTAAATCCCATTATTTCTTAAAAGAGGAAAAATGTATTTTTTTTATTTTACTCTCATGAGAAATCAAGGGATACAACACATTTTCTTTTACTCTATCCAATTTAATTGTAATGGAATCAGAAAAATGTCTCAGGAAAAAGTAGCAAAAAAAAGTCCAATTTCAGTGCCATTTTTTGGTTGCTTTTAAATAGAAAGTGCCTCAGCTTAATATGGCATCAGTCTATTGAAAAATTCTCATCAAGGGTAGTCAGTCTTTATTCCTCGTAGACACCAATCTGCTCAAGTTTTCAGGATATGCCTAATAAAGTTGTATGAGAAATCTCTCATACATCTTTATTAGGCATATCCTGAAAATCTGAGCAGATTGCTGCCCATGAGGAATGAGGACTGCTTAGCCCATGATTGTCACAAATGATGCAAATCATTCCATTGATCTGTTAGATTACTTCTGCGTGAAAGCAAGGGAAAAAACAGTCTCTCTAATGTTATTGTTCTTCTGGAGCAGATGGCATATTCAGCATCATATACTCAGTCTTAAGCCCAGCAGAGAATCTTCCATGAAATCTTCTAAGAAGGACTTTTCTGCTTCAGATGGCAACTGCACAACCTGTAGGGCCTGTACTATCCAATCTCATTGCAGCAACCAAAGTCATATAAGTGAAACAATGGTCACAAACAAAGAACACATTTAAAACTGCACTCAAAGGAGGTCAACCTTTTACTTAAATCATGTTAAGCACCCTACTCAAAATACCTACCAATCATCATTCAACACAGATTGGATGAGAAAATAGGCCACTCAATGCATCCTTGACAATCAGCAATAACCCTGTCCTCAGCTATAGGGCAGACCTTCACATTCAGACAGAACAGATAATCACTTCAGCTTCCACACTGCTCTAGTTCAGGAAAATACAAAATAAACAGTACGTGACTTTTCTTAGGATGAAGAATACAACCATGTAGGAAGAGAGCACTATAAGGAAACTAGCAGCGTCTAGGTTTTCAGGAAGTGAAGAATTTATTTATATATTTTTATTTTAAAAAATGTTTAACCGCACCCTCTAGACGTTCGGGGCATGGTACAATGCAACATATACTATATAATTGCAAGTACATAAAATCAAGCATAAAACAATATAAATTGAAACATTCAATAAATTTAAAAGAATAAAAATAACAATGTTGCACTGAAAAGAAAAGGGTAGAATAATGTTGAAGCCCTGAGTTTCAAAGGCTTGCTTTGAAAGGTGCAGCTCCTGGGGTGGGGTTTTAAGAGCCTTTGTAAACATTTTGCTATCTAGTATATTTTGCCCAGAAATGGGGAGGGAGTTCCATAATATGGGACTAGCCGAGAAAAAAGATCTTTCACGTATGTCAGACAGGTGCACAGCCTTAAAGAATGAAATCTCTAGTAAACCTTGACTGGATAATGTCAAGGTGCTGGAAATAGTGTATAGTTTGAGGGTGGTTATGAAAAATCACTGCCAGTTTGTATTGTAATCGTGTAGAAGTATAAAGGGAGAAAGAATGGAAAGAAAGTGCTGGGTTACCAATGAGAGACCCTGCTTCAATCTCTATGTGAATGTTTAGGCCTTCTATTAGTCGGCCTGCCTCCTGAACCAACCATCCACAAGCATGGGACCTAGAGGTCAGCTGAAGATCTTTAGAAAGAGAAGAGGCAGAAGAGGATCTCCAAGCACTGTCTAGTGTCCATTGGCCACAGCTTCAGCAAGCGATTTAGAAAGCTACAACCTCCTCATGTATTAGTATTATATCTCTTGACCTACCTCCATGAAGGGAGGATTTAGCAGGACATAGTATGACTCCACTGGCATCGACTACATGACGATCTTGCTACAAAACATGCAAAAGACTATGCCATGCTGTTTTCTGTGCATTAGATGTTTTTCCACAATTGTGCCAGTTAACTGTTGATCAAACATCTGATGCATACCTGCAGCATTAGATTAATATCCCTCATGAATAACACAGAACTCAGCGACATGTTAAGCCTGCTGATTTGCCTGATTAGTTGTTAAAGAGATCAACAATTCATGTTTTGAGTCTATATGAGCAGGCAAATATGCATAACTTCTTGTTTCTAGATTGACCAACTGCAATAAATTGTTCACTATGGCTGATTGCCTCATATGAACCTCTCTAGGGCACTGCATATCTCCTTAGACTGAGTATAGTGAAGCAAGAGGACAGAGTGACTGTCTGGGCAAAAGGGGACCCTGTCACTCCATGAGCATTTTAGAAGCTCTACTTCATCCTCTGGTGGCTGTGTTGGGGAATTGGAAGGGGTGTTTTCTCTTGGATTCTTACCTGTTGTTGCGACCGTCAGTCTACGATGGCTTCGCCCCGCCTACCTTACTCTTCTTGCGGATCCTCCCGCTCACCTCAGACTACTGGCTGCCGCAGCATCTGTCTGCCGACCTCTCCGGCGTCCCCGGACCAGCTTTGGTGCTGCTTCCTGCCATGCTCCTCCAAGGTAAAGATGAGGGCGCACGCACACGCCGCCCTCATCTTTATTTCCTCATTGACGCGAACCTCAGGGGTGTCCCCCTGAGATGACGTCACGCTGCCTGGATATTTAAGCCTACCTCTTTTGCTAGCTAATTGAGTTAGCAACAACGCGGATTACTGTGGATGGGATTCACTCTCCGTACTGAACCTACTCTGCCACTCCAGCGTTCTCTGGAACTCTTACTGCTAATGGGGTACCCGCTCCTCGGGGGCCTCTTCTATTTCTTTCAGGTGCTAACAGGAACCGGTACTCGCTCCTCGAGGGCCCATGTTCCCTGAGTTGCTGCCTGCATCTACCATCTTCTCTACTTGGAAGACTTCACTAACAGTATCCATCTGTGAGTACAACTACCATCTATTCCACAGCACTGCTTCTCTGGAACCAGGTACTTGCTCCTCGAGGGCCTGCCCTCTGTTCCAGTGCCAGACCTCTCGTCTAGTGGAACCGCTGTGTGAGTACAATACCACTGAGTATCTCTTCTCTAAGGGATCAGGTACTCGCTCCTCGAGGGCCTGCTCTCCCTGTCTCAGAGCTTCACCAATTCTACCTGGTACTCTGTATATTTCTCACTGTGTACTCATAACTCTCAGTCTCTTTCCACTACAGCACAGCCAAGCAGAGGATCCGCTGTTCCAGCATCCTGTGGGATACTCGCCCAGCCGGGCTCCACATTTACTACTCACTACTGCCACCTCTGGTGGTTTCCAAAACTGTTTAAATAAAGATTCAATCTGTGTTTGTGTGTCCAGAGTCTAGCCTGACACCGTGGTCCCTCACAAGACTGCCCCCATGGGCATGGTAAGCTGCCACAGTGTCCAAGGATCCACCCAAACACCAATAATCATAACAACTGTATCCCCAATCCATTATTTGAGATTAAAAAAAGGCTAGAGCTGTGCAGAAAACAGATCTTGTCCAGCAGATGAGGTGTGCCTATGTAGTGAGGGAGCTGACATCACTTGAGCATGCCCAATATGGGATAAGGAGGATAATGTAAAAGTAAATGGGGCAGCTAATATGATGTAACAATGTTATCTATTACGACTCAACGTTTGTTTAACTAATGTATCTACTGTGAACCATTATGATCGAGACTCAATGTTTGTTTAACTAATGTATTTATTGTGAACCATTATGATGGCAAAACCAAATGATTGTATACAAAACATGTTAAATAAATAATAAATAAATGTAAGGCAATTTTTATATTCCTCACAGAATTTCCCTTTGAAAATCTTGCAGTGAACCAGTGCCATAGGAACTACTTAGCCTAAGAATTTTACAGGTACGTGGATTTCAAAATCCCTACATAAAATTAAGATAGCCCAGCCTAACCCCAACTCTGGAGCTGTACCTTTTCATGAATAGAGGAAGTACAGATTTTGAAAGGTATTTTTCATAAGTAAAACCCATTTACTCATAGAAATCTGAACCCCTCCCCCCCCCCCCCCCCCCAAGAAACAGAGGTTAAAGAGAATGCTACCATTTAAGTGAACTGCAGCAAGGAATAAAAAGAGAGCAATACAGCTATGTAACATAAGCCAGCAGCGCAGGAAACCCAGAATGAGATTGAAAATGTTGCCAGACCTCTTACTGTAAAGGTGCTTTAATGACCATTGAATAGATGAAAAGACTCAAGTAGGGGATTTGCATGTCACAGCCCCCTGGACTATTGTTGCTAAATTGCAGTGAAATATCACTTTAAATCAAAGGATAGCAAAATCCTAATTACGGAACTATGACTGGAAAAGTCCTACATTGGAGAATTCTGAATGAGAGAGGGATTTGTGAGAAAAATGTACTGAAAAACAGTCCTAGAAAGCAAACAGATTTTCATTCTGACTAATAAGGGGATTCAGACTTGTGGGTACTCAGTTCTCAGACAAGAAAAAAAAAAAAAAGCAAGGAAGGATGTAAGGGTGTGCACACATTCTCTATCCATGGTCCTGCCTAAGTTGCTGGGCAACAGTGAATGTTTGGCCATGAGCTTAACAGAGCTAAAATCACTGAAAGCTCAGATTGCAGAGGGCCTAAATCACTGAATGCTAGATAAGTCATGAGCCTAGTAGAACTATAAACCAAAGCCAGGAAAAATCCTCCTACCAAGGGAGAAAAACCAAAGGACAGTGGCAGAACCAGAGGTAGAGTGGTCCCCCAGGAGGGTGAGGGCACAGTGGCAGATCGAGCAGTCCCTCAGAAGGAAGGGGACCATAGCAGCAGATCAGGAAGTGACCCCTGGTCCCCATTAAGCACAGAGACCCCAGCAGCAGATTGAGCAGTCCCCCAGGAGGGTGTGGACACCAGAGGCCAATTGAGCAGTCTGCCAAGAGGGCATGGACCCCAGAAGCAGATCAAGCATATCCCGAGGAGGAAGGGGGCTGCTGCAGCAGATTGATCTGCTAGGAGGGTGTGGATCCCAGTGGCAGATTGAGCAGTACCCCAGGAGGGCATGGACCCCAGCAGAATTCCAGGAGGCAGAGTAGGGTCCCCCAGGAGGGTGTGCACCCCAGCATTGGCACAGACCTTTCAGCAGTGTGGAAATGGCACCAGAGATAGCAGAGGTTTAGATAAAACAGAAACCCCAGGCCAACACTGCCCACCAGCCCAATTGCTTCTTTTCTTTTCTTTAATGCATTTTACAATTAAACACAAGGATAACTTGTACCAATAAAGAAGAAACATTTAAAAACTAATTACATATGGAAAATATAAATAAAGTAAAATACATTTTCAATATTCCTCCCATGCAATAGGAAATAGGGGAAACCAAGAAAGAAAAGAGCATGAAGTTTCAATGAAACAAAAAAAAAAGAAAAAGAAAGTGAGAAGCACAATCAACCCCTTACAAATAAATGCCATGCTACATTGAGTGATTCTTAGGTATGTAAGTCCAGAAAAGTCTGCAATTATGATGACTCAAAAAAAACATAATTAGCGTTCTGATATTTCACTACATATTTGCATGGATACCGTAATATAAACTGAGCCCCACGTATCAGTACCTCATACCTCATAGATAGAAATATTTTTTCTTCGTTCCTGAGTTATCCTTGTAACATCTGGATAAATCCATATTTTTCTGAAATGGGAGACTTCTATTTCTAAAGAAAAACCTGAGAACAGTATTTCTATCATTCATAAAGGCAAAGGTCACCAACATAGTCCTTCCTTGTGCAATCTCTTTTGAGTCAATTCAAATACATCCGTAAGATTCATGGATCAATAAACTTGAGACGCATTTCCAAGGACATTTGTCTCACTTTAGCCTGGATTCAGCCCAACTCTTCCTCTTCCAGGGCCGACTCCGCCCCGATCACCCTATTGCACACGAAAAGTCCCTTTTCGCTATTGAAAATGACCCCCTTTGTGGCAAATAATATGCTTTTGTAACAATAGCCATTGCTTCTGATGGTATCTTAAGTACATTAAGAAGATAAGTCTTGAAGAAATCTACCAAAGGCATCATTTTAACAATAGGAAAATTAAGGACCCTTAAATTTAGACTCCTCAGAGAATTCTCAAAGTTCTCAAGTTTTTTTGTGTTGGATTTTTTCTACAGAAGAAATCTTTTTTTCCATAGAGTTTAATTTTATATCATATAATGAAACCATTTTTTCTGTAGCCAGCCTACGTTTGTTGGTATCTAAAAAAACTTGAGTCAAAGAAGCAATTGCTTCTTCTATATAAACCAATAACTGAAATTTTAATATATCCCAAAAAAGCTGAAAAAACTAGAATCAATACTGAATAGAAAAAAATTCCGCTAAAAGATCAAGGCTTTGACTATATGTAAAGAGTGACCTTCATACAGCGCCCTTGCAACTGCAAGCTTATGCTGAGAAAGCTTTTATGAGCACTGGGGCTTTATAATCATAGGTCACTTCTTATGTGCAAGTCTATAAGAGTAATATATTCCCCCTTCTTCTCTTTGGTTGTGGGGGCTATATAAAGATGCACTTATCTTGCAAAGAGATATCCAAGAATGCAGCTGTACTGTAATCTTCTGCAATTGTCCTTAGAGATAACGGATCAATAGTGCCTTTGTGTCTACCAACACTGCAATGTTTCAAAATACTTCTTCTTCAGGGAACACAAAGTTATGAACTGCAAGAGGATGAATTGTTTGAAAAGTGCGGTCAATGTACCATCGGGGAAAGATTTTCGTTGTGTTAGGTGCCACAAGCTACCCATTCGCGTTCCTGCCCAAAGTTCATCCTCTTGCAGTTCATAACTTTGTATTCCCTGAAGAAGAAGTATTAAATATTCATGCTACCTTGTAAAAATGTATATAGTTGTGTGGTCTAAGACTATTAACCATGATTAGATAAGTGTGCTGTTTGACATCCTATTAGTGATGTACATTGTCTTATAGAAATATATATACTTATGTAGTCTAATGAACCTGTATGAAGTTTTACATACTGCCAGCCTTGTTCACAGTCCCATTTGTTTTCATGGGGTGAAGGGAGGGAAATCCCACCCATTAATGCCTTCTTCCCTAGGTGGAGGTACCAGGTGCCAAGGACGTGAGGACCAACGGTCTTCCCTGTGTTCCTGCTACCCAGCTATCCTTATGCCATTGATCTTCTCCTGGACTCAACCTCTGCTTTGCCCGACTACGCCATTGATCTTCTCCTGGACCCGACCTCTGCTTTGCCCGACTATGCTATTGATCTTCTCCTGGACCCAACCTCTGCTTTGCCTGCCTACGCCATTGATCTTCTCCTGGACTCGACCTCTGCTTTGCCCAACTATGCCATCGATCTTCTCCCGGACCCAACCTCTGCTTTGCCTGACTATGCTACTGACCATCTCCTAGTCCAGACCTCTGCTTTGTCTGACCATGCTACTGATCATCTCTTAGTCCAGACCACTGCTTCACCTGACCACGCTACTGATCTTCTCCTAGTCCTGACCTCTGCTTTGTTTGACTACGCTCCTGATTATCTCTTGCCCTGGAGGATTCAGGGGAGGAGGCAACTTTATTCTTCGACGCCTAGTGGAACATCTGAGGATTCCCCTCGTCAGCTTGAAGGTTCCACTACTACTATCCTCCATCCATGGAGAGCCTTTGCCAGGTGACATGACCTGCCAAACGGTACCAGTAATTCTCCGCACCGGAACTCTCCATATTCTCAAAGCTCGACCTGAAGGGGGCCTACAACTTAGTTTACATTCGTAGTGGCGACGAATGGAAAACAGCTTTCAACACTCAAGACGGCCACTTCGAGTACTTAGTGATGCCCTTCAGCCTGTGCATTACACCTGCCATATTTCAGAATATGATGAACGACATCCTGTGGGACCTGTTGTACAAGAGTGTCGTGGTATAGCTGAATGATATCCTGATTTTTTCCCAGGATTTGTCCACTCATCTCGTGGATGTCAAACAAGTACTCCGCTGACTCCGTGAACACTGGCTCTACGCCAAACTCTCCAAATGTGAATTTCACAAAGACTTAGTGCTTTTTCTTGGCTATATCGTGTCTAAAGATGGCTTCCAGATGGACCCTCAAAAACTTGAGAGTATCAAGAAGTGGTGCCAGCCTACCAGTCTAAAGGCCCTGAGATGATTCCTGAGGTTCACCAACTATTATAGAAGCTTTATAAAGAACTACTCTTCTTTAATTGTTAAATTTAATTGTTAAATTGTTAAATTAAACCCCACTCAATCAGTTCATCAAGTAAATCATTAAAAACCAGGATCACGGTGGGCTCTGGTAGAATTAGACCTGTAAAAGGAGACACACACAGTATCAAATGCAACAAGAACATAAAGCCCTCCCTATATTAATAACTGAAGAAGTTCTAGAGAAAAACAATGACGTGTTACCAGAAAAGAGAAAATACCAATGCAAACAGAATTTCAAGATCCATAACCAAAAGAAAAAGCTAATTGAGATGGATAACTCTGTCATCAATGGCACAACTGCAAAAGGAAAGAGTGAAGTGAATAACAAATCTCAACTAAAGTCTCATAAGAAGTACAGGAAAAGCAATAACCTTAAAGAGAGTACCTGGAAAGCTATGACTACAAATGCTCATAGTTTGGGAAATAAAATCCCAGATCTGCAGGCCCTAATGACGGAGGCAGAACTGGACATCGTTGCTATCACAGAGACATGGTTCACAGAATCTCATGATTGGGATACAGCAATACCAGGCTATAACTTGTTAAGGAAGGACAGAGTGGATAGAAAAGGGGGAGGTGTGGCTCTTTATGTCAGAAATAATATCCAAGCATCTGAGCTGCAAGGAAGTTGGGGCAAGGAAGAAGCACTATGGGTCGACCTAAAAAAAGATGATGGAGCATCCATTTACATTGGAGTGCTTTACAGGCCTCCAAACCAAAAGGAAGAGCTGGACAGAGATCTGGTTGAAGACATCCATAAGATAGGTAAGAAGGGAGAAGTGGTGATCGTTGGTGACTTTAATATGCCAGATGTAGACTGGAAAATCCCATCTGCAGAATCTAAAAACAGTAGAGCAATAGTGGATGCCATGCAAGTATCTTTGTTCAAACAAATGGTATTGGAACCCACAAGAGAAGGAACTATACTCGACTTAGTGCTCAATAATGGAGATAACGTCTCTGATGTCAAGGTGGGCGCCCACCTCAGCACCAGTGATCATCAAACGGTATGGTTTAATATCACTAAAAGAATATGGAAAAGAAGCACAAAGACCAGAGTTTTACAGTTCAAAAACACAGACTTTGAGGAAATGGGGAAGTACCTAGAGGAAGAACTAAATGGATGGGAAAATGAGAGAGATGTGGATCAGCAGTGGACCAATCTAAAAGGAGCAATCGCCAAGGCATCTGCTCTATATGTTAGAAATGTAAAGAAAAGCAAAAGAAAAATGAAACCTATCTGGTTCTCAAAGGAGGTGGCTGACAAAATTAAAGCTAAAAGAACAGCATACAAGAAATATAAAAGATCCCAAAGGGAGGAGCACAAAGAAGAATATTTGATTCAACTGAGGGAGACAAAGAAATTAATCAAGTTGGCAAAAAGTCAAGCGGAAGAGAGGATTGCCAAGGAGATAAAATATGGTGACAAAACATTTTTCAGATACATCAGCGAAAAGAGAAAAGTCCAAAGTGGTATAGTGAAATTGAAAGGTGGAAATGATCAATGTGTGGAGAGAGACGAAGAAATGGCAGAAATATTAAACGATTACTTCAGCTCTGTGTTCACTAAAGAAGACCCTGGAGAAGGACCATCTCTACACAACAAGAAACTGGAGGGAAGTGGAACAGATGAAAATCCATTTACAGTAGATAATGTATGGGAAGAGCTAAAGAATCTGAAAGTGGACAAAGCCATGGGGCCTGATGGGATTCATCCAAGGATACTGAGGGAGCTCAGAGATGTGCTGGTGGGACCGCTGTGCGACCTGTTCAATAGATCCCTAGAAACGGGAGTGGTGCCGAGTGATGGAGAAGAGCGGTGGTGGTCCCGCTTCACAAAAGTGGGAACAGAGAGGAGGCTGGTAACTACAGACCGGTTAGCCTCACTTCGGTGGTGGGAAAAGTAATGGAGTCACTGTTGAAAGAGAGAATAGTGAACTATCTACAGTCCGGAGAATTGATGGACCAGAGGCAGCATGGATTCACCAGAGGAAGATCCTGTCAGACAAATCTGATTGACTTTTTTGACTGGGTAACCCAGAAATTGGATCAAGGAAGAGCGCTCAATGTCATCTACTTGGATTTCAGCAAAGCTTTTGATACGGTTCCGCACAGGAGACTGGTGAATAAAACGAGAAGCTTAGGAGTGAGTGCTGAGGTGGTGACCTGGATTGAAAACTGGTTGACGGACAGAAAACAATGCGTGATGGTAAATGGAACTTTCTCTGAAGAGAGAGAGGTTTTAAGTGGTGTACCGCAAGGATCGGTGTTGGGACCGGTTCTGTTCAATATCTTTGTGAGCGACATTGCGGACGGATTAGAAGGTAAGGTTTGTCTTTTTGCGGATGACACTAAGATCTGCAACAGAGTGGACACGCCGGAAGGAGTGGAGAGAATGAGACGGGATTTAAGGAAACTGGAAGAGTGGTCGAAGATATGGCAGCTGAGATTCAATGCCAAGAAGTGCAAAGTCATGCATATGGGGAATAGAAATCCGAATGAACTGTATTCGATGGGGGGGGAAAGGCTGATGTGCACGGAGCAGGAGAGAGACCTTTGGGTGATAGTGTCTAATGATATGAAGTCTGCGAAACAATGCGACAAGGCGATAGCAAAAGCCAGAAGAATGCTGGGATGCATAGAGAGAGGAATATCGAGTAAGAAAAGGGAAGTGATTATCCCCTTGTACAGGTCCTTGATGAGGCCACACCTGGAGTACTGTGTTCAGTTCTGGAGACCGTATCTACAAAGAGAC
Organism: Rhinatrema bivittatum; assembly: GCF_901001135.1. Classification (NCBI taxonomy): domain Eukaryota; kingdom Metazoa; phylum Chordata; class Amphibia; order Gymnophiona; family Rhinatrematidae; genus Rhinatrema; species Rhinatrema bivittatum. Next base: position 174,065,807 of record NC_042616.1, read on the forward strand.
AAGGACAAGATGGAAGCGGTACAGAGAAGGGCGACCAGGAAGGTGGAGGGTCTTCATAGGATGACATACGAGGAGAGATTGAAGAATCTAAATATGTACTCCCTGGAGGAAAGGAGGAGCAGGGGTGATATGATTCAGACTTTACTTAAAAAACTTTAATGATCCAAAGACAACGACAAACCTTTTCCGTCGGAAAAAAATCAGCAGAACCAGAGGTCACGAGCTGAGGCTCCAGGGAGGAAGACTACGAACCAATGTCAGGAAGTATTTCTTCACGGAAAGGGTGGTGGATGCTGGAATGCCCTTCCGGAGGAAGTGGTGAAGTCTAAAACTATGAACGACTTCAAAGGGGCGTGGGATAAACACTGTGGATCCATCAAGTCTAGAGGGCGTGAATAAAGTGGAGGCATTCAAACACTGCACGGAGCGGCAGTAGCCACAGCGGCATTCAAACACTGCACAGAGCGGCAGTAGCCACAGAGGCATTCAAACACTGCACGGAGCGGCAGTAGCCACAGAGGCATTCACAGAGCGGGATGCCAGTGGCCAGTAGTTGGTGTTCCACCTTCATGGAACGGAAGGATGGAGGGCTGCTATTTCCAAAAAAAATAAAACAAATCAAAAAAATAAAAACAGGGGTGGGTAAGAGTATGGGGCAAGGGGGTGGCCTGCTTGTTACAGCGGTTGCTACCCCTAATTGAGCTGGATGTCACTTGGATGCAGATACGGAGCTGCTCTCTAAATTGGGTGGAGGGGAATTAGGGCTGGAGGGTACTGGAAGCCAATAGTAACAGGTGGGAGAGAGAAAAAGGGAAAAAAAATGGATAAAGTGCGTAGCTTGCTGGGCAGACTTGATGGGCCGTTTGGTCTTCTTCTGCCGTCATTTCTATATTTCTATGTTTAACCGTTCCCTTGACCGCGATGACCCGCAAGGGTGCCAATGCTTCAAAATGATCTGCGGAGGCCATTTCCGTGTTTGAGAAACTGAAGACTGCCTTTTCCACAGAACCATGCTGGTGGCATCCTGATCCCAACAAGCCCTTTATCGTTGAAGTTAATGCTTCAGATGTCGGCGTGGGGGCCGTACTGAGCCAGACAGGAGACTCTAAAGCCTTACGTCCCTGCTCATTCTTCTCACGATGATTCTCCCCGGCATAGAAGAACTATGGGATCAGCGTTAAAGAGCTCTTGGCAATAAAGCTTGCATTCGAGGAATGGCAGCCTTGGCTCGAAGGCGCTCAACATCAAATAACCGTATTCACAGACCACAAAAATCTAGAGTATCTCCGCCATGCGCAATATCTTAACCACAGACAAGCCAGATGGTCCTTATTTTTTTAATCATTTCGACTTTGTGCTTAAGTATTGCCCCGAAGACAGAAATACCAGAGCTGATGCCTTGTCATGCTCCTTTCTCTCGGAGGATGTGCCTGAAAAACCTCAGCGCATAATTGACCCGAAGAAAGTCATCTTGGCGACTATACATTCTGTGCCTGCTGGTAAGACCATCGTACCTAAGCACCTCAGGAAGAAAGTGCTCTTTTGGGCGCACGATTCCAAGCTGGCTGGCCATCCTGGTCAACGCCATACCCTGCTCAAGATCCAGAAGTTATATTGGTGGCCTACGATCAAGAAGGATACCCTATCCTATGTGGCATCCTGTACCAACTGTGCCAAGAACAAACCTGCTTCTGGCCAACCGTGGGATTTGCTGCAACCACTGCCAGTTCCAGAGCAGCCCTGGTCACACATCGCTACTGATTTTGTAGTCGATTTACTCCCTTCCAGAGGAATGAATACCACCTGGGTAACAGTCAATCACTTCAACAAGATGGCCCATTTTGTGGTGCTGCCTGGCTTACCTTCAGCCTTGGAGCTTGCAAAGCTCTTCATATCGCACATTTTTCGCCTTCACGACTGACCTAGACACATTGTCTCAGACTGAGGATCTCAATTCACGGCAAGATTCTGGAGGGCCTTGTGCAAGTTATTCGACATCTCTCTAGACTACACTTCAACCTATCATCCACAATCAAATGGCCAAACAGAACGGATGAATAGAACTTTAAAACAGTTCATACGTGCCTATGTTAGTGCCCGTCAGAATAACTGGGCCGAACTGTTACCATGGGCTGAATTCTCCATCAACTCTCATCCAGCAACATCAACTGGATCAACACCTTTTGAAGTGGTTTATGGACGCTCTCCAACACTGCCACTTCCACTGAAGCTCTCAGTGAAGTCCCCAGCAGCTCAAGCTACTGCTGGTGAAATCCATAACCTGTGGACTCAGACAAAAGACATGTTAAACAAAGCGAGTGACCGCGCTAAGAAGTTCTACGACACTCACCATTCTCAAGCACCTGTCTTCAAACCTGGAGATAAAGTTTGGTTATCTACCAAACATCTCAGACTGAAGTTACCTTCCACTCGGTTCGCTCCTCGCTACGTTGGACCATTTCCAATCCTTCGACGTCTTGGCAACATCACTTACAGTCTGAAGCTACCACCTGGAGTCAACATCCACAACGCTTTTCACGTATCACTCTTGAAACTGCTAATTCTCAGTGAATTCTCTTCCAAAACTCAGAAACCACCTGTTATCAACGCAGAAGATGACCTAGAATTCAAGATTGAAGAGATTTTTGATGTCCAAAGATGAGGCAAAATATTTGAATACCTTCTTTCTTGGGAAGGTTTTGGCCCCGAAGAAAATTCTTGGGAGCCCCAGGCTAACATCCTTGATAAAGAGATGCTTCATCAATTTCATCTCGCACATTCTTCTAAACCTAAACCTGGTACCCGAAGAGACCGCCCTTTGAAGGGGGTTACTGTTACGACTGTCACTGCCCGATGTCTCCACTCCACTCTCCTTACCTCTTTGGCGACTCCTCTTGCGGTTGATGGATGTTTGGCTGCTGCAGCGTCTGCCTGCCGTCCTCTCCGGCGTCCCCGGTCCAACTTGGGCGCTGCCTCCTGCCATGCTGACCAGTTGCTTAGGGTGCATGCGCCGCACAGCCCTGCTTCAAGTACCTTCTTTGGCGCGAACCTCAGGGGCGTCCCCCTGTGATGACATCACGCATCCCGGATAAAAATAGCCTACGCGATTGCTAGCTGTCGTGTTAGCAAAGGTTTTCCTAATGGATGAGATTCGCTCTCTGTACCTAGCTATTCTGCCTCCACCAATGGACTATATTTGGGGTACCCGCTCCCCGGGGGCCTATCTCTCTTTTCTTTCAGGTCGCTGTCTGGAACCGGTACTCGCTCCTCGAGGGCCCATGTTCCTGGACTTGCTACCTGAACTTCTCTTCTGCCTGGAAGACACCGCTGCCTATACCATCAGAGAGTTACCATCTACTTCTCTCAGAGCTATTCCTTGGAACCAGGTACTCGCTCCTCAAGGGCTTGCCATTACTTCAGCTCCTGTGCTCCATACCGAGAGACCGCTGTGTGAGTACTATACCAATGAGGTTCTATTCCTGAACCCTGCATATATTGCTTGTACTCACGATCTCAGTTTCTCTCCACTACAGCACAGCCATTGTGGGATCGCTGTTCCAGAGCCTGAGGGACTACAAGCCCAACTGGGCTACATTTCTGCTCACTACCGCCACCTCTGGTGGCTCCTCAATACTGTTTAATAAAAGATCTGTGTGTGTGTCCTAAAGCTGATCCTGACCTGTGGCCCCTCATGGGACTTACCCCCGAGGGCATGGTCAGCAGCCACAGAGTCCAGGGGTCCACCCAAATCCTTACAAACAATAACAACAATGTATTAGTTGTATAAAAAGTAAGACCCTACCGCACAGAGCAGCAGAGATGGAAAGCATTACTAGTCAAGGCCCTATGGACCTGGTATGTATAGACTTCTTGACTTTAGAAATGGACTCCCAGCGTGAAAAAAACATTCTGGTTGTGACAGACCATTTCATCAGGTATACACAGGCATATTCCACCAATGACCAAAGAGCAGATACTGTTGCTCAAGAATTATGGGAAAAATTATTTGTGAACTATGGACTCCCAGCCTGGATACACTCTGACCAGGGGAGGGATTTTAAAAGCAGACTGATTAAAGAGATGTTGCAAGTGGCTGGGAATAGGAAGTAACACACCTCTCCCTATCATCCCCAGGGAGACACTCAGCCAGAGAGGTTTAACTGGACACTTCTAAACATGATGGGAACATAAGAACATAAGAACATAAGAAAATGCCATACTGGGTCAGACCAAGGGTCCATCAAGCCCAGCATCCTGTTTCCAACAGTGGCCAATCCAGGCCATAAGAACCTGGCAAGTACCCAAAAACTAAGTCTATTCCATGTAACCATTGCTAATGGCAGTGGCTATTCTCTAAGTGAACTTAATAGCAGGTAATGGAATTCTCCTCCAAGAACTTATCCAATCCTTTTTTAATCACAGCTATACTAACTGCACAAACCACATTCTCTGGCAACAAATTCCAGAGTTTAATTGTGCGTTGAGTAAAAAAGAACTTTCTCCGATTAGTTTTAAATGTGCCCCATGCTAACTTCATGGAGTGCCCCCTAGTCTTTCTACTATCCGAAAGAGTAAATAACCGATTCACATCTACCCGTTCTAGACCTCTCATGATTTTAAACACCTCTATCATATCCCCCCTCAGTCGTCTCTTCTCCAAGCTGAAAAGTCCTAACCTCTTTAGTCTTTCCTCATAGGGGAGTTGTTCCATTCCCCTTATCATTTTGGTAGCCCTTCTCTGTACCTTCTCCATCGCAATTATATCTTTTTTGAAATGCGGCGACCACAATTGTACACAGTATTCAAGGTGTGGTCTCACCATGGAGCGATACAGAGGCATTATGACATTTTCCGTTTTATTCATCATTCCTTTTCTAATAATTCCCAACATTCTGTTTGCTTTTTTGACTGCCGCAGCACACTGCACCGACGATTTCAATGTGTTATCCACTATGACACCTAGATCTCTTTCTTGGGTTGTAGCACCTAATATGGAACCCAACATTGTGTAATTATAGCATGGGTTATTTTTCCCTATATGCATCACCTTGCACTTATCCACATTAAATTTCATCTGCCATTTGGATGCCCAATTTTCCAGTCTCACAAGGTCTTCCTGCAATTTATCACAATCTGCTTGTGATTTAACTACTCTAAACAATTTTGTGTCATCTGCAAATTTGATTATCTCACTCGTCGTATTTCTTTCCAGATCATTTATAAATATATTGAACAGTAAGGGTCCCAATACAGATCCCTGAGGCACTCCACTGTCCACTCCCTTCCACTGAGAAAATTGCCCATTCAATCCTACTCACGATCATAGAAGCCAGCTCAAATGAAAAACTGGAGCCAGTATATGAGCTATTTGGTAAATGCTTACAACTGCACATATAATGATGCTACAGGGTTTTCACCCTATATTCTGATGTTTGGATGAGAGGCCCGGTTGCCAATTTATCTGTGTTTTGGAGTTTCAGTAGATGGGTCATTGCCTCAGACTTTTCAAAGCTATGTGAAGAAGCTAAAAGAACAGTTGGGGGCAATCTATAGGTTGGCTGCGCATACAAATTGAACTAGAGAAACAAGCACTGATATGACTAGAAGGTGAGGCAGAATGATTTGATGGCAGGGGCAGAGTACTCTTAGAGAACTGGGAGCTAACTGGGAGACACAAAATTGCTAATAGGTGGAGGTCTACTCCCTATGTTGTTGAGGAAAAACTGCCTGTTTACTGGGTAAGGCCAGAATGGGATGAAGGACCAGTAAAAACGGTGCACAGAAACCATCTCCTGTCCATTCAACAGTTGGTATTTCCCCTAGAGGAACCCCAAACTATAGCTGAACCTGCCTCCACCTCAACAAAGAAGAAGGGGAACAATAAGACCCGAGACCCAACCTCAATGGGAGTCTGACAGGAATCCCCATCAGGATCTGATAGGGACCCCTGAGTATCCACTGGAAGACAGACATAGTGGATATGATAGTGAGGATTCAAAAGCAGAGTTAGGTGGGGGAATATGAGGTTCACCTGGGAGCCACATTGGAGATACCATACCCCTAGCTAACAGGTACATAATGGGGACTTAGTAAGACAGTTCCTGGGGATGGAAACCCAGGAGAGGAAAATTCAAGAAGCCTTCCAGGGCAATGATAGGGCTGAGGGTGGTACAGATGGCAGGAGAGGGATGGAAAACCTGGAACAAGAAAGGAAAGGAAGTGCCACAAATGAGATTTACCTCCAGAGAGAATCAGAAACTACAGAGGCTGAGAAATTTGTTCCACTTCCACCCCAAGAGCGCAAAAGGACATGTAGGACTGTGAAGCTCACAATAAGGTTCACATATGATAGCCCTGGAAACCCAGTGAATGTCCCCCTGACAGCAGTACACAAACAGGTGACTGCATATTACCCAAAAGAAATGAAAGAACGCCTTGAGACTTTGGTCTAAAGGGAGATACGTGCAAGAGAGTGGATTCCTGTTGAGGACAACAAGAAATTTAAGTGGGAGTGAGTAAACCCTAATACCTCTCATGAGTGACACAGAACTCAGCTACACGTTAAGTCTGCTGATTCACCTGATTAGTTGCTAAAGAGATCAACAATTCATGTTGTGAGTCAACATGAGCAAGCAAATTTGCATAACTTCTTGTTTCTAGATTGACCAATTGCAGTAAATTCTGCACTATGGATGACTACCTCATATGAACCTCTCTAGGGCACTGTATATCTCCTTAGACTGAATGTAGTGAAGCAAGAGGACAGAGTGACTGTCTGCGCAAAAGGGGAACCTGTCACTCCATGAAAATATTAGGAGCTCAACTTCAGCCTCTTCATCTGGTTGCTGTGTTGGGGGATTGGTAGGGGTGTTTTCTCTTGGATGCTTACTTGTATCCCCCATTCATTATTTGAGGTTAAAAGAAGGCTAGAGCTGTGCAGAAAACAGATCTTGTCCAGCAGATGAGGTCTGCCTATGGAGTGAGGGAGATGACATCACCTGAGCATGCCCAATAAGGGATAAGGAGGATAAAATAGAAGGAAATGAGGCAGCTAATACATGTAAGTCAATTTTCATACTCCAGTTTTCATACTCCTCAATTTTTCATACTCCTGCAATGAATCAGTGCCAAAGGGACTAATTACCCTGAGAATTTTACAGGTATGGGGATTTTAAATCCCTACGTAGAATTAAGGGAGCCCACCCTAACCCCACCTCTGGAGCTGCATCTTTTTCATACATAGAGGAAGTGCAGATTTTAAAAGGTATTTTTCATAAGTAAAACCCATTTATTCATAGAATCTGAACCCCCCTCCTAAAAAATGGAGGTTAATGAGAATGCTACCATTTAAGTGAACTGCAACAGAGAAAAAAAAAGAACAATACAGCTATGTAACATGAGCTGCAAGCGAAGGAAACCCAAAATGAGATTGAAAAGGTTGCCAGATCGCTTACTGTGAAGGTGCTTAAATGACCATTGAATAGATGAGTCAGAGACTCAGGTAGGGAATATGCATGTCACAGCCCCTTGGACTACTGTTGGTAAATTTCAGGATAGCAAAATCCTAAATTACAGAACTATGACTGGAAAAGTCCTACATTGGAGAATTCTGAATGAGAGGGATTTGTGAGAAAAATGTACTGAAAAACAGTCCTAGGAAATGAACAGATTCTCACTCTGACTATCAAGGGGATTCAGACTCCTGGGTACCCAGTTCTCAGACAAGAGAAAAAAGGCAAGGCAGGATGGAAGGGTTTGCAAACATTTTCTTTCCATGGTCCTGCTTATGTCTTGGCCTTGTGGCTGAGAGAAGATGACACATCCAGTCTGGGCAACAGCGAATGACTGGCCATGAGCTTAGTGGAGCTAAAATCACTGAAAGCCAAGACTGCTGAGGGCTTGAATCCATGAACACTAAATTAGTCATGAGCCTAGTAGAGCTGTAAACTGAAACCAGGGAAAATCCTCCTACCAAGGGAAAAGAACTGAAAGACAGTGGCATATCTGGAGATGGAGTAGTCCCCCAGGAGGGTATGGGCCCCAGCAGTGGATTTTATGGTCTCCCAGCAGGAAGGGGACCCCAGCAGCAAATCGAGCAGTCCCCCAGGAGGAAGGAGACTGCAACCACAAATCAGGAGGTGGCCCTGGGTCTCTCTTGAGGAAAGGGATCCCAGCAGCAGATCGAGCACTCACCCAGAAGGACGTGGATCCCAGCAACAGATCAAGTTATCCCCCAGGAGGGTGTGGACCGCAGTAGAATTCCAGGATATGGAGTGGGTCCCCCAGGAGGGTGTGGACCACAGCATTTTCATGGACCTTTCAGCAGATCAGAAATGGCACCAGAGATGACAGTGGTTTAGATACAACAGACTCCCAGACCAACACTGCCCACCAGCCCAGTTGCATCTTTTCATATGAGTAAAACTTGGGAAAAAAGGGGGAGGATAATAATAACAGTTGATTAAGAGGGAACTCCAAAGGTCCCTTCTTTTCTATATGGTGGTATACTGTGGGGGCCAACAACCCCAAATTTCCAAATACTAAATGTTCTTTCTACCTTGTAGAAATGTATAAAGCTGTGTGGCCTGAGGTTATTAACCTCGAGTAGATAAGTGTGTTGTTTGACACCCTATTAGCGATGTAGTCTTGTAGAAATGTATATACTTATATAGTCTAATAAAACAGTATATATTTGTACATATTGCCAGTCTTGTTCACAATCCCTTTTGTTTTCCTGGAGTGAAGGGAAGGAACTCCCACCCACTAACACCTTCTTCCCCAGGTGGAGGGAGCAGGCACCAAGAACATGAGGACCAATGAACTCCGCCCTGGGGGGCTCCCACCAAGTTGGTCCCACACCTAGGAATGCCCTGTGAGGTAAGCAGTCAAGGGGGCTTTGCAAATCCTTTTGAAAATTGCCCCCAAAGAAGGAAAATTTCAAATTATCTTGCCCAGGTAATTTACCACTTACCTAAGAAATATCAAACCTGAAAGTTTTCCTTCCCCTATGCAAGTAAATGTACCCACACTGTGAAAAAGCACATCCTACATCACAAGAGGACAAACCTAGAAGTGGGGGAGAGGATGGATTCAGCAGACAACATGTGGGAATTTCATTTTGAAATCTCTATGCATGATTTTCAACTCCAATTTTGCAACTGCTGTAAACATGTGCAAAATCCACAGGATCTATAGTACTCATGTGGCACCAGCCCTGGAATTTTCTCCAGCTTTCATGGACTGTCTACTTGGTGCTGACCTCAGCACAGCTGGCTGCACGAAACCTTTTGTTAAGGAAATGGTGCCCGCTACTTCTTCTTCCGCCTACATCCAGTCCGTTACCTTACAATTTAATGAATATGTTATTAAATCAGACATCATGTTCATAATTTTCTCCCTGCCCAAACATGCTTAAATGTCGTAACCCAAAACCTAACCCTATCCGTTCCCCCAAGGGAGACTGAAAGAACTGTAGATTGAAAAGGCATGTTACTACAGCTAATCCTGCAATGTATCAGTCAATCCTTTGCTGAAATTATTTTTATGTAGAGACATGACATTTCTCTACATAAAAATTAGTTTTTCACTAATTAGAAAATCTACTCTCAAGAGTCTCTAAATTAAATACTGAACACCAGAAAATACATTTCCCAAAATGTAAAGGTACTCAGAGGAAAGTACAGGGTTATTGGGTGGTTTACATAAGTATAAGGGTTACTTTTGATATAATACTTCACAGTACATAAAAACAGTTACAACTACATATCAGATAGATCAGCATATGGTGTAGTACAGTTTATACATGAAGGTAGGCGGTCTAAGAAAGCCATCAGGAAGAAAACCAGGGTTAGACACCACAGTCTTTTTCAAAACTTTATTGAAGTGGAGACGTATATATTCTTAAAGCTCGACTCTGGCCGAGTTTTGCCGTTAGCAAATGGCTGCCTCAGGGGCTCAATTTGATTAGGACTCAGATTGAAATGACTGTAATCTTGTATGCCACACTTTTTTGACCAAGTGTGATCCGCTGTGTTATTGATTCTTTTTGTTTCATATGAAAATCATAATCTTGTTAATGCAATGTGTTTATTGGACTCCAACTCAGACATTGCATCAATCATGCACCACGGTTACAGAAGCTTCTGCCTCACATTCCAATGCTCATCCCCACTCCGACTAGCGAGTCGAGCTTTAAGAATATATAGGTCTCCACTTCAATAAAGTTTTGAAAAAGACTGTGGCGTCTAACCCTGGTTTTCTTCCATACAGTTTATACATGACAGGTACATATAATACAGAAGACTGAATGGTACAATGTGCAGCCGATTAAACAGTCATTGGATGGTAGATAAATATGCAGTCCACTAGGTTTAGGGAGAGTAGGCTAGGTGAAAAAGTCAGATTTTGATCATGTGACAGAAAGTCAGTACATTACATGCACATCTGGCCTCAACTTGGAGAAAGCACACTTATTTGTTCAAATAAGTGTGGAGTCTTTGAAAGCAAAAAGAAGCAGAAAGGCTCTGGATTTGGATGGGTGGGTTTGTGGGGGACAAGTAGTCTTTTAGGTAGGAAGGGCCTAGTCCTTTTAGCAATAAGAATGTTCTCTATAGGACTTTGAATTGGGCCCTGTATGGTACTGAAGGCCAGTGGAGATCTCAGAGTAATGGGGTGATATGTTCCCTGTGGTTGGCTCCAAATTGCATACAACTGGCCACAATCTGTACTAGCTTTAGGGGATGAAGGCCACATTCTGTACTAACTGTAGGCGATGAAGGAGTTTTTGTGGGAGGCCCACATACAGTATATTGCAATAGTCCAGCCAGGAGAGGACAAATGCATAAATCAGGTCACCATGTGGTCCTTCTCAAGATACAGCTTTATCTGTTTGAGTTGCCTGAGGTGATAGTGGGTGCTTTTGGGAATTGTGGATATTTGTAAGCCCAGTTGTAGTCTGGATTCGAGGATGAAACCCAGACTATGGACTTTGGTATTTATTGTAAGGGGGTTGTCATTGGACATCAGTCTGAGTTTGTCATATGGGGCAGAGGAGTTGTTTAGGACTAGTACCTCTGTTTTTTGGAGGTTTAGTTTGTTGGAAGAGGCTTATTTCCAGATTTCTGTGAGGCAGAATATTGTTCTGTGGACCACAATGTCTGTTGGAGCTCAATGAGAGGAAGACATGAACATTGTAAGCATACACATAGTAATGGAATTCAGCTTTTCTGATCTCATCCATCAAGGGTCTGAAGTAGATGTTGAACAGAGTTGAGGAGAGGATTGAACCCTGTGGTTTGGGGATGAGGAGGACTCACCTATGATGATTTGTGTTCTTCCTGTTACAAATGAATGTAATCAAGTTGTCAGCCACTCTGTTTATGAGGATGTTATGGTAAATGGTGTCAAAGGTAGCTGAGAAGACTAATAGAATTAGGATGGAGGGCTTTCCTGCATCTGAAGCTATGAGAAAGGTGACAAATAGAGCCAGGAAGATTATTTTGATACTGTGGTCGCTCCTAAAGCCTGATTGGAAGTTGTCCAAGGAGTGCCTTTCTTCAAGTAGAATCTGGAATTGATGGAGGACTGCTTTTTCAATGACTTTGATGAGCAGAGGAGTGTTGAAGATGGGCCTAAAGGTATTTAGAGCCTCAGAGTCAAGGGAGGGTTTCTTGAAGTTGGGACAAACAGCTTCTTTTCTCAGTGCAGCAGGCATGACATTGTCAGCTAAGGAGTGGTTTACTAATTGTGCAATCCAGTTGGAGAGGCCGTGCTTTGATACTTTGATTAGTTTGGCAGAGCAGGGGTCAAGTAAACTGGAGGATGGGTTAAGCGCGGAAAGGATCTTGGTGATTGGTCACTGGAGACTTTTTGGAAGAGAGAGAATATGAGTTAGTCATTGAGAATTTCTTGGTGGTGCAGGGGGATAAGGACAGCAAGTCTGAATGATGACTCACCTGAGATCTTCATGGTAGGACTCTCTTGGTCTGGATGGAGCTTCAGGATTTTACTGGCAAAACAGTAGGCAAAACTTTTACAGTCATCAGGGGAGAGTGGTGGGTTGTCATGCTTGACGTCTTGTTGAAGGAAATTTTTGTGGATCCAAAACATTTCTTCAGTGCTGTTTTTGGAATTTGCAATTAGTGATAAGAATTAGCTTTGTTTAGCAAGGACAACAGCTCTATTATAGGCATTCTATGTAGGTTATATTTCAGCTTGTTGGATGTGGAACCAGATTTTAGCCAGAGACTTTCTAGGTGTCTTCTTTCCTGTCATAGGATACAAAGATTGGAGGTGAGCCATGGCAGGGATTTATGTTGCTTTGAAATATGAGTTCTCCTTGGGCTAGTATATCAAGGGTTCTTGATAGTTCTGTGTTCCAGAGATGACCCATGTGACAGGTTTGTGGTGAAGATTCTTGAGGAGGATTCCCAATGTCATCTTATTGGTGTTGTAGGAGGTGGGTGCAGATGGTGGTGCTTAAGTGGGTGGATGAGGGTCAGCATCACTAGATGGCAGTCTGACCATGATAGAGGTATGTTGTGGGTATTGCAATTGGTGTTGGGGAAGAGAGAGGTTGAGGTTAGAAAAATGAGATCAAAGGTATGCCCGGTTATGTATCTTGGTATGTTTAAACACTGGGTAAAACCAAGGATGTCCATGCATTCAGCAAAGTTTCTTACTGATCTGCATGTAATGAAAACAGATCAAATTATCAACTTATTAATATTTTCAATTTTTATTTTTAACAATCCTTTATCCTGCATACACTAAGGGAGTGTCAGGTTGGAAGCCCCTGCAGTAAAGAACACATTGGGAATGGTGTCTCAATAATGGTTTATTAATAGACAAGGCAATAACATAAACATTTCCTGACTTACAATGTACGCAGGTACAAATCAACAGGTATCTTCAATCAAGATTACAAACACTCATGGTGTTAAGGCCTTGTTTACATCTAGTCCATTTATCCAGTCTAGGTAGGTTTCCACAGTAGTTTCTCTTCATGGACTAACATGATCAATACTTGTGTAGCAGGACCCCCAGTTGACTTGCTGGCTGAAACCAGGGAACCCTTGGTTCAGTTGGGGGATACTGTCGCTCAACTTCACTCTCTCCTCAGCCAATCAGATCATTGATCAGCAGCTTGTAAGTGGGAACAATCCAGCTATTTAAGATGATATTAGACAAAAAGAACCATGGAGTCAAATGATAGTATTCAATATAAAAGTGTATTTGACTTGAAAATAAGGATCCAGGCCTTTATGGAATAATTAAGAAACAACATCAGAAAAAATAAACTTTGAAAAACCATTGTCTCTTTATCCATAGTAGTTTTCCTAAATATTCTTCACACCCCTGGACTAGCATCCACTTCAATAATCCATTCCCCTTGGAGGGTAGGATAATCTTTTTGTAGTTCCAGCATGAATAAAGGCAAGAGAAAGGTGACAAAACTCCTTTGTTTGGAATTCTGGTGATGCTCTGAGTGGGAAGGACACTGCTGATCTCAGCTCCTGCTGAAGCGCCAATAATCCTGTTGTAAACCCAATCTTGTAGCCGCAGACCCAGTCTAAAGACTGCTAAAAGGTCCCTTCCCTCTTTGTGGGCTGATAAGAATGGTAAGGTTAAGAAATCACTGAAGAAACCTGAGCCATTTAAGTCACACAGCATGGCAGATTGGGCCTCTGATGATGAGCCTGTGGGGAACTTGCCTGCATTGGGTAAGAAAGTATCATATATATGTTAAGGAAACTATTAAAACTTGACAAAGTGCACCAATCGCTGGTGTAGACTCTGAGCTCCAATGCGTGCCCTCTAGCAGTGATCATTAAATTATAGCACTTCGAAGATAAGCAAAAAATTCTAAATGCAGCTCATGAAGCTGATGGCTTAAACTACGAGGGCAATAAGATCATGATTTTCTCTGACCTCTCTGTAAAGCTCTAATAGAAGCACCGGGAGTTCATTCCAATTAAAAAAGAGCTCCAGAAAATGAAGATGCACTATACTATGCTATAACCGGTAAAACTCTGGGTAATGGTGAATGGCAGACCGGTAATCTTCTATAACGTTAAAGCAGCCAGATTGTATGCGGCGACATAACACAGTTCCGGATATGAGTTTGCAACAGTTGCATTTTGAAGGCGGCTGCCACGTACTTCAGCGGGAAATGTGATTGAAGTCCTTTTCTACCAGGGGAAATCGCTCTGATGCAGTTTGGGGCAGATCAGCTTGGAAATGGCATTTCTAGACCTACATGGAGACCAACAGCCTGAGACTCTCATGCAAACTGCTTCAGGTTCCATGCTCCATGTGGTGGCCCGGGAACTGCTTTCCTTCCTGTACCTTGCCTGTGTGATATGGCAGTATATTGGTGATGATTGCCACATGCTGTCAATGTATGTCACCTCAGTTGCCTTCTGTAGGTATCCATGATTTTTGTATTCTTTGCATAGTTTAAATGTTTTGCGTGTTATGGGAGAATATTGTGTTCTTCAAAGGGAAAGTGTTAGCAAGGGGGAGGTGATAGGAAATTTGAGAGATCAGGGCTCATGGGATGCCTATCCTAATGGTCCTGAGAATGGTCCAGTTGGGAAGTGTTGAGGCCAGTACTGGCCCATAGGTGTTTAAAATGTTCTGGGGGGGATGCTTTACAAGTTGGGGTCTGTTGCTGGGGGGTGGGGGGAAGTTGTGCGGTTAATTTGTAATACATATCCGCTGGGGAAAGAGGGGAAGGAGAGAAAAAGGCACACACAATACTTTTATTGAACTGTTGGACATAGACTGCGTAAAGTACCTACTGACAAAAAGTGGCACTGTACTAGGATGTCGAGTGAGTGGATGTGTTGTGACATCAGTATTTTTATTCCTTGTGCACTGTACTAAAATGTTTCCTGGGCATGAACCTCTTTTCTCCAATGATCAAATGAATTCTCTGATTACGTATATTTCCCTTAATGTTCAGGACATCTCATCTCCTGTTAAAAGGAAACAAATACTCCAGTTCACCATTAGGAACAGGGCTGATATTTTGCTCCTCCAGGAGATGCATTTAACCAAACAGGAATGTTGTGTTTCCGGCTGCTGGGCGGCCTCCCTTCCACCAGAGGACTCCAGGGAGCCTATCTCTCAACAGTACTCTCCAGCATGTCCCTGGCTTCTTGCCTCAGCCAGTCCTACAGTCTCTGGGCCACCAGGGGACCTCCATGAGCTCACTCCCTGGCTGACCAATCCTGTCTCGCCTGCCTGCAGCACACCCAGACTCCAGCATTTTTTAACTCTGCCTAGCCCTTACCTCAATGCTTTGACTTCGAGTTCTCTTGTGCTCCTTGCTCTATCCCCCTTCTGTCTTGCAGCCTTCCCAGGCCATTCCTTGTATTTCCTCATGGCTCTGAACCTTTTGATTCCAGTCTTGCCCTGCTTTGTCCTGTGGCCTTTGGGCCTTCTGAGCTTGGTCTTTTTCTGCTTTGTCTTGTGGCCATCCAGCCTTCTGTCATTGGCTTTGCCCTGGGACCTTCAAGCCCTCTGTACCTCTCTTGCCTTGCTGCCTGCTCCAGGCCTTTCCTTGCCTTTAGCCTTACCAGAGGCTTCCTTAGCCTTTTCCTGATTCTAGGCCTTTCTCCATTCTCTTAATCTCTGGCCTAGCCCTGAGGCCTCACTAGGGGGCCGATGCAAATAAAAAGTGCTGAAAGTGGGTGCTGAGTGTTCAGCACCTGCTTTCCTAATGCGCCCCCAGGCACCTCTCCTGGGGGCACCATGCAATATTTAAATTAGGGGCCGCATTGTCAAGGAGGCACTAGGGTCGATTGCACGCTCCTAGCACCTCCTTGTCAGCGGGAGCCCGGGAGTGCTTGGTTGTCCGCGGCTGTCCACCAGTTTAGAAAATGGACGCTGAATTTATCAGCGTCCATTTTCCTAATCGGTGCTCAGCCGGTGGTTAACTGAGCATCCATTTCCCGAACCTGATAGCCTGCACTTTTTATTAAAAAATTTTTTTTAACCTTTCCTTCCTCTGACTTAATATCACCACTGAGCTCCAGTCCGTTCCTGTGTTCCAGTTCACTCTTACCTCCACTCATTTCCAGTCTACTCTAACCTCCATTCAGCTCCAGTTTGTTCCTGTGTTCCAGTTCACTCTTATCTCCACGCAGCTCGAGCCCAGCCTACGCTCCGTTCCTGAATTCTAGTCTAGCCTGCACTCCGATCCTGAACTACAGTCCAGCGTGCACTCCTTTACTGATCCAAAGCTAGAATCCTTTATTATGAAACTGAATATCTTTTTGATAAAAAACGCCCGACTCAGGCCGAGTTTCGCCCTCTTACAAAAGGGCTGCATCAGGGGCTACAACAAATACATAAACACTTGCAAATAAAATAAATCATAAATACATATTACAAACAGACATATATAATGGTAACATGTAAATGTGAAACACAAAGTGTGTGATGCTAGCATATGAGCGTTTTCAATATGTATCTGGGAAACAACTATGCAAATACCACACAAGTATATGAATATTACCTTTACTTCATCAATTAAGAATTCTTGATTATTCAGTTACAGTATAAAGGAGATGCATCGAATGGTCTGGAAGATGTAAATAATAATGAACATACGGAGAAAAGGATAAAAAATGTGAAAATAAATAATTAAGACCAACAATTCAAATAGAACTCATAAAAATAATAAAGAAAAATATAAAAGAAAAGGGGCTACCTCTCAGTATTAGTGTTAGTCAATGTGGTGCTATGGCTAGTACTATTGTGATTAGTTATCAGAAAAAAGCAGTCAATCCAACAGCAACTGTGTATGAAAAAGTTTAAAACATAAAATTAGATTAGAAAACGCAGTGCAGGGACAAAATGGAGTATAATCTGACTTTAGTGGCAAACACGATGTCTAAAACTACTATGCATGTCGCCCGGCTGCATAACAAATACAATGAACAATGCAAAACTACGGGAGCGCTAATCTTAAAAAAGTATGATCTTCTTAAAATAATTACTGTGTAGACGCTGCCATAAACACACTTAACATTATGTAGCTTAAAGCACTAGTGCCGCAGACAAATCAAACTTTCTTAATGTCCATACTATCGCGTCTCTCAAGATAAAAATAAATACATTTACTGCCGTGCCTCTAATGGTATTCAGAGGACTAAAAAGACACCATTGTCACACAAACCTAAAATTAAACTAAAAAATACTGACGAATAAAAACCTCCATTGTAAGAAAAACTTGTAACACTGCCGTAGACTCACTTACCATCATGTATTTTAAAATGCTAGTGCCGCAGACAGCTCAGTCTAAAATGCTCTCAGAAAAAGAAAGACAACTTGTGAACGGACATTTAAACGCTGAAAAATGCGCCAAATGAAGTGTCAATCAAAAAAAGGGGGCGTGTATCCCAAATGCCCGTTCTGTGACTGCAAGCGGCCGTCAGTTACAGCAAGCGGCGGTCAACAAGGAAAATGCCCTAGTGTATTGCTTAAATAAATAATTATTAATACGATCTATGGCAATTTGAATAAAGCGAGTGTATGTGGAAGTGAGGACTATAGGTAAATATAACAAAGCAATAAAATAACTCATAATATGTAATCGGGCATTAAAACGCCTGCACAACATCCCTTGCTCCAGCAGTGTTGGACTGCTCAATCTACCTCTATTCTGTCCTGCTGTCCTCTGCCACCCTGAAGGTGGTGTCCACCACCCTTCTTCAGCTCCAAACCTGCAACAAGGAGCATGAGAAATTATAGGCTTGGTGGGTCAGGCAAATGTACTACTCCTCATATAACTCTGAAAGTAGGAGGGCTATGCATTCTCATACATAAGGATTTGCCCATAAAAGTGCTGAGGTCACTGAGCGATCCGGAGGGGAGATACATTCCTTTGGAGTGCTAATTGTTTACAGAATCATTTACCTTGATGAATGTTTATTGGCCTAGCATTAACCAGCTTGAGTTTTACAAAATGCTCACTGATAAACTGGTACAACAGGGATCTCAGGCTCTCCATATGGGTGGTGACAGGGATAGGGCCTTTTCCTGTAAATTTGTGTGTGTGTGTGTGTGGGGGGGGGGGGGGGGGTTCCTGGGAGATACATGACTTGCTTGTGACTCTGAATCTGGTTGTCATATGGAGACATTACCACCCCTCAGAGAGGGATTATGCATGGTAATCCTCAAGGCATCAGAGGTATAGCAGGATAGATTACTTTTTATGTTCACCTTGCTATATAGCACAAACTGTCAAGAGCAACATATTGTCCTGCTCACTCTCACTTCATTTCGCAATAGAAATTATATTAGACCTTAGTCATTTGAAACCTCAAGGCTTTGCTTGGAGGCTATATCCGTCCCTATGGGAGATAATAGTTTTCCTAAATTATTGATGTCAGCAGTGGAGGTGCTCAGCATCACCAGTCCTGTAGCCTATTGCCAGCCTGTTTTGAGATGGGAGACATTTAATGCTTTCCTGAGGGACAAGATAAGTTCCTATGCCAGCCATCTGCAGAAACTCCATAGGCAGAGAGTGAATGAGCTCTTGGTCAAGATTCGTGAGCTAGAGGCGCAGCACAAGAAAGATTGCTCCCTGCGGACGCTTAGGACTCTTGAGAAGTGAAGGAGAGACTTGCAAACTGCTGAGGTTACAAAAATGGGGAAAGCACTGAAGTATACCAGGGTCAAATTTTATGAACAAGGAGACAAGCCCGGGGCTTTCTTGGCGAGGGTAGTCAGGAAAAGGGATAATAGGTCAGTCAATCCCAGTGTTCGTCAGTCTTCTGGGACAGTCACAGCAGATATGAGTAGGAAAGAAGACCAATTTTTTTGGTTTTAAACAGAATTATAAATGCCTGCGGAACCTGCAGAGGGCCAGACTGCCCAAGGGTTTTTGAACTCCATTGCATTTGGCAAGATTCAGTGATACTCAGAAGAGCCATCTCGAGAAACCAATAATGCTTCTATAATGCTTCTTAAGATCCAGGTAGCTGTTAGGTAACTGCCAGAGGGTAAGTGTTCAGGTTGGATCGATACCATATAGAATTATATATAACAATTCTTGCAGGGTTTTTAATCAGGTAGGAATACAAAACCCTTAGAGATATGGTTGATGCTCACATATCTCTGCTACACAAAACAAGGAAAGACCCCTTAGAATATCGATCATACAGGCCCATTTCCTTGCTAAACTCAGACATAAAAATCCTGGTGAAAGTTCTACAGATGAGATTGGAAATAATTTTAGATGGACTAGAGCACTTCAATCAAACAGGATTTGTTAAAGGGAGAGTATAAACTGCCAATACCAGGCAAATGCTTAATCTTCTTCATCATGTAAAGTCTTGGGGCACCCCCTAGTTTGTATCCCTGGATGCTGAAAAGTCTTTTGACAAGGTGTCTTGGTTTTTTGTGTATTCAGTTCTGCAGGAGATGGACTTTCCTGATCAATTTGTGGCCTGAGTGCAGGCAATGTATGAGAGGCCTCAGGCACGGTTGGTGTTAAACAGTTCCTTCATTTCGTATTTCTCTGTTCATCAAGACACAAGGCAGGGCTGCACCCTTTCAGATATGGTGAAGTGGCAGGATACAAACTGAACTAAGATGTTGGAAGTTTTGGCTTTGGGATGTACGGTTTGACTGCTTGAGTGTTTAGCTACAATGTAGGTGGTGCAGTCTGGGTTCAAATACTTGGGGGTATTTATTCCTAGAGACTCTAAAGATCTATATGTTTGCAACTACCCATCTGTCCTGGTTAACATTTGAAAGAGTGAGATGATATCCCAATATCATGGACTGTTCGAATAAACTTGGTCAAAATTATTTTGCTTCCCAAATTACTTTATATGTTTCAGCATTTACCATGTAAAGTCTGTATCGGTATTTTCTGACCTGCACAACCACATACGTAAATTTGTATGGAAATCTAAACTGGTGCAAATAAAGCTGAGTACTTTATGGCTTTCTAAAATACAAGTTGGAATGATACTTCCTAACTTTAGAGTATACTATTGGGCAGCCTGGCTAATATGCTTGAAGCAATTGCCCAATAATAAGGACACAGTATGGCTGGCATTGGAAAAGGAACAGGATGGTGAAGTAATCATAGCTATGTTCCCATTTATTTCTCTATACAGACGAGTCAACAGGAGAAGTCCAGTCCTTGCTCACACATTGCAGATCTAGAGGCAAGCCACAAAATACCTGGGTGGCAATGATTAGCAGATTTCTCCCATTTCTCCCATATACAAAAATCCCAATATATCGGGCTGTATTTTTTCTCCAGTTTAAGCACTGGAGAGATAAGAAATTGATTTGTTTGACCCAGCTGTGGGGGGACAAGTGGTTTCTTCCGTATCAAGAGATCATGGAAGAATTTGACCTGGAAAGTGAATCTCAGGCTCGCTGTTGCGAGTGTGGACACTTGGATCGAGGTGGAATTCGCACAACCTGCAGGGTGGAGCCCTGCAGGTCCCCACCCTCAGTTGGAGGACTTAGGTGAGGCAGAGATCCAACTGGAGCTTCAACTATATAAGCCCACATTCCCCTTAAATTATGCCCTCGGGTATTGGGACTGGCAGGGCTGAAGGTGGGGGCTTCTGCTGACTTAATGAAAATCCGTAGAGGTGGTTGAGTAACAGGACAGAGTAAATGGCAGACAGAGTTCAAGCATGGTCAAGTAATCGTCAGTGGTCTGTGGCAGGCAGAGTTCAAGCATGGTCCAGGAAACAGGCCAAGGTCAGTACCAAAGATCTGTCCAAGGGAAGGCGGGATAGACAGACAGGCAGGGTGGTGAGAAATAGCACAGGTGATCAGGTAAGGAGACAGAAGACACAGAAGAAAAGAAGACTGACCACATAATGGAGAATGAAGACTACTGGAACAGAAGACATGAAGGCTAGGAACTGAAGACATGAAGACCAAGATCTGAGACAGGGGATCTGAGGCAACTCATTCTACTAAGCAATAGGAGACCTATTGCCGAGGCGTGGATTGCAAGGCCAAGGCTCCTGATGTCATCTGTCCTTTAAGTTGTGGTAGGTTGGGCACGCAATAACCTAGGGGTGGCCATCTTGGGAGCTGGCAGCATTTCCTCCAGAGTCGTGTCAGGCCTGATTAATCATGGCAGCCTGCCATGCATCTGAATGGGAGGCCATCCCTGGCATTGGGAATTCTTGGTCACAGCTCAGGGCTGAAGGTAAGTGTGGCAATTTGCGGGGCACACCCACAGACCGCCAAATGCAACACTCACTACCTGTAACTGAGGAAAGTTCTTACCACCAAATTAGAACTGCAGTCCCCATTTTTACCCCTTAATAGGATGGAACATTATCTGAGTGATGCAGGCATGTCGTTTAAAGGGATGTAAAAAATATACTGAGGAATTCTCCTACATAAATTTGGGTCCACTACTTCGCTGGATCTTATTACTAAATGGAAAATATTTTTAGGTACTGATCTGAATGCACCAGAATGGAAAGGGCTCTGGAAGGGTGCACATCTTATCTCCATATGTGGTAGGCTGTTCAAACTAGTCATTAAACTATTGCGCAGAATGTACCATACATCAACATGCTATGCATGTGTGTCCCCTGAATATGGCTCAACCTGCTGGCAGGCTAGTGAGGAGCAGGGCACTTATGTTCACATGTGGAGGTATTGTCAGGGGATTGTGTGATTCTGGAAAAAAATTATACAGGGGATTTCAAATATTCTAAATATCCCCATTACCTACATCCAAAATTGGGTATCTCAGGAATGTGGCAAGGCTCCTTAGTGCCAGTTAAGCATCACTCATTTGTAGGCCAGTAGAACCTTGCTGCAAGGTTTAATGTTGCAAAGTTCTGGAAGTCTAACCCATGCCTGAACTATTGCTGTGCGCAGCTTAGAGATGTTGGAGATATTGAAACACTGGGCTACGATCTTGCAAATCAGAACCTCAAATATTATCAAATATTGGGATGTTATTTGGATTATGTAGGTTTGGACTAAGGTACAAACACTTGCCAGGCTTTCCCTTTCCAATCTGAATAGCCACTTGGTGTCATGGTTACTGATTTTTCTTCACCTGTATTTCCATCTACAAATGATGGCAAGTTTATTATATACAGATGATGGTATGCTGTGATGTATCCTGATTACTTTCTGTATGCCAAAAAATGTGTTAAATAAAGAGTTTTTAAAAAATCCATTTTTCAAAAATTGCTCTCAAACAGCTAATTCTACAAGTATCTTAAAATCTCCAAAATCTTCACAACCTTTACCCTTTTCTGTACACTGACCACAAAGGCAAAAGCTCAGGAACCCAGCCCTTCTAGACACCCAGGGTTTTCCCTTCTACCTGGAACTGGTTCAAGTCCAAAAGTACAAAATTCTTTAACAAATTTTCTACTCTTCAAACTCCTTTCTTGGTCATTCCACTCTACCAGCAGCAAAGATCACTTCCCGATCACTCGTCATGGAGCGAAGCAATGACCTAGATGATATGTTAAAGGGGACATTTATATCCTTACATCACATCTCACAAAAAGGTGGGGGATATCACAGGGTTGGGAGGGGGAGCAAAATGCAAAACCCTCTCTATGATGGACAATAATGGGAAAACATAAATGACAGGCAAAGTCAGGTCACACTTGAGACAGAACTTTTAGCAGACAACACAGAGCTTCAGTACTTTAACATTACATAACAGGAGTATACACGGGATGAAGAAGAGCTTACAGGTCTTCCATGGGGATCCCAGACCATCACTTGGCCTCCTAGACATATAAATGCTAAGAACACCTTCCATGTGTCCTAATATACCTATCCCTGGAGAATCAATCCAGAGCCTCAAGGGTAGAGCCATGTACCAGGCTATCAGTAGTCTGAGCCTGAATTTCTCATAGCCATTTTGTGGCTGTACATATAACAATCAAAAACAAAAAGTGTGACACCAGAACTTTAAGCTGCTCCAAATAATCATGAATAGAAGTAATTAATTCTTCAATGTTTATTTTAATCATCAAATAATTTTTCAAAAAAATGCCGTCCCCTGACACGGCCGTATTTCGGCATAGGGCTGCATTGGGAGGTACCCAAGGGAGATAATTCCTACATAAGTGTTGAAATCAATTAAAGGTGTAAGGGCTGTACAAATTCAAGAATCATTTTGTAAGAGTATATAAGATGGTGAAGCATCCACGAGATGTAGTATCGGAATAAAAGGAGATATCTTGACCAAAAATGGGATGCAAGAGCTTTAAATGATTTAAATATCCTGAAAACATACCATGTACCGGGGGGGGGGGGGGGGGGGAAGACTTATCTTTCAGGGCCCGGAGTGCTAAGGGAGATTCATTAATCTTTTATCCCCAGGAGAGGGGTACTTCACCTTCACTGTGTGTGCTGCACAGTCAAAGAAATACACTGGAGTCACTAATTTAGTGTCCAAAACAAAGTCTTTACTGATGGGTAATCAGAATGAAATATGACACAAGTTATCTTAATCCTCAGCACCACAGAATTACTCTTTGTTCACATTTTCTTTCCCTATATCTATGCAAGGGTCTTGATTACCAGGGCCAAGGAAACATCCACCTTCCAGAGCTTGGCTAAGTGGAGTTCCCAGGTGGGCATGGTATTCTTTAGAAAGGCAGGAAAACCCTTTCTAAAACTGATGAAAATGTTAAAAATACAAAGAGTCCAATCCTCTCCCCAGGTATGAGGACTCCTGATGGGTGTCTTCAGTGGTCTCAAAGAGGGGGGGGGGGTTATTCCTCACAGTTGATCTTCCTTATTCTCTTCCTCTGTCAGATGACTTCCTGATGGTAGGGATCTCCTCAGGAACAAGCAGTTGCAGATGTCCTTTCTCCAGGGGAGGACGAGGAGAAGAAAAAAAACTTCCTCCCAGATCTTCTCAATGAAATATTTCTTCCCCAAACTGAGGTAAAACTTCAGAAGGTCTTGGCACTGGGTCACGCCTGTCCTCTGTCTTCATAGATAGATAGTGAATAAGAGCAGATCTTCCCTAGCCTGGAACTCCCAGAGGGAGGGTTTCCCTTCTTCCCTCCCCAAGCAATGTCCAGGGGTCCCACCAGGCATCTTACAAATAAAAGTATTTTATCAAAAACCCCAAAACAACCCAGAATATAACCTCTTCCCCCCCAGGAAGTGGAGAAGCAGGGCAGATCTCCAACCTGTCTCACAGACTCCAAGCAGAGATTTGCTTGAGTCCTTAGAGAAGGCCCAAAAATCTAACTAAGAAAAAAGGCTCCACACACCTCCCACAACTCCAAAAATAAACCACGCTGCCCCCAGAGCTCTCAGAAGAGAGCTGTCTATAAACTCTCAAAGGGGATGGCCATCCCAGCACCCTGAAAGGGAGGGGCTGTACAAAATAGTGCCTCCCAATACTTACTTACCTATACTGCACTTTCTGAATCAGGAATAACCAGGGCCGTAATGGTAATGAGCCAGAAGGGCCATTACAGACAGATGTGGCTCCCCAAAGGCTAGGGCATCACACTGCATGTAGGAACCACGGCGTGGTCTGTGGACCCCTAGCCTGAGTTGGGGTTGATGCTACTTAAGAGGGTAAACCCCCATAGGTCCCCAACATCATGAGGTGAGGCCGGAGGAAGACAGTGGCCAGCTGGAGCTTCGCCAATACCAGTCTATGTTCCACAAGGGTTGAGCCCTTGAGTGCTGGGACCGGCTGGATTTAGGTGGGCCCCTGTGGCGTGGTATAAGTGCCGGGTCTGGAACTGGAGCGGGGCACGGTTGGAGTCAGAAGGCTGTCAGGCAATACAAGACAGGCAGAGTTCAGGAGCCAGCAGGCGGGCACCTGCCTAGAGTCGGAGGGAAGGCTGGTCCAGGATGGCCAAGAGCCCTGATCCCGCCGCAGGGTGGACAAACAAAGTGAGGTCCAGTCCAGGGTTCCAAGGCAAGCAGCAGACGAGCAGAGTTATGTCCAGTCCGAGGTTCAGAGCCAAGGGATCCATCAGAAGAGACTCCAGGAAGAAGGGCGCAAGGCCTGGTCCTGGAAAGGGAGTCAGGCACAGGAACAGGAGTCCTACAAGGAGAAGTGCAGGGTCCCGATAGAAGCAACGCAGGAGATTCATTGCCAAGCCATCTGGGTACGGCCCAAGGGGGCCTTATATAGTCCTGCGCTGATGACATCATCCTCTGGGGCGGTCCCAGGTTTCCTGCAGAAAGCCCTTAAAATAGCTGCTGGTGCCATGCACACGCGCCTAGGGGGGGAACCCTGGGCGGGGCCGGAAGCTGGTGGCGTCTCATGTTCTGGCGAGGCCACGGAGGCCTTGGCATCAGCGGATGCGAGCGGAGAGGAGTCAGAAAGGCAGGCCATGGCAGCCAACATCCCAGGCAGGGCCCGGAGGTGTAGCCGCGTGGAGGGAGGCAGCATGGGGTTTCTGCGGGCGGTGAGTGCAACACTGCAATAAAGTCTAAATGGTACAAAAAAATATATATCTCAATCTATCTCTCTCCCATGGAAACATTCTTCTCCAAATAAGCTTTTTGGATAGGGCCCCCCTCCAGTACCTGTTTCGTAGGAGACACTTTCCATCTCTGCTTTCTTAGCTTCTCGCCCACATCCACTTGGAACTTCTTGCTGATCTCTCTCTCTCTATCAGGCAGATACAACTCCAGAATTCATCCTAATGGAGCAATTTCTTCTTTCTGGTTAAATCTTCCCCAGGACACATCCGCTCTTTTTCTCTTTTCTTAACTTCCTCTTTTACCCTGTCAACTTCTCAGGAGCTCTTATCTGTTGAACCCCAAGACTTCTCATCTTCCAAATTATCCTAGGCACCCTGAACTTAGGTCTCAGCACTTTCCCTGGTTGGGATTCTTCTCTTCAAACTTCATTCTTGGTCCTTTCCCAGTGGAGGAAAAGACCTGTTTAAGTGCCCTCTGCAAGGAGAGAAACACAATTTTTCAGCCCTCTGCTAAGGTTGAATCCTCTCTCTGGACTCTGTACCTCATCCTTTCTCCAGAACTCTATGATCCTCTCAAAATGGGCACATTAGTCTAATTAAGCTGCAGCACTCCCTGCTAGGGTAGTGCCAAGACTCAGACACATCTACCTACTCTGACATTAGTATTGGCAACCAGACTTGTGGAGGCCATTGCTGCCATACAGGTAAGGGGCAAATTGGGAGTCCCCCTTACAAAGGTATCCAAAGGGCAGGTGTATAAAGGTTGAGGATAAAGTGGCCATCTGGTAAGAACACTGCAGGCATGCTCAGGCTTATATCACACTGAAGAATTAATTTATCTCACAGACATTTATTCACATCTCTTGTCTGTCAAAAAGGTACAGCTATAACAGAAATACGAAAGTAATGCAAGCACAATGGCATTCAAAAAGAAATGATCATATCTGGACGCAAAGCATAGTGCAAATCTAGTTGTCTTTCTTGAGCAAGAGATGTGAAAAGCTGGGGGAAAAAAAAGGGTTTTTTTCCCCAAGCCTAGAAGTGGAAGAATTTGAAATTTTGCTAAATTTCAATTTGTCTACTTCTAGTCTACCTCTTCCCCCCACTCTGAAAGTGCCTATTGAAAGTGCCTATTGAAAGTGCCTATTGAAAGTGCCACTAACCATTCACTTTGACAAAGTAAGAACTTCCAGATCTGGTCTTG
This sequence comes from Rhinatrema bivittatum, assembly GCF_901001135.1. Lineage (NCBI taxonomy): Eukaryota > Metazoa > Chordata > Amphibia > Gymnophiona > Rhinatrematidae > Rhinatrema > Rhinatrema bivittatum. The sequence goes on from NC_042616.1 coordinate 174,092,450, forward strand.
CATCAAGAAAACTGTATCCTAAGGATTCATCTCTCCTATTATGATGAGAGAACAGTAAAATTATTCATATAGTCACATACATGAACATGAAATACAAACCCATCCTAAATGGTGGAAGAGGCTAGAAAGTTACTTAACACCTACTGAGCTGCATATAATGTTGTCAACCCATTTCAGAAAACCTTTATACCAGGGGTAGACAACTCAGGGCCCCGAGATCCGCAAACAGGCCAGGTTTACAGAGGATATCCACAATGAATATGCATGAGATAGATTTGCATGTATTGCATCCATTGTATGCAGATGTATCTCATGCATATTCATTTCAGATATACTGAAAACCTGCCCAGTTTGTGGCTCTCGGGGACTGGAGTTGGCCACCCCTGTTTCATGTTATCTGTTTTTCAGTTGAGTGACATGAACATGCCACACCATCCTTTTTGTTACATATGGTTCTGCCATGGTTCACTCCTCAGATAGTTTTAAATATTGAATGAAATAGAAGCTGCAGGGTCTCTTCAGAGCTGATTAGGAAATGAAAGCATCCTCTATTTCTACATCTGATGTACCAGATTATTACTTCCTCTCCTTATTATGATATTTCTAATCTAATATGGGTCATATACACTGCTGTTCTGATCCACCAAAGGACCATCCAGTGTGGTTTACAATAGTGCATACAAAAGGGGCGGAGTTAAGGGCACACACATTTAGATAAATCACAGCAGAATAATGTGCGGCAAATCAATTAAACTGGACAATAGCTCTATAAACAAAACATAAATGCTTTAATAAGTGCACACAACAATAGTGCACAGAATTTAAATCAGAAAAACTAAACACATAATCATACAAAGCCCCGACACGGGGCTTGCTTTGTTACAATAATGGATTACAGCAGGGGTGGTCAACTCTGGTTCTCGAGAGCCACAAACAGGCCAAGTTTTCAGGATATCCACAATGAATATGCATGAGATAGATTTACATACAATGGTCAGAGTGCATGCAAATCTTTCTCATGCATATCTTTCTCATGCAAATCTTTCTCATGCATATTCATTCTGGATATCCTGAAAACCTGGCCTGTTTGAGAATCTCAAGGACCGAAGTTGGCCACCCCTGCACTATATGATCAAATACAAAAACATTTCAGTACAAAATTAATACATTCAAAATATATTCTATTTAAAACATTACAATATTGAAACAATTCCTAGCCCATCAGCAAAGAGCTCTCACTGGGGAGACCTACAGCTGTCTTATTTTAATTGCCATTAATATACTTGCTTCTGATATAAACCCATATAAATAAAACCCACCATCTAGGCCTGCCATATATATAAATTTTCATAATGCTATGCAGGACTCTTCCAACCCATATAAAAGTCATTTAAACTTTTCAAAAAACCTGGTGCTCCTCTCCCAGAGATAAAAGGAACCCCTACCCTGTGATTACGAGACACTCCAGTGCAATATTCAAAGGGGCAAACCACCTTTAAATTCACCCCTTCAGAGGCAAACTACAATTGTCTATGGACTGATTCTTAAGGAGCAGGCTCCCTGACAACCTTCTGGGGGTGTAGCCAAAGACATTAGTTCCTGTGGTGGAAAAGGGAGCCCAAGGGACCAGAACTAGCAGGTTTGGCGTCAGGGGAGCTGCACAAGCAAGTGGAAGCTTGGTTGCAACAGTCTTCCTTACCCCTGCTGCCTCCATGCATGCTGAGTCTCCCATTGTTCTGCATGGGCTGATTCATAAGGAGCAGGCTTCTGACAACACTCTGGGGAGCGGAGCCTCAGATACCAGACTCCCATAGTGGAAAAGAGAAACTGGGGAAGGGGATAGGCAATCTTACTACTCAGTTCCCTGCAGCGCCCTTCCCAAATCTATCCTTTCAAAGCTTTGTATTACAGGTTCATTGTGCAGTAACTGTATGGAAGCTTACAGGTATTTTATTAACCTGCCACCAGACTTGAAATAGTCATTGGTGGGTACCACAGGCTAACCACCATCATGCAGCATGATAAAGCTTTCCAGAATGACAGCAGACATATTTTATAAAGAAACAAGCCATGATCAAGGTTAAAATGTTCAGCTAATAAGAAACTACTGCTGTTTTTAACTGAAATTACTGACTGAAACATGGATGACTCAAGAAGATTCTACTGAATACTAAGAAAGCATGAAACAAGAAACAATATCAGACTATTTACATGTGTTCTGCTGGACAATGGCGCTGGCCGGCCCTGAAATTAGAGACAATGTTTCATGGCCAGTGACATTTTGTTGTTGGGCTGTATGTTTGTATGAGTGCACAACAAAATGGCGTCAGTATCAGGGCAGTCAGCAGGGCAGGAGTGACTGGGGATTGCTTCTGCCCTTCTCTGTATTAAAGACTCCACAGAAGAGGTAAATGGAGGACCAGGATGGAACCATCTCAGCTCAGGAGGGGGGACGGGGCGGAGAGGTCTATGGAGGCCCTGTTTCATTGTGGGGTTTCTTTAACTGAAAATATCCAAAAGTTTTCACATATTTTCAGCTAAGCTGACTTTCAGTTTGTTTCATTCATATCTAACCAAAAATCGACTTACCTGGTGTGAAATATATATTCATTTGAAACAAATGCAACTCTCTATATCTTATATATTCATACAGTTCTATGACAACACAGTCACATGGATGTGTGCTGTATGTAAAATGAGGAGGTGGATGCAAACAGAAAATGTATAGAGCATATGTAAGATTGTGTTAAGCGTGAGTAAATGAAAGTGAGACAAAAAGGGGAATAAGGTTGTAAGTCAAGGGGGAAAGTAAGCTTAGAAGAGAAGAAAGACTGTTGGCATGTTTTAGATGAGTCTAGTCATAAGGCAGTGGCTCTCAAACCTGTCCTGGGCCCCCTCCCCACATCTAGTCTAGTTGTCAGGACATCTCTAATGAATATGCATGAGATATATTTGCCGACAAGTTTGGGAACTGGGAGCCAAGAGCAGGTTTGAAAAACATTGCAATAAAGTACATAAAGCAACTTTTACATGAGCAAATTAAGCTAATGTTGAAAAATAAGGAGAAATTGCAAATTTCGTGGGGGTAGTATTATATGATCTGGTTTACTATAGCTAGATATTTTTTTTTTTTAGTAAATATAATCTATGGCCCTCCTGATCTCTTACTAAATGTATACTGGATGCATTCTGTGAATCACAGATGGTATCAAAGTAGTCACATGCACTCTTCTGTATGTGTGCATTTTTGTAAATGCATACCAGGGGGTATGAGAGAACCATCAGAGGGATATTGGGTTCCATTTTAGATCTGGAAGGAGTATGGTGCTTCCTGAAAGAGTTCGCCTCTAGACTGGGAAGGAATAAGAACTTTTCCAGGATGCTCCCTGGAAACAATTGGAGCTGTGAAGAGTCCCAGGAGAAAGAATGATTAATTCAGTTTGCCTGTCTTTTGCTCTTGTGTCTTGCCAGTCAGTCTGCAGGTTGAACCCCAGTTGCTGGAAATAGATTTCAGGATATGGGGTTCTTGGACTGTTTCCTGGCTGATAATAGCACTTTTGATGATCCTGCAGGTGTGCTCATTTGGGCTCATAGAACTGATACAGGAAACCAGCTTATTGATTTGGCATTGTAACTTGAAAACAGGTAAAAACTGCTCAGTACCAGTAGGAGTCCTCTACAGTATCTGTTCACTTGATTGTGTACATTTTCTTTTTTTAATTTTTTATTTATCATAATTTTTTATAATACAGTTCAAGAACACACTTGAAACAGAAAGCATCACTTTTTCACACATAAGAAAAAACAGGAAAATATGTAAATTTGAAATACAAACTTACAATATCTATCATTGCTAGAGTCCTCAATGTTCAGGAAGATAAACCCCAAGGCAAATAATAATTACTTTCAAAGAAAGAAAATACAGTAAATCAATGAATAGGACATAAGCTAACCTTATGATCGTTTCCCCAAGGACCTTTTGCACTTCCCCTCTAATGGAAGGGATAATACCTTTTTATCAGGGTGTTTATCTTTAAGGAAATTCTCTAACTGCTCAGGCACCATAAATATGTACGTGATGTCTCTTTACGTAATCTCACATTTACAGTTGTTGCACCCAGGTTTAAAACTCGAGATCTCAATTGTAAAAATTGCTTCCTCCTAATTTGTGTAGACCTAGCAAGGTCAGGAAATGCTGAAATTTTTAAACCCATAAAAAGCTCATCACACACACGAAGAAGGTGGAAATGTTTTCTCAGGTAACTTTATGTGAACCAAATACCTTGTCCACATATCACGTGGTGTAGTTAAGGGGTCCCTTGGAAAATTTATAAATCTCAAATTTTTCCCCTTAACTTGATTCTCAAATTGCTCCATACGATTTGTCAAATATTGATTTTCCTTAATCAATTTCCCCTGAACTTCCAAAGATTTTTTAACTTTTTCATCTAAACATATTTTATTTGTATTCCCTGAGACTTCTACCTGTATTTTTCCAATTCTCTTATCCACCCCCTTAGTATAAATAGCAAAGTTGTTAAACTGCTGGGAAAGATTTTCATTAACTCTTTGAATCGCTTCCCATAACTCATTTAATGTGACAGTTTCAGGTTTCACTAATTCTTTCACCCTTGGAAAAACCACAAAATCCAAAGTTTTTACATCCCTCCCAAACAGTGGAGAATCTGTGCTGTCCTTAGGATCTCCTATTCCGTCTGACTCCAAAGCGATACAAAGCTCTTCTCTGGGATCTCCCTCTCTCGAGGGTCCCAAACCAGCCTCATGGGATTCCGCTCTAAATTCTGATGTCTCCAACAATGATAAATTGTAGTTTTCAGCCGGATTTACAGGAGGTCTCCGATCGATCGGGGACAGATTTGTTAATAGCTCATGAGGGGGTCCGGTTTCAACTTCCTCCCGGTCTCCCTTCTGCAAGCCAACTCCCGATCCCTGCATTTCCCTTATTACATGCAGATCCATTGGGCCAGTTAACTGAACTGGAGAGGAGGTGAGAGCTGCACAAGCCTCTCGCTCCTTGGCCCTCCGTTTCCTAGCCGAATGAGGCATACTACTCCAAGGCAGATTACTATTAACAACCATCCGGCTGCACGCTAGTACATTGATACAACACCAATTAACTAGATCTCCCTGAACAATGGAGGCTTAGAGAGAAAGGATAGGCAATAAAACTTGTAACATACCAGACATAGAGGAGTCTTTACTAAATTCCAAGTTGCAGGAGAGTCAAAACAAAACGCCCCTTTGGCGACGCGCTGGCGATGGCTACACGCCGCGGGAGGGCCGATTTTAAGGCCTCTCACCGGTCCCACCTCAATGATATCAGGACCCGGAAACGCCAGCAGAAGCCCCGTCGGGATGAGATTCTTTCCTCATCCCCGGAATGGCCTCCGCCGCAGCTGCCAAACTCCTTCGCTCCTCACATCCGGTTGTGTACGTTTTCTACCTGAGACCGGGAGCCATGCTAAATTTGTTCACTTCGGCAGCAAGCAACTGGCAGTGTTGATTTTTGTCTATGTTATGGATGGAATGAATAAGAACAGTGATTTTGTTTGATCTGTGACCCTCATGTGGGAACCACAAGGCTGTGTGGAATGTTTTTTGAAGAAGCTTAAGTGATATTGTTTTGTTCCCTACTGGTAGGACCTTGAAACATGTGCTTCCCCACCTATGGATGAAAACCATGCAGCACCCACCCCAGAAAGCAAAAGGTCTACAGTAAAGAAGTTTAAAACTTGTAAAAACTGCTACAGTATGGAGAGGTGGGAGATGAACAGCTGCAGCATCCCTCAGGCAGAGAATTATACCAGCCTTGATTGGAGCAAATAAATGTATTTGTGTCTGAGAACTGCCAGAGGCAAAGAAAGCATCCATGTGCATTTGGATGCATAATTGTTGGAGTGGCAGACACAAATGGAAGAGCAATTGAAACTCCTCCGGTGTGCTCTGAATATCTTTTTTTTCCAGACTGAGCTAATTATTTTCTTTTTCAGTTGAACAGACTGAATGGTCCAAATGGATGTTACCTGCTGACATTTACTATGTTTCCGTTAATATCAGAATTCTAGAGTAACTCACGTTTATTGCACAAGGATAAAATAATATAAGCACAAACATCTTAGTAATAATTATCGACTGAGATTTTAAAACATTTTTTGCTGAATGAAATGTAATCTAACAAGAAGTTAAAAGAGATTACATGTTATCTTAGACCCACATAGTAAGAATCCAAAACAAATGAAAGGGAGCCAAATATAATACAAACCAATTATGAGTTGAATCAAGAATACACAATAACAGAGAATTAAAAGGAAGCACAGTCACCAAAACATTTGTAACTAGTCATAGAAGAAGCTGCATGGGTACTAATAAGGCATGTCAGAAATTTTAAAACTTTCTCTAATAACTTTACAGATAACACAAACCATTTTAAACCATTTTAACCATTTTAAACCATTTAAACCATTTTAAAACTTTTTAAAACTTTTTCTAATAACTATACAGATAACACAAACCATTTTAAAACCCCTTTCTATGTACATGTTGCTGTACTTGGTGCAGATTTACCTGTACAATCACCAGAAAGTTTAGTCTCACAACTTTGTAAAAATTGCATCCATGATTCAATATTGATAACATTCTTCATCCATACTTACGTAGCCTTGTGGCTCAAATGTATGTGTATAACTAACTCAGAAGCATAATGGGGTAGATTTTTAAAGACGTGCGCATGGGGTACATTTGTCCACACTACCCGGCACACACAAATGTACACCCGATTTTATAACATGCGCGTGCTACCGTGCGCATATTATAAAATCCGGGGTTGGAGTGTGCAAGGAGGTGCACACTTGTGCACCTTACGCGTACCGAGCCCTAGGGGAGCCCCAATGGCTTTCCCCATTCCCTCCGAGGCCACTCCAAAATCGGAGCGGCCTCAGAGGGAACTTTCCTTCCGCTGCCCCCTGAGGCCGCTCCGATTTTTCAGGGACCCCCGATACATGACAAAAAAGGAAATATCATACAATATTTCCTTTCGCCTTAAAACTGATGCATATCCCTATTAGATAGTATCCCTTCTGGAGGTGAACACCTAAGGAGGACCAGATGCCAGTGACCTCAGGACCCATCACCTGGAGGAGACAGTTGCTATGCATCACACCCAACTGAGCTTGGATCCAAGATAAGTGTGTGCACACACCTACAAAAGGAAATCACACCTTAGGTCTGGCCAGACTAGCAAGCTGTATTACATCACAGAGAGACCACATACATATAAATATATTTTATCATTTATTAGAAATCACAAGGTATTCACCTATCTAGACATTTTAAAATCTAAACTCACACATTCAACCACCATTCACACACCAACATAAAAATATCTATATTGCACAAACGATAATCATTAATCCTAAGTTACAATTAACAAGTGTACATCATTTTTACCACATAAAAATTATTCATATCAAATTTATTCAAATGTTTCTTTGTGTTTTTCTTGTATGTCCATATGTCCATATGTCCATATGGACATACAAGAAAAACACAAAGAAACATTTGAATAAATTTGATATGAATAATTTTTATGTGGTAAAAATGATGTACACTTGTTAATTGTAACTTAGGATTAATGATTATCGTTTGTGCAATATAGATATTTTTATGTTGGTGTGTGAATGGTGGTTGAATGTGTGAGTTTAGATTTTAAAATGTCTAGATAGGTGAATACCTTGTGATTTCTAATAAATGATAAAATATATTTATATGTATGTGGTCTCTCTGTGATGTAATACAGTTATGCGATATCAGAGAGTTGTGTAAAAAGAATTTCCCTCTGTTTAATTACCCAGACTAGCAAGCTAGCAGAATCTAATTGAGCTCAAGAGGAAAGTAATGCAAAGGGACAGACAACACTGAAAGTGGACAGTAAAAACAAAAAACAAAAGAGAAAAAGGTACTTACCATAAGAGAGTCTCTTGGTTTTTAAAAGAGCCTGGAAAAAGGGAAAAGTGCCCCCAAATTTCTTATGATACAGATCTGAAGGTTAAACAAAATACAGTGACGACCAACACACAAAAGAATAAAAGTAATACTTATTGGACTGGGAAGTGAATCCAACAGAAGGTTCTTGGAAACAAGAGAACAGAATTGTTAATACTGTCTTTGCTCTGGTACCAGAAAAGAAAAAATTTGGAAACTATTTGCAATTTCTAAATGTTCTTTATTTTTCTATGATTGACAAAAGTTTTTTGGAAGTATTATTCCAAAGATGCATGCTAAAGGACCTGAATACTTGTATTGTTTACTACAAGATTCCTTCTAATCATTTTCTTTTTGGAAAAAATAAACTTGTCAAACTTATTTATCAGCAATTGTTTATTTCCAAGGTACTTCAGGTAACAGAAAGGTTATCCTAAATTTCTCCCTGCTTCCTCTCCCTGCCCATGGGAGACTTTGTTGGGTGGGTTCTGGACCTCATTCCTGTGCAGGACACCTAATAGGGAATATGGCATAGAGCAGCCAACCCTGTGTGGTTCCATCTAGAGGCCTTGCAACACAAAAACGTTTAGCACCCCACCAGCCTCAGCCACAACAGCGGGAGAAGGTCTCTGCCACAGGGGGCACTGTTTAGAATATTCACCACCATGTCCCATTCACATTATTTATAGTTACCTGTTATCCATTCTCCAAGAAACCTTATCTGACATGCTACATAATGGAATTTGAAATCTAGAAGATCTAATCCTCCACATTCCTTACGGCCAATCAATTTGCAATACCCCACTCTAGCATACATTCCTCTCCGAATGAATTTGATAAACATCAATCTTTGGAGGAAACTATCCATCCTCAACAACCAACAAATTAGCATATGCACTCTAAATAACAGTTTAGGTAGAATCATCATTTTCAGCAAGGCACACCTCCCCATAAAGGACACCAGCTCCTCTCTCCACGTTTGAAATTGCTTCTGAATTGGCCTTATGCTTTCTATAAAATTTAGAGAATATAACTGCGTTAGATTCCTGGGGATCCACACTCCCAAGTACTTTATTTTTTCAACCATCCATCTAAAGGGGAAGGTCCTGAACATGACTTTAACGTTAGCAGCTGCCATTTGCTCCTTTGTCTGTCGTCCCGTCTAATTTAGCAGATCTGTACCCTAATACCGCTGCCCACCACCTGGACAAGCAAGGCAGCCCGACTCTGTAGGACCCCCGCCTTGTTCCTGAGCAAGGGGGCCATCGCCTTTTACGCCTCCTGGCACCAGCGACTACCGCACAGTTATGTGATGACACCAGCACTACTCGTAATCCTGCCCAACCGGCCTGGGTACCCGCCAAAACACGAGGTAGGGGGACCCTTGCCTCATGCCCCCCCCCCCCCCCACACACACACACACACAATATAAGCTGTGGCCATTTTACCTATCTTGTGCCTCAATGACATCTTGTAGTGTGATATTGAAGATGTCGTATCCAATGTCGGATAAGTGTATCCCGTCCGGGCGGAATAGTCCGGGGGACAGGTTGTCCGCCCACTGGTGCCTTATCTGATGTCCCCCAATTTTTTGGACCCATGAACCAATCTGTCTATTAACCTTCTTCCTCCCTTGGCCCCATAATTTAGACTCTTTCCATTGTGGTCTGGGAATAATATCAGACCAACATACAAGCACGCCAGGGTATAGCTCTAGTATTCTCGCTATGTTGCATTTTACCATTCTAATCAAACGCTTGCATGTGAATGAGCTCAAGTCATTGCCTCCCAAATGGAGTATGATAACATCGGGCAGTGTCCTCACGTACTTCAGGCGCCGCATTAAGGACAGTAAATGTTCCCATTGCATGACTGGTTTACTCATCCATTCAATGTGCCAACTTTTTGGTGCCATACCCAAGTGCAGTCCATAAGGCCGGTCACGAGCTTGCTTTGCCACCCATCGGACATAAGAGTGGCCGATAATCCATGCCATATTCTGTCTCTGCCGCCCATCTGTAAGAGACAATGAACAATTCTTGTTAGAACGAGAAATCATCAATGCTTGTTAGCAGTGTCCACCCTGTCCAGTTGGACATATGAGTTGAAAGCGCTAGATCTCCAACGCCCAATTTTTTTGATAGCGTCTGTTTGTAGTCTAGCCTGTGCCGCGCTTGTGGCTGCACCGATCCTGAATGAGTGAGGGGTGAACTTTTTGGGGTCCAACTTCATTTCGATGATAGATGCTGTTAAGATTGCTGAGAATTGGAATCTGGTAAATGGTGAACTATTGGCGTGAATCAACAGGTGAACTCCTCCCTTCAGCCGTATCGCCAGATACTGTCTCATATTGTCTATTGGGCAAGTTTCGCAAGCTGGAACTTTCAAGAGTGATAATGTGGCACCTCGTCTTTCTTGGTCCATTTTTGATTTCTGTATGGTAATCTTTATTTTGTCCAGAGTCCACACTATGTTCTTCGCCAACAGTCCGCTCCTTCCTTCGTCCTCCTTGTGGTCGGCCACTAGTTCCCTAACTCAGAATGCACTGAAGAACGCTAATGAGAGTGCGAGGCAAAAAAGTACAGATTCAAAACGTGAAGAGCAGATTGATGGTAACTGTGTCCATAAAGTCCGGAGCATGTCGTGAGTGATGGGATGCCTGCTATCCTTGGTTGAACCCGCCTGTCTCGCCCATCCGGACATCACTTTCTTGATAAGAAATGATTTGGTGGGGTTGCCCCAACTGCGAGCTTTGGTAAAGAAGGCAAGACCCGCGAGCTTTGGTAAAGAAGGCAAGACCCGCCATGGTGTTCCATGTTACCCCGGCCTCCTTTGATGAGACAATGAATCTGAGCATCAGGTCGTCGCTTATGGGGCCCAATTGCCAACCATTCTCCTTCAAGAACTTGGCCACGATCTCATATCCTCGGCAGTATGAATTCCAAGTGGATGTGGCGATGGATCTGCGTATTAAGTCTCGTGTATTTGTCGGCCAATGGTCCATAAGCGTGCAGGCATTGGTGTTCCCACTTCGTCTGCTGTTGGTACCTGCTTGCGAAACAAAGTCCATTTAGCACGGGAGAGGGAATCTGCTGCACCATTACGTATTCCCGGCACATGCTTAGCGCACAGGGTGACGTTATTACGTAATGCTTCTAAAACTATTTCCCTTAGTAAAGTGACCACCATGGGGCACTTGGCCATTTGCGCATTTAATACCTGCACTACTGCCTGATTATCACTCCAAAAAATGATGTGTTTATTTCTTATCCTATCGCTCCACATGACCAGTGTAACCCATATGGGAAAGAGTTCGAGAAAGGTAATGTTCTTAGTGATGCCCCGCGCTATCCATTCCTCCGGCCACCTCTCCGCACACCAGGAAGTTTGACAAATGGCGCCGAAACCCCACCCTCCCGATGCGACAATGTGGATGTGTAAATCGACATTGGACAAAGGAGGTCCCTGCAGTACTGAAATTCCATTAAAGTTGGTGAGGAATGAGTTCCATATGGTGAAATCAGCACGGATGTGTTTTGATAGATGGAGGAAGTGGTGGGGTCACTGTATTCCCGTGGTTGCTGCAGCGAGTCTCCTCATGAAGGCTCGTCCCATAGGGATGACTCGGCAAGCGACGTTTAGAGAACCCAGAATGGATTGCGCCACCTGTAGAGTTATCTTCTTTGCTGTAGACACTTGGTGGATGATTAACCTGATCTTGTTAACTTTTTCGTCTGGGAGCTTCGCTATCATCTGATTAGAATCGATTTCAATCCCAAGGAAGGAAGGTCCTGAACATGACTTTTCTGTAGCAGGGTCTAGTACAATGGCTTCAGATTTGTCAGTTTATTTTTAATCCTGCAATAGCCACAAATTTCAAGAACATCTCCTGTACCACCAGTATACTATTATGTGGGTCACCAACAAAGAGAAGATGTCATCTGCAAATAATGACATTTTTATTTCTCTCCCCCCAGTCTTAATTCCCTGAAAAGCTGTTTCCTGTCTGAGCATGCAAATAGCAACAGGGAGAAAGGGCATTCTTGTCTCACTCCCCAATCCAACTAAAACTATCAAATATGGAACCATTTATAAGTAGATGCACTTATAGGGGTAGATTTTAAAAGAAGCGCGATCAGCCTACTTTTGCTTGCGCATCAGACTCAAGCAAAAGTACGCTGGATTTTAGTAGATACGCGCGGAGCCGCGCGTATCCACTAAAATCCTGGATCGGCGCGCGCAAGGCTATCGATTTTGTATAGCCTGCGCGCGCCGAGCCGCGCTGCCTCCCCCCGTTCCCTCCAAGGCCGCTCCGAAATCGGAGCGGCCTTGGAGGGAACTTTCCTTTGCCCTCCCCTCACCTTCCCCTCCCTTCCCCTACCTAACCCACCCGCCCGGCCCTGTCTAGACCCCCCCCTTACCTTTGTCGGGGGATTTACGCCTCCCGGAGGGAGACGTAAATCCCCGCGCGCCAGCGGGCCTGCTGCGCGCCGGGCCGTGACCTGGGGGCGGGTACGGAGGGCGCGGCCACGCCCCCGGGCCGTAGCCATGCCCCGTACCCGCCCCCAAAACGCTGCCGACACGCCCCCGGAACGCCGCGACGACCGGGCCCGCCCCCGACACGCCCCCGACACGCCCCCGACACGCCCCCCTCCGAGAACCCCGGGACTTACGCGAGTCCCGGGGCTCTGCGCGCGCCAGGAGGCCTATGTAAAATAGGCTTCCCGGCGCGCAGGGCCCTGCTCGCCTAAATCCGCCCGGTTTTGGGCGGATTTACGCGAGCAGGGCTCTGAAAATCCGCCCCAGAGTGTACAGCCACTTTATAATAGGTTCCTGAAAACCAAAGTTTTCCAATGCCCAGAACAAATAATCCCAAGAGAGAGTGACAAATGCCTTCTTGGCATCCAGACTCAAAATCAACTCTTGTGCAGCTTCTTTTTTGATAAAGCTTCTATCAGCCTACACATATTCTTAACCTCATGTTTTCCTCTCATAAAGCCCATCTGGTCCTCTGCTACCAATCCTGGAAGCACCGTATTAATACATGCCATTAGCACTGATGCCAATGGTTTCAAATCTTTGTTTATCAACAGAATCGGCCAATAGAAATAAACATCCACGGGATCTTTACCTTTTTTGGCAATACTATTATCAATGATTGGTTCATTTCTGAGAAAATTTCACCCAATTCTAGAAATGCATTTTAAAATTTCATGAGAGGCACTAAGAGGGTAAATTGCAGAATCATGTAATATTCTGAACAAAAGACATCCAAGCAAGCTGCTTTGCCCAGTTTTAATCTTTTCATGGCTGCATTAACTTCTATCTCTTTAATAGGTTCATATAAATTGCCCAGTTGGTCCTTAGAGAGGAATGGCCAGCAAAAACCCTGAAAAAAAATCATACTTATGACTCTCCTTTTCTTGCAAGGGGATCTAAAGATCTGGAAAAAAAAAACCAGAAACTGCTTCATTTTCTTTTTAGGGTAGCCCAGCTTTCCCATATCATCCCATACGTTCGCCATTACTGATCTTTGCCCATTAATCTTTACAAAATTTGCTAATAACTTACTAGTCCTATTACCATATTTATAAATCTTATATTAAAAAAAATAGTGACTTTCTGGCTCTTTGGAATAATAGGCTATTTAAGGCATCCCGAACGTACTCCCATGCATGTTTATCCTCAGTTTTCAAAGAGTCTATATGTCTAGCTTGAGCATGCCTGACATATCGGACAGTTTCAGAATTTCAGCATTTCTTGTTTTATTTTGTTTGGCCACTTAGGCCATCACATGTCCCCTCATTATCACCTTCCTGGCTTCCCACAAGAGAGATGAAGAAACCAAGCTGGTATCATTAAAGTCCATATAATCCCTCTATTTGGAGTGGAGATATTCTTGAAGTCCATTAACTGCTATTAATCAAGTTTAATTAGGAAATAGCCATTGCTATTAATTGCATCAGTAGCATGGGTTCTTCTTAGAGTTTGGGTAATTGCCAGGTTCTTGTGGCCTGGATTGGCTACTGTTGGAAACAGGATGCTGGGCTTGATGGACCCTTGGTCTGACCCAGCATGGCAATTTCTTATGTTCTTTTGTTCTTATGTTCTTATTATCGACTATGATGCCTAGATCTCTTTCCTGGGCAGTAGCTCCTAATATGGAACCTAACATCGTGTAACTACAACATGGGTTATTTTTCCCTATATGCATCACCTTGCACTTATCCACATTAAATTTAATCTGCCATTTGGATGCCCAATTTTCCAGTCTCACAAGATCCTCCTGCAATTTATTACAATCCGCTTGTGATTTAACTGAATAATTTTGTATCATCTGAAAATTTGATTACCTCACTCATTGTATTCCTTTCCAGATCATTTATAAATATATTGAAGAGCATAGGTCCTAGTACAGATCCTTGAGGTACTCTAATCACTCAAGAGGGTTTGGAAAGTCTAATATGGTATCTAATGAACAGCTAGTAATACAAGAGTCAGCTAGTAATAGTGCCAGGGCCATGAACACCCTCCCATGAAAGAGCAGGTAGTAGAGAACATGAGAGATGGCAATGGCATTTTCCCTATCGGTCCATTCTCAATCCCAGCACTATCAGCAGCAGCAAGGAACTCAAAGAGAGAGGAGGCACTTTACATTTCTGGAGGTCCAGCATTTTGCAGAATACATTCACTGTCAGAAAGCCATCAGTAGAGGAAAGGTACTGGGCCATCTTGGACCGGTGCTTTTCAATATATATATATAAATGATATGGAAAGGAATACGACGAGTGAGGTTATCAAATTTGCGGATGATACAAAATTATTCAGAGACGTTAAATCACAAGCGGATTGTGATAAATTGCAGGAGAACCTTGCAAGGCTGGAAGATTGGGTATCCAAATGGCAGATGAAATTTAATATGGACAAGTGCAAGGTGTTGCATATAGGGAAAAATAACCCTTGCTGTAGTTACACGATGTTAGGTTCATTATTAGGAAAACGATCTAGGCCTCTGGGCCTTCTGAACTCAGCCATGCCTTGTCTTGCCTCATGACCTCTGGGACTTCTGAACTTTTCTTTGCCTTGCCTTGTGGCCCCCCAGACCTTCTGACCCTTGCCTCACCTTGTGCCCTTTGAGCCTTCTTGCCTCTTGCCCTTCTTTCCAGCCTGTATAGGCCTAACTTTGCTCTGTGGCCTATCTAGGCCTCTCCTTGTCCTGCCCCTCAGGACCTTTCTGCATTGCTGCCTTCGGCTTTATGTTCCATGTTCTGGGTTGTCCTTGACTTGTCCTGCCTGTTCTGTCTTGTCTTGTCTTAGTCTGTTCCTGTACAAACCTCAGTTCCAGTCTCACCTGCATTCTGATCCAGTTCAAGATTTGGTTCCAGCCTTACCTTCACTCTGTTCCAGTCCAAGCCTTGCTTCAACTTTGCCAGACTGTCTAAGCCTTGCTCGAGCCTTGTCCTGCTGCCCCCATGCCACTCCAGGGGTGGTGTTCCCACGCACTCCGCCCAGACAGGAGCCATAACAAGTAGTACAGGAAAAGAGCAGGAAATCTTCATTGGAGCATGAAGGGTGGGCAGCATCTCTCTGAGTGACAAAAAGCAGTGGAGTACCTCTGCACTGGCCTATTAAGGATGTAGGCAGCAGCTGAAATTCTACCTATCTGATGCTGCAGAGGCTCATAGGGGAACAGATAGCCCTTCATGGCTTGTCTCTGGAAACTGAGATAGGTGTGGATTGCCCCTGGGGCATCGTGATTAATTATACATGACACAGATGGTACAAGAAATCACAAAATATAAATATGTAACATCCACATTTCTATAAAGTAACCTCAACTCAGAATTCAAACAAATAGGTAAAACAGCCAACTCAGTCCAAAAATTAGTTCTGCTGCATGGACAACTTGATGATGTAATAATTGCTGGCAAAAATCCAGAATATTTCTCAAATGATCAAATCCGAGAATAAATTCCTTTTACTTATCTTTCCAATATATTAAACTTTTCAAGTGGAAATCTATATACAAAATTCAACGTATTCCCTATGTGATCCCAAATCCCAACAAAGGTCCTTTGTTTCACTAGAAAATGACTAGCTTCATCAGGGGAACTATCAAATATTTAAAATCCTTAATATTAATTTCAGACCTATTAGTTAAAATTTGTAACCTATCATTAAAATCATCCATTGTACCTGAAGACTAGAGGGTGGCCAATGTAACCCCAATATTTAAAAAGGACTCCAGGAAACTATAGACCAGTAAACCTGACTTCAGTGCTGGGAAAAATAGTGGAAACTATTCTAAGGATCAAAATCACAGAGCATATAGAAAGACATGGTTTAATGGAACACAGTCAGCATGGATTTACCCAAGGGAAGTCTTGCCTCACAAATCTGCTTCATGTTTTTGAAGGGGTTAATAAACATGTGGATAAAGGTAAACTGGTTGATGTAATGTATTTGAATTTTCAGAAGGCGTTTGACAGTCCCTCATGAGAGGCTTCTAAGAAAACTAAAAAGTCATGGGATAGGAGGCGATGTGTTTTCATGGATTACAAACTGATTACAAGACAGGAAACAGAGAGTAGGATTAAATGGTCAATTTTCTCATTGGAAAATTGTAAACAGTTAAGTGCCTCAAGGATCTGTATTTGGACCAGTGCTTTTCAACATATTTGTAAATGGTCTGGAAAGGAAAACAACAAGTGAGATAATCAAATTTGCAGATGATACAAAATTATTCAGAGTAGTTAAATCATAAGTGGATAGTGATAAATTGCAGGAGAACCTTGCGAGACTAGAAGATTTGGCATCCAAATGGCAGATGAAATTTAATGTTGACAAGAGCAAGGTAATACTTACTAGAGATGTGAATCGTGTGCCAGATCGTCTTAATGATCAGATTCGGCTGGGGGTGGGGGGGGGAAATCTGATCGTTAAGATATGTGAATTGGAATCGGAAACGCCGCTAAAAAAAACCAAACCCACCCAACCCTTTAAATCGACCCCACCCTCTCGACCCCTCTAAAACCTTTTAAAATAACCTGGTGGTCCAGGGGGGCCTCAGGGGGCCTCGGGGGGGCCTCGGGGAGAGATCCAGGGGGGCCTCGGGGAGAGGAGAGATCCAGGGGGGCCTCGGGGAGAGATTTCCCGTTCCCAGGCATCAGCTGTTCTAAAAAAAAAAAATGACACCAATGTCCCTTTGCCCTTACCATGTGACAGGGTATCCGTGCCATTGGCCGGCCCCTGTCACATGGTAGGAGCACTGGATGGCCAGCGCCATCTTTAAAGATGGCGCCGGCCATCTTTACTCATCAGCCCCTATTATAGAGTATAGAGTATAGTATAGAGTATATTATAGAGTATAGTATAATAGGGGCTGATGAGTAAAGATGGCCGGCGCCATCTTTAAAGATGGCGCCGGCCATCCAGTGCTCCTACCATGTGACAGGGGCCGGCCAATGGCACAGATACCCTGTCACATGGTAAGGGCAAAGGGGCATCGGCGCCATTTTTTTTTAGAACAGCTGATGCCTGGGAACGGGAAATCTCTCCCCGAGGCCCCCCTGGATCTCTCCTCTCCCTGAGGCCCCCCTGGATCTCTCCCCGAGGCCCCCTGATGCCCCCCTGGACCACTAGGTAATTTTAAAAGGTTTTGGGGGGGTCGGGAGGGTGGGGTCGATTTAAAGGGTCGGGTGGGGTTTTTTTTTTATCAGGCCATCGGCGCCATTTTAATTAGTGGCAGCCAAAATGGCGCCGATGGCCCGAGAGCGGGAGATCGCGCCGGGACCCCCCCACTGGACCACCAGGTAATTTAACATTTTGGGGGGGTTCGGGAGGGTGGGGGAGGGTAAGGAATTGATTTTAAAGGGTCGGGGGTGGGTTTAGGGGTTGTTTTGGTGTGCCGGTTTTCCCGCCCTCCCCCAAATAATTCCCGTGCCCTATTTAACGATACAATACAAATGCCCCTGACGATAAATCGGGGGCATTTGTATTGTATCGTGCACTCTAACGATTTAAGATGATTTTAAAATTATCTGACGATAATTTTAATCGTTCAAAAACGATTCACATCCCTAATACTTACAGTGAAAAATAATCCATGCTGTAGTTAAAGGATGTTAGATCATCAGCTCAGTGTGCTGCGGCAGTCAAAAAAGCAAACAGAATGTTAGGAATTATTAGGAAAGGAATGGTAAATAGATCGGAAAATGTCATAATGCCTCTGAATCACTCCATGGTGAGACTGCACCTTGAGAACTTTATACAATTCTGGTCGCCACATCTCAAAAAAGATATAGTTGCGATGGAGAAAGTACAGAGAAGGGTGACCAAAATGCTAAAGGGGATGGAACAGTTCCTCTATGAGGAAAGGCTAAAGAGGTTAGGAGTTCAGCTTGGAGAAGAGACGGCTGAGGAGGGATATGATATAAGATTGTGTATGAGTGAGTGGATGATAGACAAAGTTTTGTATTGAATTCAGAATTTAATGGGAAACCAATGAAGAGAATACAGAATAGGGGTTATATGGTTTTTGAATGAGACATCGGATAGAACATGCACAGCTGAATTTTGGATTAGTTGGAGAGGTCAGATGGTTGTATCAGGAAGACCCAAGTAGAATGTGTTACAGTTGTCAAGTCCAGAGAAAATCAAAGATTGGAGAACCATATGAAAATCTTGATGAAAGAGCAGAGGATGGAGGCGCTTCAGCATATGCAATTTAAAGAAAGACTTTTTTACTATTTCAGAAATGTGTTTTGATAGGGAAAGATATGAGTTTATTAGCACCCCAAGACTGCGGGCCTGAGTCGAAATAAAGATAGAGAAGCTGTTTAGAGAAAGATGAGAACGTGGCCCGCTAGTGGGATTTCTAACAGAAGTTAGATTGATGATTTCTGTTTTTGTAGGGTTAAGTTTAAGACTGATATGTGAAAGCCAATTGTTGATAGCTTTTATGTATAAAGCAACTGTAGAGAGAGTATTAGCCCAGGAGATGCTGAATGGGATGAAAAACTGAATGTCATCAGCGTAGATTTTGAACTGAATATTTAAAGTAGAGAGAATATGACAAAGGGGCAGTAAATAAATATTGAACAGAATTGGAGAAAGAGAAGAACTTTGAGGGACATCAGAAGAAACTGTGTAGAGGTTAGAGGAATTAACACCAATACTGATTTGTTGGGTTTGGTCGGATAGAAATGATGAAAACCAGTTAAGTACTGTTGAAGAAATACCTATTGATTGTAAGCTAGATAGTTGAATTTGGTGATCAAGCGTGTCAAAAGCAGCAGAAATGTCTAAGAAAATTAGAATAAAGTCAGTGTTAGAGTCAAAACCAAATAGCAGTGAATCAAAGGAAGAGAGGAGTAGTATTTTGGTGGAGTGGCCTCTGCGAAAACCATGATGACAGGGATGTAGAATATTATGGTCGGATAGATAGTCTGAGAGCTGATGAAGAGCCACAGATTCTAAGAATTTAGCAAGAGCATGAAGTGAAGCGATAGGTCTAAAGTTGTTGAGATCCATCGGACCATTTGTTTTATTTTTAGGGATTGGAAGAATTGAAGTCTGTTTTAGGAAAGATTCCGGTTTCTAAAGATTGGTTCACAAGTTTACATATGCATGAGGTAAATTTGAATACATTGCCTCCATTGCATGCAAATCTATCTCCTGCATATTCATTGCAGATAACCTGAAAACCTGACTGACTGGACATCTCCCAGGATAGCTTTGGGAACCACTGCCACAGGGTGCTCATGCCAGCCTTGTTGGTGCTTATGCCTTGGGGTGTTCTTGCCACACTGTTGATACTGCTTGACCCTTCTTTTTGGAGTCTGGGGCTCTTCATGTCACTGTTGGTGCTGCTTTGCCCCTCTCATAGGGCCTTGAAGTAGCCTTTCCACTGTTCTTGATGTTTTGCCCCTCGCATGTAGCTTTGAAATGTTCATGCTATTATTGGTTTTGCTTTGCCCCTGTCACATTGCCTTGAGCTATTTTTGCCATTCTTGATAACACTTCGCCCCACTCTTTTGTTCTCTTGGAATGCTGTTCTTTCTGCTATTGATGCCTGCCTGCATGTTTCATTAAACTTGGATAGAAAACCCCAATGTTATATCCCAAAATAAGATGTATTGTTTCCCCCATGGTCTTCAGTGTAAAACAAATGACCAAATAAACAACATAAACAAATTAAATTTTGGGACATGAACCAAACAAAATGAATCACCAAGCAAGATGAGCTGAAATAATGAACCAAGTGAATTTTTTCTTTTGTACACATCCCTATATTGCACCATTATTCTGTGGCAGTTGTCTATATAAGAATTATAATGTAACCAAAAAGGACTGGCATTGATTAAGCAGATGCATCTTTAAAAACTTCTTTGAAAACAGTGAATCATTTATGAAGCAATAAGACTATGGATCATATTTTTATCTTAACCGGCTGCAATAATAATTTTCCATTTCATTCTCTATATTGGAGGATATACCTCAAAACACAGCAAGTTATAGAAACAGCAACTACATATATTACCTTAAAATAGGAGGATGTAATTTTATACAAACCCAGGATCTTGTGAAAGGATACAACTAATACCCACAAGAATGCTATAGCTGCCAGACTGGGCATTTGACTCCCCTTTCAGCCTTTGAGTCAGTGATGAGACAGCAAGTTTATTCAAATACTGAGGAACACTCACCTCAAGTTTTCTAATGTTATCACTGTTAATAATTTGTCATGGAAAAAGAAATGTCAAATGCAGTTTGAAAGAACAAAAGTGGCTGAGGATGGTTCAACAAGATCGAGTAATCAACGCAACTTTGTCCTGACATGAATCTAAAATTCTTTGTGCGCTATGCCTGACAAGAAAATAGCATACCAACCAACCTACAGCACAGCATCCTGTAGGATATCTGCTGTTGTCTCAGTGATAGTTAGAATGCATGCTTTCTTGGAAGACTCAAAAAATATGTCAAGCAGTGGCATGCGGTCAGGGCCTTCAAGGGATTCAGTGAATACCCAGCCCTGCACCATTTGGTTTTGTTTTTTTTTGGGGGGGGGATTTTTTTTCAGCTGCATATCTGTGCACCCAATAGAAACTACAGCCTGCACCTCAGAAGGAGCCAATAAAAATAAGGTTTGGGCAGGGCAGGTAGGGGGCCTCATGGATGGGACCAATTGGGGGGGGGGGGGGACTGGATGCAGACAAGTGACAGCTCAGGCACTGATTGATGCAGCAGCATAGCATAAGGGAGAAGGCAGGACTTTGCTGCAGCTGGAAGAGGTTCCTGCCTTCTACCCACATGAAAAACAGGCCAGCAGGGAGTGTGGGAATGGATGTCTTCAAACTTGGGGCTAGCTTCTATGCCCATGTGCATCCAAGGGCAGGTGATAGGAGGCTTTTTCTTCTAGGATCTCAGTGCTGGTGTTTGAGCTGAGCTGAGAAAAAGTTCAGTGAGCTAGGAGGGACAGTAAAAGGGGAGAGGAGGGGAGGGGAAGCTGGAGATCAAGAGAACTGGAGGGGGAGGGGCTGGGAAGCAAGACTATTGGGGAATGGGAAGGGGTCTAGGTGGGGAGAAGGGGCTAGGGAATATGACTACTGGGGATCTGGGAGGGGAATGGAACTGAGGAGCAAGACTCGGGGTCTTGGAGGGGAGGGGCTGTGGAAGAAGGCTGCTGGAGGCAGAGTGAGGAGAGGGACTGGGGAGCATGACTGCTGGGAGCTGAAGGGTTCTAGGTGGGGAGAGGGGGGCTGGGGAGCAAGACTGCTAGGAACTGGGAGTAAGCATGGGGAAAGGGGCTAGGGAACATGATTACTGGGGGTCTGAGTGAGGAGAAGGGATTGGGGAGCATGACTGCTGGGGGAAGGGGAGAGGGGACGGGGAGCAAGACTGGGGGACTGAGGGGCTGGGTAAGGAGAGGGGACTGGGGAGCATGACTGCTGGGAACTGGGGGGTCTGGATTGGGAGAGGGGACTTGGGAGCATGATGAGGGGCTTGGTGGGGAAGGGCTGTGGAACAAGATAGTTGGGGGCTGGGGAGCATGACTGCTGGGGACTGAAGGGGTGTAGGTGGGGGAGGGGGCGGTGCAAGACTGCTGGGAACTGGGGAGTCTGGGTGGGGAGAGGGGACTGGAGAACATGGTTGCTGGTTGTTGGGAGAAGAGAAGGCTGGGCTGCATGAATGCTGGGAAACTGGGGGTGTCTGGGTAAGGAGAACAGGATAGGGAGCATAACTGCCAGGTAGTGGGGGTTCTGGATGGGGCTGAGCGCATGACTGCTGGGGACTAGGTGGGGAGAGGAGCTTGGGAGAATGTGATTGTGAGCCAGGGAGGGGGGTGCACCTTGTGAGCATTTGTGTGTGTGTGTGACAAAGAAAGGGAGTGAAATCATGTCAGCGTGTGTGTGAGAGGGAGGATAAATTTTGGGTGGTCCCCTTCCTTCAATCCAAGATAGTCTCAGGGTGACTGGAAAGCACAACATCCCATGTATAGAGACTAGAGCAAGAGATGTTTTTAATTCTTATGTTTCATTACTGGATGTTGTTTGATGTGTGTGCACTTTTGAAATATTATATTGGTGTTTTGGGAAATGTATAAACAGTTTTATGAGGTTTAAATTATGTTATTCATCAGCTGTCTTGAAATATTTATTCTTTTTATTAGTATAGTTGCATTATTATGATTGATGATTTATATTTCTTAATTTTATTGTTGGTTGATCGATTGGTCTTCCAATGTGAGCAAGGGGAAGGATTCTGCTATTGAGTAGTTTCTGAGTAGGAGGTCTATAGCAATCTGGCTTGCTCTCTTTTCACTAGGATGTATATTGGTTTTCTAGGCTGTGTTATAATATTTGCAGTGTTGCTCTCTCTTGAGAATGGTGGTAACTTTGAGTCCTGGGAGTTAGTGTTGTTTTGATTTGGCAGATTTGTTTCTTGTGGTAAACTGTAGTCTTGGCAGGCTGTGATAACTTTTCTTGGACTGTGTTTAAGTATTACCCAAAAATACTATATGTGAGCTATTGAGACAATGTATGGCATTGTCTTGTGAATGTCTCTGATCTGACATCTAAAGAAGGGATTTATGTACTTTCAAAAACGTTTGTACAATATTTTTACATACATGTATTTTTATTTTACAGATAGTTTTAGGCATCCTAACATGTTCTGTTTACCTTATAGCAGATATACTGATGTTTAGGGCCTGGTATAATATTTGCAGTGTTGCCTTTTCATTCATAGGATTTTTGTTGCTTGAGCACTGTTTTGATATGGAAGGTTTACTAGATTGTAATACTTTATTCGTGCCTTTCTGCCTCATTTGCATAATCTCTGAAACACTTATTTCCCCTGGCTTTATAGGAATCAGTGTGGAAACACCAGTACTCACACATACAGAAAACCATTCTTTCGGTCCGAATGTAATACAGGATAAACACAGAACATGATGGAAGATGAAGATCGAACTGCTCATCCAATCTCCTTCTCAGCTTTATAGTCCCTTTCTCTCCCTCAGAAATCCTCTGTGTTTGTACCAAAAAGTCTCTTGAATTCCAATACAGTCCTTGTTGTCAACACCTCCACAAGATAGGCTGTTCCATGCATTCACTACCCGTTATATAAAGAAATATTTAATTAGATTATTCCTGAGTCTACTCTCTTTCATCTTCATCCCTTGACCCCTCATTCCAGAGCCTCCTTTCCATTGAAAGATGCCCACCTATTGTGCATTTATTCCTTGGAAGTGTTTAAATATCTCTTATCATATGTCCCCTTTCCTTTATTTCCTCCAAGTTTAGATGTTGAGATTTTTAAGTCTGACCCCATATACTTTATTATGAAAACAGCTGAATATTTATATTAGTACCTGTCCTATTCACTGACTCTATTCAGTTTATGTCTTTTCAAAGGTGTGTTCTCCAGAACTGCACATAGTACTCCATATGAAGTCTCACCAAAGACTTATACAGTCGGGATGTGCTTTGGCCGAACCTTTTGGTTCAGCCTTTGTTATAGACCCGCCGCGGGAAATTTTGGTTTCCTGCGGTTCAGGCCTTTTTTTTTCAGCCGCCCCAAATTTCGGGTTAGCATGCACTAACAGGGAGTTAGTGCGCGCTAACCCCAAAAAACGAAATTTCCTTCGTTTTCCGGGGTGGCCAAAACAGGACGAATTAGACAATGTACCCTATGTACCCAAGAATCTTTCAATTTTTGCAGTATCTTTATCTATGTGTTTGGCCACCTTAATGTAAACCCCCACCACTTATGGGATTAACCACATAAATAACTTCACCTTTCAGCTATGTGATTTATAATGGACATGTGTAATATGGCCACACAACTAAAGGATATCCCAGAAATTGTGAGGGGAGGTTGGAGCAGAAAACAAAAACAGCATACATTAAATAAATATACAATGTATTACCATTGCAAGTAATACAAACAAAATCAGTGCATGCACATTTACTTAATACATTTGGGATTCTTATACTCTTGGGAAACAGAAGCACTTGGCGTTATAGTAAAAGAAGAATTTTATAGCAATGGAAAATTAAGAAAATCATCTTTTTGTAGGTTATAACATAAAAGCATCAACCCACCCTATTTCTGATTTCAGTTCAAGAAAAATAAATTAACATGCTTACTTAACTTCTGGCCAGAATATTAGCATAAATTCTTGGTTAGATCTCATGTATACATACCTTCCAGACTGTCTAAACTGTTGCAGATTTTGGTATCTTTAGAAAAAGGTAAATCGAATAGAACTGAGCTGAGAACTTATACTGTACACTACTGGTTACCCTCATTTCCTCAGGGTGAACTCTGTTAACCACTACCCTCTAACTCTTTCCACTCAACTAGTTTCTAACCAGTAAGCCTGTTTAAGGCCCGTATCTTGGGGGCTATCCAGTGTTTTGTACCGAATGCCACATGATTAATTATCTACCAGTTGTTGAGAGGTTATATGTGTGCACTTGTTGCAAAGAGTTCCTGGCTCTCAAAGAATAAATATGATCTCTGAAGGCTAGAGTGGCAGACCTGGAGAAGTTGAAGCAGATAAAAAAAAATAGAGAGAGGAGACCAGGTACATAGTAGATTGGTTCCATGTACTGCCTTAGAGAAACTCTGGGACCTGTCCACTCGTGGCATGCCAGGGCCTACTCGTTCTTTGCCATGAGCAGGACAGCCTCTACCTGTAGTACACTGAGGTCTGCCAAATTCTGCACAGAATCTTGCAGCTGTGCAGGAAGGGAATTCTACATAAACTCTGCACTCCGCAATAGCACAGAATTCCCCAGGACTAATATTGTGGAATGCAGGGGGTGTGGAGATACTGTCACATTCGATATCATCCTTCCACCTGGTCTCTGAGACCATTAGGTCTACATGTTCCTTTAGTGTCATACATTACAACTTGACAATCTTATTTTTAGACTTTTAGGCCCTGGACAGAGCGAGTCTGTGTGTATGTGTGTAAGACTGTGAGCCTGGGGGATGAGAGAGAGAGCATGTGTGAGGGTGCGTGGGTTCAGGTGCCAGAGAGAGGGAGCCTATGTGAGGAGATTGTGAAGGAGTGTGTACATGTGTGGAAGATTGAGATCTGGTGGGTGTGAAAAAGGGATTGTATGTATATGAGAGTGCTTGTTTGTTTGTGAGAGAGGGAGCCTATGTGAGGGTGTATGTGTAAGAAAGAGCCTGTGTGAAAGGATGTGTGTGTATGAGAGAGAGAGAGAGAGAAGGACCCTATGTGTAGGGGGTATGTGAGAAAGAGAGGGAGCCAGGTTGCAGGGGTGTGTGAGAGGGAGAGACATAAGTAGCCTGTGTGAAGGTATATGCATGAGAAAGAAAGAGAGCCTGTGTGGGTGGGTTGCAAGAGAGAGAGGGAGGCTGTATGAGGGGATGTCTGTATGCGAGAGAGAGCCTGTATGAGTGTGTGTGTGTGTGTGTGTGTATGTATGTGTATGCGTGCGCAAGAGAAAGAGAGAGGGAGTCTGTATGAGGGTGTGTGTGTATGTATGTGTGTGTGTGTGTGTGCGTGCGTATGTATGCATGAGAGAGCGGAAGGCTGTATGAGGGAATTTGTGTGTGAGAGAAAGAGAAAAGAGAGAGAGTCTGTATGAGGGGGTATGTATGTGCACTAGAGAGAGGGAGCGTGTGTGTGTGTGTGTGTGTGTGTGTGAGAGAGAGAGAGAGAGGGACAGAGGGAGCCTGTATGATGGGCAGTACTGAGAGAGGGGTCAAACTCTGGGAATGGAGATAGAATGGATGGAGTTCAGCCTAGAATGGGAAGGGAGAGATAGTGCCAGGTGGAGGTGTTTGGGTCTGAGAGGACAATGTGAAAGGAGACTGGCCAGGGGAGTAGGGAGAGAGGGTGGAAGAGATATTCATACAGTGAACTTCTAGGGAAATTCTGCTCAAAATATTTAAAATTCTGCATCTTTAAATAATAACTTTTTTCTGTATTACATTGTAAATTAATTACTTAAAGATTGTCATGTATATTGTGTTATTTTGACCAATATAAAGTGTGCAGAATTTTGAAGAATTGTAAGTTTTTGTCCGCAGAATTCCCCCAGGTTTAGAATTAGAATCCAAGAACAGGTTAAATGATCTCTCTCAACTAGAATCCTTGTGATCTTCTCAGTGACACAATTTACAAATCTATGCAAGACAATTTTTGAAGAGCCTGGTTGTACGACTGCTATGGGCTCTGACTTGCTCCACCTCCAAAAAGGCTCCAGAGGTTTGGCAGACTATGCCATAGAATTTAGGACCCTGGCAGCAGACCTGAATTGGCAAGGAGATAGCTTGCTTGATATATTCCTGGTAGGCTTGGCACCAAAAATCAAAGATGAGCTTGTTGCCCGGGAGCTGCCCACCTCACTGGAAGCGCTCATTGAATTAACGGGATAAATAAACAGGCACCTTCAGAAAAAAACTCAAGTGAGTCGCTCGACATATAAAATGATCACATGGGCTCTATCCGTTCAACCTGCGTTTCTGCCTGACACAGCTGCACCACTGAATCTATCTCAATAGGAGCCAATGCAAATGGGACGAAGCCACCTGACTTTTGAGGAGAAGTCTTGGCGCAGACAACTAGGCCTATGCCTAAATTGCATGGCTCAAGGCCACATCCTAGCTCAATGCCCAGCTAGAATGCAAACATTACCATGTCCAGAGTCACCTGAATAGATGACCCTAGGTCTGATTATCTCGACTCCTCAGTTTCTCTTGCCAGTCTCGTTGGAACAGTCAGCCAGATGCTTCTCCATTCAGGCATTGGTGGAACTTCATTCAGCAACAGCTGGTTGTTCAACTTCAGATCCATTCAGTCACTACGCTCTCATCCTTCTTCAGCGATCCCTTTCCGGGGCTGGAGACCTATCCCACCATGCCGCTCACCCTACATTTTGGCCCCTCTCACATGGAAGTCATTAGTTTCCATGTATTATCCAGAGCCGTGAGTCCAATTATATTAGGTTACTATGGCTGAAGCAATGTCAGCCACAGATTAACTGGGCCACATCAGAACTCTCCCATCAGGGACCGGATGCTCTGAATCCAATATGGCGTACGAATTCTTGGCTCACACAGGAATCATGGCTTCCACTCTTCCAACATTTCTCACTCTTTTCAAGGAATCCAGAGGAACCCAAACCACTCTGCAGTGTCTCCAGGAAAATATTCTAAAAATAGTCTTTGGACAATTAAAAGAAGGAAAATTTGGAAAGCGAACACAACTGCATTAAGAAAGAGCTTGAGTCTCTAATCACCAGAAAAATTGAAGAGAGATGAATCCTGCATACCTGACTTCAACAGAAGGAAAAGAATTCCATGTTTCTGTCTGATCCTACCAGTCCACTTCATGAAAAGAAGCTAGCCATCCACATCTCAGTATTGGGGACTCTCCTCCGCCAAAGCAGCCCAGAAGAGACCATTCCACCATCTGCGGCTCAGCTTCAGTCTCCAGAATTGCATGAACAAGGAGAGAAAACCAATTGTTGGGTTGCAGAAGCTATCATCCAAATCAAGAAACCCATAGGGAACCAAAGGAATCATCAAGGTTGGTAACCCCGCAAGCTCAAGGCCTCAGGAGTGGGATGAAGAGGGGGCCATGGGGAATTCCTACCACAATTGGCGGTCTACAGGGTACTTCCACAGACTGCTACTCTCACCTCTGTGGCCCAGCTACTTACCCCTGCCTTGAAGGGAGGCAAAGATGCCACCAGCAACTCCTGCCCTGGGCCATCCTATCACTCCAATATATAAGTAGTGAAAGAACAGGGATCAGCTAGTGTCAATTAAATTCCCCAAAAAATTAGCTAGCTGTGAATGCACCACAGATCAATTCTATAGATTACTGTTAATAACAAACTTTATTTGAAACACTGTAAAATAAATTATTTGTACTATTTTGCTAATTTTTATTTTCAAGAGACAAGAACCTCAGCACTGGTAAAACAGGTTAATTAACCAAGTTTTTTTAAAACCAGTAGACTCAATCACGGGTCCCTATTATGTCTCTGTTTTTTTGAATTAAAATATGTTTTATGAATCTTCTTTCTTCATAGGATCCATTAAGAATGGTGCCGCGTGGCAATGCTCAAAATTGATTGAGATACATTTATAATTTTTACAGAAATATGTTAAAGCTGCTAACCGGCTTATAGTTCATTGCCGCGGCAAAAATTCTTTAACTGCAAACTTATATGCTGTTCTAAAACTTCCAGAATTGATTTGGTGGTTAGAAGCCCATATCAATAAAAGTTTTTTGTCCACAAATTAGATGAGACTAGTTTTTAGAGTCTCTATCTGTGCCGATTGTCCCCGCATTAAGTTTGAAAAGAAACAGCTACGAGTCTTAAAGATAAGTGCAATGTTCTTATTTTCCAAGATAGAGACTCTAAAAACTAGTCTCATCTAATTTGTGGACAAAAAACTTTTATTGATATGGGCTTCTAACCACCAAATCAATTCTGGAAGTTTTAGAACAGCATATAAGTTTGCGCATATAAGTTTGCAGTTAAAGAATTTTTGCCGCGGCAATGAACTATAAGCCGGTTAGCAGCTTTAACATATTTCTGTAAAAATTATAAATGTATCTCAATCAATTTTGAGCATTGCCACGCGGCACCATTCTTAATGGATCCTATGAAGAAAGAAGATTCATAAAACATATTTTAATTCAAAAAAACAGAGACATAATAGGGACCCGTGATTGAGTCTACTGGTCTTAAAAAAACTTGGTTAATTAACCTGTTTTACCAGTGCTGAGGTTCTTGTCTCTTGAAAATAAAAATTAGCAAAATAGTACAAATAATTTATTTTATAGTGTTTCAAATAAAGTTTGTTATTAACAGTAATCTATAGAATTGATCTGTGGTGCATTCACAGCTAGCTAATTTTTTGGGGCCATCCTATCACTCCTCCAATGCAGTTAAACGCCATTGACTGTACACTGTGCATTACCTTAGGCATGCACGCTGCTATTCAATATTTAAAGGGATTGTGGAAGGAATTCCGCCATGGCCCCTTCTAATGACGTATGATGCCAAGGCCTATAAAAAGCCTTTCCTGACATGGCTCGGGGTCTTGGCAACAGGTCAGCTTGCTTTGTTAATTGTGTGAGTAGACAGTGTCCGGTCTTGAGTTCCAGATTGCTTTCATTCTTGTCTTCAATTCCATGGCTCCTGCCTTCATTCTTCAGTCCTTGTGGTCAGTTCTTCTGTTCTCCAGTTCTCCGTCTCCTTGTCTGTCTGCCTGTATTATTCCACACCTCCCCACCCTTCCTTTTTGTCCCACCTTTCCCTTGGACGGATACCCAGTATCAACCTCGGCCTGACTCCTGGACACCCCTGAACTCCACCTGCCTCTGACCACTGCCTGACTCTTGGACATACCTGAATGCCACCTGCCTCTGATCCTAGCCTGTCTCAGAATTTGTCTGGTCTCAAACCACTCTGACCCTGCTACATCAAAGAATCTCCGTCGTCCGCAGAGGCCCCCCCTCCTAAGACCTGCCGACCCCGGCACTCGAAGGCTGATCTTGAGTGGAATGAGGGCTGGTGATGGTGAAACTCCAATCAGATCCCTGCCTCATCCCAGTCCACCTGCCCACAGTAGGGACCTACAAGCGTCCTTCCTGCAGGTTACATCAGTCCTACCTCGACCCAAGAGTCCACGCCCGCAACAAATACAGAGTGCTCTTGTTTTTAGTCTTGTGTTCTGTCAATTTATGTTTTATTTATATGTTTCTTTGTAATCTGCCTAGAGTGGGTGATAGCACGACAATAAATAAATAAAAAATAAATAGGAAACAGATAGTAGGACTGAATGTTTTTTTTCTCAACGGAGAAAGGTAATTAGTGGATTGCCACAGGAATCTGTACTGGAACTGATGCTTTTTAATATATTTATAAATGAAAAGGGATTGGAGTGAGGTGATCAAATTCAGAAATAACACAAAATTATTCCAGATTGCTAGATCATGAGCCAATTGTAAAAATTTTGGAGGAGGACCTAGTGAGAGTGGGGGATTGGACGTCTAAATGGCAGATGAAATTTAATGTTGACAAGTGCAAAGTGATGCCTATAAGTGAAGAATTATCCAAACTATAGGTACACAATGCTGGGTTCCACAATAATTCTCACCATCTAGGAAAAAGATATTGGCTTCATTGTGGACAATACTTTGAAATCCTTGGCCCAGTGTATGAAGGCCTTAAAAATAAAAAGCAAAAAAAATATTATGTTTTATATGAAAAGAAATGGAAAATAAAAGAGGATATCATAATTCCTCTGTATCGATCCATGTTCAACCACACTTTGGACATTGTATGCACTTTTGATTGCCTCATCTTGTAGCAGAACTAGAAAAGGTACAGAGAAGGGTGAACAAAATGATAAAGTGGATGGAAAGGGTCCCCATGAGAAAACATAAACTAGATTAGGGCTCTTCAGCCTACAGAAAAGGCAGTTGAGAGGAGATAAGTCTATAAATGCTTGAGCATGGTGGAATGGGTAGACAGGGAATGGTTTGAAGCCCTTTGAAATAGTACTAGGACTAAAGCACACTCCAAGAAGCTAATAGGTAGCACATTTAAAACAAATCTAAGAAATTATTTTTTCCACTTAATGCACAATTATCTGTGGCACTTGTTTCCACAGAATGTAGTGAAAGAAGTTAACTTAACTGGGTTGAAAAAGGATTTAGACAAGTTCCTGGAGGGAAAAAAAAGAAGCATAAAGGGAAGTAATTCCTTCTGAACTTTTAAGTGCAATAAGAAAAATTTTCTTTAAAAAAGCAACATTTTTATACTATTCCTAATAGGCTGGATTTTAAAAGAGTTACGCGCGCTGGGCCTAATTTCAAAAGGCCCGGCAACGCGCATAAAGCCCCGGGACGTGTGTAAGTCCCGGGGCTTGCAAAAAGGGGCGGGGAGGGGACAGGGCCAGAGGCCTCCGACAGAGCAGCCATTGCTCTCTGTCGGAGGATCGCGTGCTGGCAGGCTGCCGGCGCGCGCAACTTGCAACATTTTGGTGGGGTTAGCATAGGACTGGGGGGAAGGTTAGGGGAAGGGGTGAGAAGGTCAGGTTAGGGGGAAGGGAACGGAGGAAGGCAGCGCAGCTCAGTGCACAAGGTGCACAATTGTGCACCCCGTTGCGCGCGCTGACCCTGAATTTTATAACATGTGCGCGCATGTTATAAAATCGGGAGTATAATTGCGTGCACTGGGTAGCGTGTGCACATATAGGCCGCGCGCTCTTCTTTTAAAATCTAGCCCAATATGAATATTCATTGAGGAGAAATATGACAACATGATTATGTGTGACCCATATCATTAAAGGCATATAAAATTTTGTCAGCCTTGTACTGATGTTATGATTGTCCCATTCAACAATTTTATATTAAGTACTGCTGAGTTAATGTATAGTGCTGCATACAATAAAAAGGGAATACTGTACATCAAATGCTATATGTGTTGCGGTCCCGACCGCCCCTCTCCTGATCGGGCTCAGGCCCGCCTACCTCTGCTCCAGCAACCGCAGGATTCCACCCAGCCCCGGTCCCGGGAGGTCCTCCGTCCGCGCAGTTCCCACGTGGCGGACGCCATTGCGGGCCTGTCCTCCTACGGCTTCGCGCGTGCGCGAGGAGGCTTCTCTTGTGCGTCCTGCTCCCGGAAGCCCGGCTCCGCCTCCTCGGCTGACGTCACGCTCTGCTCCCGATATAATCGGCGTTCAGTCGTTCACTAAACACCTTGCAACGAGGTTCCTAGCTGACTAGTTGCTTCCTGTTCGCGATTCCTGTTGACTCCTTGATACCTGCCTTGACCCCGGTTTGCTTCTGACTTTGCTACAGCCTGCTGCCTGCCTTGACTCCGGTTTGCTTCTGACTTCGCTACAGCCTGCTGCCTGCCTTGACTCCGGTTTGCTTCTGACTTCGCTACAGCCTGCTGCCTGCCTTGACCCCGGTTTGCTTCTGACTTCGCTACAGCCTGCTGCCTGCCTTGACTCCGGTTTGCTTCTGACTTCGCTACAGCCTGCTGCCTGCCTTGATCCCGGTTTGCTTCTGACTATGCTACAGCCTGCCGCCTGCTGCCTGCCCTGACCCGGGTTGCCATGGACTTCTCTACCACTTGCCGCCTGCCTCGATCCCAGTCTGTCACGGACTCCATTACCACTGCCCGCCTGCTCTGGCCCCGAGTGTTACCCTCTGGGCCAGCTTCCTGAACCGGCCTGACTCTCTGACTCTCTGGCAAGCCTCTAGCCGGCTCAGCTCCTAGTGGGCCTCCTGCACTCCCTACGCACTAGCTCTTCAGGACATTCTCAGCAGTGCCCAAGTCCCAAGGGCCTGGGTCCCTACGGGCTCCTCCCGGGGGGATCCCAGGCTCCGGGTGAAACCTTGCCAGATCGTGCCTCCGCCTCCCGGCCTGCCCTGTGATCTCCTGCAGGCCGGCCCAAGGGTCCACCATCTACCCTCACAGCAGTCTAGCCGCAACAGTTTGCAAGGCCATGGACTCGGCGGAGGCTCCCAGTCTACAGGCCATCCCTGGAATGGCACAACGCCTCCAACAACAACAGCATTGCATCGATGCCCTTGCTGCCACCGTGGAACAGCAGGTCAGCCGCCTGGAGGCTTCCCCGCCGGACCTGCCTCCAGCTCCGCCCCTTGCCTCCATCCCCAGCTCCGCGTCGGTAACCCAATTGCCTGCACTGACCTGCTATGCCGGGGATATCAAGACATGCCGAGGCTTCTTGAACCAGTGCTATGTCCGCTTCACTCTCTTGCCAGCACAGTTCCCCTCGGACGCGGTCAAAGTAGCTTACATATTCTCGCTGCTGGATGGAAAAGCACTCGACTGGGCTTCTCCCATGTGGGAGCGTCAGGATCCCCTGTTACAGAACCTTCAGAAGTTCATTCTCAACTTCTGCTTAGTTTACTAACCCTACTCTTTTGTAATGCTCTTATCTATTTACTGATCTTAGTTATTTGTTTTAAAAATCTGTTTTAATGTATTTTTATGTATATTCTGTAAGAATTTTACTCAAAGATGTATTTATTTTCTTAAAAATGTAAACGTGAAATGTAAATGTGAAAGTTTTTTACTAAACGATGGTCTATAAAACCTATAAAATAAATAAATAAATAAATACTCTCTTTTCCTTACCTTTTCAGCCATTCCTTTAGAAAACAATAGCTGCCTCTTTTTCCTCTTCTCTTTATATATTTTTCAAACAAAAAGGTTTGTTGTACTTACAAAATCTCCTTTTAGTTTTGTTCACTGCTCTTCCACTTCTCCTTTCTCATCCCATCTGGTTAATGCCTCCTTGAGATACTCCACCAAATTAACAAAGTTAGTTTTTTGAAGTCCAGGACCCTCACCTTTGACTGAACAATCTCTTCCTGTGCACTAATACTGAAACTCATCTCCCCATTTTTAAGCACCAGGTCCAATATTTTCCCCATCTTGGAAGTGCAATCCAGATGTATTCCACACATTAAGGGGTAGATTTTCAAAGGGTTATGCGCGTAACCCACGAAAACCTACCCCTGTGTGCGCCGAGCCTATTTTGCATAGGCTCGGCGGCACGCACAAGCCCCGATACGCGCGTATGTCCCAGGGCTTCGAACAGGGGGCGGTCTGGGGGTGGAACCGGGGGTGTGGCCGTGGGCTGGGGGCATGGCCGGGGGCATGATGGCGGTCTGGGGCGAGGCCGAGGGCTCCGGTACAGAGGCCTGTGCTGGGGCATGGTGCGCCAGCAGCTGGCCAGCACACACAAGTTATGCCTGCCTCGGGCAGGCGTAACTTTTGGAACAAAGGTGGGGGGATTTAGTTAAGGCTGGGGGGTGGGTTAGATAGGGGAAGGTAGGGTAAGGTGGGGGGAGGCGGAACGGAGGAAGGCTGCGCAGCCCGGCACATGCAAGTTGCACAATTGTGCACCCCCTTGCGTGCGCCAACCCTGGATTTTATAACATGCATGCTGCTGCGCACGCATGTTATAAAATCGGGCGTAGATTTGTTTGTGCCGGGTTGCACGAACAAATCTACGCCTGCGCGCAGGTTTTAAGATCTGCCCCTAAGAGAATGTGAAAGGAAGGCCAAATGCCTGGCAGATTGGATAAATGTGACATGAAAGAGGCTATTTTAGCCAACATCTTCAAAATTTGGAAGATATGTCTATCTGAAAATAATAGGAAAAAGCATAAGCATTAACAATTTAAATGTAAAATATTGATAAGGCAGGCTAAGAGAGAATTTGAAAAGAAATTGGCATAGAGACAAAAATCATAATAAAAACTTTAAAATGTATCCAAAGAAGGAAGCCTGTGATGGAATCGATTGGACCATTAGATGACGGAGGGGTTAAAAGGGGCACTTAGGGAAGATAAGACCATCATAAAATGACTAAATGAATTATTTGCTTTGGTGTTTACTAATGAAGATGGGGAGATACTCATTCTGAAACCAGTTTTCAAGGGTGATGAATCAGATGAACTGAACCAAATCACAGTGAACCTGGAAGATGTAGCAGGCCAGACTGACAAACTAAAGAGTAACAAATCGCCCAAATGAGATGTATAAACCCCAGGGTTCTGAAATAATTCAAGATTTAAATTTAAGATCTATTACTAGTAATTTGTAACATCATTAAAATCACCCAATGTACCTGAAGACTGGAAGGTGGCTAATGTAACCACAATATTTAAAAAAGGGTACAGGGGTGATCCAGGAAACTATAGACTGATGAGCCAAACGTCAGTGCCAGGAAAAATCATGGAAACTTTCTAAAAACCAAAATCACAGAACATATAGATAGAAATGGTTTAATGAGATTCAGCCAGCATGAATTAATTTACCCAAAGGAAGTCTTGCTTAAAAAATGTTACAGTTTTTTGAAAAGGTTAATCAACATGTGGATAAAGGTGAGCTGGTAGATATAATGTGTTTGGATTTTCAGAAGGCGTTTGACAAAATCCCTCATGAGAGGCTTCTAAGTGTAAAGGAATGCATCTGCTTGTGTCCCTCTTGCCGTGATGCAGCCTCATCGTTACAATCCTGAGACCCATGCCAATGGCAGGTGAGCAAGGCTTGGCACGGGCCAGACAATGACTGAATCCAAAAGTCTTACAAAGACCAGGCTTGTGGCTTAAGCCAAGCAAGGACAAGATTGACGGATTGAGACAAGCCTGAGGACTGCAGCAGGGCCACAGATGAAAACTGAAGCAAAGCTGAGAAAATAGAACAAGGCTGGAGCTGGAGGCAGGAAGCAAGCTAGGGAGTTTGAGCAAGACAGAAGTCTGGAATCAGGAGGAGCAGGAACCAGGAGACCTTCTTGCTGAGAAAACAAATTCACCTCCAGGCAGGCTAAGAAGTCTTGAGCATGTGACATCATTATTGTGGCAGGTACCTTACTCTCCCTCCAACATGTGCCAAATCATGCACACCGATATGCATGCATGCCCTAAGCATCTCTTTCCTGGTTCCTAGTATCTTACAGATCAGAGTGTCCAATGGCAGCTCCTTGCCACACAGTGAATGTCTGCCGCCAAGTAGTCTGGGAAGGCAGCCAGATTCTAACAGTACCCCCTCCTCAAGTCCCTTTCTTAAGCCTCTTCTCTTCGTCTTCTGAGGAGACAAAAGTACTATTTTTCCAACTAGGGGCTTGGAAGTCCAGACTCCAGATCCAGAGATTTTTTGGTTTCAAGACTGGACTGAAAAATCATTCAAAGCAAAAGATTTAACTGAAGAAGAGGCTGAAAGCTTGGACAAGGACTGAGACTGGTCCTGATCGACGGACAAATGGTTTTGGCAGGAGGACAAAGTTCAGAATTCAATTAGGAACAGGATGTACACTGAAGCAACAAAACCGACACTTCAAATGAGGTGGTTTGAAGTGAAAACGCCAGAGAGAAAGATGAAATGATACAATGTTCTCGGCAGAAAGGATCCCATTGGTCAATGTGTAACTAATTCCAGTCAATAGATAGTTGATGAAGTCTCAGCCAGGGTAATCTGAGAACAAGAGGGCTGGATGTTCTATCTAGATAGTACATAGAACTGAATGTTCTCTTGGTGAGACCTGATCTGCATCGTGATGAGTGAGGAAGCTGTAGTCATATGACCAGTTAGAGGTTCTCCATAGATGGACAAAATGTTACAGGGGGTGGTTAAGCTGGTAGTAGGGCAATCATATTGATGTAGCAGTGATTCCTGAATAAAATTGCCTCCGGCTCTGGAATCTACTAAACTTTGGTCTGAACTGAGTGTTTTCAGTAGGTAAGCCACACAGGAATATTAGTAGTGGAGAGGAAGTAGGATGGTGCAAGTCTGCCTTCCCAATGATACTTCTCTTTATAGAGTTTTCTGGTCTCAGGGGGCACTGACAGACAAAATGATCTTGTGCGGCACAGTAGAGACAAAGATTTTGCGATCTTCGTCTTTGTTTCTCATCAAGCGAAAGTCGGATATTAACCAATTGCATGGGTTCTTTTAAGACAGCCACCTTCGGTGGTTCCAGGATGGGTTGTGTAAGATTTGGAGGTCTGGGAACCACAAGCGAGGTCCACTGAAAGTTCTTCTTTTCACGAGCCTGGCCCTGGAATCTTAGGTCAGTACGAATAGCCAAGGCAATGAGTGCTTCCAGGGACAGAGAAAGGTCCTGGGCTGTAAGTTCATCTATTATTCTCTCAGGTAATCCCTGCCAAAAAATGGCAGCTTGACTATCTTCGCCCCAACTGAGTTCGGAAGCTAAGGTACAGAATACAGAATTCTACTGCATATTCGCCAACAGAACGATTGCCCTAATGAATATGAAGGAGCTCTGTGGCAGCAGAGGTGATACGCCCAGGTTGATCAAAGATCAGATGGCATTGCTGAATGAAACTGTCAAATTCCTGAGAAGCAAATCATCTTGTTCCCACAAGGGAGAGGCCCAAGCAAGAGCTGGACAATTCAACAGAGAGAGTATATACGTGATCTTGACTCGGTTGGAGAAAGAATGAGCTGGCTGTAATTCAAATAGCATCTTGCACACATTAAGGAATCCCTTGCATGTTTTAGGATCACTCCCATAACTTGGAGGTGGCGGTACTTGAATCATGGACTCACCAGTACGGATAGATGCATGTGCAAGATTAACCAGAACTTGAACTGAGACTGAAGCTGAAGCTGGACATTGAACCTGTATTACGTCTAAGTGCTGTGACAAGACCTGTAATGAGTCTTTTACTTGATCAAGTTGCTGCTGGCCTGTGCATGAACTAGTGCAGGAAACTAGGGATGTGCATCATTTTTCTGATGGATGAAAATATCGTATGATATTTTCTAATCCGTCAAGCATCGGGGGGTCCCAAAAGCGAAATTTTTGTGTGGTTTTCTTATCATTTTGGTGGGGGGGGGGGAAGAAAGGGCACACAGGGAAAAAAAACCCCAAACCCACCCCGACCCTTTAAATCTAATTATTTAGAATCCCCCACCCTTCTGACCCTCCCAAAATGTTCCTAAAGTACCTAGTGGTCCAGCGGGGGTCCCGGGAGTGATCTCCCGCTCTCGGGCCGTCAGCTGCCACTAATCAAAATGGTGCCGATGGCCCTTTGCCCTTACCATGTGACAGGGGCTATCGGTGCCATTGGCCAGCCCGTGTCACATGTTAGGAGCAATGGATGGCCCGCACCATTTTTTAAGATAGTGCCGGCTGTGCCTTGAACCTTCTGTGTGTGTAGCTAATGAAACGCTGAAGTAAGTTTCTCCAAGGTGTCTTGCTGCTCCACAATGCGCTAGGCCAGGCCCAGTATGGCCTGCAAGGCATTAAGTTGTGCCAGATCCATGGAGCTAGCAATCTGTTAGTGTACAAGGTAGCTGGGGGTGGATCCTTGGGCCGGTGGCAGATGACCACGCCCCCGGGGAAAGATCCCGAGAGGGACCACCGGTCAGGCTAAGAGTATGGAGACAGACACACACTAGTTATTTTATTAGACAGTATTTGGAACCACCATAAGTGGTGGTAGTGAGCTGGAGTGTCCGGCTGGGCTGTAGTCCCTCAGATACTGGAACAGCGATCATGGATAACTGAATTGTAGAGAAACTGAATATAGTGAGTATGCAGGGTATGCAGAGCAGGTCCTTGATGGTAACACTCACACAATAGTCTCTTAGAAGCAGCCCAGGAGTTGGAATGGATTAGGCCCTCGAGGAGCGAGTACCTGATTCCAGGGAACGCTCTGAGAGAGAGATGGAACTCACTGGTGTAGTAGGCAGCGATGACTTCCAGGCAGAAGTAGTATTCAGTAGCAAGTCCGCGAACGTGGGCCCTCAAGAAGCGAGTACCGGTTCCAGACTGCGATCTGAAAAGCAAAGAGAAAGCGAGGCCCCCGAGAAGCGGGTAACCCTGGTAAGTCCGAGGAGGCAGAGTAGCAAGGAAACCCTTTGCTAACTCAATTAGTTAGCGATATCAGAGACCTTAAATATCCGGTGGAGATGACGTCACCTCAGGGGGATGCCCCTGAGGTTCACGCCACTACTGGTACTTGAGTCGGGGCCATGCCACGTGCATGCCCTTAGGCTGCTGGCAAACATGGAGGAGTGTGGCGTCTAGCCGGTCCAGGGACGCCAGAGGAGAATGGCATGATGACGCCGTGGCAGCCAAACCAAATAACAAGCAAAGAGGGAGTCTCCCAAGAGGTAAGGTGGGCATAGTGGAGATGTCGGGCAGCGACGGTCGCAATAGTAGCTCCCTGCCACTTGGTGATTGTCCACCACCGAGGAGTCTGGGAAGGCAGCTGGATTCTAACACTAAACAAATTAAAAAATCATGGGAGAGGAGGCAATGTATTTTTGTGAATTGCAAACTGGTTAAAGTACAGGAAACAGATAGTAGGATTAAATGGTCAGTTTTCTCAGCGGAGAGAGGTAAACAGTGGAGTGCCTCAGGGATCTGAACTCGAACCAATGCTTTTTAATATATTTATAAATAAGTGAGGAGATCAAGTTTGCAGATGACTCAAAATTATTCAAAGTAGTTACATCACAAGCAGATAAATTACAGGAAGACTCTGTGAGAATGGAAGACTGGGCATCCAAATGGCTGATGAATTTTAATGTGAACAAATGCAAGGTGATGCAGATAGGGAAAAACAATCCATGCCTTAGTTACACAATGTTAGATTTCATGTTAGGAGTTACCACCCAAGAAAAAGATCTAGGCATTTTAGTGGACAATTCATTGAAATCATCGGCTCAGTGTGCTGCTGCATTAAAAAAGCAAACAGAATGTAAACAATTATTAGGAAGGGAATGGTGAATAAAACAGAGGATGTCATAATGTCTCTGTATCACTCCATGGTAAGATCACATCTTGAGTACTGTGTGCAATTCTGGTTGCCGCATCTCAAATAAGATATAGATACCCTGCAGAAGGTTCAGAGAAGGGCAACCAAAATGATAAACGAATGGCTCCCCTACGAGGAAAGTCTAAAGACGTTAGGGCTGTTCAGCTTGGAGAAGAGACTGCTGAGGGGGGATATGATGGAGGTCTATAATATCATGAGAGGACTAGAATGGGTTATTACAAATCGGTTGCTTACTCTTTCAGATAATACAAGGACTATGGGGGCATTCCATGAAGTTAGCAAGTAATACATTTAAAACAAATCAGAGAAAAAAAATTTCCCTCAATGCATAATTAAGCTCTGGAATTAATTTCCAGATGATGTTTATTGTTTATTTATATTCCACTTTTCGTTTATAAAAGGTTTGGACAAGTCCCTGGAGGACAAATCCATAAACTGCTATTAGTCCAGTTAACTTAGGATATATCATCCACTGCTTATTAGCGGCATTAGCAGCATGGGATCTATTTAGTGTTTGAGTACTTGCCAAACACTTGTATCCTGGATTGGCCACTGTTTGAAACAGGATGTTGGGCTTGATAGACCTTCAGCCTGACCCAGTATGGAAACTTCTTATGTTTTTCTGACAGTCTTTGGCTAAGGTCCACATACCAGGACACCTTTCAGCACCCATCAATCGTGGGCCTTTTGCAGCCATTAGGAGTTGTTGTTTCAGGCTGACTTAGATTCATTCCTTCCCTCCCTCCCAGAGGCTGTGTATGCTGTTACCATGGCAGCCCAAGCCAGCACAGAGAGCAGAAGACTGTAGCCAGGGATTTCACCCAGGTCCTTCACCTGGCACTGCACTACCACTGAACCACCAGACTGGCCTGCTTTTTCTTTTCACTTAAACTTTACTGCAGATAGTTGTGACCTTGTACTATCACATTATCTTTTCCATTTAACTACTGAGGTCAAACCATACAATGTTTGCCATCTCCTTTAAAAATAGACAATTCCTTTTTCCGTACTGCGCTCTACTGCATTGATAGCAGGACCATGTTTAAAAGCAGCAAGAAATGGCACTGAAATAGAGCTTTTTAAGCCCCCCCCCCCCAATCTATTCTGAGCTTCTAATTGGCTGGATTAGGAGAAAAATGAAAAGTGATTGTTACAGAATAGAATGGGGGCCATCTGGAGTAAAGGCTGGCCAGCCAAGTTTGTTGTTGCCTGAGCTAAAGTAGATTTGAGGTGGTGGCTGAATCACTAGTTGAGGGCAAGAAAGGAGGAGGAGCAGAGGCTGTTAATGGTGAGTATCTCCTCCTGCAGCTATCTTTGTTCAGGTCCTTGTGAATATCTTTTAGACAGTTTCAGAACACCCACAAATGGCTGAATATCCTCTTCTATGACAGTTGATATTTTACAAAATTTTAGGGTCATTTATCATTTTGCCATAAGAGCTTAAAACCTGCTTTAGGGCCTTAATGCACATGTTAATTATTGCAATGCGTGTTAATATGCAAATTATGCATTAGTTATGGGAGGAGTTAGGGCAGAGTTTATGGTAATGTTTGGCAGTTAACGCATGCAATAACACATTATAGCATGGTGAAGGGTCAATCAGGCTAGGTAGAGAGTACAGTGTAAAAATCTACTTTTCTTTCAACTCTCAGTACTCCAAATGATATCCAATCTTCACAGGTGTCTACTGTGCTGTTTGTAGCTGTGACAGTGTACCTAAAACTGCCCCCAAGGCTTCCCCACCCCCAAGTTTTAAGTCCACTCTATTATAGTTCTCTAAATAGCTCACTTTGCTATATTTAATTTCGCTCTCTCTCCCCCAGATCATAATTTGCAGTAAAATACATGCAGGGAAAAGGGATAGAGTCAGGGCAAGTCAGGGGCAGTCCAAGGGGGGGCCAACAATTACAAATGTAAATCTGGATTTTAAAGTTGGTGACTGTAGTGTACGGTGGGATCTTAGAAACATAGAAAATGAGGGCAGAAGAAGACCAGTCTGCCCAGCAAGCTTCACACTTCTTTTTTCTCATACTTATCTGTTTCTCTTGGCTCTTAGTAACCTTAGGTTCTATTTCCCTTTCACCCCCACCATTAATGTAGAGAGCAGTGATGGAGCTGCATCCAAGTGAAATATTAAGTTTGATTAGTTGGGTAAGCGGCAGCATAGCTCTCTGCCGTTGAAACAGAGATATGCGTGAAGTATCAGTTTTTCTTCTCCCCTGCCGTTGAAGCAGAGAGCTATGCTGGATATGCGTGAAGTATCAGTTTTTCTTCTCTCCTGCCGTTGAAGCAGAGAGCTATGCTGGATATGCGTGAAGTATCAGTTTTTCTTCTCTCCTGCCGTTGAAGCAGAGAGCTATGCTGGATATGCGTGAAGTATCAGTTTTTCTTCTCCCCTGCCGTTGAAGCAGGGAGCTATGCTGGATATGCGTGAAGTATCAGTTTTTCTTCTCCCCTGCCGTTGAAGCAGAGAGCTATGCTGGATATGCGTGAAGTATCAGTTTTTCTTCTCCCCTGCCGTTGAAGCAGAGAGCTATGCTGGATATGCGTGAAGTATCAGTTTTTCTTCTCCCCTGCCGTTGAAGCAGAGAGCTATGCTGGATATGCGTGAAGTATCAGTTTTTCTTCTCTCCTGCCGTTGAAGCAGGGAGCTATGCTGGATATGCGTGAAGTATCAGTTTTTCTTCTCTCCTGCCGTTGAAGCAGAGAGCTATGCTGGATATGCGTGAAGTATCAGTGTTTCTTCTCTCCTGCCGTTGAAGCAGGGAGCTATGCTGGATATGCGTGAAGTATCAGTTTTTCTTCTCTCCTGCCGTTGAAGCAGGGAGCTATGCTGGATATGCGTGAAGTATCAGTTTTTCTTCTCTCCTGCCGTTGAAGCAGGGAGCTATGCTGGATATGCGTGAAGTATCAGTTTTTCTTCTCTCCTGCCGTTGAAGCAGGGAACTATGCTGGATATGCGTGAAGTATCAGTTTTTCTTCTCCCCTGCCGTTGAAGCAGAGAGCTATGCTGGATATGTATTGAAAGTGAAATATGCCTTGAAAGTCACATTAACAATCATCAGATATTGAATAAGCCTAATAATTGGTAATACCTATAGCCCATGAACCCATCCCTGTTTTTTTTTGTTTGTTTTTTTTCTTTTTTTAATTGGGAGATGGCAGCCCTCCATCCTTCCGCTCCGTGAAGGTGGAACACCAACCACTGGCCACTGGCATCCCGCTCCGTGAATGCCTCTGTGGCTACTGCCGCTCCGTGCAGTGTTTTGCTGCCTGCTCTTTATATGCGTCCTCTAGACCTGATGGATCCACAGTGTTTATCCCACGCCCCTTTGAAGTGCTTCACAGTTTTGGACTTCACCACTTCCTCCGGAAGGGCATTCCAGGCATCCACCACTCTCTCCGTGAAGAAATACTTCCTAGCCATTCATATTTATGTCCTCTTAAAGTGCAAGCCTGAACAAAACTCATTTTAGACCAAAAACCACTGGGTGAGGGGTCTGGGTAAACAAAGAGGAGCAGAGGCTGAAAAAAAACCAGGGTTCTGGTTGATGTAGAGGTAGGCTGGTCAGACTATTTCCTTCATATGTGCATGTTTTAAAATCTGATTTGCTGTGTAAGTTAGAGCTAACAAATTAAGGATGATATGTAATTTACATTTGTTCATGCAGCTGCTTAAAATCAGGAACAAACACATGCACCCGTGGAGTATTCTAAAGAGTCTGCACAACTGCACAGATTTAAAATGCCAGATTAAGTATGCTTGCATGCATGTATGCAGCCACCCACACACTCATTTTAAAGTTACCATCCTCTTGATGTTTGATTCATATTTTGGACAAATGCATAAAGTAGTTGGTTCTCTGGTCTCACAGCCTATCCTAGATCATTACTACAAGTTTGATTTATGCTTACAATGCTATTCTTCTCCCCCCCCCCCCCACCATTAATACTTCTTACTGCTTTCTCCTGAACTTTACTTCTCCATATTATGCATCAGAACATGAGTTTCTTATTCTGACTAAGTTCCGTAAGCAACTGGAGTTCTCATAAATGCAGTACAGTTCTTAGAACTAGGACTGTACTGACACTTCATCATCAGGCCTCCCTTTCCACACTAGGTTTAGCCTATAAATTTTAAAGGGAGATGAATTATGTATTCGTACCTCTTGCACCAGTGCCCTATAGCTATAGTATTCCTAATTATACAATGCTTTTGAACTCTTGTAAGTTGAGCCTAGACATTCCTCGACAGTGTTCAGGAATGAGTCTACAGCAGGCAGCCTCAAACTACACTCCTGGTTCCTGCACTATGGAGAGGTCTCCTCTACATTCTAAGTCCTGCTCTTCACATCAGCCACTAGGGGGATCATGCAGACCATCTCATGATTTAAGCCTTTGAGAAGATTCACCACAGCAC
The DNA here is from genome assembly GCF_901001135.1 of Rhinatrema bivittatum. Taxonomy (NCBI): domain Eukaryota; kingdom Metazoa; phylum Chordata; class Amphibia; order Gymnophiona; family Rhinatrematidae; genus Rhinatrema; species Rhinatrema bivittatum. The sequence goes on from NC_042616.1 coordinate 174,136,732, forward strand.
ATGCATGGCTGAGTTAACTTGATATAATGTGGAATCAGTGAGGTGAGAAAGAATAAAGGCACTTTTCCAGACTTTTAGCAGCACTCATCCTGTAAGTAACAGATATATGTAGCTTACAGATAATGGGACTTTTCAGTAGGAGATTCTCTAAAAGAAGATTTTGGACGAGTACATTTTGCTAGGCTCAAGCTTCACCATAAAAATTGCTGTGTCTGGATTCTGTGATTATTAAACAAATGCTACTGGGCTCCCTACTCCACTGCCAGTTTGTTTTGGTCCTTATCCATAGGTGTTCCTACCAAGGTTGTTTGAGACATTGTTCCACTACACAGCATTAGTAACCCAAACCAGTTTGGACCTGCTCTACTATAAATAGCTGTAAGAAATGTAATCAGAAGGGAGCATGGAACCCCTTTAAAGAAAGAGGTTGCAATACAACTAGAGGTTTTTCTATTCCATTTTATTACAAAATGTATACGAAAACATTCCAAAAGAATAGGAATTACATAAATCTGTCATTTAAAAAAATAGCAATTCTAAACAAACAAAATCTTGTGCATTAAGACTGGGGGAAATAGTCTAACCTAAGAAAATGCTAAGAACCACCACTGGTTAGTTTATATGTATTAATCATACTCCTAGTTGCACATATTCAGGGATATGTGGAGGTCCCATGCATTCCTAAGTAATAAAAAAAATAATAAAAGATGTGTTACAGTGTGGCACTTTGACAAGTGCTAAAAAAAAAAAAAAAAAAAATCTCATTACCGACTGGGTAGCATGGCTATCTTAATGCACTTCTTTGTATTACCCAACCCGACATCACACTTGAGGGAGAGTAGTGAGCAGTTTAGCTGCTACATCTAATAGTCGGCCTCATGGCTCATAGGTCAGTAGTGAATGCTGATAAAGTCTAAAGGGGACAAAGGTCAAGTATCATCTTTGTTTCAAGAGTATACAACAAAATATTCAGGGGACAATATTCCATCATCAACCTAGAGTGCATTTAAATTACTAAGGTAGAGGTGCTGTGGCCTTGACTTCCAGTCTACCTCAAGTGCTTTACCCATATGCACATTGTATAAGTTCTACTAGTAACTTTTAGCAAAACTGATTATGCAGGAAGTTGAGTACAGTGGTTCAGGTGGACAATGGGTCTTTTTGCACTAAAACCCTTATAAATTAACTTCAAGTTTTACAAAATGTTTTCAGTTTAAGTAAATGTACAACAAAAAGAAACGGATGTTATATTCACAAAAACTGAACTACAAAAATAGGCTCTGTTAAAGAAAACATTTTTACCTCTTTATGAACTTAACAAATGTTATGTAAAACATGGCTAGAGAAAGCTTTATATTTCCAGAAAAAAGTTACTGTAGATCATGAAAGTGAAATTAATTTATATTTTACAAATGTTCAAATGAAGATACAGTGCATTTTTTAAATTGTGATTCTTCAATACATAAGGCTTCATATTAGAGGCTTTTGGGGTGTTGTCTGTGGCTTCCTGCGGCTTGGCTTTTTAGTCCCAGCTAGAAGAAAATAAAATTAGACAGGTGTAACTTCTATTTTTAGAACAGACTCCCCTCCTTATACATATGCACCCCTAAAGGCATATTACAATGTTTAAGGAGCCCTTGATTTAGTTTCACTTCTACTTAAACCAGAATATTTGAGTGGTTTTAAATTTCTCCAGAAAAAAAATCATACACTACCTTTTTTACATACACTATTACAATCTTTAATAGAGACAAATTATTTGAATTTCCACCACATCCTGTGTATGTGAACTCCTCACAAGCTTTACTCTCTGGACTGTAGAAATAGCGTGTAACAGATGCTGAACATGTTCCTTCATCCTTTGGACTATAGCAGAATAAGGGAGCAACTAAAACACAAGGAAGAGAACAAAATTGTTAAGATAATCCACTGGTATTATTCTATACTATAGAAGTGTCTCGCCCCTTTCCCTAGGAGTATTGTGCTGTGTCCTGGAGTATATCACTAGCTCCTGCTCCAAACCCCCCCCCCCCCCCCCCAAATCAGAAGTAGAAACAGGAAAATAATGTTGCAGTGTTGGCTGACATCCAGGCATAGTGTTAAACAGCAGAACAGAACCCACTTCTGTTAATGTCCCACAACTCGACCAAAGGTCTTGTATTTTTTTTATCCTAGGTCAGCTCAGACCTTGGCTACTGGGGTTGGGCAGAACCAGAAAGACAGCATTTGTGAAAACCAGATACACCTTTTATTAATGTTGTCTACACAATCTATTTTCTCCTTTGTTAAGGAACAGTTGTCCTAACAGTTATGGTATAGCATCAGCATCTTGGATAGCAGATACCTTGTCCTACTCAACCCCTCCAGAAGTCAACCCTGCACTGCTTTCATAATGAGATAGCTCACAAGATACATTGAACACAACAGAAAAGCAAGGGTAGAGAGAGATGGTGCCTCAGCTCTCCCACAAAGGCTCCAGTTTTGTATTCCCTGCAAGATTCTGTACAAGAATGGCCACAACATCTAGATTCAAAGAGGCTTGGTTGGGAGTTCTGTCTTTATGTCACCCATGACTGGACCTACAACCTTGCACACTACATTGTGTTGTGAAAGTGACTTATGGAGACAAACATCCTCATCTCCCACTTTTTGCTTCAAAGAATATTGCATGGCAGATGCATTTAATGTTATTTGCCAAGAAACAGACATCTGCAGGCAGAAGAGTAGGTACCACCACTTAAGCATCTTACCCCTTTTATAAAGGCTATATCTCATAGTGAGAAGAGATCACATGATGCCTTTCAACTGTTAAGACAACTTGGAGTGGTTCCTTTAAATAGCTCTGTTGCACCACCTTAGCAATTGCTACACACACTATAAAAACCCCACAGGATTGACATGCTGCTGCTCACCGTGCAATACAGCAACAATGGCCAACAACTCCACAGCTGTCTCCTTAGTCACCATCAACTGAATCGCCCTCCATTTGGTCTACCCAGACCCATACACTTTTGGATAGGTCCAACATTTATTGCAAGAGCATGTAGCAATAGTATATTGAGTAGCTTATGAACTAAAAATGTTATGGGGGTTTTAGATATAGCCATTACCATCCTGCTGGCCCTGAAAGTCACTTTCCTTACTAGCTGCCAGAAGGGACAGCCTGCAGAGTCAGGTAACCCAATGGCTCTTGGCAAACCCAAATTGTTAGATTAGTTGAGGTGGTCATGGACATCCCATGAAAATGGGAACTTGTTCCCCGCCACAAAAAAAAAAAAAAAAAAAAAAAAGATTTGAAAAATATTGACTGGCTTTTTTGAAGACTTTGCTTGTTTCTTGCATAAAAATGTCTTCCCTTTCAGAAGTTGAAGGAAACACAAGTCATTTCAAAATTGTGCATTTAAATTGGCTTGAGTGTTTTTTTTCTGAGACCTATTTAAGATTACAGTGAGGGTTTTTTTTAGGCAAATTAGATACCGTTAACTGTTTCAAAATGACTTTTTAAAGAGTGGTACAGTGTACTGTTAGCATGGGAAAAAGTACAAAGATAAAAGAAAGTAATTTGGTAGTTATTAAAAAAATGTAACTTCTGAATTTTCCACTCACTTAAATTGAGGAAACAAATCAATGCCCAATAGAAAAGCAAGCTGTATAACATACAACAGTCCCCACAAGTCTCATCCAGTTCTCGAAGGCCACAATCGGATCAGGTTGAGATAACCCTAATATGCACGAGATGTATTTTTTTGCATGTACCCCACACAAACTGTGTGCATGTTCATTAGGGATAGGCTAAAAATCTCATGTATAGCCCTTGATGACTGGAAGTGAATACCACAGCCTTAAGTGGTTTTATTAAAAACAAAGTATAATTAAAATTCTTTACTTTTTTTAGTTTCACAGAAGTCTATACAAGAAGCTTCATCATTAAAGTTGTTGTCATTTCCATAACATCCACCATAAACAAATTCTTCACACAGCTTTGAGCTTAAGTTGTAGGCATATCTCTTCAGTTTAGCTCTGCAAGGTCCTGTTTCAGACTCCAGTCTGCAGATTTTAGGAACTTCTACGGTTAAAAGAAAAAAAAAAAAAAAGTGAACTATAGTAAACTGAAATATCACAGCCACTGAATACACTTAAGGTTATATGCTTGAAACTGTTTATGTGCTTTCCTAGTACCATCTGAACCCATACTAAATTTTCACTTTGCAGGAGAATACAGTTACATCACACTTCAGCCTCTTACTGGTGCCAGCAATTTATTGTGGAATTCTACTGCATCAAATCATGTTATGCATGATTAACAGGAAGTTAATGTAGCACCAATGTAACTAGACTGAAGTCTGCATTACCACTCCCCTATGCTACATATTCAACTTCAAAGGGCTGCTGGATATTTTGTTTTGGTCTACAGAAAATCCTTCCTCAAAACATTCTAAGACAAAAAGGCCAATGTTTTCTATCCATTTTGAATACTGGCAGCCGAGCGACCTCCTGCACTCAGCCATCCATTGCTCCTACCATGTGACAGGGACTGACCAATGGCACCAGTAGCCCCTGTGACATAGTAGGTCAAAGGCTATCGGCGCCATTTTGAAACCGGCAACCGAGGGTGTGAGTGCAGGAGATGGCTCCCAGACCCTCCACTGGACCACCAGGGAGTTTTGGTAAGTCTTGGGGGGGGGGGGGGGGGAGAGGTTTGTTTAAATTGGTTCCTTTAGACGGCCGAATAATTTGGCGAAGATTCCTTGTATTCATGGGGAATCGCGATACGTTTCGCTTCCCCACGAATACGGCCCCATACGTTGCGGAGAACCAAGTCGTAGGGAACGAATGCACACCCCTAGAGAAGAGTACTATCACAAACCCCTGGTACTCTGTGACATTAGTGTTGGTGTATCAATACACTTGCAATTTCCATATGCTGGATTATTTGAAAGTCTGTACTGAATCACAGGTTAAAATCCCAGCATGGTCAACTCAGCTTTTGATTAACTCTAGAAGGTAATTTATCACCCTCTAGAATGATCAAGAACTGAGTTAACCATGCTGGGATTTTAATCTGTGATCCATAGTTCAGTACAGATAAATACCAATATCAGGCAATGAGAATTGTCTATATATACACACAGACACAAGAGTTTTGAACACAGACATCGGTATATGTTTACATATATATTAAATTTAAAAATCACACCAATTCATGGATGGGTTCAGGCTGCTTATCTACTAGACTTTTACTCTAATTTTCTACTGCAGTGCAATGTTTTACTTTATTTCCCAGAAGTAGAAAAAAAAAGGACCAATTGAAAATGAGATTTACTCTTTATCCTCCAACAAGTTGTCTCACAGTCTTCCATAGTCAGAAAGTTGTTGGCATTTCCATCACAGCCACCAAAAGAGAACTCCTTACAGCTCTGAGTGTATCTATCATAATAAAAGCGAGAGTGGAGAGCTCTGCATGGACCATCATCTGGAGGAAGCAGACAGATCTCTCTGTTGTCTACAAGAGAACAGACAGACACCTCATAAAATTTCAACAAGACAATATTGTAAATTCAACAGATATTAAATCTGATTTAAAAGGCTGCTAGAGTTTGAAGATTGTAGTTTAACCATCATGAATAAATTGCAGTCTAGATATTTGGAGGGTGGAACATGGAAGGTTCAGTTTAAGATGTCAGACCCTTAATCATGTTTTTACAATGATTTGTATAGGACACCTTGACCTAGCCTGCTGCCAGTTGTGCAACCATAATGTAACCATTACAGAAAGTGTGAAGAGAGATACTACATCGGTGAAAACTTTCACAGACCCAACACAAGAGATAAGATATCATTTCCCAGGCCAACCCAATACAGTCACCTTGTAATCAGAATGCTAGGAGGGAACATCAAAACCACTTAAGTGCAAAGTTAAGATTAGTGATCAAAAAACACTTTAAAAAAGAAAGAGGATTTAATAGTGTCAGTGGTTTCTTGACCCAGATTTAAAGAGCTTTTTCTCATTCTGCATTTATTGGAACAGCAATAACATGAGCAGAGTAATTTACAAAGTTGCTTTAGATGGATAAACACTTATTTTATATAATTATGGCTATGTTGCAGCTACAAATATTTCAGAGAAATATCAATATAGTGCGTGATAGGGAAGATTAAAAAGAGTTCCAACCTCTTCCTTCATACGAAGGATGAAAATACTTCTGCCTTACCTTTCAGCGGCGTACCCATGAGCTGCACCAGAAGGCTGACACTCAGCATCGCCCGCAAAGAAGCGGCAACCATTTCTGCCCGTGGCCGAGGAGAGAGAGGAATGAACTGGAGAGGCGGAGCAGAGGCAGCAGGCGGACAGACTCGGCACTTGTGCCTCCCTCCAGCGCCCCATCGCCTCCCTTTATCGGCAGTCGAGCGAGGGTCCGCCGGCGCCCCGCCCCCGGGGGGCCTGTGCGCCTGCGCGCCAGGCTGACTCCGCCGCGCATGGGGGACTCCGGGGGAGCGGCGGCCGCGTGACTCACTGCAGGGCGCTGCCTGCAGGGATTGCCCCTCCCACGCCACGGTTAGCTGCAGGCGCAGCAGCAGCACGTCACGCCTGGGCGAAGCGGGCTGGAGACGGGTCTCCCCAGCCCGCGTCATCGCCGGCGGCAAAGCCGAACCTCAGGGGCTGGGCGGCCGGACCGTGCCTGGTGGCGACCGGCTTGCATCACTTACAGTTTACGGGGCACGCCAGGAAAAGAAATATTCTTTTTTTTTTTTCCCGAGGAACCAACCGAATATCGTCAAACGAAAAATTTGTATGTCTGACACATAGGAAAGTGTTAGGCGCACTTCCCACATCTGTAAAGTTATTTAAAGAGAAGAGTTATACAATCAGAGATGATGCTGTGAGCCATGAATAATGGAAGTGTAGCAAGAATATCTTTTGCACTAAATGGCAAAGTACTTTTTAGCGCAATAAAATCTGTAAAGTTATTTAAAGAGAAGAGTTATACAATCAGAGATGATGCTGTGAGCCATGAATAATGGAAGTGTAGCAAGAAGATCTTTTGCACTAAATGGCAAAGTACTTTTTAGCGCAATAAAAAAATCTATTTTATCAGAGGTGTTGCGGCTTATGTAAAGCCGTACTAAAAATTAATGCAAACTCTGCTGATAGGTCTGCTGTGATACAGTTTTTCAGATGTTGTAAATGTAATGATTTGCTGTATGATAAAAACAAATATACCAAATTCCTTGCATATAAGGAAATTTCTGCCACATCAATATGATTAGAATATTTAGACATTTTAATCGTCTTAACTGGATGCAGTCCCATCTCTTCTCTCAGTGCCCATTAACAGTACAATTTAAGTTTATTTTACTTACCATAATTCAAGGTTACTTGTTTCATTCAGTTTTTTTATACAGTGCAGCAGATAATTTCTGGTTACTCTAGCAATGAAAAATGATTACTTATCTTTTCAACTTTTGTAAAAACAAACCAACATTTTCACTCTGCACACTTAGGGGGTTATGTACAAACTCCAACCTCACTGAGTAGCGTTGCTGGGCCCTGAAGCACAAAATTTAGTATTTGGGTTATTTTCAGGTTGGCCACCAATTAGATACGGTGCAGTTCATGCTCTATTTAAAAAAGGGTGTCTGATGCCAATGATTATAAATAACCCTGGTATCAGAGAAATTGGTCAGATTTGTACAGCAACCTTCACATTCTGTGAAAACACAACCACCCTCTTTTCAATGCTGAGTTGTTTTATTTTTAAGCAATACAACAAACTGCACCAGCTTTTCAGCAGTAATAAATTCGGAGCACAAAGCAATCTATACAAGGTGCTTTTTTTTCTTTTAGTAATTTTGGGAAAATTTTCCCTCCCCTCACAATTCATTTTCATACAATTAGAATGTTTAGATTAGCTCAGTGCATTTGAGAAGACTTTCAGCTGCTTAATATACTATGCATGTAAGTTCAAACGCTTTTTTGGTGGGAAAGTAAACAGAGGTAAGAGGAAAGAGAAGTCCCTGTGGATTCCTAAGGAAGTGGCTGAAAATATAACGGAAAAAAAGTTAGCAGTCATAAATTACAAGAGGAAAGAGGAAGACAGGCAACTATATTTGGGTAAACTAAGAAAGTAATCAGGAGACAAAAGGCACAAATGGAGGGGGGAAATCGCAAATACAATAAAACATGGGGGGATAAGGCCCTTTTTTAGATGTGTTAGTGACAGGCAGAAGTGGGATTCAGAGGTGGCGAGGAATTTGTAGTCTGACGAGAAATCAGAATAACTTAAACAATACTTCTGTTCAATATTTACTGAGGAAGTGCTTGGATTAGGACCACAGAAATAGTAATGGAAGTGAGTTAGCCCTCAATCAATTTTCAGAAGACTGGGTCACAAGGAGCTAGCAAAAATAAAAGTAGATAAAGCAAATGGGTCGGCCAGGATACATCCAAAGCTATTAAGGGAACTTAGGGAAGTTCTGGCATTTCTTCTGTCTGACCTTTTTAACACTTCTTTAGAATCCAGAGTGGTTTCAAAGAGCTAGAGACAGGCGCATGTGGAAGGAGGCTGGGAACTACAGGCCAGTTAGTCTGACCTTGGTGGTGAGTAAATTCATGATATCTTTGCTAAAACAGAAAATAATACAGATTCTAGAATCCAGTGGATTTCAGAATCTGATGGATTACAGAATTGTACCAGAGGTAGGTCTTATCAGAAAAAATGTAATCATTTTCTTTGACTGGATAACTAGAGATGTAGAGCAGGGGCAAGGTGGTGCACTTGGATTTCAGCAAGATCTTTGACACGGTTTGGCAAAAGCGATTTACAAACTAGTATGTGTCCTAAAGGAATTTACCAGTCGTGGCTGCAGGGATTGGTTCACAGTCCAACATTTTTGTAAGCAGTATCGTTGAAGGGCTAGATGATATCAAATTCTGAAACAGGGTAGATATCCTGGAAGGTGTGGGAAACAGGAATTATTTAGTGAAGCTTAAGGAATGTCAGCTAAGATTTCATGCTAAAATGATTCAAAGTCATTGATTTTTATTGTAAAAATCCATGGGAGCACAGGAGGCAGATCTTTTTTAGTGGAAAGGAGGTGCTAGAACAGTGTTCCTCAACTAGTGTGTCATGGCCTTCAGACCTGATCAAGTGTGCCACAGAAAAGTCACCACTACCTGATGCTCAGATCCACGCCAGCAATTTGGTTTTCCTCTTAGCACCATAGGCACCAGTGGTGGCTCTTAAACTTGTAGGAGCTCCTACAATATTTAAAAAGGGCTCCAGGGGTGATCCGGGTATCTATAGACCAGTGAGCCTGACTTCACTGCTGGGAAAAATATTGGAAACTATTCTAAAGATCAAAATCGTAGAGCATATAGAAAGACATGGTTTAATAGAACACAGTCAACATGGATTTACCCAGGGCAAGTCTTGCCTAACAAATCTGCTTCGTTTTTTTGAAGGGATTAATAAACATGTGGATAAAGGTGAACCGGTAGATGTAGTGTATTTGGATTTTCAGAAGGTGTTTGACAAAGTCCCTCATGAGAGGCTTCTAAGAAAACTAAAAAGTCATGGGATAGGAGGCGATGTCCTTTCGTGGATTACAAACTGGTTAAAAGACAGGAAACAGAGAGTAGGATTAAATGGTCAATTTTCTCAGTGGAAAAGGGTAAACAGTGGAGTGCCTCAGGGATCTGTACTTGGACCGGTGCTTTTCAATATATATATATATATATATATATATATATATATATATATATATATATATATATATATATGATCTGGAAAGGAATACGACGAGTGAGGTAATCAAATTTGCGGATGATACAAAATTATTCAGAGTAGTTAAATCACAAGCGGATTGTGATACATTACAGGAGGACCTTGCAAGACTGGAAGATTGGGCATCCAAATGGCAGATGAAATTTAATGTGGACAAGTGCAAGGTGTTGCACATAGGGAAAAATAACCCTTGCTGTAGTTACACGATGTTTAGTTCCATATTAGGAACTATCACCCAGGAAAAAGATCTAGGCATCATAGTGGATAATACTTTAATATCGTCAGCTCAGTGTGCTGCAGCAGTCAAAAAATCAACAGAATGTTAGGAATTAATAGGAAGGGAATAGTTAATAAAACGGAAAATGTCATAATGCCTCTGTATTGCTCCATGGTGAGACCGCACCTTGAATACTGTGTACAATTCTGGTCGTTGCATCTCAAAAAAGATATAGTTGCGTTGGAGAAGGTACAGAGAAGAGCAACCAAAATGATAAAGGGGATGGAACAGCTCCCCTATGAGGAAAGGCTGAAGAGGTTAGTGCTGTTCAGCTTGGAGAAGAGATGGCTGAGGGGGGATATGATAGAGGTCTTTAAGATCATGAGAGGTCTTGAAGAGTAGATGTGAATTGGTTATTTACACTTTCGGATAATAGAAGGACTAGGGGGCATTCCATGAAATTAGCAAGTAGCACATTTAAGACTAATCTGAGAAAATTCTTTTCCACTCAACATACAGTTAAGCTCTGGAATTTGTTGCCAGAGGATGTGGTTAGTGCAGTTAGTGTAGCTGGGTTCAAAAAAGTTTTGGATAAGTTCTTGGAGGAGAAGTCCATTAACTGCTATTAATCAGGTTGACTTAGGGAATAGCCACTGCTATTAATTGCATCAGTAGCATGGGATCTTCTTGGTGTTTGTGTAATTGCCAGATTCTTGTGGCCTGGTTTGGCCTCTGTTGGAAACAGGATGCTGGACTTGATGGACCCTTGGTCTGATCCAGCATGGCAATTTGTTATGTTATGTTATGTTGTTATGGTATGTGTATTCATCTGTGCCTCTTCCTAGCTGCAGCACAAGCCCCTTGGGCCTAGATTTATCATTTCACTATAATAATAGCAAAATGCTCGTCTACGATAGGAAAAGGGGTGTGGGCAGGCAAATGAGCAGCTGGCCGCATCGCAGCGTCCCGCAATGCTTGCAGCAATGTGTTATCGTATGCGGCGATATTGGCTGCGCCAGTCATTTTCGCCCCACAGCTATTTACGGCAAAATTGCCAGCACTAGTGTGTGAAAGTTTATCGCACACAGTGCTGGCAGCCCCTGATCTCCATAAACCCCGCCCAGACTTCTCCCTGTTGAATAATACATTTTTAACTTCCATATGTGATTTGCAATAGGCCGTTATCGCGCACATTACGACATTATCACATGCGTTAACGCCATAACGCATGCAATAACAGCCTATTGCAAAATGATGAATGCCCCCCCCAGGGAGATTATTAATGAGCAGCATACAGGGTATGGACCCATTTTGTGCAGGATACCCTGCACAAAATTTTACCAACCTGAAAAACTAAGTTTTTCAGGTTGGTAAAATTGATGGAATAATGTATTAGACAGGGTATTGCTGTGTAGTATGTAAATATTGTTTTGTATTTGGATTTATATAGAGGAAAAGAGCTGGCATTAGTGAAATATACAGCCATTTAAGGGACGATGGAAACAGAGAAAGTTGAGTAAGGCATTGGAACGTAGGTGAGTGGGGTGATGATGGTAACAATGACTAGGGTAAATTTGGTGTAAGCCATTTAAAATTTAAAATTTCATTAACAAATGTATATTTATTTGTGTAATAAGTGAGAGGTATGTGTTTCAATTTAAGGTTGCCTAAATACATTGTGAATGAGAAATGAATTTGAAGTGGGAGTTGTGAACTCAAGAAGATGTTATATGAAAATCGTTGGATGTGAGTTTGAGAACAAATCCCCTGAAGAAACCAACGGGTGAAACAGGAGCTTCCTGTCGGGACAATGAAATTGGGATAATAAAATTCAATAAGAACTATTAATTTAAAAGCAGTTTAAAGAGAAGCATTAACTACATCCAAAAAGGTTTAATTAATTTACAGGGAATTGTTGTTAAATGAGGTGGAATAAGGACACTCATTAAATGAATGTTTACATTGTAATTAGGGATTGTTGCAATATTTGTGTATGTTGGGAGTTAAAATGTAACTGATTTGTCTAGTGAAATTTTAATATTGTATAATGTCTAGATGAATAAATGAGTGTGGTATGGATGGTTTTGATGTAATAGGTATGGTTTATGTATTTAAAAAAAAAAGTGTTGTGAAATAAAAATTGAAATATTTAATTGTGAACATGGGTATATTGTTTGTGCATCACTAGTGATAATACCTGTGGTAGACCCAGGATAGCCTAATAATATATATTTAGCCACATGCAGTAGCCAAGGTAAATGAGTGGCTGCCCATGCCACACCAACTTCGATTTTGATGGGTTTATGTGTGTCTCTGCCCCCTCTGTTCCTATTTTTTTAAATTTAGAAAAGAGACTGCTGAGTATAGCCAAACGAGTCCTCTCTTTGTATGCACTGCAAAATGAAAGTCTTTGAGCCCCACATTTTTGTTAATGTAGGTGTGCCTTGGGCTTCAAAAGGCTAGGAAACATTCCTCTAGAATGAGGGGCCATGGGATGAGGGTGAAACGGCATAAATTCAAGAGTAATTTGAGGAAATATTTCTTTACAGAGAGGTTGGTGGACACATACAATGGCCTCCTGGTGAGGGACAGTGCTAGAGTTCATGAAAGCATGGGACAAGCACACAGGATCTCTGAGAAAGAGGAAGGAATTTTAAAACTAAGTTGGAGGTGTGGATCGGCAAATAAGATAGGCCATATGGTCTTTTTATTCCCTCATGTTCTATGTTTCTGTACATTTGGCTTCATAAAAATGTTTGGGGGGCATTTTGGGGGTGCTGTGAGTATCCATGTGTAACAAATTTTCAAAAAGCATGCACTTAACCAGCATGCTGATAAAACCATGTGATACCTTTGTTTTGAAATGAATAAGCGCTTCCTACTGTTAATTTCCCGTAATAGATTCATAGAATTAGATGCATAGCAACCCGATATTCAAACACTGTTAATGCGGGTACCTTGTTTTTGAAAGTTGGGTTGTTTTGGATGTGCCTAAAAGTCCACTTTCAGTCTTTCAGTTAGGGACACAACTGAAAATTTACCCTAAATACATAACAGGTGCATTCTTTGTTCAGTTTCATATGGCATTTGTTTACGAATTGTTATTTTAGCGGACTATTTGTTGCAACCGTCGCTGCCCGATGTCTCCACTACGCCCACCTCACCTCTTTGGCGTCTCCCTCTTTGCCGGTTGGAAGTTTGGCTGCTGCAGCGTCCCTCTCCGGCATCCCTGGACTGGCTCGACGCTGCACACCGCAATGTTCCCAGCAGCCTAAGGGCGCACGCGTGGCGTGGCCCCGACTCAAGTACCAGCAGTGGCGCGAACCTCGGGGCATCCCCCTGAGGTGACGTCATCTTCACTGGATATGTAAGGTCTCTGATATCACTAATGAATCGAGTTAGCAAAGGTTAAGACTACAGGGTTTCCTTGCTACTCTGCCTCCTTGGACTTACCAGGGTACCCGCTCCTCGGGGGCCTCGCTTTCTCTTTTGCTTTTCAGATCGCAGTCTGGACTCGGTACTCGCTCCTCGAGGACCCTCGTTCCCTGACTTGCTACTGAACACCACTTCTACCAGGAAGTCATCGCTGCCTACAACACCAGTGAGTTACCATCTCTCTCTCAGAGCTTTCCCTGGAACCAGGTACTCGCTCCTCGAGGGCCTACTTCATTCCAGCTCCTGGGCTGCTTCTAAGAGACTATTGTGTGAGTGTTACCATCAAGGTTCTGTTCCTGAATTCTGCATACCCTGCCTACTCACTATATTCAAGTTTCTCTACAGCTCAGTTATCCAGGATCGCTGTTCCAGTACCTGAGGGTCTACAGCCCAGCCGGGCACTTCCAGCTCACTACTGCCACCTCTGGTGGTTCGATATACTGTTTAATAAAAGAACTAGTGTGTGTCTGTCTCCATAATCTGAGCCTGACCGGTGGCCCCTCTCTGGAGCCTCCCCCGGGGACGTGGTCATCTGCTATCCTTGGGCCATCGGCCCAAGGATCCACCCACAACTACCTGAAACACTAACACTATTGTGGAAGTTTCCATTGATCCAGCATGTCAGAAATATATTCTTAGAGCCTAAGACTGTTCTTCCATCTTCTACTGAGTGGGGAATGCCGAGTAAACTTGCTCCATAGTGCATGTGTCTTTACTAGGCCTGTTCCATTAAGCCAAAAAGTAAAAAACATCCAAAAAGAGCTCAAGGATTTTAGGAAACATTTTGTTTTTGTTACTCATTTTTGTGCAACTTTGGATTGCTTTTGTGTTTTGTTCTTTTTTTTTTATTTTACTAAAATGTATGTTTATTTAAAAAGCATTCTCCTCTTATAGAGGACATACCTTACTAAGTGGATTACACTACATAAAAAAAGTAAAACACGGCAGAAATCATAAACATACAATACTTAAATAACTTTAAACAAATACAACAAAAGAGAGACATAAAAATCTAACACCCCCTCAAAACTGCTCCCCTCCAAATGCTTTCCGAAACTGAGTTTTCAACTGTTTACGAAACAAAGCGGTTCGGATAAGGCATTCCATAAACAGAGGCCAATTACTGAAAAGACCCAGTTTCTCGTTTCAAGCATGTGAACCTTGAAGCAGGGATGAACAACACAAGGATTTGAAAACCAGAGTTAAATTTTTAAATTTGATTCGAAATCTGACACACAGCCTGTGTAATTGCCAGAGTAAAAGGGGTTACATGTTCCCAGGGGGAGCCTCTAAGAACCGGTCATGACACTGAATTTTGTAGTGCCTGGAAGACTTGCAAACTTGGCAAAGGTAACCCAATATATAAGCCACTGTAGTAATCAAGCATGGTGATATTGAAAGACTGGACTATTGTGCAGAAGTCATCTTGGGACAAAATAATTCTTAAGTGGCAAAAGAGTTGTAGCTTAAAATAACATGGTCTTAAAACTGAAGCTTTAATTTAAAATTCAGTCGGGAATCAAAGTAAATGCCCAAATTTCTAATAATAGATTTAATTCCATCAACTGGCCGTCAATAGTGAAGGGGTAAGTATGTGAATTAATAGTGGAATCAGCGTTGCATTCAAAATAAACTGCCTCTGTTTTTGAAAAATTGAGCATTAGGTTATTATTTGACATCCAACCTGAAAGAGCAATTAAACAATGAGCAATTAAACAATCAGTAATAAAACTAAACATATTCGACAGGGTATCTTTCACTGGGAAATAAAGGTGAATATTATCAGCATAAATCCTAAATGCGATCCCAAAACTAGCAATCAAGGAATTGTAAAGTATCCCAGAAAATCTCAGAGAGGCTCTCATTTTGATATTTTATTTTTAATTAAAATATTTCTTTTACTGTAAAACTCCTATTAACTAACTTGCAATTCTCACTCTTTTTTGATGGCAGGTCTCCTAAATACACTTTTATTTTTCCTAACTGTAGCTCCACATGAAGCTTTGGGGATTCTGAATAATAAAGCACCAGGCTAAGGTGAGGACAGCAGCATTCTCTAAAGACCTTACCATTACTGTAGGGATCTTCATTTTCAATTTTTATTTTATTTTTTTTCCTGGGAATTTATCAATGCTTATTGTAACACATAGAAAAATGGGAGAAATGTCAATGGAAACAAAACAGCTCCTTTCTTTACACTTCTCTTTGTTTGTTGTAATAAACACTAATAAATTATCAGGAAAAACAAAATAAAAATGGGAAATGAAGGTCCCTACATAAAAGATATGGAGGTGCTAAGGAGTGTCCCACAGAAAGTTTTTGGTGAATATTTCATTCACTTTTGTTTGCATCAAATAGAGTTTCGACCTTAGAGCCACGATCTTCAAAGCGTGGGTCATGTTTCCTTTTTTACGTCTAACGCCTACATTGCTTTCCTTTTTCTGTCCTATTATACATCATTTCCTATATATCACTCTGTTTTGGACTTGGATATGTGCACACCTATTACTGTAACCATCTTGCCGATTTTTTTTCTTATTTTTTTTTTTATATTTATATCTTTATTGACTTTTTCAATTCAATACAGAAACCATAATAAGTATACATTTATGTAAAATTCCCAACTTAATATCTCAACAATTCTCTCTTGTTATTATCTTGCCGATTTTAAATATCTCCTTTCCTGAGTCTGCTCTTCAGAGGTTTGAGCTATGTCCATATTTTCCATTTGTCAGCATGTCAGTTTTGTAATGAAGGTCAGCAAACAGCACACTTATTTACTTAGATTCATGACTGCAGGAGTAGTTAGAATTATTCAGAAACTTTAAACACTGATATTTGTTCTAGAAATTAGAAAAAAAGTAGAGATTTTACTGGATCTGTGTGTTTTGCTTGCCAATGATATCTAAATTCTTTTTTTTTTTGCTAATATTTCAGGCTAGCAGAAAGGAAGTTGATATGATGATTGCACGTTTCTGTCATTTTCTTGCTCATTACTGTTTTGTGGTAACAGAGAAATTTCAAAACAAGAAAGTAAGTTACTTTAGAAACATTTAGGGAAAAATGACACTTATGTGGTGGATGACCATTTCCCTGTTAATCAAGATTCAAGGATTTCAATAAAGATGACACAGCGTCTACTCCCTGTCTGCATTTATTTTTCTTTTCTTCAACATTTCAAAATGCACCAGATGTGGAAAGAAAAATGAAATATGTAAGCAAAAATAAAATTGCACTTCTGGATAATTTGTAACTAGAATTTGATACTGGTATCAAATAGTATATTTGTTATATAATTAATTATAAAGTGTAAGGAATTAATGCAACAGTGTTTTGTTTTGGTTTTTTTTGCAAAGAAAATGGCAAAGGCTTGGAGGCTAAGGGGGAAATGGGACACAAAAAATTCCCTCTTGGTCTGTTTTCTTAAAAGCAGACTAATAAAGAGAAAATCAGGACAGCAATGGGGATCAAATCACCTAAATCAGCAATTTATATTAAGTCCTCTAGCAGTATTTATGTATTTCCATACCTTTTAGTGAATTTTTAAAGACAAATTATCAGGGCAGGAAAATATTATTATTATTAGCAGGAAAATATGTGCATATGTTTGAAACTTTAATAGATCTATATAGTGCCCTCTTTGCTCCCCTCCCCATTACAGAACACTCACTTTTTGAATGGCTAAATTCTGTACAGCCACCTAGCAAAACTAGGCACATATATTTAGTTGCTTTACTAGCCACAAAACTCACAAGATCAGCCAGTTTGACCCTTTGAAAAGCTATCTCTAAGGGCTGGATTCACTAATGCCGCAAGGCATAGTGAATTCGGCGGTAACGGGGCGGGGGGTGAAACGAGGGGGGGGGGGGGTCGGTCCTGCGATAGCCGGCAGCGATCGCACCTCCGCAGTGCGATTGCTGCCGGCGTCGTGCCAAATAACTACACCATAAAAGGTGTAGTTATTCGGCACAAAGCTGATAGCAATAAAGGTGCTTACCTTTCGCTGTTGGCGCAGTCTTCGCAGCATCAGCCCTGGTGCCGCCCTGACTCCTCCTCTTCCGGCGCCGACTCTACCCCGAGCTATCGCACGCGTGTGATAGCTTTAGAAAATAACCCCCTAAGTGTGTAAGATCTTGAAAAGGAAAATGAGCCTTGACTTCTACCATGAAGCCCTTCAGAGCTGGTCCCAAAAGACCAGTTTCCTATGTAGATTCCACAGAGACCTTGGACTCTATCAACAAAACAACAATAAGCCTTGACATTTATTCAGAAGATCTCTGTCCTTCTGGCACTCTGTAACCCATCAGTTTCCCTTTGGCTCCAAACAACTTGCCAGATCAGGTGACATAAACTGTACATCTAAAGTAGGCTTCAGGTGTTGGCCTGTCTGGCCTGCTGGGCAAAGCAACTGCTGTCACTCTTTTTTTTTTTCTTTTTGTGTAACTTTTTATTTACAGAAGACAGTGGAAACAATAGCATCAACACAATATTGTGGAACAAAAGATTCTGGAAATATAAACCAAATGTCACGTGTTTGACAAGATAATAAAATTGATAGGTCACCCCAATAACATAAATAAGCACATCAGCTATAAAATAAATAGATCTAGTCATTTATAACATGGGAACGTTTCCATTCCCAGTACATTTGTCTAATTTTGCCATATTTTCCCAAGTCATTGTTAAGCAAAAAGGTAAGTCTTTCAATCACCGCTATATCTGCCAATACTGATTTCCAATGATTGATAGAAAGTCTTGACTTCCAAATGTAGACAACAGTAATACGTGTGACATGCAAAAGATGAACAAGACACTTCTTTTTGTGGAGAGGCAAAATTTCATCTCCACAGCTTCCCATCAAACACAGTGTAGCTGAAAAAAAACAAAGAATGTGTTGGCCCTGTTCTGTTTTTGTAATTCACTGAGAATGGGTTCTGGATCCGCAGACATATGAATAATTAAATAAATATCCCACCCTCCTTTCTTCTATGGTATACATATTTAGGTTGCTGAGTCTAATTTCATAGTGTTATGAATCCTGCCCGCGGGTTTCCCCCGCGAGCAGGCTCCTTACCTCTGCTGCTGCCGGTGTTCAGCGTGGCACTGAGCCGCCGACGTTCTCCAACGCGGCATGAGGCTGCCCATCGCACTCCTTCTTCACAGCGGCAGGAGCCATTGACTTCAGGCTACCTCCCCAGCCCGGCAGACCTGCCGCTGTGCTTCGCAGCTGGAGCTGCCACCAACATCACGGTCATCTTTGCGGCTGGAGGCCGCAATCCCCGAGCTTGCCTGGCAGCCGGAGCCGCCCTCGGGTCCTCCTGCAGTGGCAGGAGCCACTGCTGACGTCGGGGCCTGCCCCTCGGCCCAGCCCTGCCTCTCCTACGTCGATGGTGCAGGGCCGCTGTCCACGGTCATGCACAGCTTCCTGTTCCTGCTTCTAGGCGCGCGGCCGTGCCTCCTGGCCAGATTTAAAGGGACCACAGCTGGATATGCCCTGGGCCCCACCTAAGAACTGTTTCCTGTATCAGCCCTATAAAAGGGCTGCTCCTGCATTCCACCTTTGCCTTGCATCGAAGTTACTTCGCTCCTGGAAGTCCCTATCTTCCAGCGCTCCGTCAGGTCCTTCTCGTTCATCGTAGGAGCTCCATGTCTCGTCTGCTTCTTGTGCCATGTCTTCGTCTCCTGAGGTCCTCATCCAGGTCTCCTGATGTCTTGTTTCCTGATGTCTCGCTTCCTGATGTTCCAGGTTTCCTGATGTTCTTCTCCAGTGCCTTCCAAGTTCTCCTGCACTCTTGAGACTTCTTGTCCTGCCAGCTCCATGGTTCTCTGGGTGACACGTCTTTATCATTGGAGTTGCCTGCAGCTGGATTCATTTCCTGCGCTCCTGAGCCTTCTTGACCTGCCAGCTCCGGTGGTTCTCCGGATGACACCAGCTCCATCATCAGAGTCTCGCCTCGGCTGGATTCCTTCCTGTGCTTGTCCCGCTCTCTGTGTGGTCCGTGACCGGCCTCCTCAGGCTGTGTAGGACGCGCAGTGAGACAGGGTGGTCCATGACCAGTCCCGCGGGTGGACTGTGTAGGGCGCCCTGAGAGACAGTGCCAATGTCTAACCTTCCCAGCTTCTCGTCTCGTCTTGAATCTTCCAAGTTCCTCATCTCGTCGAGAGTCTTCCATGATCCTCATCCACTTCCAGTGTCTCTACGATTTTGTGTCACAAGGCCTCCGTCTGCCCTCATCCTCAGTCCGGCCTGCTGCTCCATGCCGTTCCTAAGCGGCAGTTCCGAAAGGGCTGGGAACGGTCGGAGGACTGTTCATCTACCAACATCATCTTGTTGGCTCTGGGAGCATGCAGGTCCGGCAGAGGGTAAGACCTTGTCTCCGCCATGCTGGGACACACCGCCAACCCTTGGTTCGGTCCTAGATTCGTCTGGGGTCGGGCCGAGGCCCAAGGGCACACGAAAACCCTTCTGTAACAGAATGCAAGGCCTTCCAAGGCCATCCGACATGTAACACATAGGGCTTTTGGTGCAGGCACAATTTTGATAGCTCTCCTCTGGACCACTGTTATTCTTTTTTAGATGCAGCCTCCAGAACAGAACAAAAAAATCCACATAAAGTGTTATTTACAAAAGAAGATGGTGTTTCCATATACATTGGTGTGGTGTACAGGCCTCCAATTCAGACAGAAAAGCTGGACAGAGATCTGGTCAAAGACATCCAAAAGGTGGGAAAGAAGGGAGAAGTGTTGCTTGTTGGAGATTTTAATTTTCCAGATGTAGATTGGAGAATCCCTTCTGTGGAATCTACAAGAAGCAGAGAGATAGTGGATGCCCTTCAATGGGCTCTGCTCAAACAAATGGTAATGGAATCCATGAGGAAGGGTGTGATTCTCGACCTAGTGCTCACAAATAGGGATAATGTCTTTAATGTCCAAGTAGGTGCTCATCTGAGCACCAATGCTCATTAGACGGTATAGTATAATATCGCAAATATGATAAAGATAAGTTGCATGAAGTCTGGAGTTTTGAATTTCAGAAAAACTGACTTAGAATACTGGGAGAAAATTAATCAGGTGGAACAACAGTGGGCCAAATTAAAAGCAGCCATTACAAAGGCAACAAATCCATATGTTAGAAAATTAAGAGGATAAAGAAACCGATTTGGTTCTCAAAGAAGGTAGCTGAAAAAATAAAGGCAAAAAGAACAGCATTAGGGACTACAGAGAGGAGAGGGAGGAATTCCTGACCTGCCGGAGGTGCGCTGAGCTGCTGAGGAGTGCTGCTTCACTCTAGCCCCGACGCGGTTCCTGTCCCTCGCCAGCCCCAGGTGTCCTGACATCATGCTCCCGGGATGCCAGGAGGAGCCTTCTGTGGGAGTGCAGCAGCATGCAGCCACCACCAAAGCCTTGCACGCCAAAGGGGCGCTCTGCTTTGATGAATTGCTGAGTTTCCAAAAGTTTTTGCCACTGCTCTTTTTAAGATCTTCATAAGTAAGTCCTTCTCTCTTATTTATTTCATGTTCTGCTTCCTTTTGTTTGGTCATATGGGGAAGAAGAGAAAGGGGACTGTTCATTTCCCTCCCCCCCCCCCCCCCACATAAAACTCTGCAGTTCCCTCTTTTATATCTCAACCGACCATCGATGGTTTTAGTCAGCTTTTGAATTCCAGTACACCATCAGGGCTATCTCAGCTTGGCATGGGTGTCCTTGCTGCTTCTTCAGGGAACTCCACCTCCCTCAGCCCTGATTTCCACTCACTACCGAGACTGGATTCTGCTTTCATCAGGTTCTCAGGAGATCCCGACTCAGCCTATGAGTGGCCTGAAGGTTTCTCCTATGGACCCTGTTTTGATGGTTCCTCAGGTCTCAGCTGATGTCACTAATAATGTTTTGGTGACACCAACCCTTGGTACTTTATCTTCTAACCTTCCTGAGAGACCTATGCAGATTACCATGGAGACACTCTGGACTGCCATTAAGGGACTAGGATATTTTCTTGGGTCAAAATTAGAAAATGTATCTGCAGCTGTTGGTCAAATTCAAACTCAGGTCCTGGGGCATGATACAGCTATAAGGGCAATTCAGAATGTATTTCTTATTTGGAGAAAGAATGTGATTCATTGGGTAAATGTGACACAGCTTTGATTACGGGGCAAGAATTTAACCAACGAAGATTAGAAGTCTTGGGAAAACAACTCAAGGAAGTTGAATTTGAGAATACTTAATTTTCCCAAGTCAGTCAGCTTTTCTCCTATTGAAATGCTTAGGACATTTTATGTTGAGGTTCTTAAGTGGTCGACGCACTTGGGTTCTCTCAATGTTCAAGAACTGTTGTATTGTATTTAAGGCATATACTTTCCTTGCCAGCCAAGACTGAATCAGGAGTTCCTGAGGCAGCCATTGCAAAATGTGATATCATGTCGAGCTCGGTGATTCCCTTGAAGGGGAAGTATTTCTTTGTATAAGCATTTGAAAACTTTAAAAAAAAAATACTTTATCTATGAACCAATGATTATAAGTGACCTTTAGCGGTGAAAATACTGAATGAAAAAAGGTTCAGCATCCACGGGGTGGTATGATGGTCCAAATTTAAATTTTGGAAAAGCATTCTCTGTATTTTTTACACAGTTTCAATTTTTTATTTGCACTGTTTTGCTATCTTGAAATCATCAAATATCTTCACTCTGAAGCCTCTCTCCTGCTTGGTGCATATCAGAATCTTACCCTCACCCCCACCCTTTCATATACTAATCTCTTGGATTTCTTCACCCAAAGTGCATGATACTTAAATATTTTCACTGAAATTTAGTGGTCAAGCACTTGAGAATTCTTCAAGCTTTTTTAGACCATTCATTCTGTCTATTCCCTTAGAATTGTTCACTCTTTTGAAGGTCTTTTGCAGTACCATTTGCAAAAAGACAAATCTTTCCTAATAACCTCTTTGCAATGTCACTCACAAAATATTGAACAAGTCTTCTTTCTTTTGGTGAATTCTATTTACCACTACCCTCTGTTGTCTCTCACTCAACCAGTTCTTAACTCAGTCAATAACCTTGGAACCCACCATAGACTGGTCAGTTTATCATGAGCTGCCTATGTGGGGGACAATATCAAAAGCATTGCTCAAATCCACATCCAGTGCAAACCCCTTAAATAATTCTCTAGTCATCCAATCAAAGACAAAAATTCATTTGTATTACATGATCTCCTACATGTAAAAACATGCTGCCTTGGATATTAGGTACTTTGCTATTCTTCTCTTTAGTAAAGTCTTCATTAATTTATTCACCACTGAGGTCAGACTTATTGGCCTGCAATTTCCATCCTGCTTTCTATTAAAGAAAGAATCTCATAATGGTCCTATCAGCCCTAAGGGGGTCATTTTCCAAGGAGTTACCACGGGTGATAATTCCGCAAATCACGCTAACAGCCGTTAACGTGATTTGCAAATGCACCTAGTAACTCGAGGTGGGGTTTAGGTATGAGTGTAGGGGGTTGGGGGCCACTTTCACATTTAACATGAGACGTACGAACAGAACAGTGGTCTCTTGTTAAGATTTGCTGGCCTTGGGAGTGAGGAAACTCACTCCAAGATGAGATTTGGGCAATGTTCTCTCCACCTAGCTTGATGGACACTCTACCTGGGCAACAACAAGCTAGGTGGAGAGAACATTGCCCAAATCTCATCTTGGAGTGAGTTTCCTCACTCCCAAGGCCAGCAAATCTTAACAAGAGACCACTGTTCTGTTCGTACGTCTCATGTTAAATGTGAAAGTGGCCCCCAACCCCCTACACTCATACCTAAACCCCACCTCGAGTTACTAGGTGGGCCTCCCATAGGGATACAAATACCTGTCTAGGGAGGAGACACTATAGCAAGGTTCTCTCTCTCTCTCGCTCCCTCTCTCCCTCCTAGCATACTGAAACAGGCTGTCCAGAAACATCATGAACTGCAATATATACTGGCAATGTAGCCCAAATTGGGCTAATAATGCAACTTGCAATAAGAGCTTTTTGCATAGCTGATATCGCAATTTGCAATACACATGCTTATTAGCATAAGGTACACCCCTTTTTGGTATCGCATGCGATACCAATGCAATATTGGAAAATGAGGCCCTAAGTTTCTTAAAAGTAGCTACATTCCTACATCAATAAGCAAAGAGTAAGAAGTGATATACTGCTATTACTCACAGTGGCCATCTTTTCCCTCATGCTTTCTAAAAGTCACTTTAAAAGAGGCAGAATTTATTTCTCCACAGCATTTTATGGTAAACATATTTATAAAATCACTTGGCCTGACCCTACATTCTATATAACTAGCCTAACACCTATTCTTTATTACCCGCCCCCCCCCCTATATCTTAGCTCATATATCTCATATCTTAGTCTTACACACACAAGCAATACAAACACCGTAGGTATGCATGCAAGCTCTTGCACATCATGTTTGCACATAGCCTTACACAAAGCATGACTCAAAAAGAAATCCTAGACTTTATGAATACTGAACCATACATGCAGCACAGCATATGAATATCCCAAGCACACCAAAGACTATTATAATCATACATTAAAGATATATATATATATATATATATATATATATATATATATATATATATATATATATTTAATATTGCAACCCAAAATTTAGATAATATATAGTTTCACTATGTGCCTAATTAACATGAACCATAAAACACTCCCTATAGAGTGGAGTAAAAGCACAGACTATCAATATCAAATCACTTTTATATTTTTTATTTATACAAAATTGTATCAAAAATCCAATATTCCCAATACATTATCCATTCAAAATGTTACATTTATTCACAACTTTTTAAAAAAAACATATCCATTCATTCTCATACATACCCAATCACACAAATTACATTCATAACTCATTTCCAAAATTGTGCAATTCCTAGCTATGTTTTTTTACCATAAAAACTCTCCTTTACAGGGAACAATAAAAACTTGATCTTATTTTACAGGATATTTTCCAAAAAAATTTTAGCACAATCTCCTTGATGTTTACATTCAGAGCAAAAATCACACACTACGAACATGAATAATTATTATCGATACTTCAATTGTTTTGAAACTTAAACATATGGTCATACTGTTGATTACTCGGTCTTCTTATTTATCCCAACCAGGCCCATGTTTCACCTTGCGGCTTCATCAGAGGAATTTATAACCAATAAATTACATAGTGTTTGTACAGGAAAAATTTTGGAAGTGAGTTATGAATGTAATTTGTGTGATTGGGTATGTATGAGAATGAGTGGATATGTTTGTTTTTTTTAAGTTGTGAATAAACGTAACATTTTGAATGGATACTGTATTGGGAATATTGGATATTTGATACAATTTTGTATAAATTTAAAATGTAAAAATGATTTGAAATTGAAAGTCTGTGCTTTTACTCCACTCTATAGGGAGTGTTTTTTGGTTCATTATATATATATATATATATATATATATATGTGTGTGTGTGTGTGTGTGTGTGTGTGTGACCCTTTAGGCTGAGGTCCTCACTGAGTCGTCCAAGGGCCACCCTCGATTCCCAGGGCTTAAGATATTTACACCTCCCATACAGTTCATAGGTCCCTTCTGAGTTCCAAGATTCACTGGGGGGGAAAGACTTCTTTCCAAGGCCCTGAGCATTGTTAAGAGAATCTTTATATACAGCAGTAATGATCATGCTGGAAGCTGATTGTGGTTTCCAACTTTACTTAAAATTGATGGTGAAATAGTGAAAATGACTATTTACAACTCCTCAGGCAATCCAATCCATTTACATGTTTAGCTCTTCCTTAAATCTGTGACTTTCTAACTCTTAGTGCATCTTTTAGTCCATTCCTGATCCTTGCCATTTATATCATCCCTGTCAATAGTCCTCTTCAATATATATCTTTGCCTATTATGTAGATTTTTGCTGGTTTAGGACTCACATATCTTGTTTACGCATATGATATTCACTTTTTCTTTCCTTGCAACACTAATCACCAAACTATTCTTGATTTGCTTTCC
This sequence comes from Rhinatrema bivittatum, assembly GCF_901001135.1. Classification (NCBI taxonomy): domain Eukaryota; kingdom Metazoa; phylum Chordata; class Amphibia; order Gymnophiona; family Rhinatrematidae; genus Rhinatrema; species Rhinatrema bivittatum. Next base: position 174,162,205 of record NC_042616.1, read on the forward strand.
ATCAGCCATGAAAAGTTGGCTAAAACACTATAAGCTTTCCTTAAAATTAAACAAAACTAAAATCTTTATATGTTCCTCAGCAGAAAGAATGAAAACCCTTTCCATTATAATTTCAATGGACACAACCTACTGATTAGTTCACAGGCCCGCAATCTAGGAATTGTCATTGTAACCTCAATCTCAAGGCATTCACAAAAAAATCTAGTCAGAAATCTTACTGGAAGCTAGGAATACCACGATGATTGAAATCTTATTTAAACCTAGCTGACTTCCGGACAGTTGTTCAATCTCTCATTCTCCCAAGCATAGACTTTCAGTTCACTCTTCCTTGGATTATCTCTTTACACTATTAGATCCATTCAGGCTATTCAGAATTCTGCTGCTAGAATCATTTCAAGGACCTCCCATTTTGAACATATTACCCCCGTTCTTAAAGCCCTTCACTGGTTACTTGTACAGTTCCGTATCCATTATAAAACAAGACTATTATTTACAATGCCCTTAATAAAAATCTCCCATTTATCATTAACCTGCTGTTAAACTTCACAGGTCTATGAAGAATTCAAGATCTGATGGTCAGTGTTTACTAGAAATTACCAGTTATATGATTAAGAACATAAGAAATTGCCATATTGGGTAAGACCAAGGGTCTATCAATCCCAGCATCCTGTTTCCAATAGTGGCCAATTGAGGCTACAAGTACCTGGAAAGTACCCAAACACTAAATAGATCACATGTTACTGATGCTATTAATTGCAGTGGCTATTCCCTAAGTCAGCTTGATTAATAGCAGTTAATGGACTTCTCCTCCAAGAACTTATCCAAACCTTTTTTAAACCCAGCTACACTAACTGTGCTAACCACATCCTCTGGCAGCAAATTCCAGAGCTTAACTGTACGTTGAGTGAAAAAGAATTTTCTCCGATTAGTTTTAAATGTGCTACTTTCTAACTTCATGGAGTGCCCCCTTGTCCTTCTATTATCCGAAAGAGTAAATAGCTGATTCACATTTACCTGTTCTAGACCGCTCATGATTTTAAAGACCTCTATCGTATCGCCCTCAGCCGTGTCTTCTCCAAGCTGAATAGCCCTAACCTCTTTAGTCTTTCCTCATAGGTGAGCTGTTCATTCCCCTTTAACATTTTGGTCACCCTTCTCTGTACCTTACCCACTGCAACTATATCTTTTTTGAGATGTGGTGACCGGAATTGTACACAGTAGTCAAGGTGCAGTCTCACCATGGAGCAATACAGAGGCATTATGACATTTTCCGTTTTATTCACCATTCTCTTCCTAATTATTCCTAAAATTCTGAGCTCCCTGAGACCAATATGTGAGTGTTGTCATCTAGTTCTGTTCATGAACTCTGCATACCCTGCCTACTCACTGTCTACAGTTTCTCAATAGCTCAGCCATCCAGGGATCGCTGTTCCAGTATCTGAGGGTCTTCAGCCCTGCCGGGCACTTCAGCTCACTACTGCCACCTCTGGTGGTTTCAAGACCTGTTTAATAAAAGAACTAGTGTGTGTCTGTCTCCATACTCTAAGGCTAGCCAGTGGTCCCTCTTGGGATCTTCCCCCGGGGACGTGGTCATCTGCCACCGGCCCAAGGATTCACCCACTACTATCTCCAGCAGTCTATAACAACAGATTGCTACTCCATCTACGGAATAAATCAGATTGCTACTCCTATCTGATTGCTCCTCCCATCAGCATAGCGGATTATGATAGATTGCTAACTCCGCCCGGAGAATATGACAGCCAAGGAGCCGGGAGGTGACAGGACCATAGCCACCAGGTGTGGCCAAAGAGAGAAGGGCCATGGCCCGGGCTCGGTGCTGGGAGGTAGGAACAGGCTTCTTGAGACCGGGAATTGTAACAGTAACTCCCTCTTTTGGCCCCGCCCGGGAGATCTGAGCTTACTGAGAACCGTCTCAAAAGTTCTTTGTCGAGTATGTTAAAAGCTGGCTCCCACAAATTCTCTTCAGGGCCATATCCCTCCCAGGAGAGAAGGTATTCCCACCTTGGCCCTCTCTTCTGGATGTTGAGGACCTCTTGAACCTGGTAGGTAGGGTCCAGATCTGAGGACAGCGGAGGAGGTTCGGGAGGTTTGCGAGATGGTCTCGATAGGACCAGCAGCTTGAGTAATGAAACATGGAATATGTTGAGGATTCGTAAGGAGTGTGGGAGATGAAGCTGGTAGGAGACTGGTCCTATGCGACTGGCAACTGAGAATGGACCAATGTACTTTGGTGCCAACCGTTGCAAAGGCAATTTCAGGTGTATGTGGCATGTCCTCAGCCACACTTTATCTCCCAGATAGAAGACTGGTGCTGGTCTGCGGTGAGCATCTGTGGTTTTCTTGGTGCAGTTGGTGGCCTCCTGGAGCATCTTGGTCGTACGAACCCACACCGCATGTAAGGCTTGGGCAGTGGCTTGGGCCACAGGAGAAGGGACAAATAGTCATACAGGCAGAGGAGGCTGTAGTTGTCGGCCATAGAAAATAGAGAAGGGTGAGGTTCCAGTGGATTCATAGATGTGGGAATTATGTGAAAATTCTGCCCAGGGTAGCAATTGCACCCAATTGTCCTGTCGCTCATTGGAGTAGATCCTCAGGAAAGTTTTCAGGGAGCGATTGGTGAGCTCTGCCTGCCCATTTGCTTGAGGATGGTACACGATGGTGAGGCATAACTTTACCCCGAACTTTTGGCAGAGGGCCCACCAGTACTGGCTACAAACTGGGGCCCGCGGTCAGAGGTGATATACTTGGGTAGGCCATGTAGCCGGAAGATGTGGACAAAGAAGAAGCAGGCTAGTTCAGGGGCAGATGGAAGAGCAGGAAGAAGGGCGAAATGAGCCATCTTAAATAAGCGGTCCATGACTACCCAGATCGTGGTATGGCTGTCAGACTTAGGGAGATCCACCACGAAGTCCATGGATACATGAACCCACGCAGGGCCGGTGCAAGGGGATTGGGCGCCCTAGGCACCTTCAGCCTTGCGCCACTCCCAGCCCCGCCCCCGGTCGCAGCCCCAACTCCAGGGGCAGGGTCCACATGCTGCCACTCCCCCACCCTCCCAACCTCCCCCTCCACCCCAAAAAAAAAAACCTCACAAAACACCTCGTCTAGCGGGGAGCCCCCGGGAGCGATCTCCCGCTCCCGGGTCATTGGCTGCCACTTATCAAAATGGTGCCAGTGGCCTTCAGCCCCTACCATGTGACAGGGGCTACCGGTGCCATTGGTTGGCCCCTGTCACATGGTAGGGGCTAAAGGCCACTGGCGCCATTTTGGTTAGTGGCAGCCAAGGCCCCGGGAGTGGCAGATTGCTCCCGGGCCCTCCGCTGGACCACCAGGGGGGCGTAGGGAGGGTGGCATGACAGGGGGGGAGGAAGCAGAGTGAGGCGGGGGCTGGGCAGAATTTTGAAGGGGCACTTTTTGCCCTTTCAAAATTCTGCTGCCTGAAGTGGCCGCGAGCAGCAGCGGTACCCCCTAAATCTCGGCACCCTAGGCACAGGCCTAACCTGCCTAATGGTTCCTCCAGCCCTGAACCCACGGAGCCTTTGGAATGGGTAAGGGTTGGAGGAGTCCCCATGTCCGACCCACAGGCACCTTCTGTTGGGCACTCGTGGTGCAGGAATCCACGTAGGCTTGGGCGTCCTGGATCATGTTGGGCCAGCAGTAGTACCGCTGGAGTAGACTTAAGGAACGAGCCCAGTGAGCTCCCGGGAGTCGTGGGCCCATCACAAGACCCAGTGAGCTCCCGGGAGTCGTGGGCCCATCACCCCAGTGAGCTCCCGGCTCACTGGGGTGCCCAGTGAGCCGAGAGTCATGGGCCCATCACAAGACCCTTTTGCAGAGTCTGCAGAGAACTGCCGTCTTCCTGACGGGCACTGGAGTGGAGGCAAGCAGGTGAATGCGAGCAGGGTCAATGATATGTTGAGGAGCATCGGGTGTGTCTTCCAGTTCAAATGAGCGTGACAGCTCCTCTGCTTGTAGGTTCTTCTCTCACAGGTGGAATCTAAGGTCAAAATAAAATTGAGAAAAGAAGAGTGACCAATGAACTTGCCTGGCATTGAGATGCTGGGCTTGTTTCAGGTGCTCAAGATTCTTGTGGTTGGTCTAGGCAATGAACCAGTGTTGTGCTCCCTTGAGCCAGGGGCGCCATTCTTCCAGGGCTAGCTTGATGGTGAGCAACTCGCGATCACTGACTCCGTAGTTGCTTTCAGTGGGTGAGAACTTGTGGGAGTAAAATGAGCATGGATGGATTTCGCCCTTGGGAGAACATTGGCTGAGGATGGCCCCAACTCCCACAGAGGAGGCATCTACCTCAACAAAGAACTTCAAACTGGGTCCGGGTGTTGCAAGCATGGTCTTTTGAGAAAAGCCTCCTTGAGGGTCTGAAATGCCGAGATGGCTTCAGGTGTCCAATTCTTCGGGTTCACGCCCTTCTTGGTGAGGGCCATGAGAGGTGCAGCAATGTCTGGGTAGTTGGCGATGAACTGGCGGTAGTAGTTGGCGAATCCCAGAAAGTGCTGTACCACGTGCAGGCTGGATGGCTGGGGTCAGTCTTGGATTGACTGAAGCTTGTTGGGGTCCATGGTGAAGCCACTCCTGGATACAATGTAGCTGAGGAAGGGTAGGCTCGGCTTTTCAAAAACACACTTGTCCAGTTTGGCATACACACACACACACGGCATATGTGTTTCCTTTGCATGCAGCAGCCAACTATGCACAAAAAATAGAATTTAAAGTGTCATGATCAGGCAGGCTGAAATCAGGAAACAACCCCACAGAAGTGATACAGGTCTGCAAGGCAGGGCTAGAACTGGTCTTCTGCCTAAACAACCCCCTCCCCAGCTGATTGAGCCCTTGGGTTTAGGGGCTGGTAGGACTTTCCTTCTGGTAAACATCATGGCTGGAGCTGGATTCAAGCATAGGCTGGGAGCTGGAATCTGGTACTGGCTGGGAACTGGAATCACTAACTGGCTGGGAGCTGGGTCCAAAGCACAGTGTTGCGCCCGTCAGTCGCAGATGGCTGAGACCTTTGCTGCTCACCTCATTTTGCCCAGTAGCCTTGATTCTGGCTAAGATGGCCGTCTCTGTATCTGCACGCCAACCTCCTTGGCATTCCCGGGATGGCGAGGGCATCCTGGTCGCCATCTTGAACCCGGAGTGACCTAGGGCATGCGTGCGCTTGCCTGCCTCCTTCTTGTGCACATCATGTGCCTACATGTACTTAAGCTAACCGGACTTTCCTACCTATGAGTTACCAAGGATTCCATCTTGCTATTCCTTACTTGAGATGCTTCACATCGCTGTACCGGCGTTCCTGGCTGAGTGACTCAGATACCCGCTCCTCGGGGGCCTTGCTGAACTCAGGGCTATCTGCTCCTCAGAGAGCCTCACTTATCTGTCTCTCCTTTTCCAGCTAAGTGAGTTCTTCTGCACCGGACCTCCGCTGCTGCTACTACGTATTCTCTTCTGCATTGTGAGTACAAGACCTACTCTTTGTTACCAGCTGTGTGGGATCCTCGGGTTACCCCGCTCTGCGGACCACTACCGGATCCATGCTGTCTTGTGTCAATTGCCAACACCTACCTCTGGCCTACCCCGTGCTGTGGACCACTACCAGAGTTACAAAGCACAAGCTATCAGAAACAAGTACTTTCCGGGTTACACCGCTCTGCGGACCACTACCAGATTTATGCTGCCTTGTACCAGTTACTCACATCTGCCTCCAGCCCACCCCGCACTGCAGACCACTACCGGAACTACCACGCACAAGGTTTCAAGAAGGAAGGATTCCCCGGGTTACTCCGCCCTGCGGAGCACTACCGGAGAATCCATCTCAGGTCTTCTAATTCCAGGATTGAGTTTACAACCCGCTCCTCGGGTTTCTCTTTGCTATATAATAAATATTCTCTGACTCCTGTGTCCATCACAGCTGAGACCCCGCCTGTCATGGAGAGTCCCCACTGGGCTCCTCCCAGTGGATGAAGTCAGCTCTCTCCACGAACCAAGGGCCCACAAACCAAGTTAAAACATAATACACAGTCTGGAGCTGGATACAGAGCACAGGCTGGGACTGGGTACAAAACATAAGCTGGAGTCTGGATACAGAGCATAGGCTGGAGCTATATATAGAGCACAGACTGGCTGGGCAAGACAAAGATTCAGACAGAACAAGGACAAGACTGAACAGAAAACACAGGAGCCCCGGAGGCCACTAGGCAGAAGGATCGAAGTCCATTAGGCAAGGCAGAAGGCCCGAAGGCCATAAGGCTAGGCAGGGCTGAGGGCCTAGAGGCCACAAGATTGGCCCGGGGGGGGGGGGGGGGGGGGGGGGGAGAGCCAAGGCGACTCAATGAAGAGGCACTGAGGTACTAGACAGACTGGGTTAAATAGTGCTGAGCCTTGGGCATTGTGTAATCAGTGAGGAGGTAACTGGCAAGACAGCGAGCAAGTCTCACTGAGGACCCCTGATGGCAGGAAGACTGTGCAGCAGACTGAACCTTGGCATGGGGAGACTGTACCACAGGAAAAAAAAACCCCTTTAAGACACCCCCCCCCCCCCGCCCCTTCCTGGGTCCTATTTGCCATGGAGGTTGAATTAGTAGGTACTTGGGTTCCTAGAATTGCAATTGGAGGAATCCAAATTTTGAAGGGAGAAAAAGGAGCTTGAAACAGAAATGTGGAATCGGGATCTCTCTGGGGCAGAGGTTTCAAACCAGAACTTTGTTGGTGCTGAAACGCTGGATCAGGTTCTGTGGGGTGCTGAAGCACTGAATCAGCTTTACTCTGGCATTGAAACTTGAGACCACAGCCTCTCTGGCACTGACACACTAAATTAAAGTTACTAAAGAAATGAGGTACCGGGCCAGAATCCCTCTAGTGCTGGATGGGTGTGCTGGCATCTCTCCGTAACTGGGTGGCAGGTTCAGAGTTTCTCTGAGGCTGGACCATTGGATCAAGCTCTCTCTGAAGCTGGACTGCTGGCATGGAGCCCTTCTGAGGCTGGAATGCTGGCTCATAGCTTCTTTGAGCCTGAGTGGCTGGATCAGAGTCTCTCTGAGGCTGAACTGCTGGTGCAGAGCCTCTCGGAGGCAGGACTGCTGGTGCAGAATCTCTCTGCACTGGGTAACTGGGCCAGGGGCTCCATGGCACTGGGTAGCTGGGCCAGGGTCTCTCTAGAGCAGGATGGCTGTGCCGCATCCCTCTGGCACTGGATGGCTTTCACAGCATCTCTTTGGTGCTGGGTCACTGGAAGAGTATCTCTCCAGTGCTGGGTAGCTGCAACAGCATCTCTTAGGAGGTGGGTAGATGGAACAGCATTTCTCTGGCACAGACTGCTAAAGCAGCAGCTCCCTGGCATAGGTTACCTGGAACAGCGTCTGTCCAGCACAGATTGATTGAAATAGTGTCTCTCTGGCACTGGCACTGGCTGGCTGGAACAGCCAAAATGAAATTCCTCATAAGAGGATCTGCGGAACTGGTTCTCTCTTGGAATAGAGTGGATAGGATGGACATTAGGATTTCACCTGTTTCACAGCCTTATTCTACCTTCTTGACACCTCCCTACCAACAGAGGCCCTAGTAAGCCTCTCTACTAGTCTTGCCATGCTCTTCCTTACTACCCTTGCCATATCCAAGTCCCAGGAATATGTAAATTTGCGTTGCCAGAAGCTCCCTGTTTTCTCATGGTGTTGCTTCTGGCTCTGTGACCTGAACCCTGTTCTGTATTGCTTTGTCTTGTGGCCTGCAGGCCTTCTGCTTTGCTCTAGCCTTGTCTTGTGGCCTATGAGTCTTCTGCCTTGTCCTTTGCCTTGAGCTCTTTGGGCCTACTCAGTCTATAGCCGTGTTGCATTCAGGCTTGTATGTTCTTTGTTCAGTGTTTCTCTTGTCTGCCTTGTTAGTTTTGTCCTGTTTGTTAAATTGTCCTGTCCAGTCTTGCCTGTGCCAGTATCTTATCTTTGACTTAACTATATCTTGTCTGGTTCCAGGTCCTGTTTGTATCCAGCCCTTGCCTTGTCCTGCTTGCCAGTCTGTCTGCTTTGTGCCCTGCTTGCCAAACCAATCCTGCATTTCTTCAGCCACAGTTTCCAGTTCGCTTTGTCCTGCTTGTCTACAGTCTCCCTCGTCCAAGATCTGTCTCCAGCTTGCCTTGTCCTGCTTGTCTCCAGCCTATCTGTCTAAGCCTCGCCTATGTGGACTCACCACTTTGATGCACTGCCGCTGCAGAGACCCACTGGCTCCCAGAATCCAAGGACTCAACCTGCAAGGAAGGAGGCTTGCTAGGTAGAAGACAGGCCATTTTCTTGTTCCAAATTCTGCCTTGCCATCCCATGCCATTTCCCAAATGGTTGTCCCTGACTCAGGGAGCCTAAGGGACTCAGCCTGAGGGACTCAGGGAGCCATAACAATGGATTCCTCCTGGAACTGAGACACAGATGAGACCGGCAGAACTTCAGATGGAATTACTATTCCCTCAGGCTGGAAAGGTAAGATAGGATGCACAGAAGGCATTAATGGAATTTTCATATTGCTTAATGGCTGAACTGAGGAACTGGACTTCTCTGAAAACAGAACTGAAGCTGTGGTGGGAACAGGAAACTGGGGAAAATTCAGTGCAGCTGGCGTGGAGCTAGTCTCAAAGCCTTGTTCACTCAGGAGGGATTCAGAAATGACAGAGGTAAGAAAGGTACACGATACCTTCCTATGAGTCAGAGCTGATCTTGTTAGCAATTTGTTACTTGCAGCTGAAGGCATCTGGGCTCCTTTGGTAGAATCAATTAGCTCTCTTTCTCTGTCTCAAAACTCAGTGGTTCAGAAATAGGATTATCCAGGGCATTCCCTGGCTCCTGATTGTCTGGCTGGATCCAGAAGCAGATTTTCTCTTGACAGGTAAAGTTTTAAAATTTTCCTGGCAACTTATGGCTGTGATTTTCAAGGAGGTATTTCTCAAGAGGCAGCTTTCCTGCTGTTAGACTCTAAAGTTTGTGTAACAGGGGCTGACAAAAACTGTGGGTTTCAGAGACTCTAAGCTGGATCTAGAAGCCAATTTTGCCTTTACAGGTAGGAGTTTTAATTTTCCTTGGTTGATTTTATTTGTATCTGGATGTGCTGTGGTTTTCAAACTATTAATAGGAGAAAGCACAGCATCAGAAGTTTTTAATACACAATACACATTAAATTGTGAATTGGATACTGGACTGATACAGAGCAATATGGACATGCTCTATCAGGAGGCATATAACCAGGAAGGCATTTACATTCCCACGAGCTAGGATTAAGGGAACCACATCCCATACAATCTGGAAATATCAGAGAATTTTTAGCTAGACATTTGTTGCATTTTCAATAAGCTAGGAATTGAGGTGCAATTGTATCATCAGGAGTTGGGATCCATAGCTGGGGATCTGGCTGAGGTGCAGCACAAGTGTTACAGGTGTTTATGGACGTGGGGTTTGTAGACCAGCACTTTATACAGTTGTATACTTCAAAATTAGGAAAATGAGAAACAATGCATTCTAGATAATGTGAAAGATCCCAAATAATGCAGGCAGGACAAATATAATGATGTATAGAACCTGGAAAGACTTAAATTGCTGGGATAGGAACGCCATTTCCAGTGTCCATAATAGAACAATAAAAATTTGTTACAGATTCACTGGATTCACAGGAAGCCCTGCACCCACTCCTGTGGGCATTGTCTGGCCTCTTCATTCTGTTAAGGTCAGGCAGGTTAGAATCAGGGATCACCCTCAAAGAAGTGATACAGGTCTGTAAGGCAGGGCTAGAGCTGATAAGTACATAAGAACATAAGAAATTGCCGTGCTGGGTCAGACCAAGGGTCCATCAAGCCCAGCATCCTGTTTCCAACAGAGGCCAAACCAGGCCACAAGAACCTGGCAGATACCCAAACACTAAGAAGATCCTTTGCCTAACCAATGCCCTCCCCCACAGGTTGAGCCCTTGGTTTTGAGGGCCAGTATAACTTTCCTTCTGGCAAACATAATGGCTGGAGCCGAATTCAAGCATAGTTTGGGAGCTGGAATCATGTACTGGCTGGGAGCTGGGTCCAAAGTACAACCTGGAGACTGGATACAGAGCACAGGCTGGGACTAGGTATAGTCCAAGAAAACACAGAGGTAGGCGATCTATGACACCAGCAGGTAAACACAAAGAAATAGATGCCTGGATCTTTTCCAACACTTTATTGATGCGGAGACGTGTCAAATAAAATCGCCCGACTCAGGCCGAGTTTCGCAGCTTTACAGCCGCTGCCTCAGGGGCTCCACTCTTCCAATCAGTGAGCTGTTTCATCCAATCAATTGTATTAGTATGCCAGCAGTACAAGACCAACGTATGCAGGATAGTTCCAAATGCAATACAGCAGCTGTGCTGTATTGCATTTGGAACTATCCTGCATACGTTGGTCTTGTACTGCTGGCATACTAATACAATTGATTGGATGAAACAGCTCACTGATTGGAAGAGTGGAGCCCCTGAGGCAGCGGCTGTAAAGCTGCGAAACTCGGCCTGAGTCGGGCGATTTTATTTGACACGTCTCCGCATCAACAAAGTGTTGGAAAAGATCCAGGCATCTATTTCTTTGTGTTTACCTGCTGGGACTAGGTATAGGGCACTAGAGATGTGAATTGGGTGCCGGAATCGGTTCCGGTTTCGGTATCGTGGACCTGTAGGAAATTCCATTTCAGTTGGTCCAGATGTTTTGTTTTTTTTCGGCTGTCCTGAGCCGAAAAAAAACAAAACACCCCGACACTTTAAATCTAATTATTTACAATCCCCCACCCTCCCGACCCCCCCCCCCCCAAAAAAAAAACTTTCCTAAAGTACCTGGTGGTCCACTGGTGGTCCAGCAGGGGCCATCTATTGCTCTTACCATGTGATAGGGGACGGCCAATGGCTCTGACAGCCCCTGTCACATGGTAAGGGCAAAGGGCCATTGGCGTCATTTTGATTAATGGCAGCCGATGGCCCGAGAGCGGGAGATCACTCCCAGGACCCCCGCTGGACCACCAGGTACTTTAGGAAAGTTTTGGGGGGGAGGGTCGGGAGGGTGGGGGATTGTAAATAATTAGATCTAAAGGGTCGGGGTGGGTTTGGGGGGTTTTTTTCTGTGTGCCTTTTCTCCCCCCCAAAAAAACGATAAGAAAACCACACAAACATTTTGTGGAGTTTTCCTATCATTTTCGTGAACCCCCTGAAACATGATGTATTAGAAAATATTGTACGATATTTTCATCCATCAAAAAAACAATGCACATCCCTATAGAGCACAGACTGAGTGCTGGATACAGAGCACATGCTGGGACTAGGTATAGAGCACAGATTGGGGCTGGATAAAGTGCACAGACTGGGAACTGGATACAGAGTACAGGCTGGGGCTGGATACAGAGTGCAGACTGAGGGCTGGACATGACCAAGACTGGACAAGGTCTAGACAAAACCCAGATAGGACAAGACAGAACAGAAAACACAGTAGGCACAGAGGCCGATAGGCAGAAAGCCCGGAGGCCACTAGGCAAAGCAGAAGGTCCAGAGGCCACAAGGTTGGCCAGGTCAGAAAGCCAAGGTGACTCAATGAAGGGGCACTGAGGTACTGGTTAGGACGGATTAAGTAGAGTTGAGGCTTGGGCATTGTGTAATCAGTGAGGAGGTAACTGGCAAGACAGTGAGCAAGTGTCACTGAGGATCCCTGATGGCAGGAAGACTATGCAGCAGGCTGAACCTTGGCCCAGGAATACTGCACAGCATGTGAAACCATGATAAAAAGTATGGCAGAACTCAAAGGCATATGCACACTCGCACACACACAGACACACGCATACATGAGCAACATGAGCACCATAAGATTGATCTTGCTGAACACAAAACTAATCATAAAAAATATACCACATAAGCTAGTCATACATAGAACATAAACGCCAATTTTTAGCAACAAAGAAACTACCACAATACAAACCAAGATACATGCACAGGAAGCTACTTATTCCATTGTCCCTGGTGTCTGCCACAGCTGTCCTCCTGGTTGGCCCATCACACTCTTCGGAGCCCTCCTTCAGCTACTGTGGTATCAGTGAATACACATATTCTCTCTATCCTGCTAATCAGGAAGGAGGGTTTTCTGCTGGTACCCTGGACTAGAACCTTAATGGCTATGGGTCCCTGGTCAAAGCTAAGGGTAATTCCACTATTTACTCCTTTTTATCCTAAATGGAATTCCACTTATACCTTCCCTCCACACAATAAAAACATAAAAAATATGGCAGAATCCTAAACTTCCCACACACATGAGAAAAATGAACATTTATCTTTACTGGAGTGGGGAGATGTCTGTGGGGCCCATGAGAGGTCCAGGAAGACAGGATGCAGAAAAGGGGGCCTTAGTAGAAATTCTGCTGGTCATGTTTGTCATCTCCCTAGTCAGGAGCAATGAGTACAAACATGTGATTTCTACTTCATTTTACAGTATATAGTGCCTCTACAAGGGTGGTGAAGCAAAGCAATTAGAAGGGGTCAAGTCTGTTCCACCTCCGTTGACAGAGCTGCAATGCATTCTGTAAATAATTCACACAGTTAATGGCTTCCTTTATAAAAGAGGCTGGAGGAGGTAGTTGTCAAGCCAGAGAGTGATCCAGAGCAGTCAGCTGAGGATTGCAATGGGACTTTTTTAAGTGTATGTTACAGTCCCGGGCTGTACCCCGGTCCCTCCACCTACCTTGGGGCCGGCCCGGGCCGCTGGAACCTCTCTTCGGCTGGCAAGGCCCGGCTTAGCCTCTGCCGTGGCGTTCCCGCCTCGAGGGAGACGCCGTCGATCCTCCGTGCTTGGTCCCGCTACCTAGACGCACGCGCGCAAGGGCTCTAGATTTAAAGGGCCCAGCGCGGGAAGACAGCCCAGAGATGATGTCAGACACTGCAGGGATATTTAAACTCTGCATCCACCTCTGTGCCTTGCCTTGTAACGAGGTTCACTCTCTGTTGAGAGCTACTAGTTGCTACTTCCGACTACTGGCTTCTGACTTCGGCTTTTGACTAATGGCTTCTGACTTCTTCGGCTTCCGACTACTGACTTCGGCTTCCGACTACTGGCTTCTGACTTCGGCTTCCAACTACTGGCTTCTGACTCGGCTACCGACTCTGTGATCCATTTGAAGATGTGGGACGTTTAAGAGGTGTCACAATGTAGCTGATGAGAATGTTAGATCAATGTTGCGACTGTCTGGTTTTTATGGCCTGACGAGTCTGAGTTGGTTGTGCTTTGTTCTCCTCGTTTTCAGTTACTGTTCTCTTAAAAGTACCCCAGGGCCATGGCTGTTTTAGGTAGAGTAGATTGGGTATCTCTTCACACTGCCCCTGTTTTTGTGATACCACTTTGCTCTGTTTTATGACTTTCAGAGAGCTCTCGAGTCAGCCTAGAATTGGAGAGGTGGCATGCTACTTCTTTAGACCAAGTATGCTTTGACACCTGAAGTGCTAGTATTGCACTTTTATGAATAGGAAAGTTGTTGAGCAATTAAAGAGTAGATGCAGTGCAGACATGCAAACATATGTGTTTCCTTTGCAAATATGTTAGGTTTCCATGACTGTAGTTCTTAAATCTTTGTACCTTCTTAAGTCATTGCATTTTTTTTTTTGTGGTAGGAATGTGCATATTCTAGCTGTTTTCCCCCATTAATTCCCGTGGAGAAGGACATGTGAGAATATATAAATAAGGCAGAGCAGTGAACAAAATGTGAGCAAGAAGTTTTAGGTTCTCGTCCTTGGCTCACAATAATGTCACAAAATGAGCATGTTGTCTGTAGGCTCTCTCAGCCCTCTTATGGTTTTGGAGAATTTCTCCTCATACATCCAAACCAAACAAGAATGTCATCAAATACACTCCAGCGAGTACTTTTACTGGTAGTTATTATTAGTGTACAGATGATTTCATAACTGTATGGGCGTAAGCAGATAAATGTGTCCTGAGAGCCTATGAAATGAAGTATAGTGTCTACAGTAAGAATGGACTCTGTAATTATATTTTTCTGAATAACAGGTTAGTCATATTTCTGAAGCTTCCTTTACTCCAGTTTAATGCACGCACGCACACACACACACACACACACACACACACAATATCCTGAATATTTCCTTAAAATCTGTTTCCTTTCCCAACAAGCATGCCAAGTGTGCCTCCTTAGTTGTTCAGTATAACGAAAGTATTTAAGGCATTTATTTATCTCCCATTCCCTGTATTATCCATCAGTTCACAAGTCTATATGCATACACTTGTAGATATACTGCAGTGCACTTCTAATGACATTACATGCTATTCTGTACCATCTGTGTCTATACTAATGCCAGATTAAATACGCTGATTGCTGGATTTATGCCATTACGCCTATATGAAGTTCTATTGTTTGCAACAATTGGAAAAAAACAAACCTAAACCAAAACTGCAACTGCTAAAATAAAAACACAAAAAAATTGTACTGGCAGGGATGAGAGAAAATAATGTATACAACTTTCCTGCTACAAGTGTCTCACTGCTGCATGGGAGGGCGAGGATGCAGAAGTCCTTGATTTAATCAGATTAGGGGAGATGATGTAGATGTACTTTAAAGCGCAGAGAGGGACTATTGTTGGAGCGGTTTGGGGAAGGTGGACGAGGAGAGTGCTGGAGAGGAAGTTGCCACTTCAGGGAATTCGTGCTTGGAAAGGGAGGGAAAAAAAAAAAAGTAAGTTCATGTCCTTGGAGACTTTAGGGACTCTACCAACATAAACACGTAGTATGACCAGTGTCTGTAAAACCTCATCGGCAAACGGTGTCCCTTTTTTTTTCTCCCCATCAGAAGATGCCGGTCATCAACATAGAGGATCTAACAGAAAAGGATAAACTAAAAATGGAAGTTGAACAGCTCAAGAAAGAAGTGAAGATGGAGAGACAATTAGTAAGTAATGCCTTCCCCCTTCCAGACATGTAAGAGAAACTTGAGCCTGATTTGTTTCCAATATTGTTGACGTTTATTTCAGATAATAATAACTCTTACACATTGCTCTTGCCCGGGATCAGGACTGCTGTTATCGTGGGCTGGAGACCTTGGCATGTTTTCAGCGGCAGCGGGGGAGTCTGACTTTTTAGCGAACCAAAGTGAAAGTCTGAGTTTTAGAAGAAAAGGCAGCTCCGGGGGCGGGGGGGGCTCAGCGAGAAGGCGCCGACCTGCTTGTATAAACTTTCCTTCCACGAGAGAAGGCGAGAGCGCGCAGTCGGGGGCCAGGGATCTCTGCCCAGAGTCAGCCTGCGGCAGGCGTGAGAGAGCAGCCTCCCTCCAGGGCTGTGCCTCGCAGGTTTTACTTCGGGCTCCCAAAGCCGAGCCCAGCTGCCGAGGATCGGGGTGGCAATGCGGGACCGACACCGGAAACAAGGGCAGCAGGGCTGTAAAACCAACAAACCAATACCCGATCAATTGCAGACAGCATGCCAAAGAATAAGGGGAGTCCAGCAAATAATTAGCATTGGAAAATACTATATTGGGCTCCCTGGTTGTCCAAAAAAAATGCAGTGACTGAAAGGAAACCTACACCCTGAAGTATATGGAGTTCAATGCCTACAGTACCTGAATGTATCCCGCTTTGAAATGTCACAGAAGGCAAATATAAATACGAAAAAATAAATACATTCTTAATTACTTTCTAAATTTGTGTTAACAGCATGACTAAACGAGGCTGTACAAATGCAAACATTCAACATAAGGAAAATGACAGACTAAAGTCATTTCCTGTTTTTTGTTTTCTGAATTTTTCATTCTCTGCCTTGGGCATTTGAGTGTTTTACTTAGGATTTTTAAAACAAAATCACTAAAATGTCTATCTGTGAGGAAATAGGGGGGCGTCTAGTTGATGATAGCTGAGAAACTTAAAACAACACTCTTTGTCTCCCTTTCACTCATTAAGTAGAAGGTTGTGCTATGACTATTCCAAAATCCTCCCATAATACATACAACAGTAGTCTACTATATTTATGAATCCCACTGGGGGAATAAAATGCTTATATAAGCATACTTAAATTAAAAGGAATTTGCCTAAGTAATGTACTGTGGGATAGTGGGTCACTGCCTTTCTGAGATGGAATTTTAGTGGTAAAATAGAGTATATACTAGGCGCTCATACATGCTTATTTAAGTTATTTCCACAGATAAATGTGATTATAAGGCTTTGTATGTGTTGCTAATTGCCTGTTACTGGCATCACTATAATGTTCTTGTGTAATGATTTTATTTTAAACAGTCTGCAAACTATATTTTCATTATTAGTGGTTGCTGGCTTGAATTCACTGAAAACGTATTCAGTGCCTGTTTACGTGAAATCCGATGTAGGTGTTTAACCTTTTGTTGTTCCTCTACTTTGAAATTTGCAGTAACTGTGCTTTGGCTACTCCTAAATGTTGTGCCAGATAAATCATTTCATTTGATAGCATCGATTTATTGGATACGTACTGCAGGGACTCTCAACCACTGGTCCAAGGAGCAGCGCCGGTCTGCAGAGCAATGGTGCCTGCAGGAGGATCAGAAGAAAGCAAGACTTGCCCTGCAGCTGCACATGCTGAGCTGCATCCTGCACCACAGCCAGAAGAGACTTTCCCTAACTCTGTCCCAGTGGATCGTTTTTGGTTTTTTTTTTCCCAGTTGGCCCAATCTCTGGGAGGGGAGCAACTACATCCGAATGTTAGCAAACTAGCATGCCACTGAGTCCGTGTCTACTCTGATCTCAGGCCCTGCCTCCTTTATAGAAGCCAGGAAAGGACCCGGGCCACTGTGGGGGGCCTAAGACTGGAAGAGACACTGACTCAGTCTCACGCGGGCTTTATTAACATTCAGCTGCAGTTGCTCTCCTCCCAGAAATTGGGTCTTGGGACAAGCCCCAACTGGGAAAAAAAATGACCAAAGATATTGTGCTAGTGTTGCTGGTTGGTAAAGGAGGGGAAGAGGAGGAATTTCTTATCTTATTTTTTTTTTTTTTTTTTTAATGATGAGCTGGTGGCTGACTGGGGGGAGGGAAACAGAGAGGAAGAGGCATTTTTTTTTTTCAGTGATCAACTGGGAAGAATAGGGATATTTTTTTTTCTTTTCTGTGGATAATACTGTTGGCTGGTCTGGAGAAGGAAGGACGAGAGATAGGGAAAGAGTTTTTCTAATAAGAGCAATTATTTTTTAGAAAACCATTTTTTAAAACTGGTTAGTTACTTCTTAAAATGACACAGACCAGCTGCAGGACTGACCCCCTAAGATTAAAGAGAAAGGGATTATAGCCAGGGAGGGGATTATATCCCCTCCCTGGCTTTTTAATTTTCTGGGGGAGGGGGAACCTCTTCTCTTCTCCTCCCCCTCCCTCCTCCCTCCTCCCCCCCCCCCTTCTCATCAGTACTGCAACTGGCCCACATAATTAAAGGAAGATTGCTAGTTGATCCCTGGCATACAGAAGATTGAGAAACACTGAGCTGTAGTAAACAGGCTGCAGGGTCTCAGGAGCATTACAGAAATCCACCCCTGTATATTATTGTCAATAAATAAGTGCATCTTACAATATTCATCATTAAAGGGCTTATGAAAGACAAAGGTCCACTCAGAACTAAAGGATCCTACTTTCTGGGACATATGCATGTCCACTATGGGGTACATTTTTTAAAAAAGCACGAGCGCGTACTTTTGTTCGCGCACCAGGCACGCAAGGGGGTGCATATTTGTGCACCTTGCACACGCTGAGCCCTGCGCACGCTGCCCATTCCCTCCGCCTCCCCCCACGTTCCCCTACCTTTATCGCCAAAGTTACGCCTGCCCGAAGCAGGCATAACTCGCACACGCTGGTGGCCCACTGGCGCGCCATCACCCGACTCGGGGGCTGGTCCAGAGGCCTGGGCCACGCCCCCTGGAATGCCCCCCCCGACACGCCCCCCTAGCAAAGCCCGGGACTTACGAGCGTCCTGGGGCTTGCGTGCGCCGCCGAGCCTATGCAAAATGCGCGTAACCCTTTTAAAATCCGCCCCTATCTGTACATATGGATGGATAAAAAATAAAATTTAAAACATTCATGACTGAGTCCTCATCTGCCCCCCAATGTCCTGAAAATTTGGTATGAATTGTACACCAAACAAAAGTGTTATTAGGAGGACACATATATATTCTCCCCCCTTCCCCCATCTCATATTCATGTATCTTCCTTTCATTTAGGAAGCAGAATCCTGACGCGGTCATGTGGTGAAATACAATGGGTTTTTTCCCATGTTGCTATAGGATAGGGGAGGCCAAACTTTCATGCACCAAGGGCAAAGGAACTAGTACCAAAAAGCCTCATGTATTCAAGAGACGACAGGAGAGGGTATGTGTGTGTGTGTGTGTGTGGAGCCCTTGAGGAGCAGAGGTGAGGGGCAGCTATTCCTTTGAGGACCCCCTTCCCCTTCATCTCCACCATCATCTCTCTATCAGTAATCCCCATTCTGTCCCAATCAGTCTTTCTGGTTTCCTCTAGGGATGTGCAGGCAAAAAGTTTTCGTTGCGTACGTGATACGTATTCGTGGGGGGTCAATTCCGTTTCATGCGGAAGAATGGAGAATTCAATAAGTTGTCGATCTGTAAATACGTTACTACTAAATTAACTACAACCCCCCACCCTTCTGACCCCCCCAAGACTTACCAAAACTCCCTGGTGGTCCAGTGGGGAGTCAGGAAGCCATCGCTGCACTCGTTTGCCGGTTTCATCACGGTGCCGATAGCCTGTGTCACAGGGGCTACCGGTGCCATTGGTCAGTCCCTATCACACGGTCACCGGCGCCATCTTGTGCTCCTACCATGTGACAGGGGCTGACCAATGGCACCGGAAGCCCCTGTGACATAGTATGGGCAAAGGCTATCGGCGCCATTTTGAGTCCTGGCGTCGGATGGCAGGTCGCTCCAGGACCCCCGTTGGACCCACAGGGACTTTTGGCCAGCTTGGGGGGGCCTCCTAACCCCCACAAGACTTGCCAAAAGTCCAGCGGGGGTCCGGGAGCAACTCCTTTCACGCCGGCCGATCCCAATACTCAAAATGGCGCCGATCACCGTCATAGTGAGGGCAAAGGCGATCGGTGTCATTTTGAGTATTGGGATCGGCCGGCCAGCATGAAAGGAGGTCGCTCCCGGACCCCCGCTGGACTTTTGGCAAGTCTTGTGGGGGTCAGGAGGCCCCCCCAAGCTGGCCAAAAGTCCCTGTGGGTCCAACGGGGGTCCTGGAGCGACCTGCCATCCGACGCCAAGACTCAAAATGGCGCCAATAGCCTTTGCCCATACTATGTCACAGGGGCTACCGGTGCCATTGATCAGCCCCTGTCACATGGTAGGAGCACAAGATGGCGCCGGTGACCATGTGACAGGGACTGACCAATGGCACCGGTAGCCCCTGTGACACAGGCTATCGGCGCCGTGATGAAACCGGCAAACGAGTGCAGCGATGGCTTCCTGACTCCCCGCTGGACCACCAGGGAGTTTTGGTAAGTCTTGGGGGGGGTCAGGAGGGTGGGGGGTTTAAATTTTTATTTAGGAGGCCGAATAAAACAGATATCTTAAATACGTGGGGGGTCGCGATGCGTTTTGCCTCCCCACGTATTTATCAGATAGCAAAAAATAAGTTACGGATTACAAATACGTGGAAAACGGATGCACACCTCTAGTTTCCTCCCACCAGTTCCTTTCAATTCACTCAACCTGTTCCGAACAGTCTCTCTCGATCCTCCCACCTATCCCAGTCAGCCTCTTTCTCCCTCTCGATCAGTTATTATTTGGATTTATTACCCGCTTTATTTGAATATGAAATGGGTACAACATATTAGATAGCAGCATACACTCATAGGACATCCCCTCCTGCCCCCATTACTCTCTCTCTCTCTCTCTCAGACCCCACTCCTTGTTCCAAGCAGCCTTTCTCAACCCTCCCACCAGTCTCTTTCTTGTTCTCAGTTCCCCCATCCTCTGCCTACCAGTCTGTCCCTCATTCAGTTTCCTCAATGTGTCCCAACCAGTCTCTCAGTCCTTCCATTCTGTTTCATCTAGTCTCTCAAATTGCCCCACTCTTTCCCCCTACACCATTTCTCTCTTGGCAGGACCAGCATATCATCCTCCACCCATCACAAGTACAAACACAGAGGCTCAGTGGACCCAGCAGAACATCTTAGACCTCACATCTTGTGCTATGTTATCCCCCATCTTTCTATCTCCCCACCCTCTGCGCAGCACCAATGTCCCCTCGATCCCTTCTTTTCCTCTTGTTCCTACTCCATTTGTCTTCTCCCTGCTCTCTCATGCAGTCTTCTCCCTGTACCCTCTGTCCAACACCAGCATCCACAAGCCCCCTCCCTCTCTGTTATTCTGCCTCCACCCCTCTCTCATTCTCTCTCCACACCCTATCCCCTGCCCCCACCCAGTCTCTCTGTTTGTCCATGATCCCAATACTCCCTTCATTCCTTCTGCCCCTAGTACCTTCTCCGCTTCTCTCTAATACACCCTCCACCATCACCCCTTCTGGCTCTCATACTCATACCCTCCCCATCAACTCTCTGTGTGTCTCTTTCACAAACCCTTCCCTTTCCAATCACCATTTCTGGCTCTCTTTCTCTCACCACTATACCCCCATTACACCTCTGACTCTCATTCTGTCCTGCACATATCTAGCTCTGTCACTCTTCCTCCCTGCTTCACTACCTGCAGCTGTCTGCTTCCCCAACACACACAAATTCACATTTCACTATCTCTGCTCGCTTTTAGACACACCCGCATTACCACCTCTACCCCATCTCATACCATTTTTTACTCTTTTAAAATCACCATCATCACTTTTGGTTTTCTTTCATACACACCCTCCCTCTCTGGCTTTTTTGTACACCACTACCACCTTTCACCCAATTCTTTCAAATCCTTTCTACTTCCTCCACAGTATTTCACACACAACCCCTACTCGTACATGGCTCTCAAGCAACCCTGTATGCTTGCTTGCCAACCCCCTCTCCCTTCCTCTGTTCCTCCCACCTTAGCCCTGGGTCCCTCACACTGCTGCTGAACAATGAGAGCATAGACCTTAGGGAGGAAATAAGCGACCAGAAAGCCAAATTTCCATTGCTGATTTCAAGCAGAAGGGAAGAAGATGACATTCAGCCCTCTTTACCTCATCCCAGCATATTACCCTTTGAGCTCCAGGCAGCAGGTAGGGTGAAAGTGGATAGGATGGGGCAGAGAGGCTGGATCAGGAATTTAGTTTTCTCCTCTTTGCTTGGCTATACTGTTCTCCTTGCTCCAGCCACTCTCCGCCTTTCCTCTGCAATGCTGTCCAGGTTTGGCTCTTCTCCTTCAGGTAACAGGAGGGGAAAAGCCACATTTTGCATAACAAAGAGCCATATGTGGCTCCTGAGCCACAGGTTGACCACCTCTGCTATATGATATGTGTGATACCTTTTAGACTGAGAAAGCCATTCACTAAGGGACTTTTAGTTTTCTCCTGTTGTGTAATTGCATTTTATCCCTAAATCCTGAGTTCATATAGAAGGATAGTAAGATAGTGGACAATCCATACAGTATCATTATATTTGTTTAGATTTATTCTTAATGAGAATGATTTTCAAGCATTAATTGAATGGATAGCATGTTTCCCTGCTGACATTTCTGGTCAAAAGTTACTCATTGTGAGACTAGATGTTTAGATAAATGTTTTGAATCAAGAATGCTCTTAGCAAAGCAAATTACTGCAGTAATCAGACGCATTTGTATTAATTCTTTGGATTAAGGTGTCCAAGTGTTCAGAAGAAATTAAGAATTACATTGAAGAAAATTCTGGAGAAGATCCTTTGGTGAAGGGTATTCCCGAGGACAAAAATCCCTTCAAAGAGAAAGGAGGTTGTGTCATTGCATAAAGCTCTTATTCCGGGACTGACACCTGCTTTATCTTCTTTAAAATAGTGCATCCTAGGAACGAGGGCTCTTGCTAAGCTCATAAATGGATTAATAAATATGGTTCCAGTCTGAATGAACAATCTTGTTTATTGAGTAAAGTATAATTATGCCTAATACTTTTTCATTAGCAGTCGTCCTTAGAGGAAAAAATACATTGTATTCAAAGATGTCATACTTTGCCTTTGTGTCCAGGTATAGTATTTTGTTTCTTAGTTTGTGCTTACTATGGTCTTATTGAATAAAATACATATGGACAAAATCAACTATTTCCTTGATATTAGAGAGTAAATTTAAAGATGCTATCTAGTACTATAAAATAATTTGCTGAGTATGTTCATCTGAAATATATAGTTGATTTTTACAACTTTAATAAAATTAGGAAAAAAATGAACTTTAACTTGTTGGAGAGACTTAATTTTTTTTTTTTAAATGAAAAAAAGTCACATATGATACAAGTTCTGGAAACTTTGAACAATATTTGAACTGGGTTGGCAGATATTTCATTCTATCCTCTGAGGATTTACTTGTGCACATACAATTTTTAGTTCTAAATTTTACAAGTTAGAAGCCTAAAAACATAATGTCATTGTAATTTTTTTGAGAGAAACTTTTTAAATACATTTTCCAGCATAGCAGGAAATATATGCAGCAGATTATACTAACAGATGAGTTGCAGAACTACCAATGGCTCAAGACAGAATCTTTCATCTATAGCAGTGTCTTAGAGCACAGTTATCATCTGGTATAGTCAGTGAAAATATTATTATGCATTCACTACAATTAATAGCACTAAAGTGTAAGCATCATATAGACTGCAACTTTTAAACTCCCAGTTGTCATTTTGTGAGGTTAGGAAAATAATATTACAGATTAGCCTCAGTAATGCTATTCTTTGGCACAATGTATATTGTCCAGTGACATTATTAAAGATTAAAAGTGGGTCAAATGCTAGTTTTCTACTGTCTTCTTTTGTAGACAGGTTTCCACAAAGGAGCAATAGCTTTTAATTCTTTCAAGCACATTTCCTATGATGCAGAAATTCCTTCTCAGAGAATTGCTGTACATTTCATCATCATTTATTTTATTTATCTATTTATTTATTTAAAAACTTTTTTTATACCGTCGTTTAGTGGTATACCATCACAACGGTTTACAGATAGGCACATAAATAAGTCTGGTTTGGATTATAAATTAGCTAGTAGGTGCCAATACATTTTTGGTTACATGATTCAAATGGATCGTGGTTTGGAATTTCCATTTATATGACTAATAGAATATCCATATATGAGATATACTGTACTCTTGTATATTAATCTTTAGGTACGAGAAAAAATAATAAAGGAGGGATAACTGCTATTTGTTAACTTTTAACTGTGTGTCAGAGTTCTTTTTCTTGTCCGTTAGTATTTCTTACTCCCCACGCTCACTGTGAAAAGCTTTTTTGAAGAGCCATGTTTTTAAACTTTTTTTGAAGAGTTTTAAATCTTTCATTAATCTTATTTCGAGTGGCATTGTGTTCTATAATATTGGACCGGCTAGGGATAATGCTCTCTCTCTCTCTTACTTGCATCAGTTTTGCTGTCTTTACATTGTCATTATCATCATCATTTATTTATGTCACACTTTTCCACTTAGTGAGTTCAAAGCATGTTACAATAGGTTTGAGTTTACAGCAAATATAAAATACAATGAGTAGAGCATAAGTAGAGCAAAAGAATGGAGAAGGAAATGGTTATGTGGAATAGGGAACTTACAGCTAGCACAAAAGTATAAATTAAATTTTGAATAATCTCAAATCCCGAGTGTCTAATGTGAGCATCATATCTCGTGAATTTGGATTTCTTGCTAATATTTGTTTGATCAAACTGGTAGTGATTTGAGATCTGAGCAATTGTATATGCTTGCATGACCAAAGCATAACATAAGATTACCAAACTTCAACATTTAGCACAATGAGGAGAAGCACCTGGAAATACCTTAGCAATTCTAATGGTCTTCTTAATGCAGCAGTATTTCACATGGAAAACTGCTTTCAGAAAGATTTTTGGATTTTCCAATGTGTTGTCTTCTTTATTTTAATTTCATATAGCAGCATTAATTAAAATGTAGTGGCAGGCTGTACAAGGGCAATGGTTGCTGGCTTTGAAAACAAACATTTTGATTGTGCCTCAGCATTTATTTCTACTAAAGATTTCATTTTCTGCCTATATTGTTACTGCAAGAGGGCAATCTTAAGCTGGGACTCATTAAATCAGAGGTACTGTGTTGCATATGAAGTCTGCTGATTCTGCAAAAAAAATCAGAAAATAAAACAGTTCAATATATTGCTCCTGATAGGCCTGAACACATTCCTCTTATTTTCTCTCTAGATCAGGGCTTCAACATCTTTACTCCTATGTGACCCCGTTGTACCATTTGAAAATTCACATGACACCAGACAGTGACCAAGGGGGAGTGGGAAGAGTGAAGAGGGGGAGGGTGGAAGCAGGGAAGGCCAGTTATGTATACGTGGAAAGGCCTTAAGAATGTATAGAAGAAAAAAAAGTTTGCACACATACCCCCATGAGCAAGTGCAACACAATTATACTCCCCACCCCTCTCGGGGCAATTGAAACACGCATTTGCACATTGCCTCCCTGAGCAACTGTAACAGACACACTAGACTTTTGTTTGCCTTTTTTATGATTTTTCGTTTTTCCTTTATTATTTTTGGCTTTTTTTTTACCTACTTTGACTTTTACTTTCTCTTTCCCTCGTCTTCTCTCCCTGTGGAGTGCAAGCCTCCCTGTACCATCCAACCAAAAAAGTGTCTCACTCTCTGCTACCTCAGTCTCTCTCTCTCTCTCACTCACACACACACACACACACACACACACCCTGCACTCACAACTCCAGATCCTCTCTTTTAGATCCCCCAACAGTCAATCCTTTCTGCCATCCCCTCTTTCTATCCTCCAACCCATCTACTCTCATACCGCACAGTCCATCTCCTGTCATTCCTTCTCCCACCTTGCAGTCAGTCCTCTCTGCCAACCCAGCCTCACTCTCACTCCTCATAGTCAGTCCTTTCTATTATTCCCAATTCCATCTGCTCTCTCTCCTTCCCCCTCACAGTCAATCCTTCCTATCCTCCCCTCTCTCTCACCCATCTCATCCCCTCTCTCTTTCTCATACCAGTCACACTGTCATCTCCCAAATTCTCTCTCACTTCCTACAACCCATCTCCTCTCTTACATATCCCCAAGTTTGTACCTTTTCTTCTCCCTCAAACCCTCCTTCCACTCAATCCACCCTCTCATGCCATGTCCACACTGATAGTGGCAGGTAGAGATGTGCATCAGGTGCCCGATTGTTTTCGCTTTCGGGTTCGTGTGGCTGAGGGAAAATCTCGTTTTCCCGCGGATCTGCATTTTTTTTCATCAAAAATCATTTTTTCGGTTTAGTGCGCACTAAAAAAAACCATTAATTTTTGTTATTTTTGTTGGTGCACACTAGCTCAAAAAACAATTTTTGAACGAAAATTCGGAGGAAATGCGATCGTTTTATTGGTTTCCCGATCCATGACAATTTAGGAAATATTGTATGAATTTCCTAATTGTCAAAAAACCATTGCACATCCCTAGTGGCAGGTGATTGCAGCAGCAGGGGTGGAGAGCAAGCCTGAAACAGCAGTATATTTTGAAATCTGGACTAGTAGCAGTGGTGGAGATGAGAAAAAACTATAGGAGGGGAAGAGGGAAACAGAGTCCTGATCGACAATAGTAACACATCTTTTAGGGCCTGAGCCAGCAGCAGTTGAGAAAGGGAGGATGGGGAGATCACGTGACTGTGCTTGTACTGGGCAGTTGCATTGCTTCACTGTACCTCCTGCTCTGTGGTCTCATCTCAGAAAGCAAGCAAGCACATGTGGCCATTGAAGGACGTGTGGGCTTGCTATTGACACATCAGCTGGCCACATGAAGGAGGCAGTGCAGGCTTTGGAAGCAGCTATGGTTTTTTCTTTTTAATCCATGGGGACACACCTATGACCCCAAGCAATGATTTTGCCAGCTGAATTGGAGTCTAGATCCAATATCTGCTGAAGGTTGTCTAGAAGAGCTGACTTTTTCACAGATTCTTCTCTTAATTTATCTCTTCCCCTTCAGATAGACTCAGGACATTCGCAAGAGGGAAATGTGATCTGTATTAAGAGGCAGTCCTTCTGTCAGCTGAGGCATGTGGAAGCTCCACTTCTTTTTCCCCCTGCAGGTTCAGTCCTGCCAGTTCACTCTGCCAGTTACTCTCACTACCAACTGTCTACCAGACACACTGTTTAGTAAGGAATCCAATGGATCCTTCAAACTTGAAGCTGGCTGAAGAAAACACTTTCATTTAATCTTTGTGGATTTCAGTGTTATATTTCTTTGTTGTTTGATTTTATTATGTTTTTACATATTTTTATGCTTTATCTTTGTTTTATTATGTTATTATTACTATTTTGTTATGCTATGTTAGTTTTAAACTATTTTACATTACTCTGATTTACAAATACAAAAATGTGATTAATCAAGAAATAAACCAAACTAAACAAATATTTATATACTGTTGTCAACTAAAAAGGATAGGCTCCACCTTAACCAGGGTGGAACCAGGCTGCTGGCACTAACCTTTAGAAAGAAGATAATGCAGCTTTTAAACTAGATCGATGGGGAAATCTGTCAGTCACTCAGCAGCACATAGTTCAGAATGATGTATCTCTGAAGGATACTAACAGAACAGGGAAATTACTAGGGCATTCTAGTAGAGAGGTTGCAATAAATGCTAAAGTGGATCAAGTGCCTTTAAGTAAAGGGCAGACAGAGCAGAAAGATTCCAAATTACCCCTTCAATTAATAAACAGGCTGTTAATACAAACAAAAAAACATTCTTTGAAACATATGTATACAAATGCTGGAAGTCTAAAAAAATAAAATGGGAGAGTTAGAGTGTATAGCACTGGATGAAGAGGTAGTTATGATTGGCATCTCAGATACCTGGTGGAAGGATAATAATCAATGGACGCTGTGATACCAGGGTATGAGTTAGATCAAATTGATAGGATGGATCAAACTGGTGGAGGGCCGGCACTATATATTAAAGAGGGCACGGAGTCAAACCAGATAAAAGTTCTGCAGGAAACAAAATTAAATATTGAATCTTTATGGATAGAAATTCTAGGAGAAAAGGGACTAGAAGAGCAGTGGGGGTGTATTACTGTCCACCTGGCCAGAATGAACAGCAGACAATGAAATACTTAGAGAAATAAGGGAAGCTAACAAAATCAGCAGTACAGTGATTTCAATTACCCTATTATTGACTGGGTGAATGTCACATCAAGACATGCTAGAGAAGTAAAGTTCTGAGATGAAATAAATGACTACTAGATCCAACAAGAGGAAACTGTTTTAGACTTGTCCTTAGTGGATCATAGGATTTGGTGCTAGACATAACTGTGCTGGAGCCACTTGGCAATGGTGATCATATGATCAAATTTGATTTAAATGGAGGGAGGACATTAAAGAAGTCTACTGCAACAGCATTTAACTTTCAAAAGGGTGACTAGGATAAAATGAGGAAAATGGTTAGGAAAAACTCAAAGGAGCAGCTGCAAAGGTCAAACATTTACATCAGGCATGAATGTTTTTTAAAAATACCATCTTAGAAGTCCAGACCAGATGTATTCCATGCAATAGAAAAGGAAGAAGGAAGGCTAAATGACTACTGGCAAGGTTAAAAGATGAGGTGAGAGAGGCTATAATATCTAAAAGACCATTTTCAAGAAATGGAAAAGGGATCCGAATGAAGAAAACAGGAAACAGCATAAGCACTGGCAAGTTAGATGCAAAGCATTAATAAGGAAGGCAAAGAAAGAATTTGAAAATAAGCTTGCAATGGAAGCAAAAGCTCATAATAAACCTTTTTCAAGAACATTTGAAGTAGAAAGTCTGCGAGGGAGTCAGTTAGACCATTAGTTGATCAAGGATGGAGTAATAGGACACTTAGGAATGACAAAGCTATAGCAGAGAGAGTGAGAGAGACTAAATGAATTATTTGCTTCAGTCTTCATTGTGAAAGATGTAAGAAAGTTGCCCAAGCCAGAAATGATATTCAAAGGTGATAATTCATAGGAAATGAAACAAACCTTAGGGCCGGATTTTAA
The DNA here is from genome assembly GCF_901001135.1 of Rhinatrema bivittatum. Taxonomy (NCBI): domain Eukaryota; kingdom Metazoa; phylum Chordata; class Amphibia; order Gymnophiona; family Rhinatrematidae; genus Rhinatrema; species Rhinatrema bivittatum. The sequence goes on from NC_042616.1 coordinate 174,190,357, forward strand.
AAGGGTTACGCACATAAGGTACGCGCGTAACCCTTTTAAAACGTCCCTGCGCGCGCCGAGCCTATATTGCATAGGCTTCCGGCACGCGCAAAGCCCTAGGATGCACGTAAATCCCGGGGCTTTCTTGGGGTGGGCATGTCGGGGGGCGTGACGTGGTTGGCACGTCATCCGGGGGCGTGTCGGGGGGGCGTGACGCGGTCGGCGCGTCATCTGGGGGCTGTGCCGCGGGCATGGTTTCAGCCTGGGGGTGTTCTGAGGATGTGGCCGCGGCCTCCGGACCAGCCTCCAGACCGGAACATGGCGCGCAGCAGCCGGCCAGGTGCGCGCAAAGTTACGCCTGCCTCGAGCAGGCGTAACTTATGCGACAGAGGTAGGGGGGGGGGTTTAGATAGGGCCGGGGGGATGGGTTAGGTAGGGGAAGGTGGAGGGAGGTAGAAGGGAATGGGCAGTACGCACAGGGCTCGGCGCAAGCAAGTTGCACAAATGTGCACCCCCTTGCGCGCGCCGACCCCGGATTTTATAAGATACGCCTGGTGCGCCTGATACACCTGGTGCGCGAACAAAAGTACGCTCGCGCGCTGTGTTTTAAAATGTACCCATTAGTGTACAAGGATGTACTAGGGCAAACTGACAAATTAAAGAGTAGCAAATCACCTGGACCAGCTGGTATACTTCCTAGAGTGCTAAAAGAACTGAAAAATGAAATTGCGGCCCTGCTGTTGTAATGATAGTTTATACTATAATTCAAATTGTCTATGGAGGATTGCCAATATAACACCAGTTTTTAAAAAAGGATAAAGCGGTGATCCAGGAAATTACAGACCAGTGAGTCTGATGTCTGTGTTAGGAAAAATAATAGAAATTATCATAAAGAACAAAATTACTGAATATAAAGATAGGCGTATTTTTATTGGGACAAAGCCAATATGGATTTAACCAAGGGAAGTCTTGCATCACCAATCTGCTACATTTTCCTTTGAGGGTGTAAATAAACCTGTGGATAAAGGTCAGCCAGATGTATAGCATACCTGGATTTCCGGAAAGCATTTGACAAAATCCCTCATGAGAGACTTCTTAGGAAATTAAAAAGTCATGGGATAGGAGGCATTGTCCTATTATGGATTAGGAACTGGTTAAAAGACAGAAAACAGAAAGTATAGCTAAATGGTAAAATTTCTCAAAGGAGAACAGTGAATACTGGAGAGCTCCAGGGATCTTTTCTGGGACCACTGCTTTTCAATATATTTAGTAATGACCTGGAGATGGGAATGAGTGAGGTAATACAATTGCCGATGACACAAAATTACCGTATTCAAAGTTGTTAAATCACATGAAGACTGTGAGAAATTGCAAGCAGACCTTGCAAAACTTGGAGACTGGGCATGCAAATAGCAAACAAAATTTAATGTGAACAAGTGCAAAATGATGCACTTAGGGAAGAGTAACCCAAATGTAGCTACACAATGCAAGGTTCTACATTAGAAGCCACCATTCAGCAAAAGGATCTAGGCATCATTGTTGATAATACTGTAGGTTGAAATCTTCTGCTCAGTGTACAGCAGCAGCAGCCAAGAAAACAAATGGCATGTTTGAAATTATTAGGAATGGAATGAAGAATAAAACAGAGAACATGATAATGCCTTTGTATTGCTGCATGGTATGACTTCATCTTGAGTAGTATGTGCAGTTTTGATCACCAAATCTCAAAAAAGATATAGTAAAATTAGAAAAGGTACAGAGAAGGGTGACCAAAATGATAAAGGGGATGGAACGATTCTCCTATGAGGAAAGGCTAAAGAGGTTAGGACTCTTCAGCTTGGAAAAGAGACAACTGAGGGGGAGATATAACAGAAGTCTATAAAATAATGAGTGGAGTGGAATGAGAAAATGTGAAACAATGAAGTTACTAGGAGATATATTTAAAACTAATAAGAGAAAATATATTTTTTATTCAATGCATACTTAAGCTCTGGAATTCGCTGCCAGAGGATGTGGTAAAAGTTGTTAGTGCAGTTGGGTTTAAAAAAGGTTTGGACAAGTTCCTGGAGAAAAAATCCATAAACCATTATTAAAGTGCCATTATTAAGGTGGAGTTGTAGAAATATACTGCTTATCTCCGGAATAAGCAGCATGGGTGCTGCCAGGTAATTGTGTCCTGAACAGGTCATTGTTGAAAATAGGATACTGGGCTTGATTGAACTTTGACATGACCCAGTAGGACAAATCATATGTTCCTATATACTAATTTATAGCTACAAATAGCATGCCAATTAATGGGGAAGAGAGGACACAGCCTATTTTATTTATTGGCCTTCAGCTTTTTCCTACTCCTTTTGGGCTTCCAGCTCAATCAGAATGGGCCTCCATTGGGCTGCAGCTCCCTGAACTTTCATGCACAACCACCCATAGTTTTCCCCTATTTTATATCCTCCTCCCAACTCTTTTTAGGCCAATCACTGCAGCAACAGTCCTCAGCCAAGGACCCACCAGGATTCCTTTTGCAATCCTAAAAGCATAGACCCTATGTCCGGACACTAGGTGTTGCACAACCGGGCCTCTTTCCCTTAAGCAGTTTGAATGAATGCTGCCTGCTCTGCATCCCCAACTCCTGTCAGCCCAGGGATCAGACTTGGACCATCTGCATGGTATCACGCAGTGCTTGGCACTGAGCCAGCGGGCCAGCCTGGGCAGAGTTAATTTAAAACCGAAAAGGTTTTCATTTTCCAGAAGATGATTGATTAGGGAAGAGCATATGTTAAGTCCTTGAGGTGTATATATTCCAACAACTGGGCTTTGGAACTGAGAAGACAGTACCAGGCAGGTGCAAGCTTACCCCACAGGCTAACTAGCAGATTCCCCCCAGAAAACCTTAAAGAGTGTGATGGGACACAGATGTGAAATTTCCCTAGATATGCAAGGTCTTAATGTACAGCTTCCTATACTGAACACAAAATACTAATTGTAGCAGGTGGCTGACAGTTTATGGTGGAAGGGCAATTTGTCTCTTTCATCAAAATATCTGAGATAAGCCTTGCTGCGGCACTTTGCAATCAGCAGACATTTTTGCAAGGAAAAGTGCTGAGCACTGCAATAGTCTGGAGCAGATGAAAGCATGAATTACCATCTTAAGATCTGTATAGTACAGGGAAGCATAAAGTTTCCACAGCACAGGTAAATGGAAGAAGACATTTTTATTGCTGTAGCAAACTGGCCACACAGACTAAGCTATTGGTTAAAAATGAAGATCAAACAGTAAAAGGTCACACTCTGACTGAAAACACTAAAAGTTTAAAAAAGTTTTTAAAAAGTTATGTCTGTGTTGCTAAAATAGATTTTAAATTATTTAGAACTACGGTGGAAAAGTGATACTCTAAAGGGTAACTTTCTTTGATTCAGAATATTGGGCATATGCTGTGCATGGGCAGAATGTCATTCTTCATACAACTATAATCCCTGGGCTCTCAATGAGTGCTGCAAACAAGTCTGGTTTTCAGGATATCTACAATGAGTATTCATCAGAAGTATTTGTACCTATATGATCTAAAATCATGAATACATAATAAATAAATTATTCAAGGAAGGGCTGGGAGAGAGAGTGAGAGCCGAAGGAGGGTTGAACTTCTAACCGTGAGTGAATGGAAGCAATCTCCGACGGGCCCCAGCCACGGACAGCCTGAACCCTGCCCTTGACATCAGCTGTTGGGTCTTCAGAGGGGCCTTTAAAGTGGCCCTTTGTGGTGAGAGACCTTTGGGCTGGGAGAGAGAGTGAGAGCCGAAGGAGGGTTGAACTCCTAACACCGGGAGTGAACGGAAGCAAGCTCCGACGGGCCCCAACCATGGACAGCCTGAACCCTGCCCTTGACATCAGCTGTTGGGTCTTCAGAGGGGCCTTTAAAGTGGCCCTTTAGCGCGCACCAAAGGGGCACGCGGCTTTGTGCAAACTGGAACAAGAAAACCTGATTCCTAACATCTATAACTGAGGAAAACGGATTTTGAAACTTCCTGAGTAAGCTCTCTTGATCTGGTCAGGGAGAGGATTTGAATTTGCGGCTTGGCCCCTGTGTCTGCCTCGCCCCGGGTAAGTCGTCTTTATAAATACTTGTGACTTGATATGCCCCCAAAACAGAAAGGGAAAGGTAGAGTATTTCACTCTACATCTGACATCCCTCCGGGTCAGCGTACTATTCCACAGTAGAGATGTGAATCGTGTGATCGATCGTCTTAACGATCGATTTCGGCTGGGGGGGGGGGAGGGAATCTTATCGTCGCAGTTTTGTTTTTTAAAATATCGTGTAAATCGTAAATCGGGGGAGGGCGGGAAAACCGGCACACTAAAACATCCCTAAACCCACCCCGACCCTTTAAAATAAATACCCCACCCTCCCGAACCCCTCCCCCAAAATGCCTTAAATTTCCTGGGGTCCAGAGGGAGGGTCCCGGTGTGATCTTTTACTCTCGGACCTCCGGTACGTTGTAGAAATGGCGCCGGCGCTACCTTTGCCCTGTCATATGACAGCAGGGCAAAGGTGGCGCTGGCGCCATTTTGTTTTTTTTGTCCCCCGACGTCAGGAGCGTAGGAGATCGCTCCCGGACCCCCGCTGGATCCCAAGGGACTTTTGGCCAGCTTGGGGGGGCCTCCTGACCCCCACAAGACTTGCCAAAAGTCCAGCGGGGGTCCGGGAACGACCTCCTAAACTCGAATCGTTTTGCCGTAAAGCAAAATGGTGCCGACCATGCCGTAAGGTCGGCGCCATTTTGCTGTACGGCAAAACGATTCGAGTTTAGGAGGTCGTTCCCGGACCCCCGCTGGACTTTTGGCAAGTCTTGTGGGGATCAGGAGGCCCCCCCAAGCTGGCCAAAAGTCCCTGGGGTCCAGCGGGGGTCCGGGAGCGATCTCCTGGACGCATGACGTCGGGAGCTAGGAATCAAAATGGCGCCGGCGCTACCTTTGCCCTGTCACATGATAAGGGCAAAGGGCCACGGCGCCATTTCTCTTCACAGAAGCCGTGGGCAGAGAGCGGGACATTGCGCCGGGATCATCGTGCCGGGACCCCAGGTCATTTAAAACATTTTGGGGGGGTTTGGGAGGGTGGGGGTTTGTTTTAAAGGTTCAGGGTGGGTGTTAGGGTTTTTTTGGTGTGCTGGTTTTCCCACCCCCTATTTAACGATACAATACAAATGCCCCTGACGATAAATCGTGGGCATTTGTATTGTATCGTGCACTCTTAACGATTTTAAAATTATCTGACGATAATTTTAATCGTTCAAAAAGGATTCACATCCCTATTCCACAGTACACAGGTTTCTACCTGAATAAGGAGGTGGTGAATGTCCCCGTCGATGAAATAGGAGAAGGAGCCTCCGTTTCACCTGGGGAGGTCTTTCTTAGCCTCCCAGCCCTGCGGAAAGTGTCGGTGATGCTCTCACAGACTGCCAAAGAAACAGTGTGTGCTGTGAGCCGACAAGCTCAACTATAGTTGCAGAGGGAACATTGATGGAGCCTGTGAGCCAAACAACAGCAACGACTGAGAATAAAGTCCCTACAGCTCAAGCTGGTTTGCTCCACTTAGGGGCGGATTTTCAGAGCCCTGCTCGCGTAAATCCGCCCAAAACCGGGCGGATTTACGCGAGCAGGGCCCTGCGCACCGGGAAGCCTATTTTACATAGGCCTCCCGGCGCGCGCAGAGCCCTGGGACTCGCGTAAGTCCCGGGGTTCTCCGAGGGGGGCGTGTCGGGGGCGTGTCGGGGGGCGGGCCCGGTCGTCGCGGCGTTTCGGGGGCGTGTCGGCAGCGTTTTGGGGGCGGGTACGGGGGCGTGGCTACGGCCCGGGGCGGTCCGGGGGCGTGGCCGCGCCCTCCGTACCCGCCCCCAGGTCGCGGCCCGGCGCGCAGGAGGCCCGCTTGTGCGCGGGGATTTACGCCTCCCGGAGGGAGGCGTAAATCCCCCGACAAAGGTAAGGGGGGGTTTTAGACAGGGCCGGGTGGGTGGGTTAGGTAGGGGAAGGGAGGGGAAGGTGAGGGGAGGGCAAAGGAAAGTTCCCTCCGAGGCCGCTCCGATTTCGGAGCGGCCTTGGAGGGAACGGGGGTAGGCTGCGCGGCTCGGCGCGCGCCGGCTATACGAAATCGATAGCCTTGCGCGCGCCGATCCAGGATTTTAGCGGATACGCGCGGCTCCGCGCGTATCTACTAAAATCCAGCGTACTTTTGTTTGCGCCTGGAGCGCAAACAAAAGTAGGCTATTCGCGCTCGTTTTAAAATCCGCCCCTTAGAGAATAGCCACTTCCATTAGCTATGGTTACATGGAATAGACTTAGTTTTTGGGTACTTGCCAGGTTCTTATGGCCTGGATTGGCCACTGTTGGAAACAGGATGCTGGGCTTGATGGACCCTTGGTCTGACCCAGTATGGCATTTTCTTATATTCTTATTCCAAACCAACTGTTGTGACTTTAGACTCTATATGGGAATTAGTGGCAAAGCTTGGGTCTGAAGTTCAAAAATGTTCCCAACAACTTGCTATGTGTGCATCGAAACTGGATACTTTTTCTTCAGAATGTAATACCCAATAAGAAGATCATAAACTTCGGATACAAGTGTTGGAAGAGGGAACAAAAAAAAGGACTAGAAGTTCAATCTACTATAATACAAGAACAAATGTCCTTGAATAGGAAGGTTGGATATATGGAGAATTGTCCGAGATGACTGAATCTCAGACTGCTTAATTTCCCCAAAGTCATTGGTGAGCAGCCCAGGATCACACTCAAGAGATATATGACTGAGATATTGAAAATTGCATCAGATAATTATCCATCTTTTAATAGGGTGTATTTTCTACCATATCGTCGTCTGGGTGGAAGGGTGGAAAATCAACAATATCAATTAAATTTGGGAAATTTAACACAATTTTTGGAGTCCTCCACAATAGAGATAGTTGAAAGAGCTACCCTATTAGTATCTTTTGTGTATGAGCATGACCTTAGTTTAGTCATGCGTAATTATTTCCAGAACTTAGGGGTAAATTTCCATGTTTCCTTCATACAAATATTTCCAGACCTAGCCACTCAAGAGAGGAGGAAAGGCCTCTTGGCTTTACGCCAAGAAGCCCAGTCACTAGGAGCTACTTTTCAATTAAAGTTCCCTTGCAAATGTATATTGAAATTAAGTAATGAAGTGTACGTGTCTTTTTTTCCTGAACAGTTAAAAATGTTTATAGAATCCCGGAAAAGGGTACTCCTGGCCTCCTCTCCATTAGTAAGTCCCATTACCCAGGAATAGAAAGAAAATAAATGGGTAGACTGCATGTTAAGCTTTTTTCTTAGTTTCTTATTTTGCACTTGGCTCCCTTTACTTTTTACCTCCCCCTCCACTCTCAGCACAATTAGCGGTCTTGGATATGATGTATGATTTCTGTAAAGTTATTTACATTTCTTTTTCCTTTGTAAGATAATTTCTTTGTTTCTGTAACAAAGTATTATTGCTTTGTAAAAGTATTTGAGAAAATATAATAAATTAAAAATTAAAATTAAAAAAAAAATATTCAAGGAGCAGAGCCAAGGGCCTCTATTGTAGCCTTCCCTGTCTTTTGTTACTTTGTCTTTCAATAGGCCCCTGCAGCAGCATGTGTGTGGACTGGATACTGCAGCAAGGGTTAGAAATGTCAGTGGTGACGTTTCTGAAATTCCATAAGAATTCTGTGGCACATATGCATTTATTTGATTAGCTTTGCATATTAGATCGTGTACATGCTATTTCCCAATATGAAAATTTTAAAAATAGTTTTACAACTTTTCTTGTGTGTCTGGATAACTTATTTTGCTCTTTTGGAGGGGGATTTGGATGGGAGGAAAGGATCTCAGGTATTGGTGTGGGGAAGGAGAAGGTGAGGAGGATTAGCATTAGGGGAGGGATGAAGGATTGACATAGAAAGGGAATTTTGGGGATGGAAGAGGGGAGGAGAGAAGGAGATGGTTGAGGATAGGTGAGGTGATGGAAGGAAGGAGAAAAAGGTGAGAAGAATGAGGACTGGGAGAAGAAAGATGATTGGGGATCTCAGAGACTGGAGAAGGAAGGAGGATCCAGGTTAGGAGAGAGGATGAGGATTTGGGATCAGGGAAAGAAAATGAAAGGATTTAGTATTAAAGGAGGTAGGGTGGATGTGGGAAGAAAATCAAAGAAGGAAGGATCTGTATTAAGGGGAAGAGAGATCTCCCTGACTCGGCTTCCCCCTCCAATGGCTCAGTACTGTAATTAGTCTAACACATGCCTGTTACGCCCGTCGGTCGCAGATGGCTGCGACCACTCATGCTTATCTCTTTCTTTGCTGCCTTATCATTTCTGGCGGTCTCTGCCAACCACCACTGACCAGCCTGGCATTCCTGGGTCGGCGTGGGTGCTGCTGACCGCCATCATGTTTCAGGAATTACCTAGTTGTGCGCGTGCACGGGCCACCTTTGTACACGTCATGGCAGGAACCTCGAGGGCATCCCCTCTGGATGACGACATCCATCTATTTTACTTAAGCTGGCTGGCCCTTCAGTTTGATGAGTTAGCAAGGAGTTCCCTCATTGCTGAATTCCGCTCCATCCTTGGACTTCCGGTTCCAGACCCTACACTTGGCATGAGACGCTCTGGATACCCACTCCTCGGGGGACCTTCCTCTGCTTTGGTCATCCGCTCCTCGGAGGGCCTTCTTGCCTTGGACTTCTATCTGTCCCGCTCCCTGGGACCTCTCCTGGAACCATCTCCTGTGAGTATCTTACTTCTACTGACTTCATCTATACCAAGCCTCATCGTGGGATTCTCTCCGGTATACCCTGCGCTGCAGGTCATTCTGCACCACCCACTACAGGATCCTCATCAGGGTTCCTGCACCTCGGACTACCTTCTCATTACCACTACTGGGACACCTCTCCGGTGTACCCCGCTCCATGGGCCACTATCGGATCTTCATGTCTGAGATATTTCTACACTACTGGGAGACTTCCTGGCGTACCCTGCTCTGTGGGCCACTACCGGATATTCACGTCTGAGGTATTTCTACACTACTGTGAGACTTCTTGGCGTACCCCGCTCTGCGGGCCACTACCGGATCTTCACATTGGAGGTATCACCCTTGGGTATACCCCTCTGCTCAGAACTTTATTTTTACTGCACCTCCTGCTCCACAGGCTGTGCCTTTCTCCTCTCTTAATAAAGACTCTATTCCACATCTGTGCCTGACACCGCTGAGACCGCGCCTACCGACGGTGAGGCTCACAGGGCTCCTCCATGTGGGCGGAGACACCTCTCACCTCTGCCCAGGGTTCACACTCTCACAAGTTATAACAATGCCCTGCCCCCAGCTCCAGTTCTGCTTCCCCTTGCATCCCCATGCATTCACTCTTCTCTCCTCCTCACTCATTATCTCTAATCTTGTTTTTCTTTCTTTCTTCTCCTCCTATCCCTGGTTCCCTCTCACATCTCCATTCCCAGTCTTTGGTGTCACAGTCACAAACATTGATTGTGCTGATTCTTTCGCTCTTTCTCTCACACAAACACACAAACATACAGAGTTTGGCACCAATCCCTTCTTTTGTACACACATAAACATACACCTGCCCACCATCTCACCACACAATCCTAATGCCAATTCCCACTCTGCTCCCCAATCAATTCCTTCTCTTTCCCTCAAGCTGATCCCCTCAGGTCAGCAGAAATTAGTAAATCATTCTCTTTCAGCCAGATTTCAGACAGACACATGAATATCTAGTCAAAGTCAGAGACTACATTGTGTAGTATGTTATTTTTTTCCTATGACATTCACTACCTTCAAATGATCTAATCTGGACTGACAAGCTGATTTCTTTTGAAAAACTTTCTTTGGATAAATTAGGTTAGAGTGTAGGGAAAAATTAAGATGATTCAACAATTATATGGGTGAATTTTTTTCTATACTTCCTCCTACCTAACAGGGCAGGAATTTGCAGATTGCAGAGATGTGTGAAATACAGGCTATTCTGCTTCTCTTTATACTTGCAAAAAAAGAAACCCCAAAGTGAAATAAATATCCACGAAAATATAATTGAAATTTCCCTAAAGTCCTGCAAGTACTATCTCAAACAAAAAAAACATCAAAAAAATTTTAGATGACTTTTATAGTAACACCCAAAGATTGCATCTAAAAATTAGATATCTGACATTCCGGCTGGTGCAAACAGTCTAATCATAAGGTCAAGACAGCTCATGAAACTTAAATTGAAAGTCTCTATTTGCACAATTTTTCAGTATATTTTTTTAAATGCACGTAAAATCAAGCTAAAACAACGTCCACACATATTTCAACAGATAAGTGTGGACTTTGTTTTAGCGTGACAGAACCAAAATGCAGGCCTGGGAAACAGGAATATGGAGTATTCAGTCACATGATGATCTTGGCAACTTCATATGAGACTGTGAATCACACAGAGGAGAATAAACTGCGATTGTTCTTCCATGTCAAACATCTTTCTGCACCTCACAATGTGTGGGAAGAATCTTGGACAAGAATTGTGCACATGTCCTTGGTGAAAACTTTGTAACCAGCTATGAATGGGTATTGTTTAGTACATGTTCACTGATGAACTTCATGATGCAATGCCATCCTCCTAGGTCTCCCCAAAAATGCCCTCCAGCCCCTCCAGATGCTCCAGAACTCTGCTGCACAGATCCTCACCAACGCCCACCAATATGATCACATCACCCCTGTTCTCAAACACCTACATTGGTTGCCAATTACTTCACAGTTTATGTACAAATCCCTCACCATCATTCATAAATCTATTTACAACCATGACATGCCCTGGTTCAAAGAGCACCTACGATTTCGTACCCTTGACAGACTTACCCGAACACATCACCATGCGACGCTGCATACACCCTTGCCTAAACTGACAAAACTTAAGTCTACTAGAGAACGTGCCCTCTCCATTGCCAGGCCTGTTCTTTGGAACAAGATGCCCCCTAATCTCCGCCAGGAACTGTGCCCAAAAAAATTCAAACAGAACCTCAAGACCTGGCTCTTTAAACAGGCTTACACCTGAACACCTTCTCTCCGACTCTCTGTAGATACCCTCCAATACCTCTACCTCGAATACCCCTAATGTCTTCCCCCCTGCTTGTACATCCCCCCCCCCCCCCACCCCCCAGGTCACAGTGAATTCCCTGAACATGTTTCCTTCTGTACATATCCTCATTCAGGCCATTGCCACTTTCTCATGTATGGATAGTACATTTTATTTTATTTTTTTGGCCATCCCCCCATGCCTGTATATATACCCCTCTACTATATACAATTACTGTCCCTGCATTCCACTATGTTTCACTGTTAAATTGTTAACCTGTGTTTCACTGTTAAACTGTTCCTACGCATGTTTTAATATTACAATGTAAAAATGGTACGACTTCCGTCATGCTATTATCCTGTTATAATGTGAACCGATGTGATGTACCCCAACGAATGTCGGTATATAAAAGCAAACAAATAATAATAATACATAGTTAATTTTCCTCAGTTTTTACATGATTTTTATCCTGTTGCCTCATTTTGTCACTTGTTCATTATAAAGCCTCTTGCTGCCTTAAGTTACCTGTAAACCAAGGTGATGTTGCCAAAGTAACTCGGTATATAAAAATGCTTAAATAAAATAAATAAATAAATAAATAAATAAATATGCAAGTGGATTCAGATGACAACATTTGCATCTCACCAATCCTGTGTCTATAGATGGTGGTAACATCCAATCAAAATCAATGTTGAATCCTATGGAACTGAATATGCAAGGAGGTTCTGAACACAGACAATGACTCTGAATTATACAGACTGTGGATTATCCCAGAACATTTTCCTATCGGGTTTTTATGCCCCAGACTTTAGAGACTATGAGCTTTGCTTCCAGAACTTTGATTGTTGCAATTCACTACACCTATGAACTTGCAAGTGTAAGACTGAGTTCCAAGCTCAGCACAGCCTGCTCCATAACTTGGAAGCAGGTGTATCTCACAGAGATGCCTGTGATACCTTTGGGTTCTAACTGTCATCCGCTTGCATGGATTTGCTTCACGGCGTGTTGAGACAGGTCCTGGCTTTCTGCATGAGTTTGACCCACAATTACTAAGGGTGAGATAAAACTGGCTTATTTAACTTTCAGCTGGGTTAATTAGATTGTCAATTGTATAACTGACAAGAGCAAACTTGACTTAGAGATAACACATAAATTCTGTTTATTTTTTATAACAGCGCTTTGCTCTGCAACAAATTTAAAACGATACAAAAGAAAAAATATCTGGACCATATTAAACCTTGTATACTTAATGTTGCTACAATAAAACTGATTGATTATATCACAAAAGTGTAGGCGACTGCTCCTGTAGGAGATATCAGAAGATTTTATCACTGAAAGCAAAATATGAATTCTGATCACAATATGGACACAGACCTATATTCCAGCTAAGGGATACTGAGGTGATGAACTTTGACCTGGAGAAGCAATTCATAGCTGAGCAATTTGTTCTACCAGTAAGCTGTGTACTGAGGCCCCCCTCCAATGTCTATCTTTTTCCACAAACAAGATGAGGAATTTTTTTTACCGAAAGCAACTTAATCCATCCAGGCAGTTCATCAAACAGGAGCTTGACCACCCCAATGGGAAAGAGGGGTCAGTGATCTGAAATGAAGAAAATTACTGACCTGGCAAGGCAGCGCTGGTCAAGAGGTGACAGGACCCCAGATCTGATCACCATGTAGCAGGAGCAGTGACTCTGAAGCGGGCTTGGATCCCTGGGTCAAGGTGGAGTTGGCACAACCTGCAGGGAAGAGCCCTGAAGGTCCCCACTGTCAGCTGGCAGAGCTTGCTGTGGCAGAGGCCCAACTGGAGCTTCACCTATACGAGCCCTTGTTCCCCTTAGGTTGAGCCCTCAGGTGCCGGGACTGGCAGATCTTAGAAGGGTAAAAATTAAAGACCCAAGAAATGGCTGAGAACTGCTAAATATCAAAATACAATAAATCCAGCTCAAGGAGAGAAGGAAAATGTTTGTTTAAACTCTCTCTTTGAGCTGGATTTACTTAGATCTTAGAAGGGGCCATCTGATGACGAGCTGGATGTCTGGAGAGATGGTTGGGTCACAAGCCAGGGTCCAAGGCACACTGAGTTCAGGTATAGTTGAGGGCAGGTGATGGTTGAGGTGAGCAACTTTCAGACGTGGTCATGAGTCAGGCAGTGGTCAGTAGCATGCAGAGTTCAGGCAGAGTCATGTGTCAAGCAGGCTGAAGTCAGAACCAGAAATCTGTCTGAGGAAAGATGGGACAGATAGATAGGCAGGGAGGCGAGGAACAGCACAGATGGGTAGATGATGATACAGAAGATACTGAAGAACTGAAGACTGACCACAAGACAAGGAAGCAATGAAGGGCTGAAGACTGACTACAGGATGAAGACAAAGAACAGGAATTGAAGAATGACGATCAAGAACTGAAGAATGAAGACCAGGGACTGAACAGATGAAGACCAGAGCCACAGGAATGAAGACTAGGAACACACTGAGGCAACTAGCTTTACTTGTAGTAATGGACTATTGCCGAGGCATCTAGGTGCAGGATAACTACCCTTATATAGGGCAGTCTTGGTGAGGTCATCAGCGGGGGCTGTGGAGGCTTTCCTGCCATGGTCCTTTTAAATCTAGTGCTGAGATGCACACACGTGCACCTAGGGACAGAGCTACACGCAGGGAATGGTGTTGGAGGAGAGGCTAGATACGGCGGCCTTTTGCATGTTCTTACAGGGCCTTCCCCATCATCAGAGCAGATTACTATGGGCTTGGAATTGGAGGTACGTGCAGTGGTCCATGGGTCTGTGTTGCGGACCACTGAATGCAACAGACACCCCCCCCCCCAATTGGAGAGGGGGGGGCAGCACTCTGAAATGAAATAACCCCTTTTCATGCTCTGACTATGCATGAACTGTTGCATATTCATGACCTTACTGTTAAAAGCTGCAGTGGAGAAAGACTCAAGGTGGCAGCCAGAGAGAGATACTCATTAACACCTGAAGATGACGCCTGGGGGAAGGACTGCCTGCACCTCCCTATAGATCCCTTTCAACCTGCCTGAGGTCTCCCCATGAAAAGAGAAGGTCCTGCCTGCTGCATCATGGCTGGAATAACAGACTTCAATGAGTGCTGCCACCCCAAGGGACATCCTCCGTAAGCCACAGCGTTTCCCATAGATTTGCAAACCAGACCTCTATAAGGGTGAGAACTGATGGCAGTCTTCTACAGTCATGGGGCTAGTTAATTATGAATATTAACACATTTGATGCAAGTTGAAGTCTATGATATGTTTATGTTCATTAATGTTGCAGAGCTTTACTGAGTATAAGCCTTTGCTGCATTAAGGGTTGTAGAGGTGTGTGCTGTCTATCTCATTCTAAGTGGTAAATCTGAAATGTCTTAAATAAAGCAGTCTGATTCTGAGGTAAACAAGTGTCCTTTCCTAGACTTTTCAGATCTCATATAAGGTAATATGTGGTAAGTTCCCATAGCATGGCCAGTGTTCCCCAGAGAGGGAAGGGGAGGGGGAGCAGGCAGGCACTCTCCTCCCGGCTACATATATCCTTATATTGTCTATACTCCCTTAAAACTAATGAATTTGTATCATCAGGTTATCAGTTAAATCCTTTAATCTATTGTAGCCTAATTACCCTACAGGGGATAGACTCAGGAGTAATCTTAGGAAATATTTTTTTACAGAGAGGGTACTGGATGCATGGCACGGCCTCCCAGTGAAAGTGGTGGAAACAAAAACAGTATCTGAATTCAAGAAAGCATGGAATAAACATAGGGGATCTCTGTGGAATTGTAAAGCTGAATTACTTGAGTAGATGTGTAGATCAGATAGGCCATACAGACTTTTTCTGCCTTCACATTTCTATATTTTGCCTTAATCACCTCTGAACCAGGCATGGTTGTTTCTTAGCCAGCATTTTTCAGATGGGCCTGTCTATAATTCAAGCCCAGATTTAAGTATAGGCAACTGTCTGGGATGCTAAATTTTTGAAGGTGCCAAATATCCAGACTAAAGAAGAGCCTCCTTCTTGTTTGCTTTGGCATTTGCTGGGAGAGCTTCAAAGGGATGCTGTCATGGAATTTTGCCTATGGGTGCCAAAATTTTAAATCCTGCCTACTATCACCTCTGACTGTAAAAGTGATGTCCCTTCACAGAATGCAAACCACGTTGCTAAAGAATGCCCTTGTTCAGGGGTGGCCAACTCATAAGAACATAAGAACATGCCATACTGGGTCAGATCAAGGGTCCATCAAGCCCAGCATCCTGTTTCCAACAGAGGCCAATCCAGACTAAGAACCTGGCAAGTACCCAACCACTAAGAAGATCCCATGCTATTGATGCCAGTAATTGCAGAGGCCATTCCCTAAGTCAACTTGATTAATAGCAGTTAATGGACTTCTCCTCCAAGAACTTATTCAAACCGTTTTTAAACCCAGCGACACTAACTGCACCAACCACATTGTCTGGCAACAAATTCCAGAGCTTAATTGTGCGTTGAGTGAAAAAGAATTTTCTCCGATTAGTTTTAAATGTGCTACTTGCTAACTTCATGGAGTGCCCCCTAGTCCTTCTGTTATCCGAAAGTGTAAATAACCAATTCACATCCACCCATTCTAGACCTCTCATGATTTAAAGACCTCTATCAAATCACCCCTCAGCCATCTCTTTTCCAAGCTGAACAACCCTAACCTCTTTAGCCTTTCCTCATAGGGTGTTACAATTCCTGCCCGCGGAGCTACTCTCCGCGAGCAGGCCTCTCACCTTGTGTCAGTCGCGCTGCCTTTGCGGCCTGGGGCCACCATTAAGCCTCTGCTGCTGACTCCATTAAGCGGCAGGAGCTGCCGCCAAGATCCCCTGCCTTGTGGCAGGAAAGCCGCACACCTCGCTCCTCTGTACGGCCTAGGCCGCTGCTGCCGACGCCAGGCCCTCCCATGGTAGGGAGCCGCCGAGACCTGCGGCAGGGTGCTGCCATCGCCATCTTCATGCGGGCTGGAGGCCGTGCCTTCCAGCTTCTCTAGCGGCAGGGAGCCGCCGCCAGGGTTCTTCCTGAGCGACAGTGGGAGGCCGCTGCTGCTCCGACATCTTCTTGCGGCCTGGAGGCCGCCCCGAAGCCGGCCTGCTCTCTTGTCTCGACGTGCAGGAAGATGCCGCTGTCCAAGGTCCTGCATTCTGCTTCCTGCCTTCCTAGGCGCCGGCGCACGCCTTTTCTAAGTTATTTAAAGGGCCAGTGGCGGAAATGCCTGAGGCCCTACAGGAAGTCCTCTTCAGTTTGTTTCCTGTGTCTGCTCTATAAAAGGGCTCCTCTTCAGTCACTCCTGGCCTTCGGATCGGGTTCCACAGTTGTCTGTGCTTCATGACTGGTCCAGGTCCTCCGTGGTCTTCTCCTGCTTTGACGGCTTCGTCTTCATGTTCCTGATGTTCTTCATTTGTACCTCCAGTTGTCTTCATATTCCTGATGCCCTTCGTCCATGCCTCCTGATGTCTTCAGGTTCCTGATTTCCTTCGTCCATGTCTTCAGATGTCTTCATGTTCCTGATGTTCTTCGTTCATACCTCCTGATGTCCGATGTCCTTCCCGACGCCTTTGCCTCTGCCTCCATGCCTTGGTTCCATGATGTCCACTTTCCCGGCGAACCGTTGTCATGGTCCACGACCAGCCCACGGGCGGGCTGTGTAGGGCGCCTCCCGGTACAAGGCCATCTTCTTCTGTGCAGTGCAACTCTCTGGAAGACTTCTGCTTGACACCTAGTCTTGAATCCTGAGTTGACTTTGAATCCTTGAGAATCCTGAATCCTGAGCTTGAATTCTGTCCCTGTCTTCGGAGCTTCTTGCATTTGCATCCGTCAATGCCAAAGACTCTGTTTGAACCTGCTCCGCTTCAGCATGGTCTGTGACCAGTCCTGTGGGTGTACTGTGTAAGGCGCGCCTCGGTGCAGGCCTCTTCAGTATCTTCGCCATGTTCCAGCTTCAGCCTCCATTATCTCTCCTAGAGCCTGCTTCAAATCCAGTGTGGTCCGCGACCAGTCCCGCAGGTGGACTTTGTAGGGTGCACTGCATTGCAGCCTCGACCCAGCACTTTGATCCTATGCTTTGATTCTTCATCTACAGTGCCTGGATCCTATGCCTTGGGCTTACGTCTACAGTGTCTTGATCCTTGCCTTCGTATCCACATCCTCACCTGAGTCTTTGTCTACAGCAGGGGTGGGCAATTCCGGTCCTCGAGGGCTGCAAACCGGTTGGGTTTTCAGGATATCCCTAATGAATATGCATGAAAAAGATTTACATATGACTGAGGCAGAGTGCATGCAAATCTCTCTCGTGCATATTCATTAGGGATATCCTGAAAACCCGACTGGTTTGCGGCCCTCGAGGACTGGAATTGCCCATCCCTGGTCTACAGTGTCCTCGCCGGTGACTTCGTCTACAGTGTCCTCGCCTGAGTCTTTGTCCACAGTGTCTTTGCCTGAGTCTTCGTCTACAGTGTCCTTGTCTGAGTCTTCGTCCAAAGTCTTCCATGTACCAAGGACTCCCTCTGCCCTCATCCTTTGTCCAGCCTGCCGCCTTTTGCCGTTACCCAGCGGCAGGTGCGAAAGTGCTTGGAACGGTCGGAGGACTGTTCATTGATCAACATTGCGTTGTTGGTCATCCTTGGGCATGCAGGTCCAGAAGAGGGTTAGACCTTCCATCTCCTTGTCTTCGCTCCAGCCTTATCCTGCTCCTTGTTACCCAATGTCGCACCAGCTCACCTCCCGCGGTGTGTCTTGGGGCTCCTCCCTGAGTTGTGCCGTGGCCCAAGGGCTCACATCACCTGTTCCAGAAACAACCGTGCCGCCGCGCTCATAACATAGGGGAGCTGTTCCATCCCTTTTATCATTTTGGTCGCCCTTCTCTGTAACTTCTCCAGTGCAACTATATCTTTTTTGAGATGTGGTGATCAGAACTGTACACAGTACTCAAGGCGTGGTCTCACCATGGAGCGATACAGAGGCATTATGACATTTTCCATTTTCTTCACCATTCCCTTCCTAACATTCTGTTTGCTTTTTTGACTGCTGCAGCACACTGAGCTGACGTTTTCAATGTATTATCCACTGTGATGCCTAGATCTTTTTCCTGGGTGGTAGCTCCTAATATGGAACCTATCACTGAGTAACTACTGCATGGGTTATTTTTCTCTATATGTAATACCTTGCACTTATCCACATTATATTTCATATGCCATTTGGATGCCCGATCTTCCAGTCTCGCAGGGTCTTCTTGCAATTTATCACAATCCGCTTGTGATTTAACTACTCTGAATAAAGAACTTGCGACTCTTTGGGGAAGCGAGCACAATGTGGGCAGGGAAGGCGAGACGGGGGGGGGAGAGGGGCTGGACCTGGCGGGCGTTCCCCAGGTTGAAAAGGGGACGCACGGCTTGAGCAGTCCCCTTTTCACATGAGGAATGGCCGGTGCTGGCTTTAGCTTGCCTTGTCTGCCTTGTCTCTGCTTTGTCCACTAGCTACCTCATGTCTGCCGGCAATTCAGTGCTTCTCTCCTGCTTCGGTCTCCGTCGTCAGCCCGACTGCTTTAAGTTCGGCTGATATCGCTCCGGAGGGCTGAAGCACGCTGCTCAGACCTGCTCAGATCCCACGAGATCATTGTGCTGTGACTAGCTAAAAGACACGAGAAGGCGATCCAAGAGCAAACAGACACGAGAAGGCGAACCAAGAGCAAAAACACACGAGAAAGCGATCCATTGCGGTTCTTTCCTGTTCATCCAGCAACTCATATTCCTCCAAGCCTGATTGGTATCGTATTGCAAAAAAAAAAAAAAAAAGATTTATATATTAAGCATAAATCTCCTCTGTTCCCTTTCTCCGATGGTTTCATTTGAAATGATTGTCCAGCTTGCTGAACGGGGGTTTTCTCTGCTCTCAGGGCCAGCGACCCTTTGTACTGTGGGACAGAAGTCCTTTGATTTCTGCTCACCTGCCTCTTGCATTTATTTTATTCTCACCTGTTTGCAAGGGGGTTGTTTTCTGCTTTCAGGGCCAGCGCCACCCCCCCCCCCCCCTTTTAACTTTTGGACAGCAGTCCTTTGGTTTCTGCTCACCTGCTGTTTGCATTTATTTCATTTCACCTGTTTGTATTTATTCTCATGTGTTTAGTCTCACGGTAACTCAGATTGTATATATTTGCAGTCCTGCTTTGCTGCACTTCCTTTGTTACTGCTATTTAAATGTTTCTGCGCATCCTGTGCCATTCCATGTTGCTCTGCTGGGCTATAGTCTTTGCTCTCACTAGAGCTACTGTTGGCCAGAAAGCACATTTAAAAAAAAAAAAAGGGGGAATATAAAACAATTTTATTGGCGGCTAAGCATGGTTATTCAACTACCCCTTCTGCTTCCTATGTATCTGCTTGCTACATTTGCTTGTGAAAGTGCTGCACATGGTGGATGTCCAGTATGTGCTTGTTAAAGGCACATGGCTTGCGGCCATTTTTACATGTACATGGCTTGTGGCCAGGTTTAACATCTGAGGGCGGGGAGATGGATGTTGGTTAGGCACATGGCAGGCGGCCATGTTTAAGGCACATGGCAGGTGGCCATGTTTGGCACATAACACTGTGGCTTTGACGGCCAGGTGTCTGAGGTAGCTGCCCGGTTTCCAAGCTTAACACTTCCTTGCCAGGGGTAGCGCTGGTCACCAAGAGCCAACTCAGTATTTAAGTTATGGAAAGTTATACAAGTTGTATTATTTAGGCTATGTTAGCTTGTTATATGCTGTTATTGTATTTAAGGGCTGCGGCCATTATTTATTCCAACCAATAAACTTATCGAATATTAAGCTGCGTGATCCTTTGTAATCGGGAAAGGGTGGGGTTGGTGGGTGGGGGGGCGGGTGTGTAAGGGTCGTCGAAGCATTTCAACTGTCCACATTGTGTTGTATTATCTGCAAATTTGATAATCTCACTTGTCGTATTCCTTTCCAGATCATTTATAAATATATTGAAAAACACCAGTCCAAGTAAAGATTCCTGAGGCACTCCACTGTTTACCCTTTTCCACTGAGAAAATTGACCATTTAATCCTCTCTCTGTTTCCTGTCTTTTGACCAGTTTGTAATCTACGAAAGGGCATCGCCTCTTATCCCATGACTTTTTAGTTTTCTTAGAAGCCTCTCATGGGGGACTTTGTCAAACACCTTCTGAAAATCCAAATACACTATATCTACCAGTTCACCTTTATCCATATGTTTATTAACCCCTTCAGAAAAATGAAGCAGTCCTCGAGAGCCACAAACAGACCAGGTTTTCAGGATATCCACAATAAATATGGATGCGATAGATGTGCATGCACTGCTTCCATTGAATTCATATCCATTGTGGAAATCCTAAAAACCAAGCCTGATTGTGGCTCTCAAGGACTGGAGTTGGCCACCCTACCCTAGTTTCTGCTGCCCTGGCAATCTAGTTGTCTTAGATGACCTTTTGCGATTTTGACTTCATTCAGTTCCTAGTGAAATGATTCTGGTGTTTCTGTTATACATCTAGCTCTCATTTAACTTATATCTCATAGAACCTTTAGTTAAAGAAAAATCTCTATGTATAAACATTTTACAGTATGTAAACCTTGGTGCTGCTGTTTTGATTCTAATATCCATAGCGACCAGCATGGTGTCTTTAATGAGCTGTTGCAATGGACTGGTGGGAAGGAAATACACCCGAAATAAAATATAATTAGGCGAAAGCAAAAGTGAAAAAGAGGTGATAGAGATACAAGATAAAGAGAAACAATTAAACAACAACAAACCCCCCCCCCCCCCACCACCAACAGGCAAAGTAGTTAATATTTAATAATACTACTGTTTTAAAAGCCTTGTGTGTCTGCACATTAAGCATGAAGTGTAATGTCAACAAAGTTCACATAAATGTATTGCATATAATGAAGTTTATTATAAAAAATTGACAGACATGACGTCTAACTCCAGCTATCATAAGCATTGAAGGGAACTCCAGGGAGTTTTAGAAGAGTCACGTGACTACAGAGCCTGACCGGCAGAAACGACGTTTAGACCGGCGCTCCCGCCCCCCCCCCCCAGCCGCTCACGGGAGACGGGCCGGGATCCACACCACGCGCACGCGTGCGCACTAACGCTTTCCAGTCACACAACAAAACAAAACAAAACAAAAGAAAACATGTCAGTGTGCTGTTGGCTGAAAGCGCGCGCTGGGCTTCGGGCCTGGGTTTTGGCCCCGCGTGCGTTGTCCACTCGCGGCAGCTCATGGACCCGAAGTTTCTCGGAAGTTGCCGCCGTCGGGAAGAGCAGCAGCGGCGGCCTTCAGTCGTCCTTGGAGCCAAATCCTCTTGTGTTCAACCAGGAGCACAGCGCTCTGCGGGAGTCTCTGAGAAAGGTACCGAAGAGTTGTACGCTTTCTCCTCCCCCCCCCCCCCCCGCAGTGTCCAACACCGACCCCCTTTCCCAATACACTTTCACTTGTTGCAAGAGTCCCATGGCCCCTAATGGCTGAGAGGTTGACGGTGCAAGCAGTCATTCGGCCCTGTAAAAAGAAACCAGAATTGCATTGCCGGTGACAGGCTCTTTATTGGCTGAGGTTTCTGGCTCAGGTCAGAGTTTCAAGCAGCAGAAACCTACCTCGTTGTTGTGAGCTCTAATGAAAATTGAGATTTTAACCTGTGATGTAATGCGTTAAGGATTGGGCTTATAATTTATGGAACAGCTTAATCACAGGTTTGTCGAATTTCTGTGCATGCACGCAGAGTTTAAGTATGTTAAGTAGAAAAATATAAACAATGTCTACTGTATTTTGTCTATAGCCCCTTCCCCGATCTGGACCTAAGCACAGGGGCTTACTGGGAGGATCATGGACCAGAGCAGGTTTCAAATTTTCTGGGTTCTTAGATTTTCTAAATTGCATATTCTGTTGCTGTGTGCCTCAGCTATTTGGCCGGATAAACTTATCTGGCAAATTTACCCTACATATACCACTGAATATTGGCCAGTTAGCCAGAGTTAGCCAGAGAAGTTACCTGGCAAATTCTGAATATTGGAGTTAGTTGGATAATTAACTCAGCTCCTCCCCAGAAAGTCCCTAACTTACCCAGCCAGATTTTAGCTGGCTAAAGTTATCTAGCTAGAATCTAGCAAATTTTAATTTAGCCTGATAATTTCTGAGTTACCCTGTTAAATGCCTTTGAATATGGACCTCACAGTCTTCTCTGGGGCTCTTTTGCACACCATTCCAGTCAGCCATACACCATGATGCACACAAAGGCTGTTCAAAAAATAAAATCCTTTACTGGTCTCTGAACAAAATCCAGGCAGCATGCTGATATCCAATGCACCCAAAACAGTTCAGTAAATAAAGTCCCAGACACAATAATTACCGTAAGTCTGTCTCTCACACAGGCTGATACAGTACAACGCGCTCAGTCAACCCGAGTTTGTACACGTGTTTTCGACGCGCTAGCTTTACCCCTTATTCAGTAAGGGGTAATAGCGTGTAGAAAATGCGCGGCCAACACCCCCCCCCCCCAAAACTAATAGCGCCCGCAACATGCAAATGCATGTTGATGGCCCTATTAGTTATTCCCGCGCGATTCAGTAAGTAAAATGTCCAGCCAAGCCGCACATTTTACTTTCAGAAATTAGCGCCTACCCAAAAGTAGGCGTTAATTTCTGCCGGCACCGGGAAAGTGTATAGAAAAGCAGTAAAAACTGCATTTCTGTACACCCTCCGACTTAATATCATGGCGATATTAAGTCGGAGGTCCCAAAAGTAAAAAATAATTAAAAATAATTAAAAAAAAAATTTAAATCAGCTCGCGGGTTGAAAACCGGACGCTCAGTTTTGCCGAACTCGTGGCTGTCAGCGGGTTTGAGAACAGACGCCGGCAAAATTGAGCGTTGGCTGTCAAACTCGCTGACAGTCGCCACTTCTGTCAAAAAAGAGGCGCTAGGGACGCGCTAGTGTCCCTAGCGCCTCTTTTTACCGCGGGCCCTCATTTGAATACTGAATCGCACGCACAGGAGAGTGGCCTGTGCACGTGCCGGGAGAGCAGGCGCTCTCCCACGGCTTTTACTGTATCAGCCTGAAGTAGGCTGTGCTGCACATCCTGGGCAATTAGCCTTGAGAGGAAAAAAACATTCTCAGGGATCTCCTTAGGAAACTTTTGCTGGATGCAGTAGTCTCCTTCAGTTTAGAGCTTCTCTCACATGTCTCACACAAATGAGCCTCTGGCTTATTTATTTTTTTCAGTCAGCAACTCTGCAGGACCTTTCTCCGTTGGGCAGTTTTCTCTTTGAACTCTTAACTAAGAGCAATCCTCTTAATTCATCTTCTGAAGCACTCCCCTGGGATAGAAGAGTAACATGGAACTATTCCTTTCTTCCTTGAGATTTCTTGTGTTCACACACCACGCTAGAGAATCCCTCTGAGAGCCCAAGAGACTTCTTCCTTCCTTGAAGACCTGGGTACTCTGACTTTGGGCCCCAGCCACCAGGACTGTCCTTTTGGGGGTGGGGGGAGAAGGGATGGAGTCCTAATAAGGATGACCTCTTTCGGGCTCTGCAGTGCAATGGTAGCCCCATCCTCAACACTATAATTTTAGCATTCCATGGTCCTGCTGCGGTTGATTCTCCCTGGGTCTTACACCCTGATAGCCACCTTCATAGGACAGGCACATTTCTTCAGTCACTTCTCTGTTGAGAGATGGCTTCTGGTCCTTTCCCTGTGAAGGGAAATACCCCACCAACACTACTCTGTGAAGAGGTGGTACCCTCAGATTGTGAGCTGCAGACTGAATCAAAGCCACACCCCTAAATAACATACTCTGTCCTGGGATTACTTATAGGGGCAGGGTCTGTTAAGACTGCTGACTTTACACTATTAGGGAGCAAGTACCATTAAGTGATATATGTTGTTTTGTTAGTGTCTTTTTTATTTATTTGCATTGAACAATTGTATTGCATATTGCAGAATAGAAATGCTTTAATGAATAAATAAAATGGCAATTTGGGGGTCCCCTTATTTATGAATATTATTTTTAAAAATAATGGGGTCTACTTTACTTTACTCTTCAGTACATATTAATGGTTTATATATGTTAACTTCATTCAGTTCATTTTGATGGGGTTGCAACTGTTAAATGTCTTCCAGGA
The DNA here is from genome assembly GCF_901001135.1 of Rhinatrema bivittatum. NCBI lineage: Eukaryota > Metazoa > Chordata > Amphibia > Gymnophiona > Rhinatrematidae > Rhinatrema > Rhinatrema bivittatum. The sequence continues at coordinate 174,214,595 of NC_042616.1, forward strand.
TCCTCAGCCAGGAAAACTACCAACCTGATAGGCAATGCAATCACAGAAGAAAGTAGATTTCCCGTCGATAGCAGGGCTGAATTAGCCATGCTGTCATGGGATCTGTCAATCAGGTCCGGGAGGCGGAGCTTTACAAAGCAGAGATTTAGATTTTAGCTCTCTGCGGCTGCGCGCGTGTTCCCGCGCAGGAAAGTAACAGATTCTCCTCAGTCTGTTTTTTCCGCGAGCGGGATCGCACGCAGGACTGACTTCTCCTCAGCATTTCTTATTTTATTGAAATGTCAAAAAAGCCAGGGTTTAAACCCTGTGCCTGTGGCAAGGTAATGTTGGTCACGGATGGCCATGACCGATGTTACCGATGCCTGTGACCAGAGCATAATTTACAAGATTGTGATTTTTGTGCTCTAATGTCCCCAAGAGCCCAAAAACAACAGGCCTACAAAATGTTTAAACTTTTTATGTTTTCCGAGCTATGGGAGGCTCATTCTTCACCGGGTCTCTCGTTGACGGCGGCTCTGTTACAGAAAAGAGCGTCGTCGTGGGATCCTCAACCCTCCAGGCTTGGAGGTAAGGACTTAACTAGCCGACATAGGCCTTCGGATCCGAGAGGACCGAAAGAGCCTCGACGATCGGCGCAGGAAACAATGGCGCCTAAATCTGGGGCGCCGACGACTTATGCGCCTGAAGTACCTTCTGCGCCCAAATCACCATTGGCGCATAATACTTCCGTGCCCGAATCATTATCGGCGCACAAGATACCGGCACGCATAACGCGCTGGAGGCGTCTGCACGCAAGTCAGTATATGCACACAGCTTACAAAAAACATCGACGCACATGGCGCCGAAGGCATTAGTGCATTCGACAACACACAGATTGACGCACAGTGGACTACAAATGTCCAAACAAATACATCATTCAATACCACATGGGGTAAAACGAAGACATCAGTCTCCACATGTACCTTATTCCACCTCTTCAGACTCTAATTCTACAGCGGTGAAATCAAAACGAATCAGGTGATCACTGTCGGGAGATGGAACCCATACAGGATCATCGTCACACCATCATCATAAGCAATCACATCACTCACATCAAAAAGCTGCGAACACGAGAGATACATGGGCAGTGAGCCCTTCCACTTCTAGGTCATCTCACCCACGAAGTGTAGATTCCCAATCTCGTAGACAATTTTAATACAAAATGTTTAATACAAATATGTTTAATACAAAATGTTTAATACAAAATGTTTCCTCTGCTGCATCTTCGTCCTCAGATATTTCTGTTAAGACCACAGAGGGCAAAATGAAGAACAAGTATGACATACCAGCTACTTCCGCTAACATTCCTACAGTATCACCTAAAACAGGTGAACTACCAAAACAATCTGGTCGTGCAGCAATGCCTCCTCAAACAAAAGAGGCATTTCTTCAGTTATCCCAATCATTGGAGGGTTTTATGAAACTCTTCAATCATCTTTTAAGATGTCTAATGAGCTATCTGTGAGTTCTCCGGAACACAATATACATACCTCTAGAGAACCGTCGGTGGAGCCTCCGGCATCCCCAGTGACGAAAGGACCAATTTCACCAATTCAACAGCAAGATACCCCTATAGATTCTCTATCTCCACAAACGTCTCCATTATCATCTACTGGATTCCCATCGGATCCACAGGAACCATATTCTCCTCCAGAGGACCTGACATACCCAAAATGTTTAGAAAAATTGGGCACAATATTACATCTGGAGGTCCAAAAGGAGACAGACCCTAGGTCAGAAACCTTTGGTCTCCTAAAGATTTTCGATGCTCCGGGAGAACCAACATCTCTTCCACCACACAAATTATTACATTCTGTCTTGCAGAAGTTGTGGGAAACGCCTTATTCTCTATCAGCGGTTTCCAAAAAACAGATATAAATTTTCGTATGAGAAAAACATCGCCTTACTCTATACCACAATTATCAATTGTGATAGAGTCGGCAATGCAAAGATTCCAAAAAGCAAAATCGCATGACTCGTATCCCCCTGGAAAAGACAACTGGTGCTTAGATGACTTTGGCAGGAAGATGTATCATAACTCAATGTTGAATGCCCGCATTATGCACCATCAATTCTATATGGTACAATACTTATATGAGTGCATACAAGCCACAAAAGGTATGCTTTCCTCGACGGCTGATCGGGTACCACCGCCTCTTCATGATATGGAGGAATGTTCTTGACACCTTCTATGATCAATATATGAGGCATTTGAAACATTTTCTAGGGCGTCTGCGACAGCCATAGCAGCCCATAGGATGGCATGGTTACGCTCTAATAGGATAAGAGAAGATTTACACGAGAAACTGATGAACCTCCCGTGTACAGGAGACAACCTGTTTGGAGAACGGTTCCAAGAAACAGTTGGGAAATTAAAGGAGGAAGCTCTAGCAGTCCAATCCTTAACGTCACAGTCTCACTACTCGACCACGCATCGTTATGTGGGATCTACACGTAGACAATCCTATAATCATAGGCCTTGCAAGTCTTATCAGTCTTTTCGTACTCGGACATATCCATCTTACCAGCGTCCTCCACCGCAACAAAACGACTCAACATAGAGGTAAACCATGTAATCAGAGACAGCAAACACAACAACCGGCTGCTGCAGTAAAATCAACGCCGTCTTTTTAATAAATCAGCCACCACCACTACATCAAGCACCACCTGGCAGAATCCATTCTTGCTTGGCAGCTTGGGAGAAAATAACAACCGATCAATGGGTTTTAGAAATAGTACAACATGGCTAATTTACCACAAAACCCATACTACCTCACTTTTCCACTCTGAAGAGTCAAAGCTTCCAACTACAACTGGGGGAGGAGATTGCTTTGCTTCGCAAACAGCAGGCCATTCGACAAATTTTCCCGAAAACCCAAAAAACAGGGTTCTATTCCCCATACTTCCTCATACCCAAAAAGTCGGGTGGACTTCGCCCCATATTAGATCTACAGGAATTGAACAAATTCCTGACCAAAGAGAAATTCAAGATGGTATCGTTGAAATCAGTCTTACCTCTGATTCAACCCAACGACTGGATGTGTTCCATCGATCTGAAGGATGCGTACTCACACATTCCAATCCATCCAACCTCTTGGCGTTACCTATACTTTCGCTACGGCCATCAGCACTACCAGTACAAGGTTCTTCCCTTTTGGACTATTGGCTGCACCCAGGGTTTTCACCAAATGCATGGTTGTGGTGGTGGCTCATCTCAGACAACAGGGTATGACCATCTTTTCCATATCTGGACGATTGGCTTATAATAGACTCTACCCCGGAGATCTTACTCGATCACCTCCGATGGGTGATACAGTGCTTACAGGAATTGGGGCTAGTGATCAATTTTCAGAAATCACATCTCCAACCAATACAATGACTACAGTTCATAGGAGCAGGCCTGGACACTGTTTGCAATCGGGCATATCTCCCAACAGAAAGAATAACACAATTATGTCAACTTCTCTACTTGTTGAACAATACTCAAAGGCCGTCGGAAAGACAAAATTTGGTAGTCCTCTGCCACATGGCGGCGGCTATCTTCACAGTACCCAACACCAGGCTACACATGAGACGCCTGCAATGGGGACTAAAACGTCAATGGAAACAACACTCGCAACCGTTGACACAGAAGCTGTCGTTGACTTCCGAAATGAAACAGGACATAACATGGTGGCTCCTACACTCCACCCTGTCAAAAGGAGCAGTATTCAGTCCTCCTCCTCACAACACAGTCTTAACCACAGATGCGTCTCGCAAGGGATGGGGAGCACATCTCGAGATTTATGAAACACAAGGGTTATGGACAATCTCCGAGCAGACCCTGCAGATAAATTTATTGGAGCTCAGAGCAATTCGAAATGAGCTGCAAGTGTTTCAAGATCACTTAAAGGGCCGCAGAGTCATGATCTACACAGACAATCAAATGGCAATGTTTTATATCAACAAGCAAGGAGGGTCCGGTTCATGGCCCCTTTGCAAGGAGACCCTGACAATCTTCAAACATGCTCACCAACATTGCATACATCTGCAAGCAACTTATCTACCAGGAGTAGCAAATACAAGGGCGGACAGGCTAAGCCGCATCTTTCATCCTCACGAATGGACACTCAATTCGGAGGTAGCCAAGACATTTTCTTGCAATGGGGGACACCTGCGTTAGATCTCTTAGCAACCGAGATCAATGCTCAGGTTCCCAAATACTGCTCGATAAGAGCAGGTCAGTTCAGGATCGCCCAAGATGCCTTCCTCATTCCGTGGACGACAGACCTCCTGTATGCCTTTCCTCCCATACCACTCATAACAAGGACACTTCAGAAGTGCATAGCAGACAAGGCTCAACTGATACTCATAGCTCCAGCCTGGCCAAGGCAACCGTGGTACAGTTTCCTTTTCAGACTGTCCATCACGGACCCCATTCGATTACCGAATCACCCAGATCTTCTCTTCCAAGATCAAGGAACACTTCTACACCCACTACACTCATCTCTTCATTTGACAGCATGGAGATTGAGAGGCTCCTTTTAACTGAAATGGGAGTTTCCACTTTGGCACAATCCATTTTGCTAGAATCAAGGAAACTCTCAATGAGGAAAAACTATAGCTATAAATGGAAACGCTACTCTACCTAGTGCACTTCTAACGGTGTACCACCTTTAGACTGTTCACCTGAGTTACTCATGGATTATCTACATACACTGTACACAGCTGGTCTGGCAACCTCATTCATCAGGGTCCATCTCAGTGCCCTAGTGGCATATCACAGACCACTTAACAATATTTCTATTTCCAATCGCCCCTTACTATCTTGTTTCATCAAGGGGTTAACTCAGCTTCGCCCTCCGATCTCTAAACCTCCAGTTCCATGGAACCTCAACATAGTTCTTGAACAGCTCATGCTTTTCCCATTTGAACCCATGGACTCTGCACACATTAAATACCTCACATGGAAGGTGGTATTCCTCATGGCACTAACATCAGCATGACGATTAAGTGAATTACAGGCCTTGGTCCATTATTCTCCATATTTACAGTTTCATCACCAAAAAGTGATTCTCTGAACTCACCCATCCTTCCTACCAAAAGTGGTGTTTCAATTCCATCTCAATCAGACCATAGAACTACCCATCTTTTTCCCTAAACCTCATGCAAATGACAGGGAAAAATTACTGCATACGCTAGACTGCAAAAGAGCGTTAGCATATTTCAAAGAGAGAACAAACTCGGACTCCTGTGTTTCTCAACTCTTTGTCTCTTTCGACCCGAAAGCGCCTGGACTACCGGTGGCTAAACGCACCATCTCCAGCTGGATAGCACAGTGCATCAAGTTCTGCTACGACAAATAGAACCTAAAGCTACATTCTGTTCCCAAAGCTCACCAAGTTAGAGCAGTGGCAGCCTCCTTGGCACACCTTCAACATGTACAACCCATTGACATTTGTAAGGCAGCTACATGGTCATCGCTCCATACCTTCACATCGCACTACTGCCTTGATCAACAAGCAGCCACTGATGCGAAGATAGGGCATGCAATCCTGCAATCTCTATCCTCTTCTACACTGTGAATGCCACACTCTTCATGATCACGTACAAATATATATACCATAAACAATGTGATCGGGATCTTGGGACTCCCATGACAGCATGGCTAATTCAGCCCTGCTATCGACGGGAAAAAGCAAGTTTGCTTACCATAAACGGTGTTTCCGTAGATAGCAGGATGAATTAGCCATGCTGACCCACTCTCCTCCCTGGCAGTCACCGTCTTTCTGAACTACAGCTTAATCACAGACTGAGGAGAATCTGTTACTTTCCTGCGCGGGAACACACGCACAGCCGCAGAGAGCTAAAATCTAAATCTCTGCTTTGTAAAGCTCCGCTTCCCGGACCTGATTGACAGATCCCATGACAGCATGGCTAATTCATCCTGCTATCTACGGAAACACCGTTTATGGTAAGCAAACTTGCTTGACTCTGATATCAATGTTGTCATCCATCTGGGTAACAATGACCTTGCTAGAAATGGTATCCTTGCAGTATAGAAAGATTTTCAAAATCTAGGGAAGAGAATTAGACACAAGGCAAAGACTATTGCCTTTTCCTGTTCATGGAACGAGAAAAGAAAGGCTATGCCATATAGATAATTTCAATTCTTGGTTCAAAACCTGATGTAAGGAAAGTGGTTTTGGATACATTGGAGGCTGGGACGTGTATGGAACAATAAAAGGTTATGTGGTAAGGATGGCCTACAATTTATCTGTAGAAAGAAAGAGGATGCTAAGTGAAAAATTCAGATCATACATTATCAGGAATTTAAACTAGGGAGCAGGGATGGCAGAAGGTGGCCAGTGAATTTGGCATGACACCCCCAAGCAAAACAGGAAATGGGAAGAGAAAGTAACAAAAATCAATCCATTCAAAACAACAGAAAAGGTAACTAGGAAGAACAGCTGGAAAGCTATGACCACAAATGTTTGTAATATGACCAATATAATCCAAGACCATCAGACCCTAATGGTGGATGCAGACTTGGACATTATTGCAGTTATGGAGAAACGGTTCACTGAGTCTCATCATTGGGTTACAGCCATCCCGGGCTGTAACTTATTAAGAGAGGACAGAAAATGGGAAAGAGTATAAAGGATCCCAAAAGAACACAAGGAAGACTATCTGGTAAAACTGAGCTAGATAAAGAAAGAAATCAGGAAAGCAAAAGGCCAAACAGAAGAAAGAATTGCCAGAGAGGTAAAGCAAGGTGACAAAACATTTTTCAGATATATCAGAGAAAGAAAAAGGCCCAAAGTGGTATAGTGAAATTGAAAGGTGACAAGGAGCATTGGTGGAGAGAGATGAAGAAATGGTGGAAATATTAAACAAATACTTCAGTTCACAAAAGAAGATCCTGGAGAAGACTCTTGCTGGTTGACAAGACCGTAGATGGAGATGGGGTAGATGAAACTCAGTTTACAGAAGAGATTGTATGGGAAGAGCTAGATAAACTGAAAGTGAACAATGCCCTTGGGGCTGGATGAGTTACTGCCCAGGATACTGAGCGAGCTCAGGCATGTGCTGGTGGATCCATTGAATGACCTGTTCAATAGATACCTGGAAACGGGAGTGGTGCGGCAGGATTGTAGCAGAGAGGATGCTGGAAACTACAGTTTGTAGCCTCATCTCAGTGGTGGGAAAATTAATAGAGACTCTGCTGAAGGAAAGGATGTTGAACTATCTACAAGTGGGTGGGTTGCTGGACCCAAGGAAGCATGGATTGACCAGGGAAAAGTCCTCTCAGACAAATCTAATAGATCTTTTCGATTGGATAACTAGAGAATTGGATCAAGGAAGAGCACCCAATGTGATCTACTTGGATTTCAGCAAAGCTTTTGATAAAATTAGAAGCTTGAATATATAGATACATAGAAGAGAACATCCCCCTTCCCCCCACCCAAAATAGGTAAATGGAACCTATTTTGAAGAGAGAACAGTGTTAAGTGGAGAGCCATAGGAATTGGTATTGGGACCGGTTCTGTTTAATATCTTTGTGAACGACTTTGCAGACGTGATATAAGGTAAAGTTTGTCTGTTGCGGATGATACCAAGATCTGCAACAGAGTGGACATGCCTGAAGGAATAGAGAGAATAAAATGTGATTTAAGAACGCTTGATGAGTTGTCGAAGATTTGGCAGCAGGGATGCTACGAAGGGCAGAGTCATACATCTGAGTGTGGTAATCCAAAAGAGCTGTATTTGATGGGGGTGAAAGATTGATGTGCGCGGAGCAAGAGAGGGACCTTGGGGTGATAATATCTGGCAATCTGAAGAAGGCAAAGCAATGTGACAAGGCGATTGCTAAAACCAGAAGAATGCTGGGATGCATAGAGAGAGGAATAACCAGTAAGAAAATTAAGAGGATAATCCCTTATACAGGTCTTTGGTGAGGCTTCACCTGGAGTACCCTGTTCAGTTCTGTAAACCGTATCTCAAAAAGGACAGAGACAGGATAGAGGCGGTCCAGAGAAGAGTGATTAAACTGGTGTGGCATCTCCTTTGAATGATTTAGGAGGAGAGGCTGAAGAACCTATATATGTATACCCTGGAAGGGAGATGGTGCAGAGGAGATACGATATAGACCTTCAGATACCTGAAAGATTTTAATGATGTACAAACTTCAAACCTTTTTTGTTGGAAAGGAAACAGTAGAACTAAAGGTCACAAAATGAAACTCCAGGGGGAACTATTCAGAACCAGCATCAGGAATATTTCTTCATGGAGAGTGTGGTGGTTGCCTGGAATGCTCTTCCGGAGAAGGTGGTGACGACAAAAACAGTCAAAGAATTCAACGGGACATGGGAAAACCATTGTGGTTCTCTAAAGGCTAGAGGACAGAAATGAAGAAAGGGTGCATGGGGGTAACCAATGATTGTTTTTTACTCTTAGCAGAAGCACAGGGAATAGTACCCTCAACCAATAAGCCTTGATACTTTTGATGCAACTGCAAAATCACTTTCTGCTTTGATCGTGGCAGAGGGGGGAAGGGCAATTGGATTCAGATAGCAAACATCACAGGCCCCATCTTCTACGGTCTAGGGTACTGATATGCAGACATAAGAAAAAAAGCACAGGACTGCTTCTAAGGCCAAGTCCAAAAGCAAAGTAAGTCAATTAGCATTGTCTGAATTTTAAAGAAGGTTCCTCACCCAGTAAAATGTTGCTAACAGTAAATTTTTATGGGTTCGACAGTTGCTTGGTCTTTGATTGTAAATATTACTACTCTTATCTTAAGGCTTGGGGGCAACTGCATAGACTACCCTTAAGAAACTTGGGGGCAACCTGCACGGCGTGACAAATATTACTATGAGAAGCTTGTTGGGCAGACTGGATGGACCATTTGGTCTTCTTCCTCCAAGGCAGCACCAGGGCTGCAAGTCTGAAGTTCGGACTTGGCTACTATATTCCTGAAGGTCTCATCTATATACCTTTCTGTCTGCCTCAGCTCCTCCAGGTCTGCCACTCTAGCCTCCAGAGATTGGACTCGTTTTCTGAGAGCCAGGAGCTCTTTGCATCGCATGCACATGTACAATTTCTCACCGGCGGGTAAAAAATCATACATGTGACACTCGATGCAAAAGACTGGGAGTAATCTAATAGGGAGCATGTGTAAGAAGCTGAAGTAGCTTGGATGGATTTAAATGGGAAGCATTCAAATATTTCAAAATACCTGAATCAATTGCTAATTTTAAATGGGTCATGAACAGGAATAAAAAGAAACATTTAGTTATCTATATACAAATGTCAGAAATCTAAAAAATATTTGTGAGTTTGGATGTATGACATTAAGGGCCTGTTTTAACCATAATAGGCATCTCGGAGATAACCAATGGGACACTAAGTTGGCTAAAAGTCCTGCAGGAAAAAACTGCACTCTGAAATTATTATTTTCATGATTTTTAGTACACACCAAATGTAGGCAGTGCTATACAGAGACAAATAGTAGACAGTACCTATTCATTAGAGGTTTCAATCTAGTTAAGACGGACACACAATGAAAAAAATATAGGCCTTAGATTTGACAGTGAGTCCATGACTGAGATGGTTTATGGTAGGTGGGATAAAGCTGAGGAGGAGTAACTTTTAAGAGTGCACATCAGAAAATTCAGTTACATGAGCAGGGTTAGCCAGAGTTCAGATATTAAAAGTAACCTCAAGGAGATGAGTATTCAGGTTGGACTTGAATCTGGTCATAGAGGGAGCCTGGCACACGTTTGGAAAGGCCATTCTAGGCAATTTGTGCAGCCAGTTGGAAGGGACAGAGATGAAATTTGGTGATAGAAGGGTGCAGGTAAGTGCAGATAAGGATGTTATGTGGGGAAAATGAAAGGAGAAGTAACAAGGAACTGCAGTGTGAATGCACTTTTAAAGGCAAGCATAAACTTATATAGTAATTTTGAGAAGAATGGTTATATGATTGTAATGGTATTGGTGGTAGAAATCACCATGGTGATGGGAAGAATATAGCTGTGTGTGTGTGGGGGGGTGGGGTGCGGGGCACATAATACTGTTCACAAGAAAGCTTTTCATAGTTTGTTTCACTATCCTGTCAGAGTTTAGACAAGCTATGCCAGTTAAAAACATAATAATGTGAGATTTCACTTATTCCAGAACGACGGGCATTGGTGACCTTTTTGTGGCACACCTGATCAGGTTGAATGCCTCAAGGATTGGTTCTAGGGAAGGTTCTCTTTAATACCATTGTTTAGTGGTATTGCAGAAAGGTTAGAAGGAAAAATGTGTCTGTGACAGAGTGAACACACCTGAAGGATTAGAGAGAATGAGAAGTGATCTAAGAAATCTCAAATAGTGGTTGAAGGCAATGTTCCCTCTAAGGACTGGGTTGCCGTGTGCAAAATGTTTTGGTTTCATTATCCTGTGAGTACTACTTTCCTTGATGGAAAAAGCCTATCAATTTTATGCTCACAGCAACCCAAACCTTAGAGGAAACATTGGTAGCAACACACGCTCTTTCTCACACATACATGTTCAAACTCACAAACACACACACTCTCATGCCTCCCATTCACTCCCCAGACTCTCATGCACATAAGAACATAAGAAATTGCCATGCTGGGTCAGACCAAAGGTCCATCAAGCCCAGCATCCTGTTTCCAACAGATGCCAAACCAGGCCACAAGAACCTGGCAATTACCCAAACACTAAGAAGATCCCATGCTATTGATGCAATTAATAGCAGTGTTATATCGTCTTTTGAAAACCCAAGTTCTGGTAAACAATATACATTAAGGAATTTTTCTGACTGTAATTCAGAAGGGGTCATTTATATAATTTGATGCCCGTGCCAAAAACTATATGTAGGGAAAACTGTAAGGAAGATAAAGATCAGGATCATTGAATACAAATCTAACATCAAGCATTTATGTGAAAATGCACCACTGGTGGACCATTGGGTCCCAGTTTTACATACTGTGGTGTCTAATCTGTACTTTTTTGTTTTAGAAGTTCCCACTTGTCACATCGCGGAGGCAATTTTTCAGAATTTCTGATTCGTAAAGAACAGAAATGGATATACACATTAAATACTGTCACACCGCACGGACTCACAAGGAACTAGAATGGACTCATTTTACCTGATTCTGATTGGCTATACATTGTTTGGATTCTGATTGGATGTTTCCCTGTGTGCTGATTGGTCCGTTGGTTTTGGCGCCTTTTTAGTTATTGTTAAAAACCTTCCCGTAGAACTGATGTACGTGCTCCCTGAAAAATGTTCATGAAGTGATATTACGGTATGTAACACATTTATCTTTGTAATCTGAAGTTATAAGGTGTGTCGGTATTGTAGCTCATTTTAACATAGTCCGTTCTCATGTTTTGCTTTCAGACCTGTTGATAAAAATTGTCTGTCCCTCCCGACGCAGCTTCGGCGAAACACGGGTCCCCTTTGAAGCAATATTTATGATAACAGTGGAGTTGCCATATGCATATTAAAAAAATATTTATTTTTTACACTTAAATGGACTATGTAACACTTTTCTGCACTTCTTGCAGATTTTAATCACCATGATTAACGAGCATGCATGCAATAGTTAATATGCTGTATTATATTTGTTCGAGCTATTTCTTGTTTGTAATGATATACATATATGCTAAATTGTGTGTTTGACACATTATTGTGTGTGTACGTTTGGTTTTCGTAATCCTTTAAACATTTCTTTCTTGTTGTTCAGTTATTTCCCAGTTATGAACAGGATGAGGCTCCAACAGTTTCAGAAAGCTGTTTTTAGTAGCTATGTTAAAAATCTGATATGAGCTTCATTTTGTGTTTCCTTTATAACATTTTAATGAGCCACCCTTCCTTTAGGAAATCTCATCGAAACAGAATTAAACAATGAATACAAATTAGCCACTGTATGAAGCATAAGACTTCAATTTATGAAGATTCTGCTGATTTCTGCTGATTTTTGTCATTGGGTCAAGAGAGAAGAAATCCAAAATAAATTTACCTAAAAAAAAAAATATTTCATCTAACTGAAAACTAAGTTTTGGTGTGTCTTTTCCCTCCCTAATTTTTCTCTAGCTATTTTTGGCTGCCTTATTGATTGCACCACTCCCTGAGTCATGAGGACAGGCATGCAGAGTACAGCTGAAATGAATGCTGCTTCATTTCCATCAGGAATATTCACTGTTTCCTTGTGAATATTAGTTTAGTACAGAAATGCCAAAACTGATTTTTAATTGGGGATTTTTCACTGTTTAATGATATAACCAGAATAATAATTCAGAAAAGATGAAGTTTATCAAATTAGAGCCATCAACAAAACCCTAATCAGCAGTAAGTGAAGGAATGAATAAATTGTGTCATTCCTTTACTTACTGCCGATTGGCCCATTCATTGTCAGTGAAAAGAGAAATTCCATTTCAGAAGACCGTCCTGAAAGGGGATTGGTCCTTTCACTGAAGAGTGTCAGTGAAAAGGACCAATCAGGAACAGCCCTGCTGGAGGAGGGTCTCCGGTAGGGGTTCTTGCCCTGGAGGAGGGATTTGGGGTCTGGCAAGGGCTGTTTTAAGACATGGACCTCAGAATGCACCATTTCAGGTAGAGGACCTCCAGGTCTGACCTGGACTGCTTGGCCCATCTGGCCAGACCTTGGAGGTGGGTAGGGAGCTTTGGTCAGGTCAGCCTCTGGTCCTGGTCTGGGTACCGGATGCTGTTGTGGGCGCACAGCCATGTCTCCTGGGTGCCCAATGCTTTTGAGCACTAGGGACGTGCAATTTTTACCTAGCATGTCCTTTTTAATGTGGCAGCTCATTGAAATATAGCATTGGGTGCCCAGAAGACGTGGATGTGCGTGCCTTAGGAAAATGGGCGCTCAAAACGAGCGCCCGTTTTACTCCACATCTTATTGCATCGGCCTATGAGTGTGTGATAGAGGAATGGGGAAAGCTAACAATGTGCTTGGGTGAATAAGAAGAGGTTTTACCCATAAGGAAAAGGAAGAAATACAGTCTTTGTAGAAGACACTGGTGAGATTCACCTTGACTACTGTGCTCAGTTGTGGATTCTACACCTTTGTAAAGACATTGCAAGAATAAAGGCAACTGAGTGGAGAGCTATGATAATGGTATAGAGCCTGCAATATAAATGCCACATAGAGAGGCTTAATGAACTGAAAATGTACTCTCTGGAGGAAAACAGCAGAGGAGTGTGATTTATAAATATCCAGCAGACTTCAATAGTGTACAAAAAAAGCATTTTACAGAGCGAAAAAAATTCAGGGATGGGGAGTCGTAATATGAAATGGAAGGGAGGCTCAGAGGATTAATGAGGAATATATTTTATTTCTGAGAAGGTGGTAGATATCTGCAGTAGTCTGTCAACAGAGGTGGTAGTAGCTAAAACTGACAATTCAAGCATGCCTGGGTCAGATACAAAGGACAGTGGTAAGGGCAGAGGAGGGGGAGAGGCAGGGTCATTTGTTGGGGGGGAGGGAGGGTAGGACAGGATGACTGATTTTTGATATAGCTATTTACCTGGTCTCCCTGCTTCACCTAACCATTTTATACCACTTTTATCCCTAATGACCAATCCACTTCCCCTGTACCCTCCATTCCTATGTTATTTGCCTTCCTTTGCTTAGTGTTTTGTATGTTGATTGAAATCATCACAATGTTTTAATAAGCTTTAATGTAATCTGCTTGTAATATGCTTTGAGACTAATTTGGAAAAGGTAGAATATCAAATGTGTATAAGTAAAGTAGTATGGTTTACTTAGCTGTGGAAATTCATCTGCATATCTGTCTGGAACAATTGAGGGACAAAAAATTGACACTGCAGAGATGATTTGCACAGAGTAGTGGTTTGATTGTGCTAGCATAGAGCATAAGTAGGACTTTCGTACACACAGGCATTATTGGGACAGGAGGAGGGGACAGCCGGTGATGAGATGTTAGGTTTGTTTGCTTACATTATCCAATTAATGTAAATATGGCTGAGGTATGATGTCCTGCAGGTGGTGAAGCTTGTGGATTTGATAGCTGGAAGAACTTTATTGCAGTAGGTGATGGTAAGATCCAGGGAGGGCATTGCTGAAAGCTAGAGTAGTTCGGATAAGGCCAAATGATCTTATCTGCCACCATATACTGGTATTGATGCAAAAAGCTGAGTGTTAAAACTGTGCACTGAAGTTCAGTATACAGTTTCTTAATGCACAAACTAATTTTTTTTTAAATTCCTGATGCCGTATGTTAATGCATTGGAAGTTTAAAATGCACACATATGTAAGATGGGTACAAAGAAAAGGCTTGGCACACAGAAAAATATGATTTCTGTGCATGAAATATGAGTTTATGTGCACAAAAAATGTTTTCAGGGCATATTTTGTGCACATAAATCATATATGTAGAAAATGTACAATGTTTTCTGTGCATAAAATACAGAGTCCTGGCACTGGAACTCCAGCTTCTACCCATAGTACTGAGAAAACACAAGGTAAGCCAGCATACCACTCTGTATTGGGGGGGTAATGGTTTATTCATTCATTTGCATGGAATTTTCATGCAAAAGCATGAAGTTAAATGCACATTGTATGCAAAACTTCTTGCTGCATTAGTAGTAACTTTTGCACACAACTGATGGTTAAACTGTGTGCTCTGCTGAACACACTGTATTGCATCGGCCTCACTATGGAGTCAGTTTACTGCTGACATTTTTGGCTTCCAGGAAGTAAATAGCCAAGTATTGGCCTTTCAGTGACTCAACTGCTATTCAGGGTTTACCATTTCTGAAACAGTTATTCAGCATAAGCAGGAAACAGAATCTCCAGAGTTTTTTTCAGGGGATATGTTCCAGTACTGAGGACCGGTACCGTTTTCCTCCACCTGCTTAATTTACCCTATGGCACCTTAAAAAAATATATACATCCTGCATGTGATTATTGGTATCTTTTTATTTTTTTTCCCCAGAAAGATAGTACTGATAATCGCCATAATAGGGATCCTCTCCTGCCCACAAAAGACTATTCATCCATCCAGCTATTGATTTTTATTTCTATGGGCCTTTACTCTAAATATATTTTCTCCAGCTCTTCACAGGCACATAGTTCTCATAATTTCCTAAAGGAGGAAAAATGCATTTTTTCCTTTCCTTTTCTTCTCATGGGAAGTCATGGAAGCCAGCCTGTTGGAACTGAATCAGAATAAAGATTTAGGAAAATTTGCAAAAATAAAAAAAAATCCAGTTTGGAGCTGTTTCTTACTGCTTTTAAAGAGAAAGCATTGTAATGGTTGAAACATGTTGCTGCACTTGTCAATTCCAAGTTTCAAAGAACAGGTCCCACTGTAGTTGCACACGCATCTCAACATACTATCCAGATGTCTCTCTAGCACCCCCATTCCATTCATACTTCTTTCACACAATCACTTTCACAAGGGTAAATTATTGGGACCTACCCTATACTTGTGAATTAACACTCCAGCACTCAGATCCATAATGCAGATGTGTGCATAGCACTAAACCTGAGACAGATAAGGCCATCGCGGAAAGATTAAATGATTTCTTTGCTTCGGTGTTTACTGAAGAAGATGTTGGGGAGGTACCCGTAATGGAGAAGGTTTTCATGGGCAATGATTCAGATGGACTGAATCAAATCACAGTCAACCTAGAAGATGTGGTAGGCCTGATTGATAAACTGAAGAGTAGTAAATCACCTGGACCGGATGGTATACACCCCAGAGTTCTGAAGGAACTAAAAAATGAAATTTCAGACCTATTAGTAAAAATTTGTAACTTATCATTAAAATCATCCATTGTACCTGAAGACTGGAGGATAGCAAATGTAACCCCAATATTTAAAAAGGGCTCCAGGGGCGATCCGGGAAACTACAGACCGGTTAGCCTGACTTCAGTGCCAGGAAAAATAGTGGAAAGTGTTCTAAACATCAAAATCACAGAACATATAGAAAGACATGGTTTAATGGAACAAAGTCAGCATGGCTTTACCCAGGGAAAGTCTTGCCTCACAAATCTGCTTCACTTTTTTGAAGGAGTTAATAAACATGTGGATAAAGGTGAACCGGTAGATATAGTATACTTGGATTTTCAGAAGGCGTTTGACAAAGTTCCTCATGAGAGGCTTCTAGGAAAAGTAAAAAGTCATGGGATAGGTGGCGATGTCCTTTCGTGGATTGCAAACTGGCTAAAAGACAGGAAACAGAGAGTAGGATTAAATGGGCAATTTTCTCAGTGGAAGGGAGTGGACAGTGGAGTGCCTCAGGGATCTGTATTGGGAACCTTACTTTTCAATATATTTATAAATGATCTGGAAAGAAATACGACGAGTGAGATAATCAAATTTGCAGATGACACAAAATTGTTCAGAGTAGTTAAATCACAAGCAGATTGTGATAAATTGCAGGAAGACCTTGTGAGACTGGAAAATTGGGCATCCAAATGGCAGATGAAATTTAATGTGGATAAGTGCAAGGTGATGCATATAGGGAAAAATAATCCATGCTATAATTACACAATGTTGGGTTCCATATTAGGTGCTATAACCCAAGAAAGAGATCTAGGTGTCATAGTGGATAACACATTGAAATCGTTGGTACAGTGTGCTGCGGCAGTCAAAAAAGCAAACAGAATGTTGGGAATTATTAGAAAGGGAATGGTGAATAAAACGGAAAATGTCATAATGCCTCTGTATCGCTCCGTGGTGAGACCGCACCTTGAATACTGTGTACAAGTCTGGTCGCCGCATCTCAAAAAAGATATAATTGCGATGGAGAAGGTACAGAGAAGGGCTACCAAAATGATAAGGGGAATGGAACAGCTCCCCTATGAGGAAAGACTAAAGAGGTTAGGACTTGTCACCTTGGAGAAGAGACGACTGAGGGGGGATATGATAGAGGTGTTTAAAATCATGAGAGGTCTAGAACGGGTAGATGTGAATCGGTTATTTACTCTTTCGGATAGTAGAAAGACTAGGGGGCACTCCATGAAGTTAGCATGGGGCACATTTAAAACTAATCGGAGAAAGTTCTTTTTTACTCAACGCACAATTAAATTCTGGAATTTGTTGCCAGAGGATGTGGTTAGTGTAGTTAGTATAGCTGTGTTTAAAAAAGGATTGGATAAGTTCTTGGAGGAGAAGTCCATTACCTGCTATTAAGTTCACTTAGAGAATAGCCACTGCCATTAGCAATGGTAACATGGAATAGACTTAGTTTTTGGGTAATTGCCAGGTTCTTATGGCCTGGATTGGCCACTGTTGGAAACAGGATGCTGGGCTTGATGGACCCTTGGTCTGACCCAGTATGGCATTTTCTTATGTTCTTATGTTCTTAAAATGCAGAGGGCACCAAATATAAAACAAAGAGCTGATTTTATTTGTTTCAAATAAACTAGAAAAATGTCATTATTTTTCTGCTTTTTGATCGGGATTAATTTGAATTGGGTGATGGGCTTCTGCATCCTCTAGATAGGATGAGGGTCTTCCCTACATTTCCTGGAGGTGGAACATGAGCATGTCTGGACAAGGATGAAAGCAAAAAAAAAAAGAAAAAAAAAAAGGTATCTGTGCTGCCTCAGAAAGAGAGAGATCAGAAAGCAGCAGATACACAGCAAGAAAGAAGGTAGCATATACAAGTACACCTCCAAATTGGAGTGCATCTATGCATCTCCAGAGTAAATTGTAGGGAATTAATGCATCCATGCCTTCACTGTTGGCATGCCTGGGCATACCTGGTATTCTAGAGGTCCGTATTCAACGCCACTTAGCCAGCTAAGTTTCAGCTTATCTGGCGGCTGAATATGTGCCCAGGATTTGCAGCCACCATGTAGCAGGATAAGTACTTATCTGACTAAATAGTCAGCTAAGTGGTAGGTGGGATGAGGGCATAACCAGGTGAAGCTGAGTTAACCGCATAAGTTATCCGAATAACTTTGACAACTTATCTGGCTAAGTCTTGTCAACCTGTAGGCCTATCCTAAAAGTTGCCAGATAGATTTATTTGGCTAATTTTAGGATAGCTGGGTATATTTAGTGGCACATTCATGTTATTGAATAATTCAGACTAAGTTAACTGGGTAGGTTTATCTGGTTAATTAGCCAAGCTGCACAGCAACTGAATATGGACCTCCGGGAGACCAATCTTTTGGAGAAGCTGCTGCATGCATGGGGTAATCAGGGAAAAAGAAGAAATGGGAAAAAATTGGGGTTCAAGGGGAAATGTGTTAAACCAAGAAGCACGAGCAAAGAGTGCATAGGCAGGATGCACAGATGAGAGAAGACATACACTGTATCTAGATAGACAAAGACAAGCAGCAAGGAAGTTACTACACAGGGGACACAGAAATAGCATAGGCTTTCTATTGCACGTAACTGAAAACCGTACTTAAGGCATAGAAAGGAAATGCCACAGCATGCAAAATCAGACTGGTCTGGGTTTTGCACAAAGCAGAGTAAATTGCCACCTAGGCGCATCAGGCTGTAAGGAGATTCTCTCTCCATCCTGAAAGGTCCCTTAAAAGCGTAGCTGCTTGAGGGCTGGCAGATTTAGGAATATAAACCAGAATTGCCACTGATCCACCCATACACCTTTAAGGGGACAGGGTGTAATGGGATGCTGCTGCTTAGGAAAATTCTGCTGGGGCAGAGAAGGATTCACCTCTTTCAACCCAGTGCATTTTCAGAGTGAGACTACTACATCTTCCCTCTGCTGACTCCAGCATCCTTGGAGGAGAATACTCACTAATTCCTGTGTCTAGGGATGCCTGTTCGGTAAGTTGGACCAAACAACACACACAAACAAGACAGGAGAACAAATGCCAGTTGAAGAGGGATGCCACATATAAAATCATTTGAGAACGTATTCACATGAGGCTCCATTAGAAACAATGATGTACAAATACAGGGAAATACAGGTGCTTGTATCACTGAGAATACTCAGTCTTTGCATCCTTACCCCTTCTCTTTTTGCCTTCTGGTATCCTACAAATAGGGTGCCCTACTCCAACCCCCAAGCCAGAAGAAGATACAAGGATTTTTTTTTCTTCATCCTTTTACAACAGTTTAACTCACACATTCAAATTGTACATTGTTACCATCTCAGTCTCCCATAGGAAAACTACATTACTGAACTTTTCCCTTATGTCTGGCATTAGAACCCAGAATCTTTTTTTGAGGTGCTTATATATGATGCATAGATCCTAAGGACATTTTCTATTTCTGTATCCGAATGACTTTCTGATCAGAACCTGGTTATAGCTGGAATATGCAATACCAGAAATAAAATAATTTGGGAGAGGAGTGCCATAAATTCCTCTCAAGACTTGCCTCACTTGGAAGCTAAATTCTGCAAGCAAAGTGGATGCTTCTTCCAGAGGACAAGATTGGTGCATGCCATAAAAGCAGTTTATTGATGCATCAAAGCCTAGTGACTACAGATATGTGCCTTCAAAGTTTGGGCATGATGATAGCTTGGGCTAGGTCCCATATGAGAGATTTTTAGTCCTCTATAATATGGGAATGGCCATATGCAAGATTCAGTTTCAGTACTTCCTGGCATTAACCTTTAAAAGGAAAAAACACTTTAAATTGGTGATTACATAAGAATAATTTTAAACAGAAAGATCAGATACAAACTCCTTTATCTTAGTGGGTTTTTTTTCTTTTTTACTTAATCTTGCTAAGGCACTTGGTTCTTCACTTTTTAGTGATCTGTTGTCCTGAAACTTCAGGATGTAGATAGAAGCTTCTGTTTCATGAACTGCTTGGATTTTCCTAAATTTCCTGTCCTCTGCATAAGTTGGTGGGAGGGTCAAAATCCGTATTTGTCATTAAACAATTTTAATGGACAGGAAAATGTCAACAAGCATTTGACATATTAAAAAAGTGAATTAAAGTATCAGTTCTTGCTTAGTTTAATTTATTTTGTATTCCATCTTTTCCTGTATGCTCAAGGCAGATCACAACAACATTTCAATAAATTTCAAAATAGTAACAAAAACATCAATAGCATTTAAATATCAAACAAAAATAAACACATAAATATTAAAATAAGTATCAACAATTAAACTTGAATGTAAAAATTCCTCGGAGCTGGTGAATAGTAGAGTAGCAAGATAATATCTATGGGTAACATAATAGTCTTAAAAGATATAAATTAATTAAAATTTGGGCTAGGAAGGAAAAACCATTGTGAAGAGAAAACACTCCTTTCCTACATTTTAAAAAGGTGTCTACAAAACACGAAGCCCAGGGAAGCTTATTCCAAAAGTACAACTTTACATAAAAAAGGTTTTTTTCTGGGTAGTCTCTAACTTAGCTTCACTAATAAATAGAATTCCAAAGATGAACCCTTTTGGCTGAGCTATCACCCTATTGGGGTTGTAGTGATAAAGTCACATGGCAAGAAAGGAGAGAGTCTATCCTTACAAACCATAGATAGTTTCAATTACTCTCTCCATTGTATCAGAGGCTGGTGCAATTGTCTTAGAACTATGGAAACATTGTGCCTTAAGTTAGTATCTGACGTTCCCTGTACGTACCAGGATCATTCCAGACTGTGGGTTATGTTCCCTGTCCAGCAGATGGAGTTAGAACCAAAAATTCCCAGGGGAGGACCTATATAGCCACGCCTCCCTCGCCTCAATCCTCAGTATAGTTCTAACTCCAGCAGATTGAGCAGGGGACACGGTGGTCCCCAGCACTTTTCTAGTTTTATTTTCTCTTTGAGGAATCAATTAAATAATATTAGATAAAGGTTTTCTTCTAAGGGATAGGTTCTGTAGTGTTCTGACAGGACCACTCCGTTCAAAGAGAGACACTGTTTTCCAGTCAGGAACTTGCTGACAGGCTATGTTTTTTGCCTGTCACTTTATTTCTCTCTTCCTATCTCTTTGTTTTTTTTCCTCTTCCTTGCCTGGCTAGAGTGTGGTAAGTGTTATTTTTATTTCATTTACAGTTGTTGGTAGGAACAGGAATTTGTGAGGGGTGAAAGTCTGTAGTGCCGACCGCTCCCCCTAGCCCCGGAGTTTTCCTTTTCCCCTCCTCCCTTTCAGGGAGTGATTGGAGTTCCTGCCCTGCAGCTCTGCGACGACCCATTCCCCGGAGCTGCTCACCGTCGGGACGGCGTTTTTCCCTGACGGTCTCTTGGGGACGGTGAGGGGTCCGGAGGCCGAAGAGTTTTATTAATTCGCCTCTTCAGTTGTTGCCGCGCGCCGCAGCCGCCCCTCCCCCTCCCTCCCGCCGCGATGCAGAAATCGCCGAACGGCTCCGGAGCTCGGCACAGGCTTCAGCAGACCTCAGAGGGATTTTCTTCAGCGTTTCCTGAGGGGGAGTATGGCTTACCTGGTAGGCAGCTTGGAGGAGAGTCGGACCGCGCTGGCAGGAAGCGGCATGCCCCGTTTCCCCTCAGCGCGGGAATGGCGGTCATTTTCTCAGCTGACTCGGAGGCAGCTCTCTCTGAGGAGGACGTCGATGCTCCTCTCCAGGTTTCCTCTAACAGTATGGAGTTTCGGAGCGCAACGGACCAGGGCAGGCAAGGGGACGACGTCTCGGGGGGCCCCTCATCAGCACTTCCCGCTTTTTTGCCAGAATTCATTGTTTTAATGCACAAGGCATTTTTGCAGAGCAGGGATCCGAATCTTGGAATTTGGGGTCCTCCTCCCCCCAAACTGGCCTGCTTGACACAGCTTTCGACGGCAGACCCTCCCTTAGGGAGGGCTTCTTTGCCCACAGGGGGTGCGGGGTCCACTCAGCCCCCCCCCCCCCCGTGGTTCCTATACCGCTGCAACAACCGTCGGGGGATCCATGGCAAGATCCAGATGCGGATGATCCCTCCCTGGCGGCCCAGGTAGAAGGTGACGACCCGAGGGTCCTCCGTATTTTTCAAGCAGCGGAATTGGATGATCTCATCCCCCACATCCTCCAGGAAATGGACATTGACCCTCCTCCGGATCCTGTGGCTCAGGATCCGAAGATTAAGAAAGGGGATCCTCTCCTAGCGGGCTTACGACCTCTAGCGAAAGCTTTTCCCACGCATCACATACTACCATCCCGGTCACGGGCGGGACGGCGTTGAAGGATGTCCAGGATCGCAAGCTCGAGGTTTACCTCAAGCGTATCTTCGAAGTCTCAGCGTTGGGGATGAGGGCTGCTATCTGCAGTTCCCTAGCACAGCGAGCAGCTCTGCGTTGGGTACAACAGCTTCTCACTTCCCAATCTTTGCCACAGGCAGAGACTATTCAGGCTGATAGACTTGAAGCGGTGGTTGCCTATGGAGCTGATGCTTTTTATGATCTGTTAAGGGTCCTCGCTTGTTCCATGGTGGCGGCGGTGTCCGCTCGTCGTCTTTTGTGGCTACGCAACTGGGCGGCAGATGCTTCGTCTATGACGCGCCTGAGTTCCCTTCCTTTCAAGGGTAGGTGCCTATTTGGGGAAGATTTGGATCAGATCATCAAATCTCTTAATGAGAATGCGGTGCACAAGCTACCAGAAGATCGTCCACGTTCTTCTAGATCTTTTTATTCCTCCAGAAATAGGTACCGGAATCAACGGAGGTCGCGTCCTACTAGACAGCAGACACCTCGGGCTCCTTCTACACGATCACACACCTGGAACCGGTCCTTTCGAGGGCGCCGCCACGGTAAGGATACTCAAGGGGCAGGTCCTTCTTCGAAGGCTTCACAATGATGCCAGAAGGACCCAAGAGGGTATCCCCCACCTGGGGGGTCGCCTTACTCTCTTTTACAAGGAGTGGGCCAAAATTACGTCGGATCAATGGGTGCTGGACATCTTAAGACAAGGCTACGTATTAGATTTTGTACACGAACCCCAAGATCGTTTCTGTTTTCTCCTTGCGGTTCCCGTCTCAAACAATTAGCAGTCCGACAGACTCTCGATCGTCTGCTACAGCTGGGGGCGATAGTAACGGTAGCGGCCACCGAACTGGGAAAAGGTCATTATTCAATCTGCTTCGTGGTTCCCAAGAAAGAGGGCACTTTTCGACCTATCCTGGATCTCAAGACACTCAACAAGTGTCTCAGAGTTCCTCGTTTTCGTATGGAAACGCTCCGTTCAGTGTTAGCAGCCGTGCATCCGGGAGAATTCTTGGTCTCTTTGGACCTTACAGAGGCATACCTTCACATCCCGATCCATCACCATCAGCAGCGCTTCTTACGCTTCAAGATTTTGGGACAGCATTTTCAGTTTCGTGCTCTCCCTTTTGGTCTGGCGACGGCTCCGCGTGTCTTCACCAAGATCATGGTAGTGGTGGCGGCGGCGCTCCGCAAGGAGGGTATCCTTGTACATCCCTATCTAGACGACTGGCTCATTCGGGCGAAGTCGAGGACGCAGGGTTACCATGCTGTAGACAGGGTAGTACAGCTTCTTCAGTCTCTGGGATGGATCGTCAATTTCTCAAAGAGCAAACTGATACCGTCCCAATCGCTGGATTTTCTGGGAGCACACTTCGACACCAGCCGAGCCAAGGTATTTCTGCACCCGGACAGAGCTCGGGCTCTGCGTGCTCAGGTAACACGGTTCATGGCACTAGTTGCTCCCACGGCGTGGGATTATCTCCAGGTACTGGGAACCATGGCCTCAACAATCGATTTGGTTCCGTGGGCCTTCGCTCATCTCAGGCCTCTCCAGAGGTCTCTGCTTTCGCGATGGAACCTAGTGTCGAGAGATTTTCAAGCAGTATTGCCCATCCCGGATGTTGTCTTGCTCAGCTTACAGTGGTGGCTGGACCCTCAACAATTAGCTCAGGGAGTGTCTCTACAGAACCCGGATTGGGTGGTCGTCACCACGGATGCCAGTCTCACCGGCTGGGGGGCGGTCTGTCAGGACAGGTCTCTCCAAGGCCGATGGATGATGGAACAGTCCACTTGGCCCATCAATCGGCTGGAGACCAGAGCAGTCCGTCTAGCGCTGCAGGGGTTCTACCCACTGGTACGCAGTCGAGCGGTTCGGATTCTTTCGGACAGTGCAACCACAGTGGCGTACATCAATCGCCAGGGGGGCACCAGAAGCCATCTAGTCTCGTTGGAGACAGACGAGTTGATGACATGGGTGGAGCTACACTTACAGCGGCTAGCGGCTTCGCACATAGCGGGCGTGGACAACGTTCAGGCAGATTTTCTCAGTCGACAACACCTGGATCCCGGAGAGTGGGAACTCTCGGAGGACGCAATGCGAAGGATAGTACAGCGTTGGGGGAGACCCCATGTGGATCTAATGGCAACCGCGACAAATGCAAAGGCCGCCCGGTTCTTTAGCCGCAGGTGAGAGTGCGGCGCGGAAGGAGTCGACGCGCTGGTTCTTCCCTGGCCTCGACAGTGTCTCCTGTATGTCTTTCCTCCGTGGCCTCTAGTGGGCAAGGTTATCCGACGGATAGAGACGCATCAAGGTCCGGTGATCCTAGTTGCACCAGAGTGGCCTCGTCGACCATGGTTTGCAGATCTTCTCAATCTGGCAGTAGACGGCCCTCTTCGGCTCAGTCATCTGCCACGTCTTCTTCGCCAAGGACCAATATTTTTCAAGGAGGCAGATCGCTTCTGTCTTGCGGCTTGGCTTTTGAGAGGCGTCAATTGAGACGGCGCGGATATCCAGAATCTGTCATCTCCACGCTCCTGAAAGCTAGGAAGACATCCACGTCGGTTACTTATGTCAGAGTATGGAAAGTTTTTGAGGAATGGTGCGAGTCAAAATCGATTCTACCAACGCAGGCCTCGGTGACGCATGTGCTTTCCTTCCTACAGGCTGGTCTGGATTTGGGCCTTGCCTATAATTCTCTTCGTGTGCAGGTGGCGGCGTTGGGAGCCTTCCTAAGTAGTAACGACAGGGAGCTCCTGGCCTCACATCCAGATATCCTACATTTTCTAAAGGGGGTAAAACACTTGAAGCCTCCAATTAGACCACCTTGTCCTTCTTGGAATCTCAATTTGGTACTCCGGGCTCTATGTGCACCGCCTTTTGAGCCTCTGACTTCGGCCACACTCAAGGATGTCACCCTTAAGACCATCTTCCTGGTGGCGATCAGCTCAGCACGTCTGATCTCTGAACTACAAGCTCTATCATGTAGGGAGCCATACCTTCGTTTCACGCCAGGGGGAGTATCCCTGTGGACAGTTCCATCTTTTCTGCCAAAGGTGGTCTCGACTTTCCATCTCAACCAATTGATAGAGCTTCCGTCATTTTTATCCTCTGATTCTTCTGACCTGCGTCGGTTGGATGTCCGACATTCTTTGATACATTATTTGGAGGTCACTAATGAATTTCGACTCTCCGATCATTTGTTTGTCCTTTGGTCGGGACCCAGGAAGGGTTGCATGGCATCCAAACAATCAATCACTCGCTGGCTGAAAGGAGCGATGTAGCCGCATACATCTGAGTGGGTAAGTCTCCACCTTTAGCTGTTAAGGCGCATTCTCTCCGCGCTCAAGCGACGTCGTGGGCGGAAAGTTCTGCAGTTTCTTCTCAGGAAATCTGTAGGGCGGCCACATGGAAGTCTCTCCACACTTTCGCAAGACATTATCGTCTAGACATTCGCGCGCCGTCTCACGGTCAGCTTGGAGACAGGGTCATACGGGCAGGGCTGTCCGCGACCCACCCATGATGGGGAAGCTTTTGTACAGCCCACCGTCTGGAATGATCCTGGTACGTACAGGGAAAAGAAAATTATTCCTTACCTGCTAATTTTCGTTCCTGTAGTACCATGGATCATTCCAGACCCCTCCCTGGTTTTGGGGGTTCTTTGTGGGCTATCCCTGCTTTCCTGTCTTCACAATATTTTCACTCTGTATCTCTAGTTATTGCGAGCTGTGTCTTTGAACACAGTGCTGTTTGCAAATTCTCAGTTTACAGTTTTTTGAGTACAAGTTAGTTGCTGTCACTTACAGCTGTTATTTTTTCTCTATATTTTTTAGATTAATTGATTCCTCTGGTTCTGTCTCTTCTCGTCTTGGTTTTGCTAGTCCAGTTACTGAGAATTGAGGCGAGGGAGGCTTGGCTATATAGGTCTTCCCCTGGGAATTTTTGGTTCTAACTCCATCTGCTGGACAGGGAACATAACCCACTGTCTGGAATGATCCATGGTACTACAGGAACGAAAATTAGCAGGTAAGGAATAATTTTCTTACTTTGCTTTCAATTTTCTTAATTAGAGTTTTGGTGAATTGCCATGACCAAGGTTTAGGATCTGTATTAAGTTATATGACCTGCCACTTTTTAAAGTTGAGATTTCATTTTGTTTACTTACTGTAGAATACCCAATTACTGTTAAATGTAGGGTTCTCTGAGTATTCAGAAGATCTTAGAGCAGTAGGCACTTACAGTAAGTAGTAAAAAGAATGGACAAAGGGAGCATTAAGTGTACTTAATATTCTACATCAGCTCTCTGATCTTCCAAACTGTTCTGAGCAACTTTATATTGTCTCTGTCTCCACAGAATGCATGGCCACGACCTTCATGGCTAATCTAAGATTTAGGTCATAGAGACTAAGCAGATTTGTAGTATTTGGTCATCAGATTTTCCAGTAGACATGGATTAAGGTCATCAGTATCAACAGAATATAGGGGACGAGATGTAAACAGTAATAAAGAGCTAGCAATAGCCTTTCTTTTCAAGACCAGTCCCTTCTTTGAGGATGCCAGTCTGAAAAGGGTCTGTTAAAGATTTTTGTGATGTTTAAATCATTTTGAAAAGAGTTCAGCCAGCTATAGACACTGTATAAATACAAGTAATTCCATAGATAGGCAGAAGTCTTCAAAATTGTCTGATGTTAAATGGCAATTGGTACTTGATTTCCTGTGGCAACTTGAGGAGTAGAATCTGTGGAAGCATTAAGATAGTTTGTAGGAAAGTTTTTTACATTCTGTTGTTGTTGAATACAATTTTCATTAATTTGCTGTGGCTATCTATTAGACTTCTAACATTGCTCAGTGGGTCCTTGTGACGATAGATTAGATAGCGTAATGGAGCTCAGGCGGCTGGAAAATCACAGAGTGAATTTTCCTAATCAATAAATCATACACAAACCCAGTTATGTTTTATAAAAGCAAGCCACACAGTAGTAGTTTCATCATCTTGGTTGTTTTTATTTAGAAAGTTCTTTGCAGTACTTTGCATTTTTCTTCTAAATGGTAGCGCTTGTAAGTATTTTAAAATATTCACAAAAAATATCCTCCATGTACCAGCATGGTGGCTGTGGCAGTCTAGTGCACAGCGGGACCTTTGTAGATACCTGTGCTAGTTCCCTGGGTCAGATGGGGATGCTGTATGAACTTCCTGTGCCGTGAGAGGCCAGTCTCATAGTATGAGACACAAAATCAATTGGATCCGTGTGCTTCATACCGTTAGACTGGACCCAAACAGTACAGGAAGTTGACACTGTGTTAAGGGCTGCTCCTTCTGCCAAGCGAGGAGGATTGGGAGGAGATCAGGCTGCACTGGCGATCACAGGGCAGTGAGGATCAGAGGTAACTGGGAAGGAGATGTATGAGAGCTTTTGGGGGATGGGGGGAGGAATGAAGGGGAGAATCTTTCAGGGGAAGGAGGGGAAAGCAGAGAGATTCTTCTAGTGTTGAAATGGGGACATAGGGAGAGCCTTCCAGTGGCGGGAAGAGAATGCAAGGAGAGCCTCCCGGGGGTGGGAGGAGAATGTGAAGAAAGCTTTCCAAGTTGAGAAGGGGGATGTGGGAAGAGCTTTCTGAGATTCAAGGGGAGGGAATGTAGGGAGATCATTCTGGGAATAAGAGGGAAAGGACATGGGGATTAAGGAGAGAGAAAAAGGACAGAGGATGAAGATGAGGGAGGAGAGAGGAATAGGGACTGAGGGAGGAAGGATTGAGGATGGGGGCAGGGACAAGTGCTAAGGATATCTGGGGACTGAGAGGGAAAGATACTCTGGTTATAGAGGAATGTGAGGTAGAAAGAAATAAGAATGGAGGGAAAGGGAAAGTGGATTGGTTATTGGGTGGAGGGAGATGGAGAAAGGACTCATGATAGGGAAGAGGACCGGGGATGGGGATGATTGAAAGAGGACTCTGAATTTGATGTTGCAGGGGGGAATCCAGGAAGGTAATATGGTGAGAGGAATGGAGGAGAAAACATGAAAAACAGGAAAGAAATGAGGAAAAATGGGGAAAGGCAAGCAGGCAGGAAGAATCTGAAGAGGAGACAAAAGGAGAGGAGGAGGAGAAAGAAAAAGAGACGGAAGAGAAAGTATTAAAATATCCACTTTGAAAGAAAAAGAAGGGAAAGAACAAACAGAGAGAAAAAATGACAACAGTGAGAACAAAAAAATGAACTGATAGAGAATATTGTTAATAACATGAATTTAAAATGCCTTGGAACCTGGTTCACAGTCTCAGACCTGGACATGTCTCACACAGAATTTAAATGTTAACAGCTGGACTGTGTTGCCCAATTAGATTTTTTTTTTTCTGGTATAGTTTATTTATTTATTTAATGAGTTTTATATACCGTCGTTCGGTTTCGCCATCACAGCGGTTTACAAAGTATCGATGTTTAACAGAGTTTCCAAAAAGTTCATATAATTGTTAACATAGATATTATCGTTTTATAACTTGGTTCGTTGGTTAATAAACATGTTTCGGTTCACAGTTGTTTAATCTTTTCGCATTGGATCCACAAGTTTGCCTAGTGTCAATAGGAGGGGAGTGGCGCGCACAAATATATGCCCGATTTTATAACATGCGTGTGCAGCCGCGCGCATGTTATAAAATCTGGGGTCGGTGCGCCGAGCCCTAGGGGAGCCCCAATGGCTCTCCCCGTTCCCTCCGAGGCCGCTCCAAAATCGGAGCGACCTCAGAGGTAACTTTCCTTCCGCCCCCCCCCCCACCTTCCCCTCCCTTCCCCTTCCTAACCCGCCCCCCAGCCCTGTCTAATACCCCCCTCACCTTTGTTTAATAAGTTGTGCCTGCCTCTGGGCAGGCGTAGGTTGCGCGCACCGGCCGACTGCTGGCGCACGATCCCCTGGCATGGCCGCTGTGCCAGAGGCCTCGGTCCTGCCCCACCCCCGCCCTGCCCTGCCCCTTTCACAAAGCCCCAGGATATACGCATGTCCCAGGGCTTGTGTGCTTTGCCGGGCCTATGCAGTATAAGCTCGGCGCACGCAGGAGCGGTTATGCTCGTAAATCCTTTGAAAATCTGGCCCTTCTATAAATTGAAATTAATGCCTCTCTGCCAGCTGTGAGATATCAACAATGGTAGACATCTCAAAACACAACCAAATCTTTGTTTATAGCATATGACTGACCACATTTGTTAGTGCAATAACATTTATTAGAAATTAGGGCGAGGCTTTTATCTATTCCAGCCTCAGCCTCTCATCTTCTGTTCTCTGCAGGCTATTTAGGAGGGGTAGGGGCTGGAGCAGGCGCAGAGAAAGCTGAGACTGAAGGTAGGCACCTTGAGGCTTTCTTTAAAAGATTGAATTAAGAGCTGGGAAAGCTTTAGGTATGTTGAGTCTATGGCAGGTTGTCAATTATGTAGTTTCTCCCATGGCTGCACAGTCGTGAGAGGATAGGGCACAGGTTATCCCTTTTTCAAGACATTTGATGACCTTCAGACAGCCCGATACTGTAAAACCGTGGGAGAGCGGACGAACGCCAGCTCTCACGGCGCACGCACCGGCCCTTTGCCGGAGCGAGCTATCCAGTATGCTCCAGCATGCAAATTAGGCGACGCGGTGCAAACGAGGGAAAGGAGGCGCTAGGGACACTAGCGCGTCCCTAGCGCCTCCTTTTGGCCTGGAGCGGCGGCTGTCAGCGGGTTTGACAGCGGGTTTGACAGCCGACGCTCAATTTTGCCGGCGTCTGTTCTTGAGCCCGCTGACAGCCACGGGCTCGGAAACCGGATGCCGGCAAAATTGAGCGTCCGGTTTTCGGCCCGACAGCCGCGGGCCGAATTCAAAATTTTTTTTTTTTTTTTTTTTTACTTTTGGGGACCTCCGACTTAATATCGCTATGATATTAAGTCGGAGGGTGCACAGAAAAGCAGTTTTTACTGCTTTTCTGTGCACTTTCCTGGCGCCGGAAGAAATTAGCGCCGACCCAAAGGTCGGCGCTAATTTCTTAGAGTAAAATGTGCGGCTTGGCTGCACATTTTACTTACTGGATCCCGCGCGCATACCTAATAGGGCCATCAACATGCATTTGCATGTTGAGGGCGCTATTAGGTGCCGCTGGTGGGCCGCGTGTTTTCCTCCCCTTACTGAATAAGGGGTAAGGGAAAACACGCGTCCAGAGCAGGCTGACAGTGCGCTCCGACGGAGCACACTTTACTGTATCGACCTGTTAGTTAGGAAACTCACCCAAAGATGAGATTTGTGCATTGTTCTCTCAACCTAGCATAATGTTACCCAGGTAGAGAGTCCATCAAGCTAGGCTGAGAGAACATTGTACAAATCTCATCTTTGGGTGATTTTCCTCACTCCGAAGGACATCAAATCTTCACAAGAGTGCACTGTTCTGTTCGTACATATCACTCTGAATGTCAGAGTGGCCCCTAACACCTAAATACCTAAACCTCACCTCAAGTTACTAGGTGGGCCTCCCATAGAGATATAAATACCTATCTAGTGTGAGGGCTTTATGGCTAGTCTCTCTCTCTCTCTCTCTCCCTCTCCCTCTCCCTCCCCCTCCCTCAGGGAGGTGACTGGTGTGTAAGAGCAGAAACTGTGTGTGAGAGAGAGAGACAGATTAGTCATGTATTAGCCTACAAGGGAAAGGAGTAGGAGAGTTGCTGGAGAGGTTAGTAAAGGTGGCTTTTTAATTTTATCTTTCTTGATTGACTGCCATTTTAATTATTGGGTATTACGTGATGTGTCTGCTCTTTGAAATATTTTATTGGTGTTTGGAGAATTTTTAATAATTTTGTAAGTTTTTAATGATTGGATGTTATTCTATTTATCAATTGTTTTGACACATTTATTATATGTATTATTCTAGTTTTAGAATTATTATTTTATATATCTTGAGGAATGTGTAGACAAAAATTGAACTGGAAACAACAAGAAGCCAGGCTGAGTGTATGCAGTGCATCAATGGCAAAACAAAAACATTAACTTGATGGTTACTTTATTCTGTATTTGGTGAGGGTCCATCTGTATCCTGTATGTGTGACCTGGGTAAGGGTATTCTGGAAGCTTGTAGTTTCTGCGTAGGGATCTGTAGCAGCTTGGCTTGTTCTGTTTTCCTAATATGAGGTGTATTGGTGTTTAGGGCCTGGTTCAATATTTGTAGCAATGCCTTTTCATAGGTAGGGTTATTACTATTTGAGTGTGTTCCATAATGCAGGTATAACTTTTTACGGATTAGTTTGTGTGCATTATTACAGATCCTGGGAGCTGGTAGGTGTTATATTTCTCTTTCCATTTCTCCAGTTTTGCACTGCATGCAGAGTGGCTTTTTTTGGGTTTCCATTGTGCGGTCTTTCTGTACTTGGTAAAGGTTGATTCTATGAGTGTGACAGAGGTGAGGTATTTTACTAGCATGTAGGCATTTGTATCAGTGTTATTTGTTGTGTTTTCTTAATAGGATACATATTAGTGGTAAATTACTGTCGTTTCATAAGGAGGGCTATTGCATCTGGTAGGAGACAGAGTTTATGTTGCTGTTACTGAGCTGACACCAGAAATATCTTTTTTGTATGTGACTTGTATGGGGAATGTCTTAGTTTTGCTCTGGACCCATTGTTGTGGGGTCGGAGTGGTTCCTGTAGATGCATGTTTATATTTAGCCGTGACGATCTTGTGTTCAGTGTGTCATGCATGTGAGGACAATCTGTCAGGTGTGTCCCGACAGAAAAAAGATTGAGAACCACTGCTCGAACCTATTCACAAGAGTATCTAAAATTGTGACATATGAAAATGGAAAAAATTGCTTTTGTTTTTTTCTCACTAGTTTGCATTTCAAGTTGCTAATGAAAATTCTGGGGCCAGCCCTTTGGCTCCATTGTCAAGTACTGTGCACTGCCATGGGGGGATTGTTTAGGGGCAATGTTCCTAGCATTGGGGTTTGGGGAAGAGTATCAGTCATTTCACAGCTGTGATATCTAGTGGCCACTTAGGCTCCATGATGCAGGGTTCTAGAAGGAGCTCCTGGTTCTGGACCTGTTGCTGCAATGATTGAGCTAAGTAAACTGGGAGGTGATATAAAATAGGGGAAAAAAATCACGGGACAGTTGATAGTTCATGATGCAAGATCATAGCCCCGGTTCTGATTGAGCTGAAAGCTCAAAGAAGAAGGAGAAAACTGTTGAACCCAAACCAAAAATATATATATTTCTGTGAGTTGCCGCATAGGCATTTGGCCTGGTTTAACCAACTGAACTGCTCTGCTTTTTAAATTGTACTTTATAAAAGTAATTAATATTCTGTGAGTTAATCAGATTGATTAGAAACAATATGGATGTTCTGTTTAGCTGTTAATCAACATTGGGCCATACTTTTAAAATATTTTTCCCATAAACACAAGAGTTCAGTTCTTCTGGTGTAGTGTTAATACTAGAACTGAATTCTTTCTCCAAGTTAGATTCCATAGTGCTAAAGGATATTTTCTCACTTTTTTCTCCTGCTATTCATCTTTTATTTTTAAACAGATTATTGACAAAGAGATTAACCCTTTTGTTGATGAATGGGAAGAAGCAGGGGAGTTTCCAGCACATACAGTATTTAAAACCCTGGGGCAGGCTGGCTTCCTTGGAGTGGATAAACCAACAGGTACGTGAACTGGTGTTAGTAAAACTTAATATTTGCAAACATTTAAACTATTCTCTTTTAATTACAAGTAGGCTGATTATGAGATACAGGGGAAATTGTTGGTGGGTTTTTTTTATTTTTAATTTATGCATTTTCACAATTTACAAGCATCCACTTGTTAATGAAATTTCCCATAATAAAGGAATAGTAAAAAATCTATAAGACCTCGATTACAGGCAATTTAACTTCTATATTATAGTCAAATAGAAGAAATAACAGGAGAGCTTATGATTAGAG
The DNA here is from genome assembly GCF_901001135.1 of Rhinatrema bivittatum. NCBI lineage: Eukaryota > Metazoa > Chordata > Amphibia > Gymnophiona > Rhinatrematidae > Rhinatrema > Rhinatrema bivittatum. Next base: position 174,247,671 of record NC_042616.1, read on the forward strand.
CGTTTACAACAAGTAGAAAGGTAAATATAGAAACATCTGACAACCTGATTGGTAACCCCCACTAATTACTTTACACACCAAACAGCAGGCCTAAGTGGGACTAGAAAGTGAATCCAGAAACGCTCTTAATTGTATTGGGTTGAAAAATACATAACGTTGTCCCTGATACATGAGACAGCACTTGCATGGAAATTGGAGTTTAAAGGTTGCTCCCTTCTGCACTGCTTCCTCCCTTAAATTTAGAAAGGTTTTCCTCCTTGCTTGTGTCTGCTTCACAAGATCTTGGTAGCACCAGGCTTTTTGTCCAAAAAATAAAGCTTGCTTGTTCCTGAAATATTGTTTGAAAATGTTATTCTTATCCATCAAAAATGTAAATGTGATCAAAAGAGGTCTGCGATGGGATGCTGTCAATTCTTGTGATGAATCCAGCAATGATGTTAAATCCAGTATATCCTGTTCTGCTATAGTCTGATTATCTTTAGTGGGATATAAGTAATAGGCCTTTGAAACAACTGGCTTAAGTTCTTCCGAGGCCTTTAATGTTTGAGAAACATACAACGTAAATAGATCAATAGGAGAAATATTTCTTAAAACAGGGAAATTTAAGAATTTTAACTTATGAGCTCTTAATGTGTTCTCAATCTTTTCAAGCCAGTTATTTGCTTCACTGTCGCTCAGTACCATTACTGACTGTACTTTCTCAACTTCAGCAACTCGTTTTTCCATTTTGTTATTTTGTATTATAATCTCAGCAGCATTATTTTTAACTTGTCGTTTAACTTCAATGACCTCTTTTGTTAGACCCAGTATTGCTTTTTCCAACGACTGGAGAGCTTTCCAAATAGTTAGTAATGATATCTCTGCATCAGGTAACAGTTGCCTTTGCAATGAAAGTTCCTGGCTCACTTTGCCCACGCCCGCTGCTAGGCCGTTGCCATTTCCAAGACCTGCGGATCTTAACCTAGCTGCAAGTTCCAGCCCGTTTTCCCCCACTGCTCTTTCGGGCTCTACCTTATCTTCTTGCACCTGCATGGTAAGTCCTTCCAAAATTCTATTTCGCTTGGGTGTTCTAGGCTCTCTCCGGATTACCTCCGTTAGGCTCACGACACTCCGCAGTCTCTATTCCTCGTCGCGGCCTGGTGTGGCACAGGCCTTGTAGGTGATCCGGGGCTTAATGATGTTTCAGTCAGGGAGGCTGGCTTATGCTCCAGAGCTTTCTCCCCAGCGACCTGATCTCCTGGCATCAGTGGGGGGACAGTGGCTAAAAAGCTCTCGATCCTGGGCTGAGATGGTTCCAGAGGGGTGGAGGAAACCTCTCCACCCCTCACCCGGGCTTTCCGTTTGGTATGAGGCATGTAAGTAACGGGTAACGCTGAAAAATATCAGGAGCTCCTCATACCACAACCGTTCAGGTCACCATCTTAGAAAGCTCTCAGGGGAAATTGTTTTAATATGTTTTTAATATAGATTAGAGAACTTTGTAACCCCAAGGATATTTTCAAATCACTATTTATGCACATAAAACTAGATTTAATGTACATAAGTGGCTTGGAAAATTATCCTCAAAATGTATGCATACACTGGTCAGGAGTTTGGGACAACACAAGGAGTGAGAGAATGGCAGACCCTATAAGCTAAATGCAGGTGTCATAACTGAGACACAACTATAAAGTAATGAGTGGAATGGAACAAGTGAATACAAATCGGTTGTTTAAGCTTTCAAAAAGTATAAAGACTAGGAGACATCCAATGAAATTACTAAGTAGTACATTTAAAACAAATAAGAGAAAATATATTTTTACTCAAAACATAATTAAGTGCTGGAATTGGTTGCCAGAGGATTTGGTGAAAGCTGTTACTGTAGCTGGGTTTAAAAAAAGCTTTGGATAAGTTCCTGGAGAAAAAGTCCATAAACCATTATTAAAGCGGATTGGGGAAATCTACTTCTTATCCCTAGAATAAGCAGCATGGAATCTATCGACCTTTTAGGATCCTGCCAGGTACTTGTGACCTGGATTGGCCACTGTTGGAAATAGGATACTAAGCTTTATGGACCTTTGGTCTGGCCCAGTAATGAAAATCTTATGTTTTTATGTACTGTTCCTTACAAAAAAGAAAAGACCTTGTCCCAACCCTTCATTTAATAGGTCTGCACTTTGATCAAATATCTCAGTTTGCCTTATAAGAACATAAGAAATTGCCATGCTGGGTCAGACCAGGGTCCATCAAGCTCAGCATCCTGTTTCCAACAGAGGCCAAACCAGGCCACAAGAACCTGGCAATTACCCAAACACTAAGAAGATCCCATGCTACTGATGCAATTAATAGCAGTGGCTATTCCCTAAGTCAACTTGATTAATAGCAGTTAATGGACTTCTCCTACAAGAACTTATCCAAACCTTTTTTGAACCCAGCTACACTAATTTCACTAACTACATCCTCTGGCAACAAATTCCAGAGCTTTATTGTGCGTTGAGTGAAAAAGATTTTTCTCTGATTAGTCTTAAATGTGCTACTTGCTAACTTCATGGAATGCCCCCTAGTCCTTCTGTTATTCGAAAGTGTAAATAACCGAGTCACATCTATTCGTTCAAGACCTCTCATGATCTTAAAGACCTCTATCATATCCCCCCTCAGCCGTCTCTCTCCAAGCTTGAATAGCCCTAACCTCTTCAGCCTTTCCTCATAGGGGAGCTGTTCCATCCCTTTTATCATTTTGGTTGCCCTTCTCTGTATCTTCTCCATCACAACTATATCTTTTTTGAGATGTGGCGACCAGAATTGTACACAGTATTCAAGGTGGTGTCTCCCCACGGAGTGATACAGAGGCATTACAAAATGTTCTGTTTTATTAACCATTCCCTTCCTAATAATTCCTAACATTCTGTTTGGTTTTTTGACTGCTGCAGCACACTGAGTCGACGATTTTAAAGTATTATCCACTATGATGCCTAGATCTTTTTCCTGGGTTGTAGGTCCTAATATGGAACCTAACATCGTGTAACTACAGCAAGGGTTATTTTTCCCTATATGCAACACCTTGCACTTGTCCACATTAAATTTCATCTGCCATTGTGAGAGAATCTAGGGCCAAGCTTTAAGAGAGAAGTCATTTATCAAGTATAATTTCTGGTAACATCACTTATATATTTACTTTGTGAGCTGTAAAATTGCCCTGAAGTGTATTTTGACATTTATAGGTTCATTAATTAGTTACAAAAAAGGCTGAGCCCTTTTCACTTGCCTAATGATTGACAGCACACTACAGCATTCATTATTTTGCTTTTGTTATATGGTGGCAAAATAGTAATGAAGTACTTAGTTGCAGAGTTTGTCTAGATTTTTAGACTGAAAAAAGACTTGTGACCATTGGATTCAGCTTTTTTTTTTTTCTAGTTGTGAAAACAATTCTACTCAATAATGTCTTACATCACCATATGCTGTAATAATTCATGTATACATGAAAATATCCACAGGTATCTTAAACATACTCAATAATTTTGTATGCACAATTTCAGCTTTCAACCACATAGATACAATATAACAGAGTCCAGGGATGGCCAATTCCAGTCCTCGAGAACTATAATATAATATATAATATATAATATAAAAAACAGGATATCCACAATAAATATGCATGAGAGAGATTTTGAGAGACAGAGATCCTCTTTATAAGGCTCAGTCTGATAACTCTATATATGGACCATTGTAAGGGGGCACTTTGATTCAGGACAAGTTTTTGGGAGGTGGGTTGGGGTTAGGAGGTGTTACAGACACATTCAGAGGTATCCATAGTAAAATTGACACCATTAAAGAATTTTTGACTTTATAAGTGATGAAAAGGAGTTGATTTGTACAATTCAGCTAGCATAATCACCCTGAATCAAAGTGCTGAGCCCTGTAAAGAATCTCTCTCACACCCACACCCAAAATGGCATGCATATGTATGTGGCGGCCCTTTTAAAATCTACCTTTGTCTTTCTTTCTTAGGGAGAAGTTATGAATGCATTTGTAATACATTATTATTTTGGCCTTTATATAGCACCCTAAACAAGGGACAGGTACTGGGAGTCTTTGCCCTAGGGAACTTACAGTCTAAATGGGCACTGGAGGCAGTGGGTAATAGAGACTTGCCTAAGGCCATGCATGCTAGTGGCAGAAACAGGACTTGTACCCTGGTTTCCTAGTTCCCAGTCTACTATTCTAGACACCAGTCCACCTGTTCTGTTATTACCATAGAATATGACAGTAATGGATCTGTAATCTTTCTAGAAAATGCTTTGGAATTTGGTCAATGATGTTCCAAAAAGCAAAATCTGAATTTTGAAGAGTTGGAAATGTCTGGGATGCTGGAACTGCCATTGCTGAAATGTAGGCATTCTCTGTGTCTTCAAAGTTCCTAAATATTAAGCTAAAGCAGTTTGAGAAATCCATTTAGTTCCAAATGCCCATTTGCTCCAGCCTCATAATCTGCTGAAAGGACTAAGAAGAATCAGGATTAACATTCAAGGACAAATAGAATTACAGAGGCACAGAGGTAAATTATAGTGAATGAGTTTGTTGGACAAATCTTCAATAGCTGTCAAAACACGTTTGAATTGATATTTCTAAACAGGATTTGTAAAACACCTGGTCTTAATATCTTGTGAAGATAATGTGTATTGATTAAACTATCATATGCATTCTGACATTAATTCTATATATCATGATGAAGCATGGGAAAGGAAGTGGTGTATTTTAATTATTTTAACGTCTGAAAACAAATCATGAATGTCCAGGAAATGCATGTTAGGCCCTATAAGCTCAGGAATTGCTGTGTGCTAACTCTTTTTTTTTTTTTAAAGCTTACAAAAAATTCCACCCAGAATTAATCCAACATACTTGATTTGCACATATGTTTGGATCTAATAAAAAAACAAAACAAAACACACAATCTAGTCAAAATCTCCATATTTCTCATCACATATACATGCTAGAAAGTATGCTAAAAAGTATAAAAGACACTTTGAATATCTTAGCTCTCAGAGAAAGCAACACCCCCGTCAGAGCTTTAACTCTTGTTAATATGCAGGCATTCTCCTTTGATAAGAGTTCAGTTTCCATAACCCACATAAACTTAAGGGCAGATGATAAAGCTAAACACCTCAAGCATCTTTTGCTGGATATTAAATATAAAGAAATATAAAACATGAAGATATATGATAACCATAAAGCCACATCTACTTCCTTAGTTCAACTCCTGCTTCAATACCATATGCTCTAGTTTATTTTTTTTTCTCCTATATCGTTGGTTATCCCTTGTTTTACTGTAACCCGGTACGATAAGATATTTATCTTGAGTATCGGTATATTAAAAGTGTCTAAATAAATAAATACATCTCTGGTTTTTCCTTTCATTTCTTGATGTTGAAGGATCCTCTATACATTCTTCCTTGAATTCTTTTACTGTTTCGGCTTCTACCATCTCCACTCTGAACTTGTTCACTACATTCGCCCTGCTTTCTCTCAAGAATTATTTTCTAATACAAGTGTACCCCCTTTGAGCCTCATCATTACCCTTGTTCTAGGACTTCTGTTACACAAGCAGCAAATATTTTTCAGAGTATTATTTATACCTGAGATATCTGAATTATATTTATCATGTCTCCCCTCTTTTTCCTTTCCTTTAAAGTATGCATATTTTGAACCTTAAATCTCATTGTCATAATCATTATATAATAAGAAAGCTTATCATTTTTATAGTGCTGCTGGATGTAAGCAGTGCTTTTGAATACTGACAAGTTTCCAGTTTTGACAAGTTTCTTCCCCAAAGAGCTTACAATGTAAATAGGTACTTGAGGCAACGGAAGCTAACATGACTTGCCGAAAGTCACACGGAGTACATTTGTACATTGAATCTTAGTTGCCAAGCATTTGACTATTTTTCAAGCTTTTTAAAATGGATTCCCATTTTGTGTCTGATTTTCAACGCGACTTACATACATAGAGTCTTGTTTTATATGCAAGGGCCAGTGGAACGTAAATTATGCTCACTGGGAGTAGGTGTTCTGGAGGGCAGAGTTGGTGCAGGGGTACAACTTAGAAGCATACTTTAGTAATTGCAAAAGTATGCATATAAGTTGTTTGTTTAACATTTCTTGTTAATCATTCCTCAGTTCTAAAAATTACTATCCACATAAATTAAGCCTGCTTGGACAGGTGTAACTTTGTGCATGAACGGTTCTGCTTGTTCCCAGTCAATTAGGGAAGGATTTTCAAAGCAAGCTTATGTGCATATGTTTTCAACACCTGCATGAAGAACGTGGGATTCTTAGTGATGGAGAGCAGAATGTCACATAGAGTTGATGTGCTTGACTTAGTTTTATTATCTATAAAGAGGATAACTTTAAAACATGTGTAGTGCCATCGCATTAAAGGGCCACCAGCAAAAAAAAAAAAGTTGTATGGAAAAAAGAGGAGGTTGAGCAGGGGTCAGGGCTGACCGCTGACTCAATCAGGGGCTGCTATTCAAGGCAGCTCTGATGCTTCCTAAATTTAAAAAATAGTTTAAATGTAGCCACGCGGGGATGGTCCCGGCCCCACCATTCCTCCCCGAAATAGCATTAGTAATAAGTAGCCCCCACCCCTTCCCCCCCAAATCGCTGTTTTTCCTATTATGTGGGCACGGCACCCCCTGCTTCACTCCCCGAACCTTTAAAATTAGTAGAGGGTCCTGCGCCAGGGTGAGCCCTGTTTTTTAAAATGGCGCCAAACTGATCTTGCCCCAACCATGTGACTGGGGCAAGGGGGGATTGGACCTCGGCAAAGTGGTCTGGGTTTAATCCCTGGATCGTGCCCCAGTCACATGGCTAGGGCAAGGTCAAATTGGTTCCATTTTTCAAAATGGCGCTGACCGGGCTGGATGTGAGATTGTGCCCCTGGCCCCAATGCAGGACCCTCTACTAATTTTAAATGTTTGGAAGTTGTGAGAAGGGGGGTCAGGAGGTGGGACTACCTCACTATTTTTCCTACCATGTAGGGGAGAAGGGAAGGAGTTGTATGGCTGTGGGGGTGGAATGTCTGCCCTGTATGATTTGGCAGAAATAAGATACAAACACAGACAAATTAGCAAAAAAATATATTTGAGCATGAGTCCTACAAAAGAGCTAGAATTAATATAATTCACCGCAAACACTTCCCCAAAAATTATAGGCAATGAAATCAGCAATGTAGCAGCAAAGCATTTAGATTATATCTTAGCCTAGCAAATTACTGTCTATATGGAGCAATACCTTATGAAAGAGCATACATACAAGACCATATATGAGAATGGTCTAAAATAATATTTACAATAGGCACTTCCCTGAGTGATGACTCCCCTGTTTTCATCCTTAGCAATATCTACGAAGAAGCATCGGGGGGGGGAGGGGAGAATGGCGGTGCACCGGGCCCTGTGGTTGTCGCAGGTAGGTATTGGTTCAGTTAGCCTCAGGAATTAAAAAAATTAATTTTTTTGAAATTGACCCACTGCCCCATTCACGTGAAATAAACTCTAATTTGTGCATATACTCTTTGGGCTGGATTTTAAGAGGTATGCCCGATTTTATAACATGCGCGTGCAGCTGCGCTCATGTTATAAAATCCGGGGTCGGCGCGCGCAAGGGGGTGCACACTTGTGCACCTTGCGCACACCGAGCCCTAGGGGAACCCTGATGGCTTTCCCTGTTCTCTCCGAGGCCGCTCCGAAATTGGAGCAGCCTTGGAGGGAACTTTCCTTCCGCCCCGCCCCCCCAGCCCTACCTAAAACCCCACCCTGACCTTTGTTTTTAAAGTTGCGACTGTCTCTGGGCAGGCGAAGGTTGCACACGCCGGCCTAGAGGCCCTATGGAGGCCTCTGGCCACGCCCCCGCCCTGGACTGCCCACGCTGCGCCCCTTTTTTTCAAGCCCCAGGGCTTGCTTGCGTCGCCGGGCCTAAGCAAAATAAGCTTGGCGCATGTAACCCCCCTGCGTGTGTAAATCCAGCTGGATTTATGAGCGTAGGGCTTTTAAAATCTGCCCCTTTGTGTGCAAAAATATCAATTCATTAAATCGTGGAAAAACTTCCTCTCATCTCCAATACACTTATCTTATAAGTCTTGCATTATCTTATATGTCTTGATAACAGAAGCCTTCGACTGCGAAGCAACTGTGCCCGACACGGGACCGTGTTTCGGATTAGCGATCCTTTCTCAAGGGCTTAAATCATGTTACAATGATCATTGTTCAAATATAGCGAAATGGAATGCCATTACGCCATATTTGAATAGTTACAAAACGACATACATTGACTGGTGCTGTTTCACCTTCAAACAGAACATTATTTGTATGTTCAGATCTTGAACTAGTCAGCTCCTGAGGCAGCCACTTGAGGAGTGGCGAAACTCGGCCTGAGTCGAGCATTTTTTGTGTCTCCACCACATTAAATGATTTTAAAGGACATTCGGCATATCTCTTTTGTTGACTCCATTACGGCCTTTATAGATCGCCTCCCTTCGTGTTTTGTTCTAAAGTTCTAAAGTTTTGTTCTAAAGTTCTAAAGTTATACTTGAAAACTATACGATGAAGCCTATTATGAAGGTCATTAATATCCATTACAGGTTTGTTGACAATTGAGCATATGAATGCTGGACGTTTTGGTACTCATAAGATATTATTACTGTAAGAATGCCATGGCTTAGCCATGTATCTCTTTTGATGGTCTGGAGAGAGAAGTAGCCAGCTGTGGCGAGCCTGGGTGGGGAATAGCTGCTTCTGCAGGAGAACTGGACATGGAAGCAGTCACTGTGGTGTTCCACAACTCAGGAAGAAGTACCACGCTCCGGCTTCAACCTGAGAGGGTTTCCTGCTGCTTCCAGGTCCTTATCCAGGAAGAGAGATCATAGTTGTTGCCCGCTCTTGGGAAAGAAGTGGTGAAGTAGGGAATGGGAATGGGCAAAGACGACAGAGAGAATTAGGAGGTGGGGAAAGAAGAATAAAGACAAACTATAAAAAAGTTAAATAAGCAAATCAAAACATAAGAAAATAAAGACACACAAGAAAAATTCAAAAATAGAGGAAATAGGAAAAAAGTGAATAAACTAAAAAAAATAAAAATAAAAATAAAATGTGGGCAGGATGGGATGGATTTTTTTGCAGATTGCAATATCACTTGGCTCCTTAAATAATAAATTATTCTAGACCAGTTTCTATAAATTATTTGTGAAGTGCTACTGAATAAAATGAAAATTTGTCATTGAATAACCAGTAATTTTTAGTGTTTCCATATTGATGTACTAGAATGAAAACAAAAGCTGTAATAACACAGATATTGCTGATAATAGGATAAAAATACTGTTAGGTCATCATCATTATGTCACCATTTAAAATTGTGCTAAAGTGAAACATTTAGGTAGTGCTAAGGTTATTCTATATGGTGTTGGGATTCATTTAACCTTCAGATTTTGCTCCATTGATGACTAGTTTTTAAAATATCTTGTGAAAATTATAACTCATAGGTGTTGTAGTCAGGTGAAAGATTTTAGGATTACTTTTAAAGCAAAGTGAACTTTTCACTCTGCATGGATTTATTGGTATGTTGTCTGAATGGCGTTCTACAGATAGAATGTTAAGAGTTACTGCCAAAATGCATTTCTTTTTTTGAGAGGTCAGGAAAGGACTGATAATAGGTTGCCAAGATTAGAAGTATAAATCTGCATTTCACATATGATTCCAGATTGAATTTTTTATTTAGCACAATAAGGGAAGCATTTGATTGTACATCAAAAATACACATGCATATGGGGGCAATAATCCTAGTGCCTGAGGAGGTTGCAGGTCTATGGTTACTTGTTACTCATAGACCTGCAAACACATTTTGAAAGATAAACTCCTTGCGAGTTTATCTTTGAAAATCTGGGCTGGCATGCACACCACTGGTACATAGTACCAGTAGACTTTTGTCCCTGCATTAAAGCAAAATGAAATCACCATTTGTTCTTTCCCTTCCCAAACCTAACTATGCCCACTTTTTTACATGTGTAAAAGTGCCCATGCTGTGAAAACAGTGGATGTATTTTTACCTACAATAAGGGGGAGGGGGCAGGGGAAGGGAGTACGATATTCAAACCACATTTTTGCGCAGGTTAAAATGTACTTGTTTGTCTGCGGAAAATCTTTTGAATTTTGGCCTAGTATTGGCCACATGGTAACATGCATACAAAAGCATTAAATTAACACAAATTTGAAACTTTTGAGCAGGCAGTACCAGTCGTCAAGCTTTCAATATCGGATCTTTCACAATCATTCAGAATTTAATTACCTTCATGTATATATAAAAATATATATATGTGCACCTCATTCTTACAATGGGGATTCGAGTTTGTGAAAGAGATGAGGGAAAACCTGCTATGTTTAGAGACTACACTAGGATATTTTAAATATCGATAGGGGAGGGGAATTTGCAAGGGAATGATATTATACAGGGAAGATTGGATAGGATGGTTTAGAGGAGTACAGAAAGAAAATGCTACTGGAAATGTGCTTCTTGCCCTCATTTCTTCAAACCCCCTCCTTCCTCATCCCCCTAGACTATAACCTGAACAACTATAATTGTCCATTATCCTTTTATCCAATCTAAGATTTCTTTCTCAATGGATATTTTTCTCACTGCAGCCCATAACATATGAGACAGCTCTGCAAATCCTGTCTCATTCCCAGGCTGTACCTTGTTATATCATTTATTGTGACTTTGGTAACTCAGAAAGGTCACTTAAGTTATTCTGTTTCTGTTAAGTTACTTACAGGTCAGCACAAAGAAAACTGTATCTTAGGTTTGTTAAGACCAAACAGAATTTGCTAACTTTCCTAATCAAAATATGTAAACAAACAAATCACAATGGGCTGAATTTTCAAAGTGATTTACACACATAAAACTGTTTTATGCATGCAAAGAGCTATTAGAAAATAGTTCAGGGCTCAGTGCATATAAAAGTATGTGAGTAACTCTGTTTCACACATACTTTTTCCAAACTGGGGAGAGATATTCCCAGGAGGGTGGGGAGTTGGAACTTACACACACAATTTTTTATTTAAAAAAAAAAAAAAAAAAAAAATGTGTGTAAGTTAACCCACACAAGTTATGCTCTCCAAAGTGGAAGTGCAACTTTGTGCTAGTTATTCTGTGTGTATTCCAAGCCAATTACTCGCAGATTTTCAAATTTGAGGAAATTCTGCACATAAAGGTTATGGTCAGACTTTACTCAAGCAGACACAGCTAAAAACGTATGCTCCTTATGTACAGGGTAAACAGAAGATAAAATAATATGTATTGTCCATTGGCTATTGAAGCCTTTCACTAAGGTTTGTGAATTGATTCACTAATAACCTAAGCCAAAAATGTCATCTGATTAGTTTTGCTTAAACATAAGATCAAACAACAAATATTTAAAAAAAAAGTTATACATGTATACATAATACCAAATTGAAATAGTGTAAAATTTAAGTTGGATAAAAGGACAAAATAAGAAGAATGGATAGATCATGCTATTAATACTTTTGTTGTCCCCTCTTAGGGCCTCATTTTCTAAATTATCGCAGGCCTGCGATACTTTAGGTAATGAGGGGCGGGGGGCCGAAATGGGCGGTCCTGCACTAGCCGGCAGCGATCGCACCGCCGTGGTGCGATCGCTGCCGGTTTCGCACCCAATAGCGCCACCATAGAAGGTGTAGCTATTGGGCGCAAACTAGGATGCGAAAAGGGCCTTACCTTTTCGTCGTCCGCAGCGTCTTCGCGGCATTGGCCCCGGTGACGCCCCGACTCCTCCTCTTCCGGGACCGACTCCACCCCCATCTTGGTATCGCACGCGATAAGGGACTTTTTGTGTGCGAAACGTCCCTTATCGCATGCGATCCGTCTGGAAAATAAGGCCCTTAATGGCGGATTTTAAAAGGGCCGCGCGCGTAAATCCTTCTGGATTTACGTGCGCAGGGCCCTCGCGCACCGGCGCGCCTATTTTGCATAGGCCGCCGTTGCGCGTAAGTCCCGGGGCTTTCAAAAAGGGGCGGGAGGGGGCGTGTCCGGGGGCGTCTCACATCGCCAGGGTGGACAACGTTCAGGCGGACTTCCTGAGTCATCAACAGCTAGACCCCGGCGAGTGGGCTCTCTCCGACGAGGCAATGCATCTCATCGTCCGTCGTTGGGGGACTCCACGCCTCGATCTCATGGCGACCTTTCTCAACGCCAAGGCTCCACGCTTCTTCAGCCGCAGAAGAGAGCGCGGCGCGGAGGGGGTGGATGCCCTCGCCCTTCCGTGGCCGTCGGATCAACCGCTCTGTGTTTCCTCCTTGGCCTCTGGTCGGCAAGGTTCTCCGCAGGTTGGAACATCATCGAGGGACTGTAATTCTTGTAGCCCCGGAATGGCCCCGTCGGCCATGGTTCGCAGATCTACTTCAGATGACGGTGGACGGCCCACTTCGCCTGTCCCATCTTCCTCATCTTCTGCGTCAGGGGCCGGTATTTTTCGAGCAGGCAGAACTCTTCTGTCTTGCGGCCTGGCTTTTGAACGGCGCCGTCTCCGCCACAGAGGCTACCCGGAGACAGTGATCTCAACGATGCTTCGTTCCCGCAAGCCTTCGACCTCCGTCGCTTACGTTCGAGTTTGGAAGGTCTTCGAAGCCTGGTGCTCCGACCGCGGGTTCCAAACCATGGAGGCGACTGTCCCGCTGATCCTTCATTTCCTACAGGATGGTCTGGATAAGGGTCTCGCCTATAATTCGCTCCGGGTTCAGGTGGAGGCCTTGAATGTCTTGGTACAGAAGGACTGCTCTCTACCCCTTCAGCCGGATATCGCACGTTTTCTGAAGGGTGCCAAACACCTACGGCCACCGGTCAGGGATCCTTTCCCTTCTTGGAGCCTCAACTTGGTGCTGCGAACGCTGTCGGGCCCTCCTTTTGAACCCCTGAGGGGGTCCTCTCTCAAGGACCTGACCCTCAAGACGGTTTTCCTGGTAGCCATCTCTTCTGCTCGCCGGATCTCAGAGCTCCAAGACTTGTCATGCCGGGACCCTTATCTGTGTTTCTCCGACTCCAGGGTTTCCCTTCGTACGGTGCCATCCTTCCTACCAAAGGTGGTCTCGGCCTTCCACGTCAATCAAACGGTGGAGCTTCCAGCGTTCGCTCCAGAGGAACCCCGGTCTCTCCGGCTCCTGGACGTCAAGCGTGTGCTGCTCCATTACCTGGAGGTTACCAATGACTTCTGGGTATCCGATCATTTGTTTTTCCTCTGGTCGGGACCGAGGAGAGGTTCTCAGGCATCCAAGACGACTATTGCGCGCTGGATAAAGGACACCATCTCATCGGCTTACATTGCGGCGGGGTGGGTGCCACCTCGCAGCGTGTTGGCTCATTCCACGCGATCCCAAGCGGTGTCCTGGGCGGAATCTCGCTCCGTTTCCTCCCAGGAAATCTGCCGTGCGGCGACGTGGAAGTCGTTGCACACTTTTTCCAGACATTACAGACTACACCTGGCGCCTCAGTACACGGGTTCTTTTGGCGATCAAGTTCTCCGAGCATGTCTCTCAGGACCCCACCTGGTTTAGGGAAGCTTGGGTACATCCCACTGTCTGGACTGATCCAGGTACGTACAGGGAAAAGAAAATTATTCCTTACCTGCTAATTTCGTTCCTGTAGTACCATGGATCAGTCCAGACGCCCGCCACTAGGGGTTTCATTAGGTCCTGCTCGGATTCTTCCAGGTAACTTTCATTCTGTTTGTCTCTGATTATTGTTACTGTTCACAGCTCCTCACAAGTTGACTGTTGGTGGTCCCGTTGACCGTTTGTTTACTTATATCTTTCTCTGTTCCTTTTTGGGGACAGATCTGGATCCAAAATGTTGTGTTTTGCTTTTGGGCTTTGCTATGCGTAATACTGAGCTCCAGCAGAGGGTGCACTACTCTATATGCTGATGCTCTCAAACTCTGTTCTGACTCCATCTGCTGGTTGGGGGATATAACCCACTGTCTGGACTGATCCATGGTACTACAGGAACGAAAATTAGCAGGTAAGGAATAATTTTCTTATCCTTGTGGCATATCTGTAGTAACGCCCCTCTCCATGTAAGAGCGGAGTGGAAAGAACAAGGGCAGAGGTGCAGGGCAAGAAGAAAAGCTTCTGCAAAGTAACTGGAGATAAGAGAGATCCTGAGTACACCAGGACACAGGTCACAACTCAAAAGGAATAAAGGGGGCTAGGAGCTGAGCTGGAGGAGGCCAGCCATGGGGTAAAGCACAACAACTTGCAGACACATGAGGAAAGTAGTGGTGACATTCTCCTCATTCCCCCATCCAGGGCCTTGGCAGTTCCCCAAGTCCTTGTCCCAGCCAAATGCAGGCGCTCTGAATAGCAGTGGCTAACTCGCTTCCCATCAATAGTATCCGAAGCGTGCTCCTCATTCCTTTTCCCTCTGGTGGCAGGGTGAGCAATGTGCATTGGGAAGCAGCACTTATAAACACGGGGCGACCCCCTCCCAGCCCTGGCTACCTGATATCGACATCCTTCTCATTGGTTACCAGCTTCATCAATCCTGTCTTACTCTCCTTCTGCTTGGTGGGCAGTGGCCTCCTCCTGCCCTCCTTCCTTCCTGCAGAACTCAGCGGCTCACCATAACTGAACTGTGCCAGTGATTGCAGCAGCTAACCAGACCTGGAATAAGACCATGGCAACAGCATGGTACGATGTGAGTTGTTTACACGTATGCACTATCGTTGCCGCACCACTACTGATCGGCTGGAGGAGGAGAAGGAGGTGGCAGCTGTGGCAAGAAGCACACAGTGACCACAGCTGTAAGGGCCAAAGTAGCTGGGGACCGCACATGGAGTCCCTTAGAGCCACCACTGGCTCATGAGCCATAACTTGAAGGATAGACTCATAAGGAATTATTTCTTCACAGACCAGGTGAAGATACATGGAACAGCCTCTCAGTGGTCATGGCAGTGGTGGACGCAAAAGTGGTATCTGAATTCATGAAAACATGAGGGAAATGTGGAGAATCAAGTAAGGTCTTTGGCATAGCAGGAGGGAAGTGAAATGGTCATTATTTGTCATCATATTCCTTGTTTCTATGCGGAGATAACTTGAAAAGAGCTTTGAAATTAAGAGGTTCCAAGACATTCTTATTTTAATTTAAGCTGATAATAAATTTGAAATTGTTTAGATTTTCTTTTTAAGAACAAGTTTTTAATTGGTGGTTGTTAGACAGAAAAATACCTGGTTCAGTGGTTCATGCCCTTGTCAGAACTTGGTATTGCTTTGGCCTTTTTTAGTCAGATAATAGGAAACATCTGTTTGAGAACTGATAGCTATCTAAACAGAACGTTGTTTCCTTCAAAAACACACTAGTATCATTCTTGAACAATGAGCTTATTCAGTAGGAAAAGAATTTAAAAGTGAACATGGTATGCGTGAGTATAACAAGTTATGCTGAAATTAGTTGTTTTATACATGTGATTTACGTGTCCACAAAATTAACTCGTAATATTTTTCATACATTTCATAGATGCTTGGTGTTTTTGTATTTTTTCTTTACAATTATTTAAGAACGTAAAAATTATTTTCATTTTTTCAGACAGCTTTAAAAATTATTTTAAAATAAATTTCCTTTGAAATGTGATGACATTTATTTGTGTATTGTTTTGTATATTCAAAAACAAAATAATTGTTAATATGTAGTTATTTTTTAACTTAAAACTTTTATAACATGCTTTATCACTATTGGTACTCAGGTCATGGTACATTATAATTTGGAACACATAGACTTTCATGCTAAATACATTTACATTAACAACCAATAAAACCATTTTTAATATTATTAATATTACCTGTATTCCCCATAAAATACACCAAAATGCACTGTTACTTTGGCTGTCACCTTGCCTAGAGTCCATCTAATGAAATTACCTCTCTTCAGCAGAGACATACTCACACTCCCTTGGTCTGCTAAGTGATCTAGGGTTTATACCGGGAACCTAAATTCTTCCTTATCTGTTAAGTCTTTTTCAATTTCCCCAGTTCAACTAAAGGTTGTAGCAGATATTCTTCTATACTGTATCCCATATGCATAGCTGAAGGCAACTTGCAGGCAGCCAGATCTTTAATTGTCTCCAAAAATGACATCAGATCACAAATAAATCTCACTTCATGTGAGAGCTTAATTCATTAAAATGGCATTACATAGGAGAAAGCCCTCGTTCATGTAGCCTCATGGCATGCTACTTTATATGATGAATCACCAGCAATGTATCTTCTTGAGATCGCAACATCTACTCAGGCACATATAACAGCTGCTCCCTAATATACACTAGGCTTAGGCCCTCTAAGGCCTTAGAGGTCAAGCACAATACCTTAAATTGTAAACCCTCTGGGGATAGAAAAATATCTACAAAATCTGAAAAATATCTACAAAATCTGAATGTAATCTCCTTTGAAGTGCCTGAAAGGTGGAATATAAATCAAATAAGTATCCAGTTCTGCATTTGAAGCCAATGCAGTGCCTTCTGTGGTAAAACAACATTAGCTGTTGTTGAGATAGTATTTGTACCAGGTAAGGATTATTTTGTTTCCCTTCCATCATACGGTTTGTTGCTTTTTCAGTAGTTAATTATTTCCATTAAACTATTAGACTTTGATTCATCTAACTTTTTTTTTTTTATCAGTGAATAAACCCTTGATTAATCAGACAGTTTTTAAGGCTCTTAATTCCTTAGAAGAGTTGTTGAGTGGCAGTAAAGAAACTCAAGAAAAACATTCTAAAATGTGATATTTTTTTTCCCAGAAATGTGCACAAGGGCATGGAAAAACTAAATTTTGTCTTGTACTATATATATGTATACATAAAATGTTTTCTATTTAACAACCAAAGAAAAAAGAGACAGGAAGCCATAGGGTTATTATAAGCTGTCGTTTTGGATCCTTGTCTCATAATCTGTACAAAAATATTAGGAGCTTAGGGCCTCATTTATGAAGCATTTTCCCATAGACACAGAACAGGAGAAAAGCCTTAGTAAATCAGGTCTTTGGGAAGCAGATGAGCTCTACTCCTAAGCATCTTAGTGTTCATTGTATTAAAGCTCAGGAGAGGTCTTGCCAATGATGTGTGTGCACAGACATTTTCACCTCTTATTTTCTACTGGTGATAGTAAGGGAATGCCTGTTTTGGGAGCCTGGCCAGCTCAGAAAGAGTTAATTTCCCGTCGATAGCAGGGCTGAATTAGCCATGCTGTCATGGGATCTGTCAATCAGGTCCGGGAGGCGGAGCTTTACAAAGCAGAGATTAAGATTTTAGCTCTCTGCGGCTGTGCGTGTGTTCCCGCACAGGAAAGTAACTGATTCTCCTCAGTCTGTTTTTTTCTGCGAGCGGGATCGCACGCGGGGCTGACTTCTCCTCAGCATTTCTTATTTTATTGAAATGTCAAAAAAGCCAGGGTTTAAACCCTTTGCCTGTGGCAAGGTACTGTCGGTCACGGATGGCCATGACCGATGTTACCGATGCCTGGGACCAGAGCATAATTTACAAAGTTGTGATTTTTGTGCTCGAATGTCCCCAAGAGCCCAATAACAACGGGCCTACAAAATGTTTGAACTTTTCATGTTTTCCGAGCCATTGGAGGCTCATTCTTCTTCACCGGATCCCTTGTTGACGGCGGCTCTGTCACAGAAAAGAGCGTCGTAGTGGGATCCTCAACCCTCCAGGCTTGGAGGTAAGGACTTACCGAGCCGACATAGGCCTTTGGATCCGAGAGGACCGAAAGAGCCTCGGCGATCGGCGCAGGAAACAACTGCGCCTAAATCTGCGGCGCCAACAACTTATGCGCCTGAAGTACCTTTTGCACCCGAATCATCATCGGCGCACAAGACACCGGTGCGCACAACGCAGGAAGCATATGCGCATAACGTGCTGAAGACTTCTGAGCGTACGGCGCCAGAGCCATCTGAAGCAAGCTCGGCGCCGAAACCATCTGAGCGTACGGCGTCGATGACTTCTGCACACAAGTCGGTATATGCGCACAACTTACAAAAAACATCGCACATGGCGCCAAAGGCATTAGCGCATTCGACAACACACAGATCGACGCACAGTGGACTACAGAAGTCCAAACAAATACATCATTCAATACCACATGGGGTAAAATGAAGATATCAGTCTCCACATGTTCCTCATTCCACCTCTTCTGACTCCAATTCTACAGAGGTGAAGTCAAAACGAATCAGACAACCACTGTCGGGAGATGGAACCCATACAGGATCATCATCACACCATCACCATAGGCGATCATGTCACTCACATCAAAAAGCTGCGAAGACGAGAGATACATGGGCAGTGAGCCCTTCCAGTTCTAGGTCATCTCACCCACGAAGTGTAGATTCACTATCTCGTAGACAATTAGTACAAATCACTTCCTCTGCTGCATCTTCGTCCTCAGATATTTCTGTTAAGACCACAGTGGGCAAGATGAGGAACAAGTATGATGCACCAGCTACTTCCGCTAAAATTCCTACATTATCACCTAAAACAGGTGAACTACCAAAGCAATCTGGTCGTGCAACAATGCCTCCTCAAACAAAAGAGGCATTTCTTCAATTATCCCAATCATTGGCAGGGTTTTATGAAACTCTTCAATCATCTTTTAAGATGTCTAACGAGCTATCTGTGAGTTCTCCAGAACACAGTATACATACCTCTAGAGAACCGTCGGTGGAGCCTCCGCCATCCCCAATGATGAAACGACCAATTTCACCAATTCAACAGCAAGATACCCGTATAGATTCTCTATCTCCACAAACCTCCCCATTGTCATCTACTGGATTCCCATCGGATCCACAGGAACAACCACAGGAACCATATTCTCCTCCAGAGGACCTGACATACCCAAAAGTTTTAGAAAAATTGGGCACGATATTACATCTGGAGGTCCAAAAGGAGACAGACCCTAGGTCAGAAACCTTTGGTCTCCTAAAAATTTTCGATGCTCCGGGAGAACCAACATCTCTCCCACCATCTCGTGGGAAACGCCTTATTCTCTATCAGCGGTTTCCAAGAAAACGGATATAAATTTTCGTATGAGAAAAACATCGCCTTACTCTATACCACAATTATCAATTGTGATAGAGTCGGCAATGCAAAGATTCCAAAAAGCAAAATCGCATGACTCGTATCCCCCTGGAAAAGATGGTCACGGATGGCCATGACCGATGTTACCGATGCCTGGGACCAGAGCATAATTTACAAGATTGTGATTTTTGTGCTCTAATGTCCCCAAGAGCCCAAAAACAACAGGCCTACAAAATGTTTAAACTTTTTATGTTTTCCGAGCTATGGGAGGCTCATTCTTCACCGGGTCTCTCGTTGACGGCGGCTCTGTTACAGAAAAGAGCGTCGTCGTGGGATCCTCAACCCTCCAGGCTTGGAGGTAAGGACTTAACTAGCCGACATAGGCCTTCAGATCCGAGAGGACCGAAAGAGCCTCGACGATCGGCGCAGGAAACAACGGCGCCTAAATCTGGGGCGCCGACGATTTATGCGCCTGAAGTACCTTCTGCGCCCAAATCACCATTGGCGCATAATACTTCTGTGCCCAAATCATTATCGGCGCACAAGACACCGGCATACATAACGTGCTGGAGGCGTCTGCGCGCAAGTCAGTATATGCACACAGCTTACAAAAAACATCGACGCACATGGCGCCGAAGGCATTAGTGCATTCGACAACACACAGATCGACGCACAGTGGACTACAAATGTCCAAATACATCATTCAATACCACATGGGGTAAAACGAAGACATCAGTCTCCACATGTACCTCATTCCACCTCTTCAGACTCTAATTCTACAGCGGTGAAATCAAAACGAATCAGGTGATCACTGTCGGGAGATGGAACCCATACAGGATCATCGTCACACCATCATCATAAGCAATCACATCACTCACATCAAAAAGCTGCGAACACGAGAGATACATGGGCAGTGAGCCCTTCCACTTCTAGGTCATCTCACCCACGAAGTGTAGATTCCCAATCTCGTAGACAATTTAATACAAAATGTTTAATACAAATATGTTTAATACAAAATGTTTCCTCTGCTGCATCTTCGTCCTCAGATATTTCTGTTAAGACCACATAGGGCAAAATGAAGAACAAGTATGACGTACCAGCTACTTCCGCTAACATTCCTACAGTATCACCTAAAACAGGTGAACTACCAAAACAATCTGGTCGTGCAGCAATGCCTCCTCAAACAAAAGAGGCATTTCTTCAGTTATCCCAATCATTGGAGGGTTTTATGAAACTCTTCAATCATCTTGTAAGATGTCTAACGAGCTATCTGTGAGTTCTCCGGAACACAATATACATACCTCTAGAGAACAGTCGGTGGAGCCTCCGGCATCCCCAGTGACGAAAGGACCAATTTCACCAATTCAACAGCAAGATACCCCTATAGATTCTCTATCTCCACAAACGTCTCCATTATCATCTACTGGATCCACAGGAACCATATTCTCCTCCAGAGGACCTGACATACCCAAAATGTTTAGAAAAATTGGGCACAATATTACATCTGGAGGTCCAAAAGGAGACAGACCCTAGGTCAGAAACCTTTGGTCTCCTAAAGATTTTCGATGCTCCGGGAGAACCAGGCCCAATGTGGTGGACCCAGAGGCCACATATGATCCAGAAAAGGATAAGACCAACACCACTGTCTACATCACCTGTGGGGTCATCACCTTCATCATTATTGCCGGGGTCTTTGCCAAAGTGGCCTATGACAAGGCAAAGCGCCCGCCCCGAGAAATGAACATTCACAGCCTATAGCTGCAGTGACATATGCATCCCTCATCTCCTGGAAGTCAGTTTATATTGTGTTATGGCATGTGGAGGTAAAAGTGATCATCTTATTTAGAATGGAACCCAGCCTCTCAACCTTCAAGAAAAGACTCAAGACCTGGCTGTTCATGCAGGCTTTTCCTAACTCCAATATTATTTAACTCCTAACAATCAACACACATCACCATCAATATCACTAATAGCTACCTCTTACAATGTAATTATATGTAATTATCTGGTTTTCCTTTTCCTTTTTTTCCTTCTTACTCCGTTCTATTTCCCCTGTTACATGTAACTGCTTTTTCCGCACTATTGTTCAAGTTTAAGCTTATATTGCACTCCTGTTTCATGTGAACCAGCATGATGGGACTGTTGTCTTGAATGTTGGTATATAAAAAACTTAAATAAATAAATAAATAAATAAACATCTCTCCCACCACACGAATTATTACATTCTGTCTTGCGGAAGTTGTGGGAAACGCCTTATTCTCTATCAGCGGTTTCCAAGAAAACGGATATAAATTTTCGTATGAGAAAAACATCGCCTTACTCTATACCACAATTATCAATTGTGATAGAGTCGGCAATGCAAAGATTCCAAAAAGCAAAATCGCATGACTCGTATCCCCCTGGAAAAGACAACTGGTGCTTAGATGACTTTGGCAGGAAGATGTATCATAACTCAATGTTGAATGCCCGCATTATGCACCATCAATATGGTACAATACCTATATGAGTGCATACAAGCCACAAAAGGTATGCTTTCCTCGACGGCTGATCAGGTACCACCACCTCTTCATGATATGTAGGAGTGTTCTCGACACCTTCTATGATCAATATATGAGGCATTTGAAACATCTTCTAGGGCGTCTGGATATTTATCAGACCCCGTATGATGGCAAAGAAAAAAAATTGTTTTCCTTCACTCTATTGAAATTGAAAGGATTTACACAAGCTTTTTCCCCAATGTGGAACTCAAATTGGACACAGAGTCAACCCCAAGAGAAGAACTGTGGTACCTTAACAAGTTGAAATGATAAAATCACTTTAAAAACATTTTACATTGAAACTGATAAAACAAGCCGCGAGCTTGGATGTCCGGCCGGGCGCTCATGGCAGCGGTGCCTCCGATCATGGACGCCCGGATACAGGCGGGAAGGTTGGACGTCCGAGGTCGCGGCTTCCGTTCATGGACCTTCCCGCCTGTATCCGGGCGTCCATGATCGGAGGCACCGCTGCCTTGAGTGCCCGGCCCGGACGTCCGGCGGGGCGCTCAAGACAGTGGGGTCTGTAGAAAAGAACCATCCACTTACCTGGTGGAATGACATTTCAAATGACATTTCAAATGACATTTGTAATGACATTTCAAATGACAGGTACCAACGCACCCTGGATACTGTATAGGCGCTGCATACCACTCTATACAGTAAAATAGATTGCGAGTGCCTACCGCTTTATTGACGTGCTTTGGACCCCGAAGTCCCAGATGCATTAGCTGATCTGCTGATACAAGATCCAGCAAACACTGCCTCAATTGCAAGTCCACCTCGAGACCTGGCGACAGCTCTTGACGTTTTCTTGCACAGCAGACCGAGATGCGGGTAAGGCTTTTACCGCTCATGCTCCCGTGGGAGATTAGCTGATATCCAGATTACATCAGCCCCGCCAGTTGGACACCTCTTGATCTCTCAACTTGCCGGATATCAGAGCAGCCACCCCACTTAGTACCAAGGTTCAGAGTACAGTCCCCCAGACGCTACAAAGCGCGGGGGGGGGGGGGGAGTTTTTAATCTCACTATTCTTTCTTTCAACAGAAAGCAGATGCACTCCACCCATCTTGGACCTTAGAAATGTCTACTTTTTTCAGAAGGGACAGGTAAAATGGTGTGTCTCGTCACCATGCTTTCCTTACCACAGTAAGTGGGTTGCCTCTCTCCTCTAGTTTTTCTATGTGCTTCATAGGGAGTCAACAATATTTCAATCCCAAGTTCTGCTGGTTGCTCAAGCTTCGGCAACTTGGGTATTTCATCAAATCACTAGCAGTGACTGCTGTTTCTCTGTGGAATAAAACATCATTCCCTGTATGTACCGGGATCAGTCCAGGACAGCTAGAGACAGATGGTACTACAGGAACGAAAATTAGCAGGTAAGAACCAATTTTCCTTTCACGCTTTTCCTTGCATGGACAACTGCCTAACACCAGTCAATCCAAGCAAGGAGCTCTAAATTCTCCACGACTCACTATACATCTACTACCTGGGATTGCTGTTTAACTGCCATAAATCCCATATAGAACAGTTCTAGACACTACAGTTGCAACGAACTTCCTGTCCAACAATCACGCAGATATTCAGCAAATTCCTACACATCTCTGCGTGCATGCAACATAACCTCAGCCCCTCAATTCTTTCATTGCTGGGCCACGGGATTTTTTCACTACCCACTTTACTCATATATCCAGATTCGCTATGAGTAAGATTCAGTGGAATTTTCAATTATCAGTGGATCTAAGCTGTTCAACCACTTTCATCCCTGATCCATATTACTGATCTAGAACAAATCCTCGGCTGGTCCTGCTCATGGTCACATTTACTTATTTATTTTATTTTATTTAACATTTTTTATATACCGAGGTTCTGGTAACAATGTTACTAATCACCTCGGTTTACATAAAACTTAAAAATGACTTAACACAAGTGTCTTACATAGAACAGGGAAAATGAGGAACTTGGAAAAAATTGAATAAATTAAGTAGCACCTTATAACATATGTACAATTTTAAATAGCAGAAATCATATAAATTGGAGATTAGGATCAAACATATAGCAAGTGGTTGACATATTGGGAGGAGGTAAATTGAAAGTAATTCAAGGATTATTAAGCAATGTGGGATAGAATGAAATTGACCAGGAAGGGATAGTGTTATAAAAGACCAGTTCAGGCGTAGGCTTGTGTGAAAAGCCAAGTTTTGAGTCTTTTTTTGAAAGTGATGGGGCATTGTTCGAGCCTAAGGTCTGCAGGGAGAGAGTTCCATTGGTTAGGATCTGCTGTGGAGAAGGCTCTTTTGTTTGAAGAAATTTTGAATGGAGGTGATTTTAGGGAGCCTTTTTGTGCAGATCTCAATGGACGGGAGTATGAATGTAGTTGCAAAGGTATCCTGAGATCGAGGTGAGAGGTTTTGTATATAGATTTATGGATGGTAGAGAGAGTTTTGTAGATGATTCTATATTTTATAGGAAGCCAATGGAGATTCTTTAAAATTGGCGTAATGTGGTCCCTTTTTTTTGCTTTAGTTAGAATCCTAGCAGTGGCATTTTGGAGCATTTGTAGGGGTTTTAGAGAGATAGCTGGGAGCCCAAGTAAAAGAGAATTGTAGTAATCAATTTTTGAGAATATGACTGCTTGCAAAACTGATCTGAAATCATGGGGGTGAAGTAAGGGTCTGAGTCTTTTTAAGACTTGGAGTTTGAAAAAGCATTCTTTCACGGTGTTGTTGATGAAGCTTTTGAAATTCAGTTGGTTATCCATGAAGACTCCTAGATTTCTGACCCGGGGAGATAGAGGAGGTGGTGCCAGAGGATGAGTGTTGGAGAGCTGGTAGTTGCCATCTTGGGTGATTAGGAGGAATTCGGTTTTGTTGGCATTGAGAATTAGGCAGAGATCAGCAAGGAGATTGGAAATGGAGAGGAAGCATGAATTCCAAAAGTGAAGGGTTTCTTGGAGAGATTTGGTAATTGGAATGAGAATTTGGACATCGTCCGCATATAGGTAGTGGGTTAGATTTAGCTTAGAAAGTAGATTACAGAGAGGGAGTAAGTAAATATTGAATAAAGGAGATAATGAGGATCCTTGAGGGACGCCTAGACTTGTACTAATCGGCTGGGATTCATTGTTGTTGATCTTTACTTTATAGAACCTGTCTTGAAGGAAGTATTTAAACCAGTTGAAAGCGGTGTTTTTGATTCCAATCTCTGCTAGTCGGTCAAGGAGGATCTTGTGGTTAACAGTGTCAAATGCCGCTGATAGATCTAGTAGGATCAGTAGGCATGGTTGTTTTTTCTCGAGGTTGAAGAGAATGTTGTCAGTTAGAGAAATTAGAAGGGATTCAGTGCTTCGGGATTTGCGGAAGCCAAATTGCGTTGTGGCGAGAATGTTGTTATCGTCTAAGAATTCGCAGAGTTGGTGATTGACTATTCTTTCAAGGATTTTAGCTATAAAAGGGAGATTGGCTATTGGCCGAAAGTTGGCTAGATTTTCCGGAGAGAGATTTGGTTTTTTAGAAGAGGTTTCAGAATAGCAAGTTTGAGTGGTGTTGGTACTAAGCCTTGAATTAGTGAGGCATTGATGATTTGAGCGATTGGCTTAACAATAGCTTTGGCACTAGCTATGAGAAGGTTAGCAGGAATCGAATCAAGAGGGTGGGATGCAGGTTTAAGTTTTTTTAGTATGTTTTCAATCTCTAGAGAGGATGCTGGATCGAAGGCTTCCAGACTTGAAGTCTGCAATATAGTTGAAGCTGGGAGAGGAAATTGGGGGGAAGGATTTTTATGATCCCGAAGAGGCTTCAGTAGGTTGGATATTTTCTCCTTGAAGAAGGTTGCGAGTTCATTGGCTTTATTTGCCGCTTTTTCCTCCGGAATGACGGTTGTGGGTGGTTTGGTGAGGGATGAGACCAGGGAGAAGAGGGCTTTTGGGTCATAAATGAAGTGGTGGATTTTTCGAGAGTAGAAATCTCTTTTTGTCTGTAGGATGGATATCCTGTATTGGTGCATGCTGGTTTTGAATGCTGCGTTGTTTGCAGAAGTGGGGTTTTTTCGCCAGATGAGTTCTTTGTTTCTCAGTTCTCGCTTTAAGTGTTTAAGTTCTGGGGTATACCAAGGTTTTTTCTTTTCTTTATTAGAGTTGATGATTTTTGAGATAAGAGGGCATGTCTGATCTGCAACTTTTTTGGTTATAGTAGACCAAGATGCGAGGGCAGAGTCAGCGTCCGATGTGTTGATGTGTTTTAGTTCCTCTGATAGGTGAGTGATGAAGGTTTCTTGGTTGCATAATTTTCTGAATTGAACCGATGTTTCCAGTGAAGTAATAGGGTTTGGGTGGTGAATGGCTAACGATGTGTTGATTAACTTGTGATCCGACCATGGGATTGGCAAGCAGATTGCTGGAGCCGCGAGGGAGAAACCTTGATTAATAAAGATTAGATCTAGGGTATGTCCAGCTTTATTTGTGGGCTCGTTTATTAGCTGATGAAAGCCCATAAGGTTGAGAGTGTTGATGAGAGTTTCACAGCTGGAGGAACGGGGATTGGCATCAACGTGAAGGTTGAAATCTCCAAGCAGTATGGCTGGTGAGTCCGTGTTGATGCGTCTAGCAATATTTTCTATTAAAGGAGGGTTGATGAGTTCAAATACTTAGGGTTGACGAGTTCGAATACTTAGGGTTGACGAGTTCGAATCCACATCTTCCCAACCCAATATGTGTCTATTTCGCTCCATGCAGAGTTTCACATCAACTTCCTGGAGCTATGAGTTATGCCTTTATGCCTTACAATCCTGCCTCTGCAACAAACCTTTGTGCATACAGACAGTCAGCATAGTGACAATGTGGTTTTTCCAACGCACAAGCACGCACAACCTCTTACCTGCTGTGCTAGGAAGCTGCGCAGCTCTAGCCTTTGGCCCTTGCACACTCCGGGGTAGATTTTCAAAAACGGCGCGTTGGCGTACTTTTGTTGGTGCTCCAGGCGCCAACAAAAGTACGCGGGGTTTTAGTAGATACGCGCGTAGCCGCTAAAATCCTGGATCGGTGCGCACAAGGCTACCGATTTCGTGTAGCCAGCGCGCGCCGAGCCGCACAGCCTGCTTCCGTTCCCTCCGAGGCCGCTCCGAAATCGGAGCGGCCTCGGAGGGAATTCGTTAACGCCCTCCCCTCACCTTCCCCTCCCTTCCTCTACCTAACCCACCCCCCCCGGCCCTGTCTAAACCCCCCCTACCTTTGTTGGGGGATTTACGCCTCCCAGAGGGAGAAGTAAATCCCCGCGCGCCAGCGGGCCGCTGGCGCGCCTAGACACAACCCGGGGGCGGTTCCGGAGGGCACGGCCACGCCCCCAGACCGCCCCGGGCCGAAACCACGCCCCCGGGCCCGCCCCCGAAACGCCAGAGGGAGAAGTAAATCCCCGCGCGCCAGCGGGCCGCTGGCGCGCCTAGACGCAACCCGGGGGCGGTTCCGGAGGGTGCGACCACGCCCCCGGGCCCGCCCCGAAAACGGCGCGCCGCTCGGCCCCGCCCCGACACGCCCCTGACACGCCCTCCTCGGAAAACCCCAGGACTTACGCGAGTCCCGGGGCTCTGCGCGCGCCGGTAGGCCTATTGAACATAGGCGCACCGGCACGCATGGCCCTGCTCGCGTAAATCCGCCCGGATTTACGCGAGCAGGGCTATTAAAATCCGCCCCCCATGCATCCCCGGGCCATTTATCTAACAGACTTACTGAACGCACTAGCAGACCTTCTCCATAGATGTTTCCATCCTCTCGAATGGTCTCTGACTACATGTGCAGTGAGAATAATCTTCTAGCGCTGAGGTCAATCGACCCTGCCCTCTGCGTCCGAATTGAACCATACGGTGGACAAATTCTACTCCCTACACATGTCTCTAAATGCATTCCCATGGATGCCTTTGCCACTCTTATATGTGTCTCTTTCGACGCCTCTCTTAGCCAGCACTCTTACTATGCCGCACCAGAACGGGGTTCACTGTTCTAAGACCCACGTCCTGGCTGAGACCAGTATGCTTTCCCATACTTCTCAATCTACCACACCAGTAACCAATTCGCCTTCTCACAGGTAAGTCTCATATTATGGACTCACTGATGTTTTCAGGTACTGGTAACATCACAACAGCCTTCCACACATAAATCTTACCATTCAAAATGGCATGATTTACCACATGGCACATACAAAAGAGTATTAGCCCTTTTTTTCTACGCCACTCCTTTTCTTTTATTCCCTCGAATTCAGCTCCTCAGACATCCTCCGCATGGGTACACCTCTGTTCCAATTCGGCGTACCACTTGGGAGTGGGGATGCCCGATTAACAGTTCAACCCCTTCTGAGTCAGCTTACCATGGGTTATCCACGGATTAAGCCACCTCTATGTTCACTGGTTACGGAATGGGGCCTACATTTAGTGCTTACAAGACTCACATGTTCCCCGTTCGAGCCTTTACATTCCTATCACTTAACAGTCTAGCATGGGAACTTCTTTCCCTCGTAGTCATCACTTCTGCCAACAGGTCAGGGTCAGTGAGTTACACACCTTGTTGCATACTCACCCGACCCTGCGTTCCTCTGTGACAGAGTGGTCCTACGTAATCACTCTCATATTCTTCTTAAGGTAGACGCAGCATTTCACCTTATTCATAATATACTCTGCCCACTTTTTCTCAACACCTCTCTCTCACCAGGGCGAGAGAGTTTTCCACTCCTTGGACTGTAAGAGTGCACTTGCATTCTATCTAAACTGCACTACATTCCATAGGAATTACACCTAACTCTTTTCTTCTTTGACAAAAGACAAGCTGCGAGTTCCAGTGGGCAAACAGACTCTCTCCAACTGACTAGCAGACTGTATCGAATTCTCCTATTATGCACCAGGCCTTCCTCTTTAGGGGTGAGTGCAGGCACATTCTATAACGGCCATGGCAACATCAGTACCACACTATCGTTCAGTACCAATTGCTGACACCTGCTAGGCTGCGACATGGAGCTATCTTCACACAATCGCAGCCCTCTATTTATCAATGAAAGTCTGTCAAGACTCTGCCTTTGGCCAACCTATCTTGGCAAGCTTTCTTCCACTATGATCCCCAACTCCTTCCACAACCACCTGCTGTGATGTCAGGCTGCCTCATCATTGCCAATAGCACCCCAATTATTGTGCCTCCGCTCCAGTTGGCTGCTATTGGCCTGTTGTAATACGAGTCAGCCTGTAGCTTGCTAATCACCCATATGTGAGGACTGTCATCCTACTTGTCCTGGGATAAAGCAAAATTGCTTACCTGTAATAGGTGTTATCCCAGGACCAGCAGGATGTAGTCCTCACGAAACCCACCCGCCACCCCACGGAGTTGGGTCCACATACGTTTCGTATTTTATTTTTCGCTCGCACTTTTTGCTACAAATGAGACTGAAGGGAGACCCCTGTGGACACAGGGATCATGGCAGGCTGGGCATGTTCAGTGCACTCAGTGTGCTAGTTAAAGCTTTTTAGAAACTTTGACAGAAAGTTTTCCATGATAGGGCTCCGTCAGTGACATCACCCTTATGTGAGGACTACATCATGCTGTCCTGGGATAACACCTATTACAGGTAAGCAATTTTGCTTTACTACTGTTAACCAATTAGCCTTGATGAATTTGACACAACTGCAACATCACTCTCCATCTTGATGGTGGGGTGGGGAAAAAGGGTATTGGATTCTGAAGACAGCCAATGCTGAGTCTCAACTTTTATGGTCACGGGTTCTGATACGCTGACTTTGCAGATAAATCTTTTACGGCCAAGTCCAAAAGCAAAGAATGTTCAAGCAGCATTGTCTGAATTATCAGGAAGGCTGCATACCACGTGAAAATATGGCAGTACTTTTGTTATGGGTTTGACAGTTGCTTGGTTTTGCTTGTAAGTATTACTACCCTTTACATAAAGCATGGGGGGCATCCTGCATGAAGCAGCGATTACTACCTTTAACATACATGGGGTGAACTTCACAGGCAGTTACTGACCTTGGCAGACCCTTGGAGGAAACCTGCACAGAGTGGCAGTTGCTGCCATGGGAAGCTTGCTGGGCAGACTGGATAGAGCATTTGATATTTTTCTGCTGACAATGCTTTGTTACTATGTGAAAACCCAATTTTATGCATATAAAGGCTTTTAAAAATCTAGCCCATAATATGCTTTTTGCTCTAGACACTTTCAAATGTATTTACAAGCTGAAGCTTAAAAACATAGGAGCAAGAAACTGCTCTAAATTTAGTAGCATTAAAGTGGCAACCAACGTTATTTTTCTTGAGTGAAAGGAAACATAAAGTTAAATTCACTTTGTGTACAGCATGTACCTAAATCCCCTAAGGCCATCTGATTATTCAGCTCAGTACCCTTCTGGTTTGCACATCAGCTTTTTATAGACTAAAATATATCTTGCTGTCAGTTAAAAATAGCAATAAAAGGAAAAAAATTCCAAAATCACTAGTTTTTACCTTCCACAACTTTTTAAAATAAATGCTATATTTTGCAATTCCATTTTGCATTTAAAATCTGAAGCAATTAGTATTTGAAGTAGATGTGATAGGCATAATGTCAATGATATTAAACACTAAAAATGCATTGTTCCATGCAATATTACATAATAAGTGTTCTTTAAAGCCAAGAAGTGGCCAGATTGGAAGATAAAACATTTGTTAAAGGTATATCCTAATGTTTTGCTTTCTTAGCAGGGATGACTTTTAGGGGGTAATTTTATAACAGCTCACTTAAGTTACACAGCACATACTGTTAGGGGCACCGTTCACGGAGACCCGTGGCAGCCGCCCCCCCCCCCCCACACACACACACTTACTGGCGTCATGGCAGCATTCCTCTCGCTCCTAGGATCCTGGTGATGGCGGGGAGCCATTGTGGATGCGCTTCCTTGCACGCCGTCTGTCCGCCGACGCGGCCCCCTGGTGCGGCCTAGTCGACCAAGGCTTCTCTTCCTTGGCTGCCCTAGGCGCGTGCTCGACGCCTCCTCTAAATTTAAAAGGACAGCAACAGGTGCTGCCCCTGTTCCTCATTTCCGGCCCCGTCCTATTTCTTGGCAAGGCCTGCCCACAGACCTTGCTTTGGCTTCCTCTGGCTCTCACCTTTTGTGTTGGATATCCTGGACTCTTGTCTCTTGTTTTGTACTTCGTGAATTCCGGACCCCTGCCTGACTACTGGACCACGAATATCGCCGCCTGCCCTGACCCTTGCCTGACTACTGGACCACGAGACTCCCCATACCTGAGACCCCATGTAAGTCCTGCCGGCCCCGGTACCCAAGGGCTCAACCTGTGGGGAACGAGGGCTGGTAGTGGTGAAGGTTCCTCAGGGTCTCAGTCACTCTCCAGCCAATGGTGGGAACCTGTGGGGCTCCTCTCCATAGGTGGCGCAAACACCCCCTCGACCCAGGGATCCACAACCTTAACAGTAAGCCAAGACTATGGATTCGGCGGATGCTTCAGCACTGCAGGCCAAATCCAGACTGGTGCAAAAAATATGGTGCAGCAGAAGGTCCTAGAGTCACTTGCCTCTTCCATGGAGCGTCTTAACGCCTGCCTGGACTCAGTTGACACTGCAGGCTCCGCGCCTTCACCCGCTCCGGGGGTGTCCCGCTCGGGGACAGCCTCATCATCCCGTCCAGTCATTTCTCTACTAGCTCCTCCCCGATGTGTGGGTGACCCAGAGTACTGTTACGGGTTCTTAACCAGTGCAATATGCACTTTTGTCTTCAGGCGACACTATTCCCGGACATCTTCATCAAGACTACCTACATCCTGTCCCTGCTCGAGGGTAAGGCCCTTACCTGGGACTCTCCCCTGTGGGAGTGGTCATATCCTATCCTGTTGGACCTTCCCGGCTTCCTGCACCTGTTCCTTTCCGCGTTCGAGGACCCCGGACGACGAGCCATAGCCAGCACGGAACTCCTGCACATTCGTCAGGATGGTCGCCCCTTGCTGGACTATACCATCAAGTTCAGGACCAGGGCAACCGAACTTCACTGGGAGGAGCCCTGCATGAGAGCCATCTTCTTGGATGGACTTTCCGCTAGAATCAAAGACGAGCTGGCCGGCTGTGACCTTCCTGCATCTCTGAACGCACTAATTGACCTAGCAGGCCGGATCGACCGCCGTCTCCAGGAAAGAGCACGGGAGTTCCTCAGTGCCAAGCGATGCATGGCCATGCCCAGACCCCCCTGGCAAGTCTCGCCTGCTTCATGACCTTCTCCTATGGAGGGGCTTTTCTGAAGAACCCATGCAGTTGGGTCGTGGGCCTTTAACTCCAGAGGAGCGCCAAAGATGTCGGTGGGGCAATCTATCTCTACTGCGGGGTGACGGGGTACCTCATCGCTCAATGCTCGGTCCAGCCGGTAAACTCTCACGCCTAGGTCTTCCCGGGGGATAGACCCCTAGGCCTGACCAAACCAGCTCCCCCTCTAACCCTGCCGTAGGGGGTCGGGATTTCCATACTCTTGCCCTCCTGGATTCCGGGGCAGGTGGGAATTTTCTTTTACAAGACATTGTTGACCAGTTGCTGATTCCTATGCGCTTCTGTCCGTTTCCACTCAAGCTCTCCTCGATCCACGTAGACCCTCTCCCGAGAAGGATTTCATGCATGACCATTCCGTTGCCATGCTGTGTCGAGCCCGACCACTGCGAGTATGTCTCGTTCTATGTGATCCAAAGAGCCATCCACACCGTGGTACTTGACATGCCATCTGGGTTACAACAGCACAACACACAATTTGATTGGGCCGCGCTGAGACTTGCCCGGTGCGAGCCTTCATGTCCCCGGACCTGCATGGCCCAGGCCATTGGTTCCGATTGCTGCAGTACCTCCTCGCTCCCTAAAGGCGTGCCTTCTCACTATGCTCACTTTGCCGACGTTTTCTTCCCGAAGGCTGCGGACATCCTGCCCCCTCACCGGGAGTTTGACTGTGCCATCAACCTGCTGCCTGGTTCAGTACCATCTCGGGGAAGAGTCGATCCCTTGTCTCTGCCTGAGAATCACGCCATGTTGGAATATATCCAAGAAAATCTGTAGAAAGGCTTCATCTGGCCCTCCAAGTCTCCAGCCGGGGCTGGCTTCCTTTTTTGTGAACAAAAAGGATGGCAGTCTTCGGCTGTGCATCGATCACCGTGGTCTGAACACCATCACAGTGAAAGACAGTTACCCATTCCCGCTGATTTCGGAATTCTTCCACCAACTCCATCTAGCTAAGATTTTTTTCTAAATTAGACCTCCGGGGGGCCTACAATCTACTCTGGATTAAGAAGGGAGATGAGTGGAAGACAGCATTTAACACTCGGGATGGTCATTACGAATACCTAGTAATGCCATTTGGCCTCAGTAATGCGCCTGTGGTCTTCCAAAATTTCATGAATGAAATCTTTTGTGACCTCCTCTACCACTGCGTCGTCGTATACCTTGACGACATTCTGATCTACACCAAGACCTTGGATGCTCACTGCTGGGACGTGACTCGGGTTCTGCAGCGTCTTAGAGAGAACCACTTCTATGCTAAATCTGAGAAATGCCTGTTTGAAAAGGTTTCCCTACCCTTTCTGGGGTACATTGTGTCGAACCGGGGTTTTCTGATGGCCCGGCTAAACTCAAGAGTATCCAGGACTGGCCTTGCCCCAGCGTCTTGCGAGCCCTTCAGCATTTTTTAGGCTTCACGAACTACTATCGCAGCTTTATTAAGAACTACTCTTGATTTGCCCACACCCCTCACAGCTCTCACACGCAGGGGAGCCAATGTCCAAGATTGGCCCATCGAGGCACTGGAGGCCTTCCAGGCACTTAAAGAGATCTTTTTACACGGGTCCTGTCTCTGTCACCCGGACCCCAGAGCCCCATTCATCCTCAAGGTAGACGCCTCCTCCGAAGGGGTAGGAGCAGTACTCAGCCAGTACGATCTAACTTGGAACCCTGCACCCCTGCTCCTTCTTCTCCCGAAAATGTAATCAATCTCAATATAACAACTCCATCAGGGATACAGAGCTCCTGGCAATAAAACTAGCCTTTGAAGAATGGCGCCAGTGGCTGGAGGGCGCACAACATCGGATCACAGTATACACTGATCATAAGAATCTGGCGCATTTTCATCGAGCCCAGCGCCTCAACCCGTGCCAGGCATGCTGGGCCCTGTTTTCACGTGCTTTGACTTTGAACTTCACTACTGGTCTGCAGCTAAAAACCTCTGAGCAGACGCGCTTTCCCGCTTGTTCTCTCCTGAGGACCATGAAGAACCCATACTGCACATCATAGATCCCGCTCAAATCATCATCGCAGTCACTTGGGTGGCACCGCCAAGCGCTACCTTCGTCCCCTGAAGACTTCGTAACAGGGTCCTACGGTGGGGCCATGATTCCCGTACTGCTGGGCACCCCGGGCGAGCCCGGACCTTGTCCTTGCTCCAACGATTTTACTGGTGGCCCAGGATGCGTCAAGATGTACACGCCTATGTAGATTCCTGCCCAGTCTGCGCCCAGCAAAAAACACCTGTGGGTAAACCCTGGGGCCTCCTACAACCCCTACCGTCTCCCAGTGAACCATGGACACACACCTGTCTATTGATTTCATTATGGACCTGCCTGCCTCAGGAGGCAATACCATCATATAGGTGGTGGTGGACTGCTTTTCCAAGATGGATCACTTCACGGCCTTGTCATACCTTCCTTCGGCAGTCCAACTGGCACAACTATTCATCCAGCACATTTTCCAGCTTCATGGTCTTCCCCTAAACATCACCTCCGATCGGGGGCCGCAGTTCACTGCAAAATATTGGCAGAACCTCTACAAGAAGTTCCGTGTCACTCTCGATTACACCACCGCCTAAAATCCCCAAGCGAAGGGCCAAGCAGAGCGCACTAATCTGGTCTTAAAACAGTTCCTGAGGATGAACGTCAAAGCCCGCCAAGGCGATTGGGCTTCATTACTCCCGTGGGCTGAATTCTCCCACAACTCGCACCCCTTTTCTGCAACGGGAGCTTCGACCTTAATAATAGTTTACAGGAAACAATCCCTTCTGCCCTTACCTCTTCCTCTGGCTGTTCCCTCTCCGGCCGCCCAAATGATGACGGAAAAATTGAAGGAGCTTTGGGGCCACACGCAACAGATTCAAGAGGCAGCCCACTCGACCAAGAAATTTTCTGACTGCCATCACAGACCTGCACCACAATTCCGCCCAGGAGAAAAGGTATGGCTCAGCACCCATCATCTTCACCTAAGGGGGCCTGTCCATGAGACTAGCTCCACGTTTCATCGGACCATTTTCCATCCTTCGGCGGCTAGGACCGGTAGCCTACCAGCAACACCTGCTCGCCTCTCTGAAAATACACAACTCCTTCCACGACTCACTGGTACTCTCCTGACCCTCCCGGAAACTCCCCCGCCCCCCCCCCCCCCGAGATTCCACCGGTCTCTGCGGAAGAGGAAACTACTTACCAAGTCCGAGAGATCCTCAACTTAAGAAGACGTTGAAAATGGGAGTACCTGTTATCTTGGGAGGGATTCGGTCCAGAGGAAAACTCCTTGGAGCCCTCAACCAACATCCTCGACAATTGCCTAATTGCACAGTTTCATGTTCATGCAGACCATCCCGACAAACCCCGACCCTCAAGAAGGGGGCCTAGAGGAGGGGGTACTGTTAGGGGCACCGGCCACAGAGGCCCAAGGCCGGCCCTCCCCACTCATCGGCATCGCGCCGGCATTCCTCTCGCTCCCGGGATCCTGGTGACGGCGGGGAGCCGTGGCGGATGTGTATTCTCGCGCGCCGTCTGTCCTCCGCCGACGCGGCCCCCTGGTGCAGCCCGGCCAACTGAAGCCTCTCTTCCCTGGCTGCCCTAGGCACGCGCGCTCCTCTTCCTCTAAATTTTAAGGGACAGCGACAGGCGCTGCCCCTGCTCCTCATTTCCAGCCCCGGCCTATTTCTTGGCAAGGCCTGCCCCCAGACCTTGCCTTGGCTTCCTCTGGCTCTCACTCCTGTGTTAGAGATCCTGGACTCTTGCCTCTCGTTTTGTACTTCCTGAATTCCAGACCCCTACCTGACTACTGGACCATGAGTATCGCCACCTGCCCTGACCCTTGCCTGACTACTGGACCACGAGTATCGTATCGCCGCCTGCCCTAACTCTTGCCTGACTTCTGGACCACAAGACTCCCCAAACCTGAGACCCCATGTAAGTCCAGCCGGCCCCGGTACCCAAGGGCTCAACCTGTGGGGAACGAGGGCTGGTAGTGGTGAAGGTTCCTCTCTCCAGCCTTGCCAGATTCCAGGGGGAACCTGTGGGGCTCCTCCCCATAGGTGGTGCCAACTCCCCCTCTGCCCAGGGATCCACAGCCATAACACATACATGTGTAAGTCATACTAATTTTCAAAGCATAAGTCTGCTGTGAAAGTTATTCCACCAAATTTACCCTCACACACTTAGCCCTGTTATTGTGTGCGTGGACAATTTACATGCATATCTTTGAAAATCCCAAAATATTCACATAAATCCAAACTCCACCATAGTCCCATCACAGGAAACACCTTCGCTTAATCTGGATAAATTTACAGACTATTTTACTCCCTAAAGAGGCTTTTTACCAAATTACTTACATATAGAGTGAGAAATTTGATAAAAGGCCATTTCTATGGGCGAAACACTTTCCTATGGAACTGCCTTTAAAAATTACTGTCCCTAAGATGAAGAACCATCTGAGAAACTGTTTCTTAAATGATCCATTGCCCAGTGTAGGATGCCATTGTCTAGGATACAATTATACATTTTTGGAAACTCTGACATCCTATTCTGCAAAATTTAGATTTGTGTAAATCAGTAGGACAGAGCTTCTTATCCTTTGAGGTGACCTGATAACATTTTTCCCATGCCATAAGAAAAAAAAACTAAGGATGTAACACCTCTAAATTTCCAGGCATTTATGTAGCTCAGTAATTTTGCTGAAAAGAGATCTTCAACATTCTAATCCATAATATGCTGGATTTAATGACAGAATGATATTGGATTCATGCATGAATGGACGTTGTCTAGCCGAAGAGTATGTAACCTGTACATTTCTCTAATTTCTCTAAAAGTGTCTGCGTACTAGTTTGAAGTGGCATAATAGTTGGGTATTTTTTAAAATAAATTATAGGTAAAGAAAGTATTAAGAAATACATAATCTCTCTGAGGGAAGCTTTCTATATTCTACTGATCATTTACGGTAAATTGCGTTTGCATTTGGAGACTTAAGGGTTGTTTAATTTGACTCCAGATGTCTGCAGTGAAAAAGGAAGTAACTCATCTGGAAGAGGAACTATCTAGGCTTCAAAAATCCTACTCAGAGCATCCAGAATATCAATGTCAACTTCCACAGAGGATTCTAAAACCCAAGGAAAAATGTATTAATAATGGGCTCTGGTAGAACAAGACCTGTGAGCCAGAGACACCCAGTCTCAACTGAGAAACATTCAGGGTAGATGCCATCACTCCCATAGAGCACTCAAATACTCAGAAATACAGTGGGCTCTGGTAGATTAAGTCCTGTGGTTAAGAGACATCCCCATTCCACACTGATACCTTTACACATTGCCTTTTCTGCATTGGAAACTGAAGCTGCTCCTCCAACAGATAAGTGGACATCTGTAAAGAAAGAAGCCACCAACACCCTTTAACATTGTCAAACCTCATTTAAAAAAAGCTCATTCTGATAGGAAATTCAATCATTAAAGGTACTGATTAGGGATTTCTTTTCAAAGGCGCGACAAAAATTAAATTCCTTCCAAGATCTTCAGTTAGAAATGCAAGCCATGTAATCAGTGCAATTATTGAAGAAAATAAAGATTCTAATATCAATGTTATCATCCATCTGGGGACCAATGACCTTGCTAGAAATAGTATCCAAGCTGTATAGAAAAATTTCCAGTGTCTGGGGAAGGAAATTAAACGCATGGTAAAGAATATTGCCTTTTTAGGTGTTAAGTGGAGTGCCACAAAGATTGGTATTGGGACTGACTCTGTTCAATATATTTGTGAGTGACATTGCGGAAAGGATAGAAAGTAAAGTTTGTCTATTTGCAGATGATGCTATGATCTACAACAGAGTGGACACAACTGAAGGAGTAGAGAAAGTGAATAATGATTTAAGAATGCTTGAAGAGTGGTCGAAGATTTGGCAGCTGGGATTCAGTGCCAAAAAGCACAGAGATATGAATCTGGGATGTAGTAATCCAAAAAGAGCTGAGTGTGATGGGGAGTGAAAGTCAGATGTACATGGACCAAGGGAGGGCTCTTGGAGTGATAGTGTCTGCTGATCTGGCTAAGCAATATGACGAGGGAATGCTGGGCTACATAGATTGAGGAATAACCATTTAGAAAAAAGAGATGATAATGACCTTGTACAGGTCCTTTATGAAGCCTTACCTGGAGGACTGGGTTCAGTTCTGTAACCCGTATCTCAAAAAGGATAGAGACAGGATGGAGGTGGTCCAGAGGAGAGGCTGAAGGATCTAAATATTTATACCATGGAAGAGAGGAGGTGCAGGGAAGATATGATATAAACCTTTAGATACATGAAAGGATTTAATGATTCACAAACTTCAAACATTTTCTGTTGGAAAGAAATCAGTAGAACTAGGGGTCATGAAATGAATCTCAAGGGGGGGGGGGGCTGACTGAGAACAAACACCAGAAAATATTTCTTTATGGAGCAGGTGGTAGATGACCAGAATGCTCTTCCGGAGGAGTTGGTGAAGACGAAAATAGTCAAAGAATTCAAAGTGCCATGGGATAAACACTGTGGGGCAGATTTTAAAAGCCCTACGCGCACCGAGCCTATTTTGCATATGTCCCGGGGCTTGAAAAAAGGGGCGCGGAGTGGGCGGTCCGGGGTGGGGCAGAGGCCTCCGTAGGGCCTCTAGGCCAGGGGATCGGGCAACCTACACTTGCACGGAGGCAGGCGCAACTTGCAAAACAAAGGTATGGGGGGGGGGGTTAGGTAGGGGGGGCAGAAGGAAAGTTTCCTCCGAGGCCGCTCCGATTTGGAGCGGCCTCGGAGGGAACAGGGAAAGCCATCGGGGCTTCCCTAGGGCTCGGTGCACCCCCTTGCGTGCTCCGACTCCGGATTTTATAACATGTGTGCACATGCTATAAAATTGGGCGTAGATTTGTGCGCGCCGGGTTGCCCCTGTGTATCCCTAAAGGACAGAGGATGGAAATGAAGAAAAGATGGCATGGGGTAACTTGCTGGTGCGGTGGTTACCACCCTTAACCAATAAGCCTTGATATTTCAGATGCAACTGCAGCATTGCCCTCTGATTCAACAACAGGGGGAAAAGGGGAGTTGGACTCAGACAACCTACAATGAGGGCCCCAACTTCTGTGTTCTGGGGAACTGTTAAGCATGGGGGTAACCTGTACAGAGCAGCAATTACTACCCTTAACAGAAGGCAAGGGATTATTACCCTTAATCAATAAGCCTTTTCACACAACTACTACATCACTCTCCACTTTGACGTTGGGGGGGGGGGGGGAATGGAAGAGTAATTGGATTCAGATGACTACCAACATGGGCCCTGTCTTTTACAGTCTGGGGAACTGATACACAGACATAAGTGAAAAGGTATGCACCTAAAAATGGATTTTACATGTTTAAATGCATGTTACCCTTGTAAGTGGGCTTTTCAGAATTGCTATAATATATGCCATTGAATTGTTAATAGCGTATATTGACTCGTGTTAATTGTACTTAACGCAGGTAAATGACTTTTGAAAACCTACAATAGTATGTTACAAGTTACGTGCTTAACTCCTTTAAGAATTCATCTGTAAGAGGGTAATTTTCAAAAGGATTTATATTTATATGCTTAAAACTGGTTTTTGCACATGTAAATACGCTTTCAGAGATGAATTTTTTAATGATACGCACACTGAAAAAAGTATGTGTGCATGTAAAATGGCATGTATGTGAGTATATGCTATTTTAAAAATCGCAATATATGGACATATATCAGGGACCACGAGTAAACTTGCGCATATAAAAAAAAAAAAAAAAAAAAAGGATGGGTCAGGGGAGTTCCCGGAGAGCTCATATTTGTGCGCATAAATTGCTATTTTAGAATCTGCCAAAATAACATGTGTAAGTCTTTTACTTGCGTATATTTACACCTGCTCAATATCTGGTATAAGTTATAAACTTCCCAAAAGTGAAAAAATGACTGGGAGGGGAGTCTGGGGAAAATGGGGAAACTTCAGGCTGAAGAGCTAGGAGGGACTTCACGAGCTGCAGATGAACTGGGTGACTAATTGGTAAAATTGGTAATTTGATTGTCGTACGCATGTTATAAAATCCCCTGACTGGCATGTGTAAAACAGACTTGCGGGTGGTGAATGCATCTAAGTTAAGCAAATAAAATCTATTTGCATACCCCTTAAAATTCAAATATGCAGGTATATCATTTGTGCACACCCAGCTAAATTCGACCTGTCTGGCTAAATAGCATCTTTGCTGCTACTTAGATTTGAACTTCTCTGATAAAGAGTGCTTTTGTTTTAGACTTGGGTTATCTTACATACCTGGCTAAGGGGGTCATTTATCAAAATGCTATAAGGCGTTTTCACATGCGTTAAGGGCTTATCACATGCGAAAAGTGCCGTTAACGCATGCAATAAGCCCTTAATGCATGCGAAAACGCCTTTAACGCATGTGATAGCACCTTAACGTATGGTGCGATGCAAATCCGAAAAAGAGGAGGCGTTAGAGGCGGGGTAACCATTTTGCGAAGTCCTATCGCACGACTTTAACGTCAATTTTAGCTACACCTTTTTCAGTAGCATTAAGCTGTGCGATAGGTTGCGTTAAGGCTTCATCACATTTTGTGATGTGTTCTCAAAGGCCTGTTTTAGTACCTTTGAAGCTCCTGGAGTACCAGCCTAGCTATCTAGGCCGTCAGGGGAGAGAGAGAGAGAGACCCTCGGAGTGAGGAAACTCAGAGGGTCATCAAATCTTCACAGGAGAGCACGGTTCTGATCGTATGTCTCACTTTGAATGTCAAAGTGGCCCCTAACCCCCTACATTAATACCTAAACCTCACCTCGCATTACTAGGTGGGCCTCCCATAGAGATATAAATACCCATCTAGGGTGAGGGCATTATGGCTAGGCGCTCTCTTTCGCTCTCTTTCTCTCTCTTTCGCTCTCTCTCTTCCCCCCTTCCCCCCCCCCCCCCCCGAAGTGGTTGTATGTAGGAAATACCACATTCTGGCACTTATCTCAAAGTGCAAAAAAGTTATTGCAATTTGCGGTAACTTAGCTTTTCACATAGGTATTAACGCAAATTGCGATAAACTGCCTATTACCATAAAACGCTCCCCTTTTTCTATCGCAGGCGATATTTAGTGAATTTTGATAAATCCAGGCCTAAGTCGGAAAAGAGCTACTTAGAATTTATCTGAATAAGTGCCGCTACTTTTCCAGATAAGTCTGAATTTCCACAGGTCGTGTTTTTTTCATATGCAAGCATGTGTGCGTGTATATGTTCTTGTATTTTATAACCTGCATATATCATTTGCATTCAGGTTATAAAATTATAAAATATAGTAGTAAATTCACGTGCATCCATATACAC
Source organism: Rhinatrema bivittatum (assembly GCF_901001135.1). Lineage (NCBI taxonomy): Eukaryota > Metazoa > Chordata > Amphibia > Gymnophiona > Rhinatrematidae > Rhinatrema > Rhinatrema bivittatum. Next base: position 174,288,948 of record NC_042616.1, read on the forward strand.
AAGTGTATGGGCACATGCCAGCAGTTTGGAAATTACTCTCCCAGTGCATACATGGGCTTTTGAAATTTACTATGATAGTATGTTATATTTACGCACATAACTTCTCTGAAAATTATCCCTTTAGAGATTTATTCATCAAAATCTTTTTCCATTGACAGAAGACAGGGAAAAAGGCCTTAGCGAATTGGCCCATTAATGTCAGAAAAGTTATAAGAAGGCTGTGTCTGTGTGTGTATATGTACACACTATGCTCTATCTACCTTCCTATATCGTCTTTTGTACTATCCATTTTATTTGATTCAGAAATCATTAAAATGGATATTTGCTAGTGCTGAAATTTAGTAGTAATACTTTGGTAAACTACTACATGCTTACATTCTATTTTTCTTAAAATTGTACTATTCTCATTTCTAACAGTATATTTGAAAATGGTTTTAAAATCAATTTAAAATACATTGCCTGATGATTGCTAATAGTATTGTAGTTTTAAACTACTTTCAGAGATCCTTGATAAGAAAGTTAAATAAGCGTTACTTTGTAATCTGTTAAGAACTTAAGAAAGTTCATGAGGGTTCACACCTGTGGTATATCAGCCCAATATCCTATTATCAACACTACAGGTTACTTAAAGGTATCTGGCAAATCCCAATATAAAAGTTGGTTTCATATTGCTCTCCTCCAGAAATTAGAGGTGAAGAAACCAAATCTGTCTGGCTAATAATTATTTATGGATCCATCTTCCAAAAACTTATCAAAGCATTTTTTTAAACTGTTTTACTACTAGTCTTAACCATTTTCTGTTATGTGTTTGATGTTTCAGTTTGGAGCCTGATGTTTACTGATTTGCTTGCAGCACATTGTATTTACTATAAATGAAGATCTGAGATATCATTGTTTTAATTTGCCTTGTTTAGCCTGCTCGAGTTAATGATCTACAAGATTTCCTGGTGTTTTATTATATACAGTAGACTATTCTGTAATTTTGAAAACATGCTTAGAGCTTGCAGTTTGATGCAAGAAGTAACACTTACTGTGACGTGAACTTTCAGCTATTGTACAGGAACGGAGAATCAGCACTGCAGAAAGTTTAACAGTCAGAAACTGAATTAGTTCTGAAATGAATAATTTGATACCATTATTCAAGAAGTTATCTCAAATGGAGATGTTACTGTTGCAAGCATTGTATGAGTGGAGAGATTAACCTGATTTAGAAGTTACAGTGGTAGACTTCATCAGTTCTGCCTTCTCTCTTCCTCTCTCATGTCTTCATCTTCCCCTTCTCCATTGCATTATCCCCTTCTTCTTTTCTTCTTTCCTTCTTTCTTTTTCCTTCTCTTTCCATCTTTTTTTTTTCCTGTCACTACCACTTTATTTAAAAAAAATCTTATATTCCGCATTTTCCAAACTTGCAGGGTTATTCATCAAAATGTGTTATGGTGTTAATGCATGCGATAAGGTGTTAATGACATAACACATTCAATAATTGTGTTACCGTATGGTGCAAATGCAAATTTTTAGAAGGGATGGGATCGGGGAGGGGTTTGGGTGGGATAAATTAAAATGAGGGGCAATATCGCTCCATGCAATAGCATAACGCATGTTATCGCACGGTTTTAATGCTGGAAAAAGCTATACCTTTTTTCCTGGCAATAAGCTGTGCGATATGTCCGAAATGGCCATAATGCAGTTTGCGTTAAAGATTGCAAATTGCATTTTGGCCATTTCTGGAATGGGGGAGAGGGACTACTGTTTTCAGAAAATCCTGTTTGCAATTAAAATTAACTTTCTTTTTAGCTTGTTTACTAAATTATAGGCGAAATATATTTATTTATTTATTTTATTTATGAACTTTTAATATACCGACATTTGTAGGACACATCATACCGGTTTACAGTCAACTCCAGGAGAAAGGAAAATTACAAAAAACAGGGAAGGGGGAAGGGGAGAAGTCAAGAAAAAGGGGAGAGAGGGGGGCCGGGCGAAAACAAGAGCATAGGGAGCAAGAAGAACAGAGGTGAGAGAGAGTGAGAGAAACATATGTAGGAACTGTAATAACAGTATTAACTTATTAATAACCTGCTTGCCCTTGGAAAATATATATTTTCCAAGGGCAAGCAGGATGGAGTCTGACCCAGAAAACTTATGTCAAAATTTCTAGAACTTTGACTGAGCCTCATTGTGTATACGCATGCATGCAATATACCACCCATCCACGTGAGGTCTCATCAGTCTCTTCTTTTCCGTGGAGCCTCATGTCTCCGGTTGAGTGAGCCTCAAAAAATTTTCAAACTTTGCACAGTTTTAAAGTGCTTTTTCACGTGATTTCTTTTTGCATTCCTCACAGGCCCCTGCTCGGTCCTCCTGTTAGCATCCTAGATAAACTTACCCAAAAAAGCAGAGAAATCTATCTTCATTGTTGATCCCCTGGGTTGGTGGTGTGCTCAGTACCTACCAGCCATTGACGACTTCCACTGTCAATTTCAATCTCGCACCCCTTTTGTTTAATGATGACATGTCCCCTTCTGGTTTTAAGCGATTCCCCAGGTGTACGAGGACCATATCTAACACGGACCACCATGATAGGTGTGTTTTCTGCCTTGGGGCATCACATGATGTCTGGGATTGCAGAAAGGGTGCTAGGATGACTCCAAAAGGATGGAAGATCTTGCTCGACAAGATGGAGCGCCTCTTTGGGCTGGAGAACACTGATCCATCGATGTCTGCATCAGAGGCATTGGCATCGAGGGACCTTGGAGCCGCATCGATGGACACCGAGCCATCATCATCATTGGCGGGGCTATCAGTTCTCTCGATCCCTTTGGATCCGCTATATAGATGATCTTCTTATTTTTTGGAAACATGATGTAACATCTTTGCAAGAATTTTTTGTTTGGATTAATACAATAGATAATGATCTTCAATTCACCACGCAATATAGCAGCACACATATAGCGTTTTTAGACATTTCTATTACCATTCAAAACTCGCAATTGCATACTTCCATCCATCGCAAGGAAACAGAGAGAAATAATCTCCTCAGATATCACAGTTTCCACCCCAGAGCATTTAAACAAGGTCTCCCAGTAAGCCAGTTTTTTAGGCTAAGACGCCTGTGCTCTTCAGATGTTGATTTTAAAAACCAAGCAGGAAAACTGGCAGAGAGATTTTTTTCAAGGGGCTACCCTTATAGTGCAGTCTATAAAGCATTTAAAAGAGCATGGCACTCCCCTCGGTCAGCCCTTCTGGAATACAAAATTCATGAACCCGTAACTACTGACATCTGTGTGTTAACACACACAGACAAATCATATCTCATCATGCAAAGTATTAAAAGACACTGGCATGTCCTCCAACTACACCCTATATTCTCTGAATTACCCATGTTTGCATATCAACGGAGCAAAAATCTGAGAGACTATGTAGTGCGTGCATCAGTTACTCAACACACCAATGTTAGACTGCAAGGTAATCATACCTGTTGTGGCAATTTTATTTAAGGTTTTTCTATACCGGCATTCATGAAAGCATTCACATCATGCCGGTTTACATGAAACAGGGGTGTGAAGAAACAACCAAGAACATAAATAAACGTGAAGAAGAGATGCAGTTACAATTAACAGGGGCTGATAACTGGGAGGGGGAAAATAGAAAGAGAAAGAGGAGGTTAATTATATACAATAGTACAGTATATATACACAATCCGAAATATACATTTGCTGAGTGGAGTCTTTAATGGTGGGCGTGTTAAGTGGAGTTCGGGAAGGCTTGCCTAAACAGCCATGTCTTAAGTCTTTTCCTAAAAGTTAGGAGGCATGGCTCATTTCTGAGATCTGGTGGGATGGTGTTCCATAATTGTGGGCCTGCTGTGGAGAAGGCACGGTGTCTTAAGGTACTGTGGTTAGTGGTTTTGGTAGGTGGAACAATGAGGCATCCTTTGTAAGCTTCTCTGGTCGGTCTTGTGGATATGTGTGAACGTATAGGAATTTGTGGGTCAATTGTGGTGTGTTGGTGAATGATTTTGTATATTAAGGTGATAGATTTGTAAATTACTCTGAAATGAATTGGTAACCAGTGGAGGTCTTTTAGGATTGGGGAGATATGGTCTCTCTTCCTGGTGTTAGTTAGTAGTCTGGCTGCTGCGTTTTGGACCATTTGTAGCGGTTTGGTGGAGGGGAGGCCAAGTAACGTAGAGTTACAATAGTCTAATTTGGAGAATATGAGAGCTTGGAGGATGGTTCTGAAGTCTTTGGTGTGGAAGAGGGGTCTTATCCTTTTTAAAACATGCAGCTTATAGAAGCAGTCTTTGGTTGTTTTGTTTATGTGGGCTTTGAAGTTTAGTTTATTGTCGATTACTCTTACTTGAGTAATTTGTAGGTTGGTTGGAAGATTGGGATATGTGTTGTGATATGTGTTGTGTTGTTATATGTGTTGTGTTGTGATATGTGTTGTATCACCATGGAGGGATCATCCTGGCAACACCCCCAAACAGGATACATATATCACAAAAGATCAATGGCGACCTGTAATTCTGCATTGGTGGTCTATCTTATACAGTGCCCTTGCCAGCTTGTATATGTAGGACGCACCAGTAGAAAAATTAGAACGCGGCTGTTTGAGCATCGTAGCCGCCTCAATACGGTCAATTTGGAGGCACCCATGGTGAATCATTGCGTACAATCTGGACACATGTTTGATCAACTCCGATGGACAATTTTAGAACAGATTTCCCCCAATTCTCGTGGAGGTGACTCTAATCAAATTTTGAACGTTCGTGAACAGTGGTGGATTTACACTTTAGCCTCACAATTTCCTCTAGGTCTCAATGATTCTGTTGAGTGGTCATCGCTCATTTAATATCTTAAATGACTCAAGTTAATACCTTTGACGTCATTACCGATTGATCCCGCCCACTGCGGTAGGTACTTAACCAGCAGCGTTAAGATGGTGGATCCTGCTGCCCGAGAATAGCTGCAGCCTAGTAGCAGAACCTGTTGGCAGAACTGGGAATCGTAGGATTTATGCAGCTCAATGTTTTTGTTTATATTGTTATCTATTTGGTTTTCTCAATTTCTTTTTATTGCATTATAGTATTGGCATAGCGCGGCCCCTGAAGAAGGTTCACAGAAACACGAGCCGTGTTGGGCCAACGCCAGCGTTATATCCCAGCTGCAAACCTCGCTACGATAAGTGCAAAATTTTCACTGCCTTTAAATTGTAAACTGACACAAGTTGTCGTTACAAAAACAAAACTTTCTGAGAGACCAATGATTATAACATTAAGACGGTGTAACAGTCATTAAATCACCGCATATCTTCTATAGTGGCTTCACGGGGCGATTGCATGAAAAGTCCGTCACAATATATGAGGTCTCACTTACTGTAAGACTACAATGGCAACGGCAAACAATTTTGATTTTCTTATGATGGTATTTAGAAGTTTATATTAAGATTACATCATATTCAAACAGTTTTCTATTAGACGCCAACATAATTCATGACATCCTGAAGCAGGTACAAGAGGTTGCCGAGCAACTGCCTCAGCAGCAGCAAGACACCCTCTAATCGCTGGTGCATAAGAGTCTGGAGTGTTGAAATGGCATCAAAAGCCTCTGCAGTGGGAATTGTCAGCCACAGGCTTGCATGGGTGTGAGCCTCGGAACACATACAGGAGGTGCAGGAACGACTTGCTGACGAGCCTTGAACAGGAGTTAAACTCTTCAGGGATAAGGAGAATGACACGATGGCCCAGATCCGGGACCACCATGCAACACTCCAGCAGCTCTCCACTGGCACTCAGAATCTGTCCTCCTAAGCTTAGAGTCCATTGAGGTTTGGGCCCAGGAAATCCTTATGCCCGAAGAGGTATATCTTCCGCCATCTCACTCTTGTCAGCACCAGGGCCCTCATAGCCATCCCAGGCCCCTAAATGGTTTTGACTGGAGTTCAGGGAACATAGCCAAGTCATCCATACCTGGCGTGATGGACCTGCCATTCAGGGGAAGGCTTCAGTTCTTTGCAAACCAATGGCCCGGTGTAACTGGACTAAACATATATAGAAACATAGAAACATAGAAATGACGGCAGAAGAAGACCAAATGGCCCATCCAGTCTGCCCAGCAAGCTTCCCTCATTTCTTCTCCCATACTTATCTGTTTCTCTTAGCTCTTGGTTCTAATTCCCTTCCACCCCCGCCATTAATGTAGAGAGCGGTGGAGGAGCTGCATCCAAGTGAAATATCTAGCTTGATTAGTTAGAGGTAGTAGGAGTAGTAACCGCCGCAATAAGCAAGCTACACCCATGCTTATTTGTTTTTACCCAGATTATGTTATACAGCCCTTATTGGTTGTTTATCTTCTCCCCTGCTGTGGGTTCTTTCCATTGTTCATGATCGGTACAAATGAAACCTATTGGGTATTCAGTCAAATTGCCCCCGAGCCCATTCTGATGCATCAGGGGTACTAGTAGCAGAGCTTTCTCCCTCCTAACAGCTAGAATGGTCAAACCCATTCCACCAGGTCAAAGAGGGTGGGGATTTGACTCCCATTACTTCCTGATACCAAAGAAAACATATGATTGAGGGGTTAAAGGGGCACTTAGAGAAGATAAGGCCATCGTGGAAAGATTAAACAATTTCTTTCCTTTGGTGTTTACTGAAGAGGATGTTGGGGAGATACCCATTCCAGAGGTTTTCATGGGTAATGATTCAGATGCCTGGACCAAATTACAGAGAACTTAGATGTGGTAAGCCTGATTTGACAAACTGAAGAGTAGTAAATCACCTGGACCAGATGGTATGCACCCCAGGGTTCTGAAGGAAATAAAAAATGAAGTTTCAGATCTATTAGTAAAAATTTGTAACCTATCATTAAAATCATCCATTATACCTGAAGACTGGAGGGTGGCTAATGTAACCCAATATTTAAAAAGGGCTCCAGGGGCGATCCGGAAACCACAGACCAGTTAGCCTGAATTCAGTGCCAGGAAAAATAGTGGAAAGTGTTCTAAATATCAAAATCACAGAGCATATAGAACGACATGGTTTAATGGACACAGCATGGATTTACCCAAGGGAAGTCTTGCCTCACAAATCTGCTTCACTTTTTTGAATGAGTTAATAAACATGTAGATAAAGGTGAACCGGTAGATGTAGCGTATTTGGATTTTCAGAAGGCATTTGACAAAGTTCCTCATGAGAGGCTTCCAGGAAAAGTAAAAAGTCATGGGATGGGTGGCAATGTCCTTTCATGAATTACAAACTGGCTAAAAGACAGGAAATAGAGAGTAGGATTAAATGGACAGTTTTCTCAGTGGAGGGGAGTAGGCAGTGGAGTGCTTCAGGGATCTGTACTGGGACACGTGCTTTTCAATATATTTATAAATGATCTGGAAAGGAATATGATGAGTGAGATAATCAAATTTGCAGATGATACAAAATTATTCAGAGTAGTAAAATCACAAGCAGATTGTGATAAATTGCAGGAAGACCTTGTGAGACTGGAAAATTGGGCAACCAAATGGTAGATTAAATTTAATGTGGGTAAGTGCAAGGTGATGCATATAGGGAAAAATAACCCATGCTATAGTTACACAATGTTAGGTTCCATATTAGGAGCTACAACCCAAGAAAGAGATCTAGGCGTCTTATTTATTTATTTATTTATTTAACATTTTTTTGTATACCGTCGCTCAGAGTCCATCGAAACTGTTCACAACAAATAAATACAATAAAAAATTAAAAATATAATAAAAGCCTAGAGCTAACCTACATTACTAAAATACATTGTAAAACCTAAGGCTAGCATACATTACATCATAACATAAAATCATTAACCTAATATTATTCCCCTACTTTAAAACTCCTAAAAGCCAGATTCCTTCAGGTCTTACAACCCCCCGGATTCTCCTTCAAAATATAAATATGTCTAAAATTACTACCAGCATCTCCTAATAAAATATCTCCTTTCTCTAATGTAAAATTGACATACTTCAGGCTAACCATAGAGATACTACTCTAGTCTATTTGTAGTAACAGAAAACGTATATTGGACTAACCCGGATAAGCTAAGCTAAAAAACCAAGTTTTGAGCTCCTGTTTAAACTTTTTAAAATTTGACTCTAGTCTCAGGGGCGCTGGGAGAGAATTCCAGATTCCTGGACCAGCCAGGAATAGCGCTCTTTCTCTCACCTGATTAAGACGTGCTGACTGAACAGCTGGCAGAGTCAGCAACCCCTTATTTGCTGACTGCAAATTTCTCTGTGGAACATGTAGTTTTATGGCTGCATTCAGCCAATCTACCTGATCAGAGAAAATTAATTTGTGCCGAATACACATAGCTTTAAATTTAATTCGAAACGCAATCGGCAGCCAGTGTAGTTTAATTAATGTGGGCGTAATATGTTCGTTTTTCCTCAACCCTGTCAATACTCTGGCCGCCGCATTCTGCAATATCTGCAATGGACGAATTGCAGATGCTGGCAGACCCAGCAGCAAAAGGGAGTTGCAATAATCTAAAGTCCCAAATACGAGAGCTTGTAATACGGTGTGGAAATCATTAGTTTCTAATAATGGCCTGAGCCTTCTTAGCATTAATAGCTTTGTGAAGCCTTCTCTCACTTTTGCTAAAATATGTTTTTTAAAAGTAAATTCTGGATCAATTATAAAACCTAGATCCCTAATCGAATCTGCAAATTTTAGAGTAATGTTATCATGGAGAAGTATCTGATTTATATTTCTAGGGGAAGTCTTTCTCTCCAGTAAGATAATCTCAGTCTTTTCAACATTGAGTACCAGTCTCAACTGGTCCAACACCTGTTTAATCGCCTTCAAGTATATTGATAGCAATTTACAAGTGTCCTCTACTGATTTTTCAATTGGTAATAAAATTTGAATGTCGTCTGCATACAAAAAATACTTCAGTCCAAGACCTGAAAGTAGCCGAGAAATTAGCAACATGTATATGTTAAACAAAGGGGGTGATAATGCCGAACCCTGTGGGACACCTGTAGTCAACTCTATCTTAGTGGAGCATGAATTGTTCACTTGTACTTGGAAAAATCGATTTGACAGAAAAGATTCAAACCATTTTAATACAGTTCCTGCTATTCCTATTTCCGTTAATCTTGTAATTAAAAATTGATGGTTAACGGTGTCGAAAGCTGCCGACAGATCCAACAAGATTAGTAAGTAAGCTTTTCCATAATCCATCCCTCTTAATACAGTATCTGAGAGGGATAGCAGCAATGTCTCAGTACTAAAATGATGTCTAAAACAGAATTGGGAGGGATATAAAACATCATTAGATTCCAGGTGATGATTCAACTGTTTCAACACTGTTTTTTCAACTAATTTAGCCACACAGGAAAGATTGGATACCGGCTGATAATTATTTAAAATGGACACATCCAAGTTCTTTTTTTTAAATATAGGGCGCACTATTGCACCCTTAAGGTTTGAAGGGAGAGTTCCTTCGGTCAGACACGTATTAATCAGTTTTGTAAGAATTGGAATAGTCACTTCTGAGATTAACTTTAAATCGGATATACTTATAGTATCTAACGGATGGCTTGCTGGATTCATAGATTTTAGCAAGGCTTCAGTTTCGATTTCTGAAATTTCCTCAAAACTCTCCCATTTAATCAGATCTCTAGTATCAAGAGTTATAGTCTGCTGTGTAATATTGTCAAAATTGGCAAGGAGCTTCTCTATTTTGTCTTTAAAAAAACATGTCATTTCATTACAACGATCTTCCTTAAGTGGATAGTGGATAACACATTGAAATCATTGGTTCAGTGTGCTGCGGCAGTCAAAAAAGCAAACAATGTTGGGAATTATTAGAAAGGGAATGGTAAATAAAACGGAAAATATCATAATGCCTCTGTATCGCTCCATGGTGAGACCACACCTTGAATACTGTGTACAATTCTGGTCGCCGCATCTCAAAAAAGATATAGTTGTAATGGAGAAGGTACAGAGAAGGGTGACCATAATGATAAAGGGGATGGAACAGCTCCCCTATGAGGAAAGACTAAAGAGGTTAGGGCTGTTCAGCTTGGAGAAGAGACGGCTGAGTGGGGATGTGATAGAGGTAGTTAAAATCATGAGAGTTCTAGAACGGGTAAATGTGAATCGGTTATTTACTCTTTCAGATAATAGAAGGACTATTTTATTTATTTATTTTATAACTTTTATATACCGAGGTTCAATTAACAGAATTAATTATCACTTCGGTTTACATTACAACTAGCAAAAAGAACAGAGACAAAGTCTTGTTTTACAATGAACAGGGTAGCAAATAACCTGGATAACATAAACTGGGTGAAAGCAGGTATAGGAACATGGGTTAATATAACTTGGGCGAAAGCAGGGCAATTACATTGGGGAGGACTATGATGGCCTCAAAAGGGAGAAAGTGAACTCATGATGCGGACTAACCAAGGCGGAGGTGAGTGGTTATGGGAAAGCTTGTTCGAACAACAAAGTCTTAAGTCTCTTCTTAAAGTTGATTGGACATTGTTCCAGCCTAAGTTCAGGAGGGAGCAGATTCCATTGCTTGGGGCCCAAAGCGGACATAGCTCTTTTTCTGAAGGAGGTCTTGATGGTAGGTGCCTGAAGAGAGCCTCTCTGGGCTAGTCTTATTGGACGGACAGAGGTGTGGAGTTGCAATGGTATTGTAAGATCCAGTGGAGTGATGTTATGTACGGCTTTGTGAATGACTGTTAATAGCTTATGAAAGATTCTAAACTTAATTGGGAGCCAATGTAGATTCTTTAAAATTAGAGTTATATGATCCCTCTTGTTGGATTTTGTGAGGATCCTAGCAGTAGCGTTCTGAAGTAGCTGGAGGGGTTTGAGTGAGATATCAGGCAGGCCGTGAAGGAGTGAGTTACAATAGTCAATTTTGGAGAATATGATGGATTGTAAAACTGACCTAAAATCGTGGAAATGGAGGAGGGGTCTTAGCCTTTTTAGAACTTGGAGTTTAAAATAACACTCCTTTACCGTGTTGTTGATGAAGCCTGTGAAGGTCATTTGGTTGTCTATGATTACCCCGAGGTTTCTTACCTTGGGTGAGAAAGTGGGGAACATTGGATGTTGCAGGTTATTTAGTGGTAAGCTGCCATCTTGTGTGATTAGGAGGTATTCTGTTTTGTCAGTGTTGAGTAACAAATTGAGTTTTGAGAGGAGGTTGTTAATGTAGATGAGACAAGCGTTCCAATGAAGAAGAGTTTTTTGCAGCGAGTCGGTGATTGGTATCAGGATTTGGACATCGTCTGCATAAAGGTAATATGTAAGTTTCAGCTCGGAGAGAAGATTGCATAGAGGGAGAAGATAGATGTTGAATAGAGTCGGGGATAACGATGAACCTTGAGGAACTCCTAGGGAAGAGATGAAAGGGGGGGATTCTTTGCTGTTTATCTTGACTTTGTAATGCCTATTTTGAAGGAAGGACTTGAACCAGTTTAGTACAGTGTTTTTGATGCCTATCTCCGCTAGCCTGTCGATGAGACACTGATGGTTCACTGTGTCGAATGCGGCCGATAAGTCTAGGAGGATGAGAAGGCAGGGCTGTTTCTTTTCTAGGTTCATAAGGATGTTATCTGACAGAGAAATAAGGAGAGATTCCTTATTTCTAGCTTTACGAAATCCTAGTTGTGCTGGGGAGAGGATATTGTTATTGTCCAGAAAATCGGAGAATTGTTTGTTGACTATTTTTTCTAGTATTTTGGCGATGAAAGGAAGGTTTGCAATAGGACGAAAGTTTGCTGGGTTGTCTGTAGAGAGGTTTGTTTTTTTTAGAAGGGGTTTTAAGATAGCCAGTTTGAGAGGGTCGGGGACATGACCTTGTGCTAAGGAGGCATTGATGATTTGCGAGATGGGCTTAGAAACTTCAGCGGCACATGAAATGAGGAGGTTGGTTGGACTAGGGGGGCACTCCATGAAGTTAGCATGTGGCACATTTAAAACTAATCGGAGAAAGTTCTTTTTCACTCAACGCACAATTAAACTCTGGAATTTGTTGCCAGGGGATGTGGTTAGTGCAGTTTTAGTGTAGCTGGGTTTAAAAAAGGATTGGATAAGTTCTTGGAGGAGAAGTCCATTACCTGCTATTAATTAAGTTCACTTAGAAAATAGCCACTGCTATTACTAGCAACGGTAACATGAAATAGACTTAGTTTTTGTGTACGTGCCAGGTTCTTTTGGCCTGGATTGGCCACTGTTGGAAACAGGATGCTGGGCTTGATGGACCCTTGGTCTGACCCAGTATGGCATGTTCTTATGACTGTCCCATTCTGGACCTAAGGGCCTTGAACAAATTCATCAAAAGAGAACAGTTCAAGAAGGTTTCCCTGGGCACCCTGATCCCCTTCTTGCAAATAGGAGACTGACTATGCTCCCTGGATCTAAAAGACACTCACACTCACATTGTAATCTTCCCAGGTCACTAGAAGTATCTCAGATTTGTGTTGGAAAAACACACTTCCAGAATTGCCTTCTGTCATTTGGACTCACATCAGCCCCACATGTCTTTACAAAATGCCTGCTCAGTTTAGAAATACTAGAATAAATCTTCGCACATCTACTTACATGTGCAAATCCAGTAATGTTAATAATGTGAAAGTTATCCTTTAAGGGCTAGATTCATCAAACTATCGCATGCAATAGGAAGAAGGTCGTGTTTTATGGTAATAGCACACATTGTGATAAATAGGCTATCCTAGCGCTTCGCGCTCACACAACAATCAGATTTGTACAATGTTGTCTCAACCTAGCTTGATGGACTCTCTCTACCTAGGTAACATCAAGCTAGGTTGAGACAACTTTATACAAATCTCATTGTTGTGTAGAGTTTCCTCACTCCAAAGGACATCAAATCTTCACAAGAGTGTACTGTTCTGTTCGTACGTCTCACTCTGCATGTCAAAGGGGCCCCTAACCCCTACACTACTACCTAAACCTCACCGCAGGTTATTAGGTGGACCTCCTATAGTAGCATAAATAGCTGCTTACTATGGTGCCACCCCCAGATGCTCTCTCTCTCTTCCCCCCACCCTCCCCCCCACAGTCTGATCCAGCATGACAATTGATAAGCTTTGCAGTGAAGCATGTGGTTAACAATTTGAAAGCTCTCCACCTCCTCAGGATTTGAAGTGAGTCCACTAACTCAAGGGCATCCATCCCAACTTCTGTCCCTTGAATGTGTTAGAGCAATAAAAAAAAAAACTGTTGACAAGAGAAGATATTATTATTATTCAAATTGCTTTTAATCTTTTTCAAGGCAGAAAAAGAACTAGCGCTTTCAGCTGGCTAAGGTAAGTCATATAAGCTATGATTTAAAAAAAAAATAATAGAAAAGGAAAGGGGAAAAGATACTTTCTGTTTGTATTGAGAATGATTTTCTAAAGCTAGGAGAGATTTTCTGAGGATTGCCATGTGCCAGTTCCTATGTCTTGACTGCTGCGCTCTCTGTGACCATTAAAAAGTAGCAATGTCTGACAGCACAGGCTTGGTAACTTTTAAACAGGCACATAGGCGCACATGTGCATGTTCGTCAGCCTGTGCCTAGGGACATGGCCATTTTATAACCTATGCGCGTTTTCCCAGTTCATTCCCAGTTCACCCAGGTGAGGGATAGGACTTCCAAACCCCCCTAATTTAATAGCCTCCTTTCTCCCCTGTTAGAAGCTACCACTAAAACCCCACAGATCTGCCTATATCTTTTTGTTTTACTACTTACACGCCATCCATAGCAGAATTAAAATTACATGGTAGGGGATCCCAGCATACCTTTGTGCATGTAAATATATATTTGCACAGCTTTCAAGGTGAAATCCAGGAATGCCATTCCCTGCCGAGATCACGCCCGTGCCCCACTCCTGTTTCAGAACTTTTCATTTGTGTGCATAGCAGCAAGTACACGTGAATGTGGGTGCCTTTTAAATTCCACTTGGCGTGCGCCAGCCTGATATGTTTGTGTATCTCCCAGTTTTGGTGCATGCCAGGCTTTTAAAATTCACCTTTTAATGTTCAGCTTGCAAACACAAAGATAAAACAAAGTAAATCAAACAGAGCAAGTTTACAATCTGGGGGTCTTACTAGCCTGAACCCAGTCCAAAAGTATATTTTAAACTCACAGAGACCTTCCCAGAGAGAGCAGCTGATGTTTTGTTTCATTGTGCTTGGAATGCTGCCATCTTGAGAACTCTTGAGCACTTGCTGTTGCGATCCCGGTCACTGGCTCAGTGACCGGGCTTTTACCTTCTCCTGGAAGGACACGCCCCCTGATGACGTCAGAAGCTGGTAGGCAGGATCGGATGCGAGGACACGCCCCCTGATGACGTCAGAAGCTGGTAGGGGTTTAAAACAAGCTCCGGGAAACTGTACGTTGCCTTGCAACGAGATTCTTTCATTGAATAGCTTGTTGCCGTTTGTCGTCCGGTTTCTGATCCCTGCTGTCTGTCGTCAGATTTCTGCCTGCCTGCCTGGTCCTGATTCCTGCCTGATATCTGGGTCTTGAGTTCCTGCTTGTCATTGTGATTCTCCATCTGTCTGATTGCTACCTGTCCTAACTCCGGTCCGTGACTCCATCTTCAGCCTGCCTGCCACCTATCCTGACTCCGGTCCGTGACTCCATCTTCAGCCTGCTTGCCACCTGTTCTGACTCCAGTCCGTGACTCCATCTTCCGCCTGCCAGCTGCCTGTCCTGAATCCGGTTCGTATTCCTTACTGGGTTTTTGCTTCTCTTCGCCTAAGTCCCAGCGGTCCGGGTCCCTACGGGCTTCTCCTGGGGGGACCTCGGGCTTCCAGGGTGAAGACTCCTAAGTCCTGGCGATCCGGTCTCCCACAGCTTTTCTGGAGGGGTCGCGGGTTTTCAGGTGAAGCCCATCCGCCCAGTGTGATTCTGCCTCCCGGCCGTTCCTCCGAGTCGGTCGGCCTAAGGATCCACTTCTGGATTTGGACAGTCATAACAGTTTGCAGGGACATGGATCCGGCAGATCTCGCTGGTCTCCAGGCCATTCCGGGGCTCGCCCAACGACTGGTGCAACAGCAGCAGGTACTGGACTCTTTGGTCGCTACTGTTGAAAGTATGGCAACCCGCATGGATGCCGAGCCTCCAGCTTCGGCTCCCGTTCCTCTGGCCGCACCGGTCGTCACTCTTCAGACGCCTACCCAGCTTCCTGCTCCTTCCCGATATGCGGGGGATTCTAAGGCGTGTCGTGGTTTTCTAAACCAGTGTTTTGTGCGGTTTGCCTTACTCCCGAATCAATTTCCCACTGACTCTGTCAAAGTAGCTTACATTTTCTCCTTACTGGATGGTAAGGCCCTGAACTGGGCGTCACCGATGTGGGAGAAAATTGATGATACCCTCGCTATCTTGGATCTGTTTGTGGCCAACTTCAGGGCAGCCTTTGATGAGCCCGCTCGTCAGACTTCGGCAATTTCAGAGTTATTGCAACTCCGGCAAGGAGCGCGTACCTTGGCCGAATATGCCTTGGAATTCCGCACACTGGCTCTGGAAGTGGGCTGGCGGGATGATGCCCTCCGGGGAATTTTCCTAGAAGGTCTGGCGGGTCGAATCAAGGACGTCCTGGCTGCCAGAGATATTCCCGAGGAACTTAACGCTCTCATTGAACTCGCCGGACGCATTGATCAACGTCTGCAACAGAGGGCCAAGGAGGTACGCCCTCCGCGACGCATGAACCCTCTGGCGCCTGCCTTTTCGAGACCACTCATGCCGAGTTCTCGATCCCCGGGGACGTCAGCTGAACCTTCCTCCGAGGAGCCCATGCAGATAGGAAGAACCGCTTTGTCAGAAGAGGAGAAACGCCGTCGCCGGTCTCTGGGACTCTGCTTGTATTGTGGTGGGAAGGGTCACTTCCTGTCACAATGTAAGGAACGGGCGGAAAACGCTCACGCCTAGGGGATTTGGAGGAGTGTCTCCTGGGCTGTCTAAACGCAACTCCTCAATGTACAGTTCCTATAACTTTAAAGTTTCCCGGGGGTTCCTTCGAAACACGGGCTCTTATTGATTTCGGAGCCGGAGGGAATTTTATCACTCAGACAGTTGTTCAACAACTTCAGTTAGCCACGCGACCCCGTGAGCCACCACTACGGGTTACTTCCATCCAAGGTACTCCCTTGCCTGGGAGCATTTCTGTTTCCACAACGCCGCTTATACTTCAAACCGGGCTGTTACATCAGGAAACAATCTCGTTCCTGGTCTTGGAGAGGTCAGTGTACCCGGTAGTCCTCGGCTTGCCTTGGTTGCGACAACATTCACCGGTGATTTGCTGGGAAGATCTTCAAATTACTCAGTGGAGTTCTCACTGATTTCAGTCCTGCATTAAAAACACTGTGGTTCCTCCTATTCCCTTGGCCCACGTTGGGGTTTTACTTCCAGCACCCTACGCAGACTTTGCTGACGTTTTTTCCAAAGAGAAGGCAGAGATTTTACCTCAACATCGTCCCTTTGACTGTGCCATAGATTTGCTTCCTGGGACAACCCCTCCAAGGGGTAGAGTGTATCCGCTCTCTCTACCAAAAACTAGAGCTATGTCGGAGTATATCAAGGAGAACCTTGCCAAAGGGTTCATACGTCAGTCTAAGACGCCTGCGGGGGCAGGATTCTTTTTTGTGTCTAAAAAAGATGGATCCCTGAGGCCATGCATTGATTACAGGGGTTTGAATACCATTACAAAGAAGAATCGATACCCATTGCCCTTAATCCCAGAACTACTTGACAAACTCCAAGGGGCACGAGTATTCACTAAACTGGACTTAAGGGGCGCTTACAACTTGGTCCGTATCCGTCCCGGGGATGAATGGAAGACCGCGTTCAATACCCGGGACGGGCATTATGAGTACCTAGTCATGCCATTTGGCTTATGCAACGCCCCAGCGGTATTCCAACATCTCATGAATGAGATACTCAGAGAATTATTGTACTCTTGTGTCATTGTATATCTTGACGATGTTCTAATATTCTCACAGGACTTAGAGTCTCATCGACGCCAGGTACGACAAGTACTCCAGATCCTCCGGGATCACCATCTTTATGCGAAACTAGAAAAGTGTTTGTTTGAACAGAACTCTGTGCCTTTCTTGGGATATGTTATTTCTGCTACGGGGTTCAACATGGATCCCGAAAAGGTGTCCGCTATCCAGAAGTGGCCACAACCTTTGGGACTAAAGGCGTTGCAACGCTTCCTAGGGTTCGCAAATTTTTACAGACATTTCATTCCTGGATATTCGCGCTTAGTAGCACTACTGACTGCTCTAACCAAAAAAGGGGCAGATACTCGACATTGGAATTCTGAAGCGTGTGAAGCATTCCAAAACTTAAAGAAGGCGTTTCTGTTGGAAATCTGCTTACGCCATCCGGATCCACTGCGACCGTTCATAGTGGAAGTCGACGCTTCTAGTGTGGCTGTGGGGGCGGTACTGTCTCAGTATTCTAGTTCCGGAAGATTGCTACCGTGCTCCTATTTTTCTAAAAAATTCACGCCTGCTGAGAGCAACTACGGTATAGGCGATAAGGAACTATTAGCCATCAAGTTGGCTTTCGAGGAGTGGTGACAGTGGTTGGAGGGGGCCCAACATCAGGTCACCGTTTATACTGATCATAAGAATCTCGAGTTCCTGACACATGCTCAACGCCTTAATCCCAGGCAGGCTCGATGGTCACTTTTCTTTAGTCGGTTTGATTTCATTCTGAAATACCGGCCCGCCTCAAGGAATGTTCGGGCCGATGCCTTATCCCGGAACTCCATCTTCGAGGAAAAAGATGATCCTCCTCAGTGCATCATCGATCCAGCTCGGATTCTTCTCGCCAGCACTACTGTTTCCCCGCAAGGTCGAGTGGTGGTGTCCCGGCGTGACCGCAGGAAGGTGTTAGAGTGGGCCCATGACTCCCTCACGGGAGGTCACGCCGGTCGGGAAAGAACGTTAATTCTATTGAACCGGTATTACTGGTGGCCTCGAGTACGGCGAGATGTACAAGAATACGTTGATGCATGTCCAACTTGTGCCAGACAGAAGCCTCGTCCTGGACGTCCCTGGGGACTGCTATGTCCTTTGCCGATACCCACCGAGCCTTGGACCCACATAGCCACGGATTTCGTGGTGGATTTACCTCCGTCTGAAGGTAACACGGTAATCTGGGTCACCGTGGACCGGTTCTCGAAAATGGTCCATTTGGTTCCTCTGCCCAAGCTTCCTTCGGCTCCTGAGATGGCGGGGCTCTTCATTCAGCATATATTCCGGGCTCATGGTCTTCCGCAGAGTATTGTCTCTGATCGCGGTCCACAATTTACAGCCCGCTACTGGCGCGCTCTCTGTAAGAAATTCGGAGTACAATTGAATTTATCCACTGCATTCCATCCACAGAGCAATGGACAGACTGAACGGATGAATCGCTCTCTCAAGACATTCCTTCGTAGCTTCATTTCTGAGCGTAAGGATAACTGGGTTTCTCTGTTGCCTTGGGCCGAATTCGCTTACAATAATCACACACATTCGGTTACAGGACAGTCTCCATTCCAAACTGTCTTTGGACGTCAACTCAGACCTCCAGTTCCAGTTCCTGTAGAGATTCAGTCACCTGCGGCTCAGACCGTGGCTATGCGGCTACATCAACTATGGGAAGTGCTACAGAAACGACTTTCTACCGCAGCTCAGAGAGCACAGAAAACCACAAATCGACATCGTCGCCCAGCTCCTGTATTGTTGCCGGGATCCAAGGTATAGTTAAGCACCAAGAACCTTCACTTCCCAGGCCGTTCCCGCAAGTTGGCTCCCAGGTTTTGTGGTCCGTTTCCCGTGGTCGAACGGATAGGACTGGTTTCTTACAGGCTTCGTCTACCTTCAACCCTACGCATCCACAACGTGTTTCACGTATCTCTCTTGAAACCTGTAATGTACTCTCGTTTTCACCGACTTACTCAAGATGCAGTTTCAGCCACATCTTCTGAAGAACCTGTTTATCAAGTACAGGAAATAAAGGATGTGTGCTTCAGTAATCGTCGATGGGAATACTTACTAGCCTGGGAGGGTTGTGGTCCTGAAGAGGACTCCTGGGAACCGGCACGGAATATCTTAGACAAGTCTCTGCTGGCCCAATACCATCTGGATAATCCTGGAAAACCCGGTCCTCTACGGAGGAGGCGTAAAAGGGGGGGTACTGTTGCGATCCCGGTCACTGGCTCAGTGACCGGGCTTTTACCTTCTCCTGGAAGGACACGCTCCCTGATGACGTCAGAAGCTGGTAGGCAGGATCGGATGCGAGGACACGCCCCCTGATGACGTCAGAAGCTGGTAGGGGTTTAAAACAAGCTCCGGGAAACTGTACGTTGCCTTGCAACGAGATTCTTTCATTGAATAGCTTGTTGCCGTTTGTCGTCCGGTTTCTGATCCCTGCTGTCTGTCGTCAGATTTCTGCCTGCCTGCCTGCCTGGTCCTGATTCCTGCCTGATATCTGGGTCTTGAGTTCCTGCTTGTCATTGTGATTCTCCATCTGTCTGATTGCTACCTGTCCTAACTCCGGTCCGTGACTCCATCTTCAGCCTGCCTGCCACCTATCCTGACTCCGGTCCGTGACTCCATCTTCAGCCTGCTTGCCACCTGTTCTGACTCCGGTCCGTGACTCCATCTTCCAACTGCCAGCTGCCTGCCTGACTCCGGTTCGTATTCCTTAATGGGTTTTTGCTTCTCTTCGCCTGAGTCCCAGCGGTCCGGGGACCTCGGGCTTCCAGGGTGAAGACTCCTAAGTCCTGGCGATCTGGTCTCCCACAGCTTTTCTGGAGGGGTCGCGGGTTTTCAGGTGAAGCCCATCCGCCCAGTGTGATTCTGCCTCCCGGCCGTTCCTCCGAGTCGGTCGGCCTAAGGATCCACTTCTGGATTTGGACAGTCATAACACTTGCAGGCTCTGCACAGCTGCATATGATTAAAAACAAGGACTATCTGCTGTTTAATTCTCCAAGTGCTGGGACAAAGTGATTACTACCAGTATCCCTGCCTCTGGGGTTTTTTTTCTCCCCCTCATATCCTTAAGAAAGCTAAACAAAGTCTTTCAGCCTTTAAAGAAAAAAGATTAATAAATTAGGGATGTGCATTTGTTTGCGACGAAATAGGAAATAGAGACAATATTTCCTACTTCGTCGCATTTCGGGGGGGGGGGGGGTGCGACGAAACGATAAGAAAACCCACAAAATTTCGTGTGGTTTTCTTATTGTTTTTTTTTGGGGGGGGGGGGAGAAAGGGCAGATTAAAAAAAACCAAAACCCAAACCTACCCCAACCCTTCAAATTTAATTGCAACCCCCCACTCTCCCGACCCCCCCCCCCCCCAAGACTTACCGAAAGTCCCTGGTGGTCCAGCAGGGTCCCAGGAGCGATCTTCCCCTCTCGGGCCATCAGCTGCCACTAATCAAAATGGCAGCTATGGCCCTTTGCCCTTACCATGTGACAGGGGCTATTGGTGCCATTGGTCAGCCCCTGTCACATGGTAAGAGCAATGGATGGCCTGCGCCATTTTTTAAGATGGCGCCGGCCGTCCATTACTCCTATCATGTGATAGAGGCCGGCCAATGGCACCGATAGCCTCGTCACACGGTAAGGGCACCATTTTGATTACTGGCAGCCGACAGCCCGAGAGCGGGAGATCGCTCCTGGGACCCCCCGCTGGACCACTAGGGAATTTTGGCAAGTTTTGGGGGGGTCGGGACGGTGAGGGGTTGCAATTAATTAAATTTGAAGGGTTGGGGTGGGTTTCAGGTTTCATTTCGGGGGGCAGCCGAATTAAAATCGGCCCGAACCATGGGAAAACAAAATTTCCTGCGGCGGGCTGATAACGAAGGCCGAACCAAAAGGTTCGGCCAAATCACATCTCTATAATATATACTTAAATGGTATGTAATCTCCATGTCCTACAGTACAAATAAAGGAAAATAGGAATCTCGTAACAGTACATACTAAGAGGGTGTAGTTATTTCCCTCAAACAATAGTCTCTCCCTCTGTAGATCAGGAAGAGGTAGTAAACTACTTTCAGAATGGACCTTCCCTGCAGGTAAAGTAGCGTCTGTTTTAAAAGACACAGGTTGCTGGCAGATTCTCATAACTAAGCAGGAAATCATCTATCCTTGTGGAAGGAGGTGCTGCATGTAAGAAATTATGCTTCTTTTTTTCCATCAACTATCTATACAGATGGCATCTACACTAGTAGGGTGGAAAGGGTTCTATTAAGCAGAAATCTGCAGCTTTTTGATGGAGAGCAGACTGCACAGCTTGAATCCATAGCTGCCTATCATTTTGTCGAGGTGAATGATCATTAGTGCGTTAGGACCTAGAAGACTTCTATCACTTAAGCATTAGACTGCTCGTTCTTGCTCTAAATTGCATCTCTGCAAATGTCTAGCAAAGAGAGTTAATTTGGTGAGATACTTGAAAGACTAGTCTTGAGTCAAGATGAATCAAAACCACAGTGACTTCCTGACGATAGATCAAATATTAGATTTTACGGAGAGTGCCAAAACATAGGAACATAAGGCTTGCCGTACTGGGACAGACCAAGGGGTATATCAAGCCCAGTATCCTGTTTCCAACAGTGGCCAAGCCAGGTCACACATACCTGGCAGGATCCCAAGAGGTAGATAAATTAAACTGCTTATCCCAATAATAAGCAGTCGATTTCTACAACTCTCCCTTAATAATTGTTACTGGACTTTTCCTCCAGGAACTTCTCCAAATATTTTTTAACGCAGCTATACTAATTAAACATAAGAACATAAGAAATTGCCATACTGGGTTAGGCCAAGAGTCCATCAAGCCCAGTATCCTGTTTCTAACAGTGGCCAATCCAGGCTACAAGTACCTGGCAAGCACCCAAACACAAAGTAGATTCCATGCTACTGATGCCAGTAATAGCAATGGCTGTTCCCTGAGTCAACTTGATTAATAGCAGTTAATGGACTTCTCCAAGAACTTATCCAAACCTTTTTTAAACCCAGCTGCAGTAACTGCACTAACCACATCCTCTGGCAACAAATTCCAGAGCTTAATTGTGCGTTGAATGAAAAAGAATTTTCTCTGATTAGTTTTAAACGTGCTACTTGATAACTTCATGTAGTGCCCCCTAGTCCTTCTATTATTCGAAAAAGTAAATAACTGATTCAATTCTACCTGTTCTAGACCTCTCATGATTTTAAAGACATCTATTATATCCACCCTCAGCCATCTCTTCGCCAAGCTGAACAGCCCTAACCTCTTTAACCTTTCCTCATAGGGGAGGTTTCATCACATCCTCTGACAAATTCCAGAGCTTAATTATGTACCGAGTAAAAAAAATATTTTCTCTTATTAGTTTTAAATGTATTATCCAGTAACTTCATTGTGTGTCTCCTGGTCTTTGTACACTTCAAAAGAGTAAACAAACTGATTGTTTATTCATTCCACTCCACTCATTATTTTATAGACCTCTATCATATCTCCTCTCAGCTGTGTCATCTCCAAGCTGAAGGGTCCTAGCCTCTTTAGCCTTTCTTCATAGGAACATTTTTCTATCCCCTTTATCATCTTGGTCGCCCTTCTCTGTACCTTTCCTAATTCTGCTATATCTTTCTTGAGATGTGGTGACCAGAACTGAACACAATACTCAAGTTGATGTTGCACCATGGAGCGATACAGAGGCATTGTGATATTCTCTGTTTTATTCTCCATTCCTTTGCTAATAGTCCCTAGCATTCTATTTGCTTTCTTGGCTGCTGCTGCACACTAAGTAGAAAATTTCAATGTATTTTCAACGATGACGCCTTGATCATTTTCCTGAGTGGTAACTCCTAATGTGGAATCTTGCATTTTGTAGCGAAAATTTGGGTTACTCTTCCCCAAGTGCATCACTTGCATTTGTCTACATTAAATTTCAGTTTTTCAATGCCCTCTTGCAATTTCTCACAATCCTCTTGTGATCTGACAACTTTGAATAATTTTGTTTCATTGGCAAATCTGATCATCTCACTTGTTCCCATTTCAAGGTCATTTATAAATATATTAAAAAGCATTGGTCCGAGAAGAGATCCCTGGGGCACTCTATTAACCTTTTTCTATCTTTTAACCAGTTGGCAATCCACAATAGGACACTACCACCTATCCCATGTCTTTCTAATTTCCCTAAGAAGTCTCTCATGAGGAACTTTGTCAAATGCTGTCTGGAAATCCAGATACACTGTATCAACTGGCTTACCTTTATCCACATGTTTATTTATGTTTTCAAAAAAAATGTAGCACATTTGTGAGGCAATACTTCCCTTGGCTATATCCTTTTGGCTTTGTCCCATTAAACTATGCTTATCTAAATGTTCAGCAGTTATGTTCTTTATGATAGCGTCAACTATTTTGCCTGGCACAAACGTCAGACTCGCTGGTCTGTAATTTCCTGGATCACCTCTTGATCCCTTTTTAAAAATTGGTATTACATTGACAACTTTCCTGTCTTCAAGTACCATAGTTGATGTTATTGATAGTTTACAAATTTCCAATACCAGGTCCACAATTTCATTTCTCAGTTCTTTCAGCACTCTGGGATGTATATCATCTGCTCCAGGTGATTGACTGCTCTTTAATTTGTCAATTTGCCCTAGTACATCTTCCAGGTTCATTGAGATTTGTTTGTTCCTCTGTCCCATCAAACCTAGAACAAATGTTTTTACAAAACATGGATCACATTACCAGAGACTAGTAGGTTTTGGATATACTCTAGAATTGGTTTTCCCATCACTTAGCATGTTCATAGTTTTTTTCCATGTGCATCACCAGCGAAGACAATTGCTATACTGGCAACACTAAGCAAATGAATAAGCTAAGAATGTTATGTCCTGCTCCATTTCAAAAGCAAGAACAGGATGTAAATCATATATTTTGAAATCCTAAAAGATTTAAAAAAAAAAAAAAAAAAAAAAAAAAAAAGGGGGGGGGGGGGAATTGGCCCTTACAAACCAATTCTGGATTTCATATGTTTTTGAATTTGCTAGACCTATCAGAGTAGTAAATTAAAATAGATTATAATACTGAATACTGAATTTCCATTAAAAAATATTTGGTCAGCATTCTTATTTCGCACTCCTTCTCAATTCAGAATTGCGATTTCATGTTTTGTCTTTGGTTAGTCACCAAAAAAATGGTTTAATGCTAGCGGCCTGATGCTCAAAAGAATTTATTTATTTATTTATTTAATGAGCTTTATGCATGTAAAAGTACTTTACCTGTGGAAGTGGGCTTTTGAAAATAGCTATAACATATGCTTTTGATTTGTCAGTAGGTTTTTGCCCACATTAGATGGGAAAACTTCAGTGGCTTGAAAGAGGACCATTAGTGAACCAGAATTAAAGTTTCGAGCATGTGTGAATCCAGTTCTTGGAGGAGGCAATATCTCCCATTGAGGGGTCCATGCCTTCGGAGACTGGGATTAAGGCATAACTTGCTGGAATTGATACAGTCATAGAAGCTGTTTTGCTACTCTCTCAGATGGGATACTTTCTTCTAGGGAGTTAAGAATGAAAGTTTTCTGCTGTGGAATGTCAACACAACTTGGAACCTGAATTTAGTTTAATGGGATCTGGCCTCCCTTCCTCTCAAGCTTCATTGGGCATCTCTTTGAGTCTTGTTGAAGTCAATTCTAGAAAACTAACAGCAAATACGTTAATGCCCACTTGGTAGTAGTTGGCCTAATCATGAGCTTGGTTTAGGAATTAACTATATTCTGGGTTAATGATTGTGGAGTGAAGCTTCTTGGCTGTATCAGGCGTTGGTTGTGGTAGTGATTTGGAGAACAAAACAAACAACTGCATTTGGTTGTTTTCACTTTGCCCTAGGATACTGAAGAGCTGAAGGTAGCACCATTCCCTTATAGGTGGAGTGAAGTCATCTTTGAGCTATTATTCCCCTTAATCATCCCTCACACTCCCCTTCCCCCCCCCACCCGTTTATCTCCCCCCCCCAGCCCACTTTTCCATAACCTCCTAGCTTGTTTATTCCTTAAGTTTGAACGTTAATTGTAAACACGTTGGTTCTGTTACTAATCTCTTGCTTCTCTGTTCCTTATACTACCAAGTTCCAGTACTCCCTGTTCCATATAATTTCTATTTCTTTCCAAAGTTAATTTTACACCTGTTCTATGTAAACCGATGTGATATGCAAATGAATGTCGGTATAAAAAAGTCTTAAATAAATAAAAAAGTATTCTGTCTTCATCTAATGCAGGAGGGACATAACCCATGTGTTTGGACTGGGCTGACAAGACTAAAGGAAAGAAAATTAACAGGTAAGTTTAAATTTCACTTTTACCACTACCCTCTCTTGTCTGTCATTCAAACAGTTCTTAATTCAGTTTACCAACTTATGACGCACCCTTAGGCTGCTCAGTTTATTTATGAGTCTTCTGTGTGGAACACTGTCAAATCTAAGTTTACTGCTGCCTTTCTAGAATGCGTATTCATGGTAAGGTGATATTACAAAATAACAAACAACGAACATGATCTATTGGTAAGAATAGCTGATGCCATACATATGGAGTCTATTTCATGAAGTCTGGGTTTTTTTTTCCCCTTTTCCAATGAATTAAGCTGAGATATGTTTTTGGCCCATAAATAGTTTGAATCAGTCCCCAGGATTTGTTTAGTCATTCTGTGCCCTTGGGAAAAGCTTTTACTGAATCAGACTGATAGTCTTGTGTAAAATAGCCTCAGTAAGCAACAATTTTCAGCCTTTTTCTCAGCTTTATTCCTTCAAAATATTTGATGGAATCAGAGTTTATCACACAGTCACATCACAATCTCAATTTTTAACATCTCCCTTTCATACTTCTAAAACCATGGATGTTTGAAAACCAAAAATCATTTTTATTTTCAGATTTGAGCTATTTTCACTACTTCACTACTAAGACTACTGTGAGCATTGAAATGCTATGATGGTAACTTTTATACTGGTGCGCAGGCACACATTTGCACACGGTTGTTGGCCCGCACCAAGGGAAGCTACATGGGAACATACATGGATATATTATAAAATAGTCCTGAAGTGTTCACCTATGCATCAAATTTTAAGTGGGCATGTGCATGTACATGCAAATCCCATTTCTACCGCATAAGTTGGGTAATTTTAAAAGGGGCATGCGCCAAAGCCATAACTGGTTTTACCAGTTCATCCCCAGTTCACCCAGTTAAGAGAGAGTTCTTCCAACCCCCTCTGGTTTAATAACTTTTACTCCCCCAGTTATCCCCGATCCTTAAAACCCCACCAGTATGCCTTTTTTCTTTACTTTATAACTTACCCAGCATCCATAGTAGAAGTGAATTTACGCAGCAAGGGGCCTTGGTGCATGCTGGAACATGTAAGTATTTATGCTCATATTTTAGGCTCCTGCCCCTGAAACGCCCACATGCCAACTCCTTTTTTGAAAACTTCTGAGATAT
Organism: Rhinatrema bivittatum; assembly: GCF_901001135.1. Lineage (NCBI taxonomy): Eukaryota > Metazoa > Chordata > Amphibia > Gymnophiona > Rhinatrematidae > Rhinatrema > Rhinatrema bivittatum. The sequence continues at coordinate 174,315,408 of NC_042616.1, forward strand.
GCTCGCTCCGGGATATATACGCTTTTCTCATCAGCTTTTAAAATCTGCTCAGCGTGCGCGAGCCAGACGTCTTCATGCATACCCTAATTAATGTGTGCATCAAGCTTTTAAAATTCACCTTTATGTGAATAGCATTGTAAGACAAAGCAGATCTACATTACAACACTGAACTGGCCATGTTTAAAGTAGACGCAAAATATTGCTGTGTACCTGTTCTGCTTTTTATTCTTGATATTCCTATTGTTATCAGTGTTTATTTATTTATTTATTTATTTGTTTGTTTTTCTATACTGATGTTCGTTGGACATATCACACCGGTTTACAGTCTAACAGAGGAGTCTATTAGCATAGACTTTTTGTTTTACATTAAAACTTTGTGTCATTATACATTGAACTTTGTAACATTATGTAATATTATACCTTGAACATAGTAACTTTTTACAAAGAACTTTATAGCATTTTGCATTGCACATTTGTAGTATGCCTAACAATTGGTCTGTGGAAAGTCATTATAGATAATAGTCAAGGTAGAGAAAAATGTTGGAACTTTGTGTCAACTGTAATAAGAAAAACTGGGTCATTGTGGTTGACCATAATATATGATTGCACGGTTGTGTAGGGGGTGTTGAGGGAAGGGGGGGGGGGGGAAAGTGTGTGTTGGCGGGGTTAAGTGCTCATCTTGGTGTGGTGGGTGGTGGATGAAGGGTGGTTGTTGGATATGCTTTTTTGAAGAGCCATGTTTTAAGGTTCTTTTTGAATGATTGGGTAATGGGGTTGAGCCTGAGTTGGGGTGGTAGGCTGTTCCAGAGTGTTGGGCCTGCCGCTGTTAGGGATCGGTCCCTTGTGTAGGTTAGGTGGGCCATTTTTGGTGATGGGGTTGGGATAGGTCCGCTGTTGGTGGAGCAGAGTGTTCTCTGGGTGGATTGAAAGTGTAGGGCAGGGCTTGGCCACTCAAATTTTTCGGTGTAAAGTGCTTTGTGTATCATTATATATGGCATATATCATACACAGCGAAGGGAATAGGCTCAGTTGGGTCCTTAATTAAATGCTTAACAACATCAAAGAGCAATTTAGAATTAAATATTACATCATGAATCTGTTTAACATAGTAATCTTTTTTTGCTTTAGTGGTTAGTGCACGGTATTTTGTAAGGATTTTAATTTGGTAAAAATGGGGTATTTTAGATTGTGGCTATTGCGTCACCTGAAACCATATCTTGAGAGTAAGGATTTTAGATTAGCTTTACAAACATTGATTTTAAATAAGGTGTATTATTGTAATTCACTACTCCTAGGTTTGCCAAAAAATATTATCAAGCCTCTACAATTGCTTCAAAATTCGACTGCTTAGGGTGTAATATGGGGTAGAAAAATATGGCCATATTATGCCTGTTCTCTGCCACCTCGATTGGCTGTCTGTGGAGGCTAGGATTAAGTTTAAAATCTTGTGTCTAGTGCACAGGTATGTTCATTGGGGGGGGGGGGGTAAAAACGGGGTTGGAGACTATATTACAGTGGTATATACCACAAAGAGAGCTGTATATGGCTAATATATGTTTTAAGAAGATAAGAAATTGCCATGCTGGATCAGACCAAGGGTCCATCAAGCCCAGCATCCTGTTTCCAACAGAGGCCAAAACAGGCCACAAGAACCTGGCAATTACCCAAACACTAAAAAGTTCCCAAACTATTGATACAATTAATAGCAGTGGCTATTCCCTAAGTAAACTTAATTAATAGCCGTTGATGGACTTCTCCTCCAAGAACTTATCCAAACCTTTTTTGAACCCAGCTACACTAACTGCACTAACCACATCCTCTGGCAACAAAATCCAGAGCTTTACTGTGCGTTGAGTGAAAAAGAATTTTCTCCGATTAGTCTTAAATGTGCTACTTGCTAACTTCATGGAATGCCCCCTAGTCCTTCTATTATTCGAAAGTGTAAATAACCGATTCACATCTACTTGTTCAAGAGCTCTCATGATCTTAAAGACCTCTATCATATCCCCCCTCAGCCGTCTCTTCTCCAAGCTGAACAGCCCTAACCTTTTTAGCCTTTCCTCATAGGGCAGCTGTTCCATCCCCTTTATCATTTTGGTTGCCCTTCTCTGTACCTTCTCCATTGCAATTATATCTTTTTTAAGATGCGGCGACCAGAATTGTACACAGTATTCAAGGTGCGTTCTCACCATGGAGCGATATAGAGGCATTATGACATTTTCTGTTTTATTAACCGTTCCCTTCCTAATAATTCCTGACATTCTGTTTGCTTTTTTGACTGCTGCAGCACACTGATGAGCCGACAATTTTAAAGTATTATCCATTATGATGCCTAGATCTTTTTCCTGGGTGGTAGCTCCTAATATGGAACCTAACATCGTGTAACTACAGCAAGGGTTATTTTTCCCTATATGCAACACCTTGCACTTGTCCACATTAAATTTCATCTGCCATTTGGATGCCCAATCTTCCAGTCTTGCAAGGTCCTCCTGAAATGTATCACAATCACAAACTTGCTCATTTCAGTGCAATTCGTGCAAAGGCCATAGCAGTAGCCAGACCGTTGATTTGGAATACGGTGCCGGAAAATATGCTTCTTATAAATTATTTAAAACTTGGTTTTTCAATGAAATATTTAAGGAATATGTGGGTAGGTAAGTATTAAGAGTTAATAAATAGTGGTTATGATAGTGGATATGTGGAGAGATAAATGCAACTATCAAAATTGCAGTACATCCAATATTTTGTAATGATGTATATTGTAAATAATGATTTTACATGTGTTTTGTGACTGATCTTATGTATGTTTTAGATTTACATATCTTTTAGATTTATTGAAATCAGCGATTCCATTAATGTGTTCACCACAGAGGTCAGACTAACTGGCCTGTAGTTCCCAGCCTTGTCCTTACTTCCATTTTTATGAATAGGAACCACATGTGCCCATCTCCAGTCTTCCAGAATTCTCCTGACTCTAAAGAAGCATTGAAAAAAATCAGCTAGCATAACTGCTAGAATTTCTCTAAATTCCTTTAGTTCTCTCACTTGTATCTCATCTGGCCCCATTGCCTTAATTACTTCAAGTTTAGTTAGCTCCTCACAAACATAGTTTTCTGAAAGTCAGTTGAAGTTTACCTCACTTGCAATTTTATTTGTGTTTGTTTTATGTGTCCTGCTCTTGGCCCTTCCACAGTAAACACTAAACAGTAATATTTGTTAAGCAGTTTCACCTTTTCCTCATCATCTTCTACATATTCCTCCCCTTTATCTCTGAATCTCATAATACCCTTTTGTACTCCCTTCTATCACTAACATATCTAAAAATATATATATATTTCTTGTCCCCCCCATTTTATTGTATTTGCTGTTTTTGCCTTCATTTCAATTTTTGCATTCCTGTCCACTTTCCCAGCTTCTCTTACGTTTTCTAGATATTCTCACCTGCTTCCACTTTGTGAGCTCTTACAGTTTATGAACGCTAACATTTTCTCCTTTCCTTTTTAGTTACATCCTTAGAGAACTATAATGAACTCTTTTTGTTCTTTCCTTTACTTTCCTAACAATATATTCTTTTAGTTATTCCCACTTCTCTTCTACTTCCTCTAGATTTTCCCATCCAGCTAACTACTTAACTATTTTCCCATTTTAACAAATTTAGCTTTCCTGAAGTCTAGGACCCTCATCTTGGAATGAACCTTCATCTCCTGTGCTCTTAATACTGAACCACACCATTTGGTGATCACTGGATCCCAGATGATCATCCAGTACAACATCAGAGATATTTTCCTTGTTGATAAGTACTAGATCCAGTATCTCACCCACCTGTGTGGGTTCCATTACCAGATGATAGACTAGTTCTTCCATAGAGAATCCAGATTCTCCCTGCTTCTAAAAACTATGATCACATGCGACATTCCTATTCCAACCAACAAAAAGCTTGATGCAAGAAAACAAGACATTGTAGTAAAGGAGAAAAGCACAAGAATGATATTGCCTATAGATGTGTCAATGTGAATTGACTATTCTGTGCAAGGTATGAAGACAAGGAAAATCCTAAATTATCAAAAGATGCAGAGACCAAAAAATGTGACACACAGATACAGAAATAGTCACAATAGTGTCGAGTGCCACAGATTTATTTTATTTATTTAGAAACTTTTATAGACCAGTATTCATAGGAACATCATATTGGTTTACAATGAAAATAAACGTAGTACATGGAACAGGATGCATAGAACTAGGAGGGGGTAGGGAGGAAACAGGCTTAATAATTATAGTGAATATAGTTATAAGATGGTGGATATGGAAATTCAAATACAACTAGGTAGGAATAGGGGGTATAATACAATGCAATAATGGAGCGTGCAGTAAGTTATGCATTCAAAGATACAATGTTACAAATTCTGTACTGAAGATGCTGAAGGTTTAAAAAAGGCAAATGAAAGGATGGGAGGATGCTAGGTGGGATAGTGAAGAGGGTGTAGCGCTATTCAGGGAATGCTTGTTTAAAGAGCCAGGTGTTTAGTTTTTTCTTGAATTTCTGGGTGCATGGCTCTAGACGGAGGTCAGAGGGCATGGTATTCCAAAGGGTGGGTCCTGCAATCGAGAGGGCTCGATCTTTTGTGGAGCTAAGGTGGGTGGGCTTGTGAGAGGAAGTGTGTAGGGTTCCTTTGTATGCTTTTCTAGTGGGTCGGTTGGACGTATGGAAGCAGAGGGTATTGTCCAACCAGTGTATATTACAGTTGTGTAGGGTTTTATGTATGATTGAGAGATTTTTGTAGAGGATTCGAGAAGATATTGGAAGCCAGTGGAGCTCTTTGAGGATGGGGTAATATGGTCTGTTTTGTGGGTGTTAGGATTCTGGCGGTGGCGTTCTGTAGCATTTGAAGTGGTTTGATGGTTGAGGCGGGGAGGCCTAGTAGTAGTGAATTATAGTATTCGATTTTTGAAAAAATTGTGGCTTGAAGGACACTGCGGAAGTCGCTGAGATGGAGGAGTGGTTTCAGTATTTTGAGGACATGGAGTTTGAAAAAGCACTCTTTGATGGTTGCGTTGATGAATGTTTTGAAGTTCAGATAGTTATCAATAGTGACACCAAGGTGTCGTACATTTTGCTGGAAGGAAGTCGAGGGGGGGAGTGGGTTGCCGTCAGGTAAGGGTGCTGGATTATTGTGTGTAAAGATGATGATGAGCTCAGTTTTTGATGTGTTAAGAGCAAGATGGAAGTCAGTGAGGAGGCATAGTGTTAAGGCAGTTTTCCCAGGTCTTGAGAGACTTGGATAGGGATTCTTGGATGGGAATGAGGATTTGGACATTGTCCGCATAGATAAAGTGAGTGAGGCCAAGATCCGAGAGGAGTTGACAGAGGGGCAGGAGGTATATGTTGAAGAGGGTGGATGAGAGAGGGAGGATCTTTGGGCGATGCCTTGGCTGAATTGGATGGGTGTGGATTCTGCGTTTCCAATTCCTTTTAGGTTCCTTTTAATCACAGATGTGATTAAAAGGAACTTCTAAGCACATATTGCTGTGTTGCCTATACATAATGAATCCTGTGAACTGCAGAATTGTGCCCTTCTTGCTACGGTTCAAGTATTAAAAAGGATATTAGCAGTAAATTTGAAAGACTGAGATCATATCTAACATATATCCTAACTTACGAGTGAGGTTAATTCTTGCCATGACATGCAAAAACTGACCCATTTGGAGACATAACCACTCTGGATCAGTTTCATTTCAGTAGAAAACAAATCGGCATGACTTGTAGATACAATTTTCTTTTAACAAGGTCATCATTGATAAAGATTAAGTGGAAATTTTCTTTTATTTTTTTGATTAAAACAATTTATTTTCCATGCACATCAATTTTAGTTCACAGCAGATTACATCAAGCATACATAATTAAAATAGTATAAGAGAAATAAAAATAAACATAATAAAACAATTAACAAAGATATGATATGTCTTGCTACAAAGTAAATTGATTGCTAAATATTTAGCTTCCTTCAAATGCTTGCTTTAATAGTTATTAGAGCCATTTGAGTGATTGGGCGCAGGGAATTATATGCAGCTGTACAGGGAGGGAGTTCCATAGTTTTGATGCTTCTATTGAGAAAGCTTGTTCTCTTGTCACCTCTAAACATACTGCTTTGAGAGAGAATAATTTGAGTAATCTTTTGTTTCTAGATTGTAATGCAAGGATAGGTTTGTAAATTAGTAAAACAGAGTTAAACCAAGGGATTGCTTCATTTTTTAATAACTTATGTATAGTTGTAATTATGTTATATTGCATTCTAAAATATATTGGAAGCCAATATAAAGATAACACTGATGTTATATGTGCATGCAATTTTGCACCTGTTAATAATAATGCAGCTGCATTCTGTGCAATTTGAATTACTCTAGTTGCGTTAGCTGGCAGACCTAAAAATAACGCCATGAAAGCCTTCAAACAGTCAGTCAAAACACAATTCCTCAAACATTACACCTCAACAGCTGACATTGCTGCGGGGAAACGCTATCATCACAGGAATTGTGTAAGATGGAACGCAGTGCTTTTTTATAAAATTCCTTTTATTTATGTATGTATTTATTTATTTTTTTAAAGCTTTCTATACCGACGTTCAAGTGAATATCACATCGGTTTACATTGAATCGGGGTAACCAGTAACTTGGGAAATTAGAAAATTCATTTAATGTAAGGGAGCTGAAACTGGGATGAGAGTGCTAGAGTAGCGGAGTCAGGTACCGGAAAGGTATTGTAACAAAGTTAACAATTGAGTAAGATATATGACAATATATGACAATTATTTACAGTATGTACAATTTTTTTGTACAGAATGTACAATTTCTTTTTGTATAGAATGTACAATATGTAATCGAGGTCAGTTACTAGCATGAGAATTAGTAGCCAGATTAGAGAGATTAGAAAAAGTAATAAAATACTTTCAATGTTTATAACTTTCATGTATCACAAATAATTAGCTCTTTTTATATAGTGAGGAACACAGACATTACCCAACGATGGCAGCGTTTCAAGAGCATATTTCACTACTGTCTGCATCAGGGGAACTTGCCGTCTTGACCAACCAAATCTTTGTTTCTGCGAGACAAAATGTAATCAATTTATTCATTGGTTACACCTTCTCCACAACCAATCACAGTAACCAAACTTTTTCAATGTCAATCACCACCGTTAAATCACCAATGGAATAAATGCTGTTGTTTCGGCAACTTGATTAAATAGTTACATCGTGCCTGGAGTGTGTGTTGCGAATAGTTTAAGACCTAAAAATAAGGCATTGCAGTAATCCAATCCTGTTAAACCCGGTGCCTGAAGCACCATCTGAAAGTCTTGGGGTTGTAATAATGGCTTTAGTCGCCACAATAAATGCAGTTTTAAAAAGGAATTCTTTTTACCAATGTCTTAAGGGACATTCCAAAATGATTTGGAAGACAGTGTTTGGTTAAAAGTGATGCATTTGCAAGAAAAAATGCAAAAGCTCTTGAGACTCTGGATGACTTTCAAGAGATGATCTGATTTATACAGAAGTAATGTACTCCATCAAAGCCACTTTTATAACATTTTTGCTCTTGGGATTTATTCCATGAAAACAATGACTGTTTCCTAGCATGTAGCAATGGACTCAGGACCAATGGCTATAGTGTACTCCTGTTAGCAGTTGAAGACGGATCACATTTCAATCTGACGTCAGCCCCTAGTACATATACCCCTGCAGGAAGTGCAGCTCCTCAGTATTTTCTGTCTCCATAGCAATTAGGGACTATCTGTACGCTCTCAAAGCGTTAGACCAAAATTTAAAGAACAAACCGAAATTTAAAGAAGAAACCTACCTGAAGACGAGCCCCGCACTCCTGCGGTGATACCCTCGGGTCCCTCCCCCAGTTGAGATTTCCGTGGTACCTCGGAGGTGAGCCTCGGTCCGGTGGCTGATTCGCGGCAGGGACTTTGCCCCCGAATCCTCGGGCGTGGCGTAGATGCAGCCTCAGTCCGTCGGCCGAATCGCAGCGAGGACTTAGCCCCTGATCTCGGGTGTGGCTGAGAGGCAGCGGGTGCACCCCCTCGAGCGCAGCGGTGAAGGTATTTGCCCTCTCCCCCTGCAGCTGGAGACCGCCCGGAGCAAAACCAGGAAGCGCCGAAGACAATGTAAGGTGTAAATCTTCTACTTAATTTGGTCTCCAAAGATCGAGGAGGAGCACAGATCGGCGTTCGGAATCTGTGCCACCGGGTTGATCCGCCCTAGCAGGGCCAGGCCCCGGCTGTTCCAGGGTCTGCCCACGTGGAGACCCTCCAAGGAGGTCGCCATATTGCCCGCATGCTCACCGTCGCCATCTTGGCCTTGTTCGCCGCGCCGCCCGATCCGAGCGCATATGCTTAGGCGCACATAAAACCTTACGCGCATAACTTACGCGCACAGTACAAGGCGCACATCTAAGGCTAGACGCACACGTGCGCGCACATATCAGACGCAATGGAGCGCATAAGAGCTTACGCATCCACAGAAATGGCACCTCCAGAAATAGGAATAAAAGCTCAAGGCCTCTGCCCAGCATGCCACATCAGAGCCGCACAGAGCGAGGAAGCAGACGCTCTATGCGCACACTGTGAGGAGGCCCTGGGAGATCCAGGTCAGGGCCAGTCTCATCCAGGGCCCAGTGCTAGCTCCTCAGGGGGCACCTCGGACCTAGCAGGCCCCAGTGAGTCCATCCCACAGACGGGGAACCCCAGGGAACTGGCGCCCCTCAACCTAGACCCAGCATCGATCTCCTGGGTAGATTTATTCAAGGGGATTCACGCCTTTGTCAAGATGCAGACTGAACCCCGGGCGGACCAGCCATATGCGACACCGGAAGACCCTCATGCCCCAGGACCCTCGAGGCCTAGGCACAGGCTCCCACCACCCAGAAGCCCTGCCTACGGGGACACGGATTTCTCCGAGGAAGAAGTCGAGCCCCTTGAGGAGGGAGAACTTCCCTCGGGGACAGAGCCACACTGAACCATGAGACGCTTCTTCTCAAAGGATGAACTTCCGGACCTTGTATCCCAATGCCTATCGGAACTCGCTATCCCGGGCCAAGGCACCCTGGGGAAACCTAGAATGAACCCCCTGCTGGAGGGCCTTCGACAGACGTCTTGCCATTTTCCTCTTCTACAGGCGGCACAACAGCTAATTGATCCGGTGGAATGCGCTGGAGTCCTCATTCAAAGGGGGTCGAGCCTTATCGGCCATGTATCCCCTGGACCCAGCAACCAAGGAGCTTCTGGCGTGCCCTAGAGTGGATGCCATAGTTTGCGCGGTCGCTAAGCGCACTACCATCCCAGTGGAAGGAGGAGCGGTGCTCAAGGATGCACACGACCGGCGCCTGGAAGCCATACTAAAACAAGCATTTGAGGTGGCAGCCATGTCCCTGCAAATTGCGTCCTGCTGTACCGTGGTGACACGTTCTTGTTTATCCCAAGCCAGGAACAACACCCCAGGAGAAGACATGGAATCAGCACTATCATTCCTCACTGACGCGGCTTCCGATCTAGTGCGCACAGCAGCCAGAGGAGTGTCATCCACAGTGGCAGCCAGGAGACAACTCTGGCTTCGAAATTGGTCGACTGACGCCTCCTCCAAGACACGCCTCACGAGAATGCCCTTCAAAGGATCCCTCTTGTTCGGCAGCGAACTAGAGAAACTGGCTAACAAATGGGGCGACTCCCCATTACCTCGTCTGCCGGAAGACAAGGCGAAGAGAATCCAGCGTCCCTTTCCCAGGTCCACCAGAGGCAGAAGCTCACAGCGCTTCAACCCTTACAAGAACAACTATCAAGCGCCCCACCCTACGGACAGGAACCAGTCCTTTCGGAACAAGCACAACAAGAGGGGAACCAGCTCGGGTCCAGGCCCCAGCCGCACCCCACAATGAGATTCAGCCGACCCATCCAAGGGAAGAAGCCATAGGGGGCAGGCTAACCCTATTCTACTGCAGATGGGTCAAGATAACTTCGGACAAGTGGGTCCTAGCCATCATCCGAGAAGGGTACTACCTGGACTTCCTTTGAACCCCTCTGGACAAGTTCGTGGAATCTCCCTGCCACGACCCCAGCAAGAGGGCGGCAGTGGAAGCTACACTGACCAGACTTCTCGATCTCGAGGCCATAACCCCGGTACCTACTCGGGAAACAAATACTGGACATTACTCCATTTACTTCATCGTACCCAAGAAAGAGGGTACATTCAGGCCCATCCTGTACCTCAAGTCAGTCAACCGACACCTAAGGATCCCACGCTTCCGCATGGAAACCCTACGATCGGTCATACATGCAATACAGCCAGGAGAGTTCCTCACATCCCTGGACTTGTCGGAGGCCTACTTACACATCCTAATTCATCTGGAACACCAGCGCTACCTACGCTTCAAGGTCCTGAATCATCACTACCAGTTCCGGGCACTACCCTTCGGGTTAGCCACTGCACCCCGGACGTTCACCAAGGTAATAGTAGTGGCAGCGGCAACACTCAGGAAGGAAGGAATCCTCATTCATCCTTACCTGGACGATTGGCTGATCAGAGCAAAATCACCAGAAGAAAGCCACCAAGCAACCAGCAAAGTCATTGCCCTGCTGGAAAGCCTGGGATGGGTAGTCAACACAAACAAGAGCTCCCTACAGCCCTCGCAGTCGCTGGAATACCTAGGAGTCCGATTCGACACCAAGGAAGACAAGGTCAGCCTGACCCCCAAGAGGAGATCAAAGCTGTGGGACTGACTCCAGACCTTGCTGAGTGCCCCTCGTCCCACAGCATGGGATTACCTACAAGTCCTCGGACTAATGGCATCCACACTGGAAGTGGTGCCATGGCCGCGGGCCCACATGAGGCCCCTGCAACACTCACTCCTATCACGGTAGAGCCCACGATCCCAGAACTACTCTGTACGTCTACCACTACCAGGCAGAGTCCGGACCCAGCTAAGGTGGTGGCTACAGACCAGCCACATGAGCCAGGAATCAAGACTATCCTCCCCAACCTGGACCCTGCTCACCACAGATGCCAGCCTCCATGGGTGGGGAGCACACTGCGAAGAGTTAACTGCCCAAGGGCGGTGGAACGAAGAAGAGGCGGGGTGGAACATCAACCGCCTAGAAGCACGGGCGGTCAGATTAGCCTGCCTGCGGTTCGCCCACAGACTTCGAGACAAAGCGGTCAGAGTGATGTCTGACAACGCCACAACGGTGGCCTACATCAACCGGCAGGGCGGAACCAGAAGCCAACAAGTATCCGTAGAAATAGACCCTCTGATGGCTTGGGCAGAAGCAAATCTCCAGGACATCTCTGCCGTCCACATCGCCGGGAAGGACAACACCACGGCAGACTTCCTCAGCAGGAAAAGCCTAAACCCAGGAGAATGGAAGCTGTCACCCACAGCCTTCAAGATGATAGTGAATCGGTGGGGGACTCCAGACATGGATCTTCTAGCAAACAGACGCCCTGGTACAGGCCTGGCCACCGGGGACCCTGCTATATGCCTTTCCGCTGTGGTCCTTGCTGGGCGCAATCATTCACAAGATTCAGCGGCACAGGGGACTAGTTCTTCTGGTGGCCCCGGACTGGCCAAGAAGACCCTGGTACGCAGACATGAGAAGACTATTGGCAGGGAATCCACTACCCCTGCCTCCACACAGAGACCTGCTACAACAAGGTCCCATCCTCCACGAGGACCCAGCTCAATTCTCTCTTACGGTCTGGCCATTGAGAGGGCCCACCTGAGAAAGAGGGGATACTCGGGGGCAGTAATAGATACTGTCCTCCGAGCACGCAAGTTCTCCATATCTCTAACACACATAAAGATCTGGAGAGTCTTTGAGGCCTGGTGCGAAGACCACAATGTCAAACCACGTTCCTCTAAAGTTCCGGTGATCCTGGAATTCTTACAGAACAGACTACAGAAGGGTCTGTCCCTCAACTCCATCAAGGTACAGGTGGCCGCATTGTCATGGTACGGCTCCAGGAGCGAGGGCGACAGCAGAGCCTCGCACCCAGATGTATCACGCTTCCTGAAAGGAGTCAAACACATTCGCCCACCACTAAAGTGGCCAGTGCCCCTGTGGAACCTCAACCTCGTCTTGGAATTCCTAACAGGATCCGCCTTCAGACCCCTCCGAGGCCTGTCCCTCCGTCTGTTAACCTTGAAGACTGTGTTCTTGCTGGCCGTGTGCTCGGCCCGCCGCATCTCAGAGCTACAGGCCCTGTCCTGCCGTGAGTCATTCCTCAGACTCACCCCGGGGACCATTCAGCTACCCACGGTTCCCTCCTCCCTTCCCAAAGTGGTCTCACACTTCCACCTTAACCAAACCATCTCACTACCTGCGATGGGCGGCTTGAAGAGGTCGGAAGAAGCCCGTAGTCTGCGCCATCTCAACATCGGCAGAATCCTATCCAGATATCTGGAAATGTCGGAACCAGTACGAAAGACGGACTACCTTTTCATCCTTCACAGCAGAAAGAGACAAGAGGAAGCGGCCTCGCGGGCAACCATCGCCCGCTGGATCAAGGAAGTCATCAAGGCGGCCTACGTAGAAGCGGGAAAACCACCACCTCTACAGGTCGAGGCCCATTCCACCAGAGCCCAGGCGGTTTCCTGGGCAGAAACTAGAATGCTGTTACCTGCCGAGATCTGCAGGGCGGCAACGTGGTCCTCCATCCATACCTTCTCCAGATTCTACCGTCTGGATGTTCAGGCTCGGGAGGAAACAGCATTTGCAAGAGCAATTCTTTAGGGACCACGGGCAGCCTCCCAACCAGTTCGGGAGTAGCTTTTATACATCCCATTGGTCCTGAGTCCATCTGCTACACGCTAGGAAATGGAGAAATTACTTACCTGATAATTTCGTTTTCCTTAGTGTAGACAGATGGACTCAGCAGCCCACCCTCGGCTGCCACCATACATGGTCCTTCAACTATTCAAGGGTAAGCCATGCTTTCATTTACCTAGGGCATCTACCCTGTCAGGTGTCGACGCTTTCCGGTTGGGCACACTGGCGGTCTCCAGCTATAGTCAACCAACCAGTTCAAGTTAATCAAGTTAATCAAGTTTTAACGTTCTAACAAAGTTACCTAAGTTAATCATATTAAGTTAATCAATCAGTCAGTCACACATATATCCACAATGCTTTGCAAGGAAGAATACTGAGGAGCTGCACTTCCTGCAGGGGTATATGTACTAGGGGCTGACGTCAGATTGAAATCTGATCCGTCTCCAACTGCTAACAAGAGTACACTATACCCATTGGTCCTGAGTCCATCTGTCTACACTAAGGAAAACGAAATTATCAGGTAAGTAATTTCTCCAGTTTATAACCCTTTCCTCTCTCTGCCCTCAGCAACTTCCTTGGTAATAAAGACCAATCTACAAATGTATTCAGCTTCTTTGCCATGACTTTATCTTACCTGAGAGCCTCTAGTGTTGCCTCTGAATCTCTGACAGGCTTTCTGCTTTTAATGATTTATTTGTTGTTGGTTTTTTCTTTAGCATTCTCTTTTATTTCTTATTATGGCAATGGCTATTCCACCAGGAATGATAGCAAATAAAAATCTATTTATTGAACACCATTTTTAATTTTTTAATGAAAGTCTGTATATTAAAATAAATATTCCATTACTAAATATTACCATTACCATTATCTTTCCTTTATTCCCACTGATGCTTATGAGCTGGGCTCTGTAAATGGTTTTGAGCATATTTAAATAAGGCAAGTAGTGTAGTGCTTTAAGACAAAGCATTTTTCTCTTCTTGCACTTAATTCAAATTGACATCATGATTTTAAAATGCTCTGTGGGCTTTCTCTGCCCAGTTCTAGATATCAGTGATATCATGAAAGTAACTAAGTTTAATAATGACTGTGCATATTACAATCTTTTAATACACTGTATGTTGTGATTTGGAGCAGGGACTGATCTAAGAGCTCATGTAAAGGGAATTTATTCAGTTTTCTTGACGTAAGCAGTGCATGTGTTTTTTAAATACAGGATATGATTTTTTTTTTTCAGAAACCACTGAATAACTTTCTACTGGAAATGTTTCTTAATCTAGAGTTTGGTAAATAATACTCATAGAGCTCAGCCATATTGGAGAATGATCAAAATGCCTTCATTACCAACTGACAAAAACGTATTAGAAAGCCAGTGGCCTCTTGTATGGACACTTAACATTTTTTTTGCTTGATATTTGCTTTTATGACAGTTGTTTTTCAGGTTTTTCCAATATTTGTCCTCCAAAGGCCAAAAGGATTTTAGGTGACTTGAGCCCATACTTAGAATTTCCTTGTTTCAAGTGATCATGAAGCAGCTATCTTTATAGTAAAGAAAAACACAATAAGTGAAAAGGTATTTTTTATTTTAACAATAAAAGGGGCATGACAATACAAAGCAACAACTAAATAAAATGAACTCTGAATTTGCTGTCCATGGTCTGGTTAGTATTTGAGAATAAATAGAATATATTCAAAACTGCCTAGATGAGTTCTGAAAATGCAGATAAAAAGGGAATGCCATATTTATCAAAATCAAAATTTATTAAAAGTAAACTCACACTATGGTTTAAATTAGGTGGCAAAAATGTGTGGAAGTTTCACCAATTTTTCTAGAGGATTTACGCGCATAAGTCCACTTTGAAAATTATCCCAACAATTATATGCATGGAAATTTTTTGTGAAAAGCTACAGATATTGTATATATATTTGAAAACCAAAAGTATGCTCATAAATCCAAACCTCACACCATTCTCCCCCAGAAGATCCTTCACTCAATCCAGGAAAACTTAAGCATGAATAGGCAGTACGCATGTAAGTTTACCAATAGGTCAGGTGGAGAATTTTGTAAAATACTATTTTTTTTTTTTTGGTGAAAATAGTATTTTTACCTGTGGAACAGCCTTTAAAGTTATCCTCTTTCAAGTGAATTTTAAAAACCCTACACCTGTCAAGGTTGGGAGATACAAGTGTGACTTGGCCTGGTGCGCGCCGCACAGATTTAAAAACCAGCTCGGGTACACATGTATCTCCTGGTACGCGCATAAAGATTTTTGTTACCAAAAGGGGAGGGGTATGGGCATAATATGGGCGGGACAGGGGGGCAGGCCGAGTCTGTGAATCCAGTGCAAAAATATTTACATGCACAAGCGCACGCCAAGGTCCCCTACCACGTAACTTTACTTCTGCTATGGACATGAAGTCATGTCCATAGCAGAAGTAAGTTATGAAACAAAAACAATACGCTAGTTAGCAGGATTTTAAGGGTCGGGGGTAATAAAGTGAAAGGGAGGCAAGTTAGCTAGGGGATTTAGAAAGGCATCTCCTTCACTGGGGTGAACTGGGAATGAACTGGGAAAAAGGTCAATTGCGTCGCCACGCAAACCTTCCCCCTACTTATGTGCTTCAGACAGCATTCGCGCGCACATGAATGCATTAATATAAAATCATGAGCACTTGTACGTGAAGATATAAAATTAGCTAACATACATGCATATATGCGCATATACACACATATGTTATAAAATTGGCATGACCATGTGCGTGGGTCTTAAATTATACTTCTGTGTATCTAAAGTAGATAACCTTTATTAAGCTAATTAATTTTTTAATACAGGTAAGCCCATCTCTGGATACATAAAATAAGAGGGTCTGATGCCGGATTTTAGAGTGTGATAACAGTCTCTGTGGGTTCAAAAATCACAAGACCAAGAATGGTCTAAGTCAAATTATAAGAAATTTAACTTAGTTACAATTCAGATAGCTTTCAGTGAGGAGCAAAATTACAGCATTTTCTATTGACTGGCAAACTCACATTTCAAATCCATGCCCTGGAATTAATAAAGTTTTACTGAAACAGTATATTCTGAATATCATAAGATACCCTTTGAGAAATTTTATTCTTCTGGGCTTACCAGCAGTAAGCCCAGAATAATAGGTTTTATTTCACAATAGTAAAACCACACCAAAAATGATTAACAGGAAGCCACATCATAGATGAGCAGCACAACAAAAACTAGTAAAATTCAAAATCTCCTCCTTATCTAGCTTCTCATCCAGATCTCACTCAAGTTCTGTACCCTTCTTAGTTTTTTAGACACTCATCAAACAAGTTCCTTCAGTACTCAAATCATGGAGTTCTTCTTCAACCATATTTTCCACTACAGATAATATTAGCTCCCACAAGGTGCCTATGGGCACTGGCTAGGAGCCTAGTGATAGTAATCCAGCTTCCATAGTGGTATACTCTTGCTGCACTGGGTGAACCAGCAGGCACTCAAAAGGATCTTCTATGAGTTCCAGAATCAAGCTCCCCCTGTACCACTATGAGCTCCAGCTTATATTGATGTGACCTCTATAGGAGGTTCACTCTCAAACCCTTACTTAAAGAGGCAAATAAAAATGCTGCCATACTTTACTGTTGCAGAACAAATTACCAACAACCAAAGGTAGAGGTTAAGTGCTCAAATTTAGGCTTAATATAAAATGGCATTCTGCTTTTGGCAGAGGACCAGATTTAGGACTTGGGTCACACATGCAAACTTGGAAGACTAAGATCCCTTGTTTATTGCCTGAGGAAGAGACCTTGGTAATCTTGAAAGACTATCTCAAAACATTTGTTAGCCTAACAGTTGAATGATCTATAGCCAAATATTTTGTTGACAAAATGGTACAAAATAAGTAGAATTATTTTTTATTGAGTTTCATGAAAACACATCTTTAATTTTATTTTCTTTATTATTTTTCTTACTCGTCCTTCTGTTGATCACTAAAATCATTACAGAAAATAGTACATCAATAAAATCAGAATACATGTAAATCACAACAACCAGAATCAAACAATACAACTAATTCCACACAATAAGCATACATCGCATCAACATATGAATACCATGCAATTAATACACAAACCCGAGTAATCCCTCTAACATTTTCTTAAACCCCCCATCCCAATTCCCAAGACTTCCCCTAAACATAAAATTAAAATCCTAAATCCACCCTATGGTATAATTCATCAACAGCTGCATCAAGCAACATAGAACTTAACCTCAAAGACATTTCTAGATCTCAAATGCTCAAAGCTCTCCGCTTCTAATTTATCCACTTACTGATACACTCCTACTGAAATCTACTAGCCTTTAACTCTGTTCCCATTGATAGACTGCTATCATTGCTATTGGATAAATAGCCATGCTTTTAACTGGTATCAAAAGGACAGAAACTCATCTACAAGATGCAATTCATGTAGTAATTTTTTACACAGTCAGGGAAAGCACAGGAGAAGGCCTGCTTTTGCATAATAAATATCATAGTCTTACCCCAGCAAGTAAGTTTTCTGACTGTAAATGTAGAACTCTATGTAGAATGTATTTATGTAAGTGCTAAGTAATTAGGTCTCAGTCCATGGTGGGTCTTAAACACTATACTTTATCCCTTAAATCTAATCCTAACTTTGACCTATTTATTTATTTATTTAGTGATTTTTATATACCGCGGCACGTATAGATATACATCACCTCGGTTTACAGTAAACAATAAATTAGCAAAAGGCTTTACATAAAACAGGATTTACAGAGTGTCAACAAATAAAGCAACAGGCTTTACATATATAACTGTTTTCAGGAGAACATGATATAACACCTTAAGTATAAAGAATGCATGAATATTCTAATTCAATAACGATGCAGGAGAGCAAATATGTAGTTAACCTGTTAAAGGCCTATTCCAATGTCAAGTTACTGTCAAGCCATAAATGTCGTATACCGGGAAAAAGGCATAAAGGGAGCTCAGATATATTCGCAGATTAAAACAAACATAGGGGAGAGGATAAGAACAGGGAGTTAGTGTAAAGTGAATAAGTCGTCATTTCAATTAATCGAGGATTATTGTGTGAAAGCTTGTTCAAACAACCAGGTTTTGAGGTTTTGTTTGAACGTTTTATGGCAGGATTCGAGACGCAAGTCCAAGGGCATTTTGTTCCAGGTGTTAATTCCAGCTATGGAGAATGTACGGTCTCTTGTGGATACGTGCTTGATGTGTTTAAGGAGAGGAGAGGCCAGTTTAGCTTGGTGGATATTTCTTATTGGTCGATTAGATGTACGGAATACAAACTGATCGGAGAACCATTGCATCTCTTGGTTGTGTATTGATTTATGGATGAGGGAGAGAACTTTAAATGTAATCCTGTAAGCAACAGGAAGCCAGTGCAGGAACATGAGAGCCGGAGTGATGTGTTCGTGTCGGCGAGTATTGGTGAGTAAGCGAGCAGCAGAGTTTTGTAGCATCTGTAAAGGTTGAATTGTGTTTTTCGGGAGACCTAATAGTAAGGCGTTACAGTAGTCTAGTTTTGGTAGTATTGTGGCTTGTAACACCGTCCGGAAGTCCTGTGAATGTAATAGTGGTTTAATTCTTTTTAGCGTATGTAGCTTGAAGAAACCATTCTTGATAGTGGCCGATATGAAATTCTTCATGGATAAGTGATTGTCAATCATAACTCCGAGGCTGCGGACTTGCTGCAAATGGGGGTAGTCTGATGTAGAGA
Source organism: Rhinatrema bivittatum (assembly GCF_901001135.1). Taxonomy (NCBI): domain Eukaryota; kingdom Metazoa; phylum Chordata; class Amphibia; order Gymnophiona; family Rhinatrematidae; genus Rhinatrema; species Rhinatrema bivittatum. The sequence continues at coordinate 174,333,980 of NC_042616.1, forward strand.
TAGGGGTGATGTTAGAGGCGATGTTCTTGTGTGGCGTGATGATGAGGAGTTCTGTCTTGTTAGTATTTATTGCAAGAAAGTTTTCTGTGAGTAGCTTTTTTATTTCAGCAAGGGCCAAATCCCAAGTTTTCATGGCATTAGCGAGTGAATCATTGATGGGGATGAGGATCTGCACGTCATCGGCGTATATGAAATGACGGAGATCCAGTTTCACTAGAAGTCGACAAAGAGGCGAAAGGTAGACGTTGAAAAGAGTTGATGATAGAGAGGACCCTTGTGGGACACCTTGTGATAGATTTCTGGGTTTCGACATTTGGTGACCCAACTTGACACTGTATGTCCTGTCTTTCAGGAATGATTGGATCCAGCATAATGCAGTGCCAGTGATGCCAATTTGTGAGAGGAGAGAAAGAAGAGTATTATGGTTGACAGTGTCAAACGCAGAAGAAATATCAAGTAGGGCCAGTAAATAAGAGTGACCAGTATCAAGAGTTTTTAGTATAGAGTCTGAGAGGGACAGGAGCAGAGTTTCAGGGCTATGGTTCTTACGGAATCCATATTGTGAAGGGAAGAGTAATCAATTTTCGTCTAGAAAGTCTGTGAGTTGTTTGTTAATGACTTTCTCTAAAATTTTGGACAATAACGGGAGGTTCGAGACTGGCCGAAAGTTGGCCGGTTCAGAGGGGTCTAGGTCAGATTTCTTGAGTGTGGGCTTTATTATCGCGTGTTTCAGTTGGGTGGGAAAAACACCATCCGTTATGGATTTGTTGATAATATTAGAAATAGTGGGGGCGATCCTGGTAGGAATGGCAAGGAGTGTTTTAGTTGGCATGATATCCATGGGGTGCAAGGCAGGTTTGATTTTTTTTAGAATTGCTTCAATTTCTGAAGCCGTTGAGGTTTCAAAATGTGCGAGTGTGGGAGAGGAGCTCATGGTGATTGTGGGTGATAAAGATACCGGCAGAGCTGGAGAAGTAAAGCGAGCCATGATGTTTGTAATCTTATCGTGGAAATAGGAGGCTATCTTCTCACATTTATTTTTATCCTCATTTTCAGTGTTGATGTTTATTGAGGGGGAAATTATGTTAGAGACATATTGAAATAGGGCACGTGGATTGAACTGGTATTGATGAATTTTTGCTGTGTAGAAGTTTTTCTTGGCTTCATCAGTTGTTTTACGATATTTGTGGAGTAGGGCTTTGAATTTTTGTAGATGTGCTGAGTCTTGGTTTTTGCGCCACCTCTTTTCCAGTTTGCGGAGTTCACGTTTCATAATTCTAAGTTCAGTTGTGTACCATGGTTTTTTATCTTTCTTCTCTGAGCTGATCTCTTTTGTTAGTAGAGGGCAGAGTCGATTTGCAATGCAGCTGGTGAGTTGATGCCAAGTAAGACAGGCCGAGTTGGCATCAGTGAGATCTAATTTGTGGAGATCTTCTGTGAGCGCCTCGATGATGTCTTCCATTTGGCATTTTTTTCTAAATTCTATAATTCTTTTTTTAGGGTGTGCCGTATGTTGATTACAGTTGAAGGTGCAGCGAGTGTCTATTCGGTAGTGGTCTGACCATGGAATGGGGGTGCATTGGGGGAGGTCAGAGCGGATTAGAGAGTTTGTGAAAATCACATCCAGGGTATGGCCAGCATTGTGAGTTGGGCCTGCAACACGACCTAGATTCATCATTTTACAATAAATATGGTACAAATAGCGCCTGTGTTAAAAAAAAAAGAAAAAAAAAAAAAAGGGGGGGGCATGTTTAGGCTAATTTTCCTGATACCGCATCGCATAGTTATTTTTTTCCAATGCGTGTTACATTTATCGCACCTGCGTTATTTTCACATCACAATCTGAGAAGTCCTCGGACAGGCTTTTATCACATTTTGGGCTGCTGGCTAGAGAGAGAGAGGCTCACAAAAAAGTTAACTATTTATACCCGTGTAAGAGGGGCCACTAGTAACTCAGGGTGAGATTTGTGGGTTGGGTTCTGGGTGGCATTTTAACACGCATACGAACAGCACAATTACCATTAGAGAAGATTTAATGTGATTTGGAGGGGTGAAAGAAGAGTAGATGTGTGCCATGTTCTCTCTACCTAGCTTGATGCACTATCTACCTAGCTGCAATCAAACAAGACCTGTTGATGACTATTCTTTTTTGGATTTCCACCAATCTGGATTCAGATTCCATCGCAGTATTGAGTCCTTCTGGTGGCAATTGTCGATAAGTCCCTACTGGTGGCCTAGATCTAGAGAATGAGATGGTGTAATTTGATTTGAGTACCATCTCTGGTACCATTGACTGTAAATTTGTACTTGTATTGTGACTAAAAGGTTTGCATAGAAGGGTCTGCAATTTTCATTTGTTTCTGTTAAATAGCAATATTTATGTCATGGGAGTCAGTATGAGGTGTTATATGGTTTCCTGGAAAGGTCATTAGTATCCCCTCTTTTCAATTTGCATCTGGGACCACTGGCCAGGTTTATCGCCAGTACAAGTATTTGTTACCATATATAAGCTGATGATATCCAGCTTTCTCATATTAAGGCCTGATTGAAATGAAGCCTTGAAATGCCTTAATTTATGCTTGCAGAGGGTTTTGGGCTGGCTAAAGAGCTCACAGATTATGGCTTATTCCTAGCATATCTGAGGTACTCTGAGTTTGGAAAAGGCATTGCACCATGTCCAGTTGTTAGGACTCATGGTACAGTCTTGGCACTACAGGATGTGATGTGTAGCCTGGGAGAAGTACTGAACATCAACTCTTCTTTGTATGCCCAAATCTTGTCAATTGTAAAATCTTGTTTCTTTCACTGCGATAACTTCACCAGATTCGGCTGCATTTTTCTCCAACAGAACTGGCCTGCATACTCTATGCAGTACTAATTTATTTAGGTTACTGTAATCTGCTCTATTTGGGATTGCCGTTGAAAAGTCTGAAATACCTACAGTTGATCCAGAATACTGTAGTTACAATATTGGTGGGAACAGAGACAAACTGTGACATTATTCCCATTCTGGCTGGCCCTTACTGACTACCTGACAAAGGGGATCATTTATCAAAATGCGTTAGTCCCTAATGCCCACGATAACACCCTAACGCATGTAATAAATACCACATTGTGAAATGCATATGCAAATTTCAAAATTTTATTCGTGGGAGGAGTTTGGGTGGAGCAAATGGAAATGAGGGTTGGTTAACGTTGCGTGCATTAATGTAACACACACCATCACGGGATTTAACGCCCGGAATAACTACACTTTTTTCCTTAGCAGTATGTCTACGATAGAAGTGCGTTACAACCAAAACAGGATTTATTGTAAATCCCATTTTCAGGCCGATACAGCAAAGCGCAGCCGCGGTTACCCTGTTTCTAACCTGCTTTGTATGCACAATTTGGACGCGTATGTCTAACTCGCGATTCAGTATCCGGTTTTATGCGTCCTTACCACTTGAAATCAACTCGTGTCCTTTTCCACCCGCGGCATGTATATGATATGTTAATGATCGGATTAGCTATTCCCTCCGATACAGTATGTGCGCCCAGATTATCGCCTTTTTAACCAGCTATTTTGCAACGTCTTTAACCTGCAAGTTTACCACCTACCCTGACCCTGGTGTTAGTGTGGTGCAGTTAGCCGTCCAGTCCCAAACCAACCCAATCCACAGAAAAAAATGATTCTCGCACAAGGGAGAAAAATTATTACAAAAAATAAAGCAAGGCGCAGGGCGAAAATCATTTCTGTATTACGCTCGGGCATCGGGGATTGCCAGCTTGACAAGCGTCAGGCAAGCCCCAGCAGCCGGCGATCGGTGGCAGGGAGTGCAACAAAGCACCTGTGCGCGCAGCTCCAATTTTCCGCCTCCTTCGGATGGGCAAGAGAGAGATGAAATTTCACGGGCAAACTTTCCCCCAGCCCCCGCTCACCTGCACTGCTGCTGGGGCCACACAAGCTCCCAGCAGCAGCAGCAGCAGAAGGGCGTCCATGGGTGCCGCTCTCCCTGCGGCCACACTGACAGCTCCGGAGCAGCCCCAGTCCTCTCTCCCCTTCTCCCAAGGCGCGCACCGCGGCTCCCCTGCCTCCCGGGAGAAGCCGGCAGCGAGAGCGGCTTCAGCAGCCCGGGGCAGATCGGAGCTGCTGACAGCTCCGGAGCAGCCCCAGTCCTCTCGCCCCTCCTCCCGAGGCGTGCACCGCGGCTCCCCTGCCTCCCGGGGGCAGCCAGCGGCGAGAGCGGCTTCAGCAGCCCAGGGCGGATCGGGCGCTCCCCATGCAAGGCAGCTTCCAGCAGCCCCCGCAGGCGAAAGTGCATGAACGCACGCTTGTACGCCCAATTTGGGCGCTCAAGGCAGCGAAGGCGCATGAACGCACGCTGTGACCTGAGCACCCGGCTGGACGTCTGAGGTCACGGCGTGTGTTCATGCGCCTTCGCTGCCTTGAGCGCCCAAACTGGACGTACAGGCGGGCGCTCAAGGCAGCGAAGGTGCATGAACACACACCTGTACGTCCAATTTGGGCGCTCAAGGCAGCGAAGGCGCATGAACACACGCCGTGACCTCAGACGTCCAGCCGGGTGCTCAGGTCACGGCGTGCGTTCATGCGCCTTCGCTGCCTTGAGCACCCAAATTGGACGTACAAGCGTGCGTTCATGCACTTTCGCCTGCGGGGGCTGCTGGAAGCTGCCTTGCATGGGGAGCGCCCGATCCGCCCTGGGCTGCTGAAGCCGCTCGAGCCGCGGTGCGCGCCTCGGGAGGAGGGGCGAGAGGACTGGGGCTGCTCCGGAGCTGTCAGCGCGCCCGCACGGGAGACTGGCACCCATGGACGCCCTTCTGCTGCTGGGGGCTTGCATGGCCGTGGCCAGGGCAGATGAGCGAGGGCTGGGGAAAAGTTTGCCGTGACCTGAGCGCCCAGCTGGACTTCCGAGGTCACGGCATGCATTCATGCACCTTCGCTGCCTTGAGCGCCCAAATTGGGCATACAGGCGTGCGTTCATGCACCTTCGCCGGGGGCTGCTGGAAGCCGCCTCGCAAGGGGAGCGCCTGATCCGCCCCGGGCTGCTGAAGCCGCTCTTGCCGCCGGCTTCCCCCGAGAGGCAAGGGAGCCGCGGTGCGCGCCTCGGGAGGAGGGGAGAGAGGACTGGGGCTGCTCCGGAGCTGTCAGCGCGCCCGCACGGGAGACCGGCACCCATGGACGCCCTTCTGCTGCTGCTGCTGGGGGCTTGCGTGGCCGCGGCCAGGGCAGGTGAGCGGGGGCTGGGGGAAAGTTTGCCCGTGAAATTTCGTCTCTCTCTTGCCTGTCCGAAGGAGGCGGAAAATTAGAGCTGCGTGCACAGGTGCTTTGTTGTGCTCCCTGCCGCCGATCACCGGCTGCTGGGGCTTGCTGGCGCCGGGCGCTCAAGGCAGCGGGGTCTGTAGGAGAACCATCCACTTTCCTGGTGGAATGACATTTGAAATGACAGGTACCAGCGCACCCAGGATACTGTATAGGCGCTGTATACCGCTCTATACAGTAAAATGGATTGCGCAGGCCTACCACTTCATGGATGCGCTTTGGACGTGGCTTGCATTTGCGTCTCATTTGAATACTGTATCGAGCGGTATGTGATCCAAACTGTGCGCGCGGCAAACGAGGGTGCACCCGGCACTGCCGCACTCTTTCTTACGCGTCCTTACTGTATCGGCCTGTTTGTGAGGGGAGAGGTAGAGAGCCTTTTTGGAGGCCCACTGATTTTTGAACTTTTTATACCACTGTAGAGAGGGAGGGGGCATTATGAACTTTGGGTGAGGTTTATAGGGTGGGGTGGGTTCTGGGAGGCAGTCTAACATGCACAAGTACTGTCTTTCAATTAGTTTGGCCAAAAAGAGATATTTGACCCCAGTCAGAACTCTGTCTAAATTTGGTTATTTTAAAAGGGCTTAATAATAGCTACTTTCAAAACATGGGAACCCACTCCTCCCTAATGGTACTGTTTATGATGGAACAGATAACACTCGTACAAGCTTCCTTATGTGCCCTCATCAAACTTCCCCTTTACAGATTCTCTTCAAACCGCTCTCCAAAACTGGGAATCATGCCTCACCTCCATCAACCAACTATTCACCGACATGCACCTGGCTCTCAACCCTCAAAAAACTGAACTCCTCATCTCCTCTAAACGTCCTTCACCCTCTATTCCCCCTTCCTACTTATCCACCACCTTCCCCACCCACACTCGAAGCCTGGGTGTTATGATTGACAATCAGCTTACCCTTAAACCCTTTATCAAATCTATCCTCAGCGACTGCTACTTCAAGCTGCAAACAATTAAAAAACTCAGACCTCTGCTATACTTCACTGACTTTCGCACCGTTCTACAGTCTCTTATTTTTTCTAAAATAGACTACTGAAATATCCTGCTTCTTGGCCTCCCCGCTACCTATACCAGATCTTTACAACTCCTTCAGAATGCCTCAGCACGCATCCTTACAAATTCTGAAAAGAGAGACCACATTACACCTACACTTATTTAGCTACATTGGCTTCCAATTAAATCACGAATCATATACAAAACCTTATCCCTCATTCATAAAAGCATCATAAATGAAAACCCCCACTGGATCAACCCTCCACTCCTACCGCTCACCTCCACTAGACCAACTCGTTCCACACATCAAGGAACACTCCGCCCGCCTTCGATCAAATCTACCAAACTCACCTCCACAACGAAAAGAGCATTCTCTCTGGCTGACCCCACCCTATGTAACTCCATGCCTCCAGACTTGCGTACCTAAATTAAAAAAAAAACTAAAAACTTGGCTATTCCTACAGGCCTTTCCCTCAAATACCACCCACCAATGTGAATAATTGCTCAGATTTGCTCCACATGATTTGCCCCACATGATTTGATATCTTTGAATCTTGTGTATATACTGTATTCTTCTGAACTTTGTGTAAATATCTCCCTTCTTAATCATTATCTTCATTTTCCTTATCCCCCAGCTTAGTGTTAACCTCATTCTCACAGGACAAGCAGGATGGTTGTCCTCACAAATGGGTGACATCGAGGATGGAGCCCACCACGGAAAACTTCTGTCAAAGTTTAAACAGAACTTTGACTGGCCCCTACTGGGCATGCCCAGCAAGGCACTGACCCTGCAGCCAGCAGGGGTCTCCCTTCAGTCTTCTTTTTTCCGCGCAGCAGTTGCCACGCGGTGAAAGGAGCTCTCTTACCACGTTCCTGACAGGAATTCGGTATTTTTCTATCCGAAGAAAATTTGCCCCTCAGGGGTCTCCCTTCGACAAATTTTTGTCACTTTCGCGGAAACCGGTAAGTTTTTTCCCTTTTTTAATCGGCGGCCGTCGATTTTGGCCCTTGAGGCCTGTGGGAACTTACTGAGCCCGCGCCTAAATTTGGCCTTAAGCCATGGCGACGGGGTTCCGTCGATGTCCGGATTGTACCCGGACTATGTCCATCACTGACCCCCATAGGGTTTGTGTTTTATGTTTGGGTAGTGAGCATGATGTCCTGACTTGCACCAAATGTGCCTTAATGACACCTAAGGGTCGCAAGGCCAGGATGGAGAAGATGGGGCTCCTCTTCCATGCACCCACCCCAACGCCATCGATAGCATCGACGTCATCGGAACCGGCACCGTCGAAGTTGCACCACCATCGCCAACCCGCCGGTGACCGTCCACCATCGATGACTTCTCGGCCGTCGACTCCTGTCCCCTCCCCGGATGACCGAGGAGATCGGAAGGATAAGCATCGCCATCGACGGCACAAGTCTCGGCCCGTCGAGGATCCGCAACCATCGACCTCTGAACAGGCCGAGCCACCGAAGAAAAAGCCTCGGTCGGACCTGGCACCGTCCACGTCTCGTTCGCAGGCACTGAGGAAACCCTCACCCTCCCGGGGTGCGGGGGCCGTGATCCCACCGGTTACGGTGGTCCCTCCGGCCCTGCCTCAGCCTCCCTCTCCCGTCGAGCCGGGTATGCTTACCCCTGGTCTCCGGGCAGAACTGGACCGGCTGGTCCAGGAGGCCATCGAGAATGCGATGCGAAGACTCCAGCCTCCACCGGCACCGCCTCCGGCACCGATTCCGGCACCGCCTCAGGCACCGACCTCAGCACCGACTCTGCCACCGAGGATGGAACCGACCACCGAGCCTATAGTGGAAGCGTTGGCACCGATACTAAATCGTATGGAGGCACTTATGCGCGCCCTTCCATCGGTGATTTCATTAGCACCGACTACACCATCATCTCCGGAAGGACATTCATCGACAGGAGAAACACCGTTCCGGATTCCTCCGTCCGGTGTCGTTCCATCGGTGCCTTCACATACCTTTCCACCGATTTATCCTTCGGCTCCATCGATTCCAAGATCGGCACCGATTCCATCGGTGGCCCCGAAGCCCTCGATGCCGTTCACTGTTCCGCTTGCAGCACCGGTTCCATCGATGCCTTTGGATCCTCTACCAGGTCCTTCAGGACAGCAAACCTTACATGATCCTTATGATACCTGGGGTGATGATTCATCTTCAGATACAGATTTACCATCCCCACCATCTCCTACAGAGAGTAGAAAACGATCTCCTCCTGAAGATCTCTCCTTTATAAATTTTGTAAAGGAGATGTCAGAAGTTGTGCCTTTTCAGCTGCAATCTGAGACCGATGACAGGCACCAAATGATGGAGCTGCTCCAATTTCTGGATGCCCCCAAGATCATCGCTTCCATCCCCATTCACCAAGTATTTCTGGATCTTTTAAAGAAAAACTGGGAATCACCTTCATCTGTGTCACCAGTCAATAAAAAAGCTGACTCAACCTACCTCGTTCAGTCAGCACCAGGATTTCAGAAGTCTCAACTGGATCATCGCTCTGTTGTAGTTGAGTCTGCGCAAAAGAAAGCCAAGCGTTTAAAGCCACACTCTTCCACTCCCCCTATCAAGGACAACCAATTTCTTGATAGTGTGGGAAGGAAAGTGTATCATGGGGCTATGTTGATATCTCGTATAGCTTCATACCAACTTTATATGACTCAGTACAACAGGGCTATCCTTAAACAAATGCAGGACTACGCTGACACCTTACCGGACCAATACCAGCCACAGCTTCAAGCCCTCCTTCACAAAGGATTTGAAGCTGGGAAGCACGAGATCCGAACGGCCTACGATATCTTCGATGCTTCCACGAAAGTCTCAGCTACTGCCATCTCAGCCAGACGTTGGGCTTGGTTAAAATCATCCAACCTTCGCCCAGAGGTTCAGGATCGTCTAGCCGATTTACCCTGCTTAGGGGATAATCTGTTCGGAGAACAGATTCAACAAATTGTGGCGGAATTGAAGGATCACCACGAGACGTTGAAACAACTTTCGTCTGTTCCATCTGAGGTATCCTCCAAACCACCACCTAAGAAGGACTCCAAAAAGTCATTCTTTCGGCCACGTCGTTATTACCCTCCGTCGACTAGGCCTCGTCCGGCTCGATCCTCCACCAGACCTCAGCCACGCCAACCTCGGAAACAAAGACCTGCTGTAGCCCCACCCCCCGGGCCTGCGGCAGGCCTTTGACTTCCCGACTCGGAGCACATGCCATATCCCACTCCCCCACATCCCTGTAGGGGGTCGTCTGTGCCACTTTCTACAGCATTGGATACGGATTACCTCAGACCAGTGGGTGCTGGCGATTATCGCACAGGGTTACCACCTCAATTTCATAACTCTTCCGGCAGACTCCCCGCCGCTTCAAGCGTGGAGTCTATCCAGCCATTTGGCTCAATTACAACAGGAAGTATCTCTTCTTCTGCAATCAAATGCTATAGAACTCGTTCCTCCCTCTCAACGAGGCAAGGGATTCTATTCCAGATACTTCCTAATTCCAAAGAAATCAGGAGGGCTACGTCCAATTTTAGACCTTCGAGCCCTCAACAAGTACCTTCAAAAAGAAAAATTCAAGATGGTAACCCTGGGCACGTTACTCCCTCTGCTGCAGAAAGGGGATTGGCTATGCTCCCTCGACCTCAAGGAAGCTTATACCCATATTGCGATAACACAATCCCATCGCAAATATCTGCGGTTTCTCGTAGGCCGCGACCATTATCAATACCGAGTACTGCCTTTCGGTCTGGCATCTGCTCCACGGGTCTTCACCAAATGCCTCGTAGTTGTAGCAGCATTCCTCAGGAAGGAAGGTGTCCACGTATACCCCTATCTGGACGACTGGCTGATCAGGGCCTCCACCCCTCAGATTGCCCGGTCCTCCCTACAATTGACAATCAACACACTCCTTTCCTTAGGGTTTCTTGTCAATTACGAGAAATCTTGCTTCGTCCCATCTCAAACCTTATCTTTCATTGGGGCAGACTTGGACACCTTACAGGCAAAGGCCTACCTTCCGCTACAACGGGTCCAAACTCTCATGTCCCTAGCTCACCAGCTCCAGTCTCAAGACACTGCCACAGCTCGCCAATTCCTAGTTCTCCTAGGACACATGGCATCCTCGGTTCAAGTCACTCCCATGACCAGACTAGCCATGAGGGTAACACAATGGACTCTACGACAACAATGGATTCAAGCTTTTCAGCCTCTGTCCTCCATAATCACAGTCACACAAGCGCTGCGCCTATCCTTAACTTGGTGGACGACTCAGGTCAACCTCCTTCAGGGCTTACCCTTTCTTCCACCGGATCCGCAAGTTATCCTAACCACCGACGCTTCCCACATCGGTTGGGGGGCCCATGTGGACAATTTTCAAACCCAAGGGTTATGGTCCAACGAGGAAGCCGAACACCAGATCAATTTCCTGGAACTTCGAGCAATCCGCTATGCGCTCCGCACTTTCAAAGATCATCTCTTTCATCAGATAATCTTAATCCAGACGGACAACCAAGTGGCCATGTGGTACATAAACAAGCAGGGAGGCACAGGCTCCTTCCTTCTGTGTCAGGAAGCTGCGCAGATCTGGGCGGAAGCCCTCTCCCACTCTATGTACCTCAGGGCCACTTACCTGCCGGGAGTAGACAATGTATTGGCAGACCGGCTGAGCCGTGTCTTCCGACCGCACGAGTGGTCACTCGATCCTCTGATAGCGACCTCTCTGTTTCACAAGTGGGGTTCTCCCCGCATAGACCTCTTTGCGTCCCCTCAGAACCACAAAGTGGACGATTACTGCTCTCTCATTCGGAGCCAGAACTCTCGGCCGAGGGATGCATTCTCCCTCAAGTGGACAACCGGTTTGCTCTACGCATTCCCCCCACTTCCTCTTGTGTCAAAGACTCTCGTGAAGCTACGCCAGGACGGAGGAACCATGATCCTGATAGCACCTTACTGGCCACGCCAAGTATGGTTTCCAATACTCCAGGATCTCTCCATCCGCAGGCACATTCCTCTGGGAGAGGACCCGCATCTGCTCACTCAAAACGACGGATGCCTCCTCCATCCCAACCTCCAAGCCTTGTCCCTGACGGCATGGATGTTGAAAGGTTAGTCCTTCAGCCTTTCAACCTTTCAGATTCCGTTTCTCGAGTCCTGATAGCTTCACGAAAGCCTTCCACAAGAAAGTCTTACTCATACAAATGGAAAAGGTACACATCATGGTGCACTTCTCAGTCCCTTGATCCCCTTTCCTGTCCAATTTCCAAATTCTTGGACTATTTATGGCATCTCTCTGAATCAGGTCTTAAAACCTCTTCCATTAGGATGCATGTCAGTGCGGTAGCCGCCTTCCATAAAGGTGTACAGGGTGTCCCTATTTCAGTACAACCCCTAGTAACACGTTTTCTTAAAGGCTTGCTCCATCTGAAGCCACCCTTACGGCCTCCGGCCCCATCCTGGGACCTTAATCTGGTTCTTGGTCGTCTAATGAAACCTCCTTTCGAACCTCTGCACTCCTGTGAGTTAAAGTATCTCACATGGAAAGTGTTATTCCTTTTGGCTATCACTTCAGCTCGCAGGGTTAGTGAATTACAGGCCCTAGTTACCTATCCGCCTTACACTAAGCTCCTGCAGGACCGGGCGGTGCTCCGCACTCACCCTAAATTTTTACCTAAGGTAGTTTCTGAGTTTCATATCAATCAATCCATCATACTACCTATCTTTTTTCCCAGGCCCCACTCCAACTCTGGAGAACAGACCCTGCATACCCTAGACTGTAAACGAGCTCTAGCCTTTTACCTAGACCGTACAGTTTCTCACAGGAAGAGCACTCAATTATTCGTCTCTTTCCATCCTAACAAGTTAGGACAACCTGTGGGTAAGCAGGCTCTTTCCTCCTGGTTGGCGGACTGCATTTCTTTCTGCTATGAGCAGGCTGGCATTCCTTTCCAAGACCGTGTCAAAGCACACTCTGTGAGGGCCATGGCTACGTCAGTGGCACACCTTCGATCGGTGCCGCTTCCTGACATCTGCAGGGCTGCAACCTGGAGTTCTCTCCATACCTTTGCAGCCCACTATTGTTTGGACAAAGCTGGAAGACAGGACTCCATCTTCGGCCAATCTGTCTTGCGTAACCTTTTTCCAACCTGATGTACCAACACCCTTCCACCTTCCCGGTAGGGTGCGGATGCCCTTTCCCAAATTCCACCCCACTTGTACTGCCTGTTGCACGTCGTTGGGTGCATTTGGTGCAAGTCAGGACATCCTCAGCTCGGTACTCACCCATTTGTGAGGACAACCATCCTGCTTGTCCTGTGAGAAAGCAAATGTTGCTTACCTGATGTAACAGGTGTTCTCACAGGACAGCAGGATGTTAGTCCTCACGAAACCCGCCCGCCACCCCGCGGTGTTGGGTTCGTTTTGTTTTTACTTTCTAGGCACTGCCTGTAGCTTTGAAAATCAGACTGAAGGGAGACCCCTGCTGGCTGCAGGGTCAGTGCCTTGCTGGGCATGCCCAGTAGGGGCCAGTCAAAGTTCTGTTTAAACTTTGACAGAAGTTTTCCGTGGTGGGCTCCATCCTCGATGTCACCCATTTGTGAGGACTAACATCCTGCTGTCCTGTGAGAACACCTGTTACATCAGGTAAGCAACATTTGCTTTCCCAAGCTTTCAATGCACCAAGATGTAGAGAAATTATTTTTGTTACCATAGAATTGTGATTTACTAAATTTACTGAATGTTTTGTTCAGTTTTGTGATCTAAGACTTGTCATATTTTCTAGAGGAAACTGCTAAATAATTTTAAAAAATTAGTTGAGAAGTCAGGCATGCAGCACTTCTCTCCCCTGTGCTGCATCTCCCTCTACCTCCTATTGCCTATGGGCAATGGGAGCAAAACATGAGAGAAGTGTTTTCTCCTGCCTGAACTCACATGTGGTCCTTTGCAATATATCATCAGTTTGTTCCACAATATTTTAACTGTAAGGAAGAGGGAGAGAGAGGGAAAAAAAGAATGTGTGTGTGTGGGGTGGGGGGGGGGGGCAGGCAGGAAGACAGAGATCACACAAGAAAGTGGAGGAGAAAGAGGGGAAATAATGCACAGAGGAGGAGATAGAACAAAACAGAAGAGAATGCAATACAGTAAAAGGAGAAAGAGCAAAGAGGAGACTTTGCTGAGGAGGAATGGGAAACATCTTTGCTGCAAAGAGAAAGTTGGGGCCCTGCACTGGTGCAGGAAGTAAAAAGTAGAGCCCTGTGCAGAGGAGTAATGGAAAGGAGTACAAGCAGATGAAAGAAAGTATGGGAAAACGGCTCTGGGGAACACAGTAGTGTTCCCCAGAGCCGTTTTCCCCATACTTTCCCCATACTTTTCCCCATACTTTCCCCATACCCAGAGAGTAGTGAAGAAAGGGATATTGAAGGGAAGGATGAGTAGAAGAGAGGGTATGGGGAGTTATTCCTCATTTGTTGGTTCACATGATAGTGCAATAAATCACCACTAACAAGGTCTCTTCCTGTTTCCTTCAGCTAATCTTTTTGGTGGCACCTACACTGTCTGCAGGAAAGGCATATCAGCACTCATGTAGTTGTATGTGGCACTATATGTATATGCAAATGCATCCAGTTAATCATGGAGAATTCTCATGTGCCTTTCCTTGTAGTGGGCAATATGTGTTTGTGAAACATTTTAGAGCAATAAGCTTTTAGAACAACAGACAATTCATGTTGTAAGCACTTTGGCAGTCCTTTGAGAATGATATAATGGGGTATAAATGTAAAATAACATAACATGCTTTATTATGATTACTCTTGGGGGAATTCTGCGCAACTGTGCAACACAGACTTTGCTCAAAGTTTCCCTGTTGCGCAGAATTTGCAAATATTGTGCAGAATTGGAGAGAGGCCCGGTGGGATGTGAGCGGAGTCCATCCCTCTCACGGCTGAAGATTAAAGAGGCCCGACAGATCACAAGTGGAGCTCATCATGCTTGTGGCCAAAGATTAAAGAGGCCTGGCAGGCTGTGAGCAAAGCCCATCCTGCTCATGGCTGAAGATAAGAGAGGCCTGGTGGGCCACAAGTGGAGTTCATCCCACTCGTAGCGAGGATTAGGCCTAGTGGAACTGCAAGCAGAGCCTGTCCTGCCCATTGCTGAAGACAAAGAGGAAAGAAGCCAGGGAGAGAAAGGAAGCCTGTGTGAGGGTGTGTATTTGCAAAAGAAAGAAGGAGCCAGTGTGAGGAGGTATGTGTGGGTGAGAGAGAGAGGGAGCCTGTGTAAAGGTGTGTGAGAGAGAGGGGGGCCCAAAGATTAGAGATGTCTGGTGGACTGCGAGTAGGACCATTCCACTTGTGGCCCATTGGGCCTCTCTAATCTTTGGTCATGAGTGGAGCCCAACACATTCGCAGCTGAAGATTAAGCTGAGCAGGGCTTATTGGCAGAGCCCACCCGTGGCCGAAGACAAGAGGAAAGAGGCCTGGGAGAGAGGAGACTGTGTGAGGGGGGTGTGTGTGTGTGCATGCGAGAGAAAAGGAACCTGTGTGTGCGTGTGTTATGACAGTCATGTCAGGCCCTGCTTTCCACTCCGGGTGAACTCGCGGCTGTGGCTAGCTGCTACCGCCGCGTACCTTCTGGCTCCCGAAACTCCACGTGGTAGCTGGGACGCTGCCGACCTACTCGCTGACTCCGGGCCTTCCTAGGCGCGCGCCACCAGGTCTCCCTTTAAAGGCCTAATGGCAGGAACCTCAGGAGCATCCCCAACTGATGACATCACAAGCTTGAGATATTTAAGCACCTCCTTTGGCCTACGCTACCCGACTTGGCAACGAGTTCCCTGAGCTCCGTTGGTGCTTGTTCCTGTTCTCCAGACCTGCCTTTCCTGCCTTGGATCCCTGCTCTGCATCTTGGACTCTGGCTTTGGGTACCCGCTCCTCGGGGGCCTACTCTGTGCTTCCTTTTCGGGACTTTGTCTTGCGCTGCCCCTCTCCTCGGGGGTAGCCTCAGCACTACTCTGCCAGAGCTCCTGTCTCCATGCTTCCCCACTCCTCGGGGTAGTCTCGGCGTTGCCACACCGGAGGTCTTGTCTCTACGCTTCCCCGCTCCTCGGGATAGCCTCGGTGTTACCACATCGGAGATCCTGTCTCTACGCTTCCCCACTCCTCGGGGTAGTCTCAGCGTTACCACACCAGACATTCAGTCTCTACGCTTCCCCGCTCCTCGGGGTAGCTTCAGCGTTATTACACTAGAGATCCAGTCTCCATGCTTCCCCGTACCTTGGGCCTGCTCAGTGCGTCTCTGTCTTGGAGATCCTTTCTCTGGTTCGTTCTATCTCCTGACCTACCCTGCACTGCAATACATTGGTACTGTTTATCTCAGGCCCGCTCCTCAGGGCACCCCGCAGTATTGCCACAGTGCAGGTGTCTGCGATCACATGGCTGTGACGCAGACAGCTCGGCTACACCTACTTTCTCCTGGGCCATAGCCGTGTTCCAGTTGCCTGTTTTTCCATTCCACCTCGCCTCCCAATGGTGGGGCCCTGTGGGTTCAGCCCCTCAGGGAGAGTCAACTCCCACCTCGGGCCTAGGGTCCACAAAACCTACAAAACCTAACGTGTGTGTATGTGTTTAAGAGAGAGAGAGGGAGCATGTGTGTACGAGAGAGAGAGGTAGCCTGTATCAGAGGGTGTGGATGTGTGTGTATGAAAGACAGAGAGGGACAGAAGGAGCCTGTGTGAGGGGCTATATGAGAGAATTGTCAAACTTTGGGTGTGGAGGGCTATGGGGTGGAAATAGAGTGGAAGGTGTTGAGCTTGGATGGGAAGGGGAAAGATAATGGAGAGTGGAGGAGTTGTGGTCTGAGAGGGCAGAGTGAAAGGGGTCTATCCAGTGGAGTAGGGAGAGAGGGTGAACGGGATACTCTTACAGTGTATATCTAGGACAGTTCAGCTCAAAATACTTAAAATTATGCTTCTTTGATAATAACTTCTGCATTTTATTGTAAATTATTTTCAGACTGTGATGTATATTGTATTATTTTAACCAATATTAAGTATACAAAAGTTTGTTTTTGTGCACATAATTTTAAAATTATATGTGTAGAATTTCCCCAGAAATAAACATATATATGATCATTTTCAATCAAGAGTCTCTCTGAGACACTGTTTTCTGTATAAATGTTAAATGTTATCTGCTTGTTTTATTGGTTAATAATATATTATTCTTATCGGAATCCTTAGTTCTTTGTAATTGTTCTCTTTTGAAGCCCTGTTAATGTTCAATGTAATTGCTTTCATTTACTGAAGCACTGTTTCTGTTCAATGTAAACCGAACTGATTTGTAACCCCTTACAAGAATTTCGGTATATAAAACTGTTAAATAAATAAAATAAGAATCTCTTATTAATAAATTAGTAGTGCATAGTTTGTTATGCATGAATTTGATGTTCATTTATTACTGGTGAAGTGGAATCAAAATTACTGGTGAGCAAAAAAAATATTTAAAGCAGAAAAATAGCAGAGGAAAACCAATAAGGATTGAAAGACAGAAAGTGAGAATAAGACAGTAAAGAGAGAGACACTTAGGGTTAATGAAGCAGACAGTAGTGAGGTGAAAGAACGGGAAATGAAAGGAAGGAAAGGAAGGGAGGAGATACACTATGAAACTCAAAGTTCATCTGCCAGGATCTCACTATTTTTCTCATGTAATGACTTGGCTAAGGACATAAGCAAAATGGATCACATGCCACCAAAAGGTTTTGAACCCTGTATACGTGATGCAAAGTACAAATACGTGTTAAAAATATTTCTCTAGTATTTTCAATATTTTGAAATGTTTCTTTATCATTTTTCTTAGTAAAAATGCAAGACAAGAGCATAACCCATTATATACTTGTCTGAGTCAACTGATTCATGAGCATATTAACTTCCTTTTTCCTCTCCCATTGTAATAGGCAAAGGATGAAGAGGTCAATCCCGTGTTGCAAACAGTAAAAGTGATTCTTTAAATTGTTCCCTTTTTGAATAGGGGTGAGGGAGGTCTTCAGCCTGCTGTAATGCACTACATATTGCATATCAGAAAACCTCAAAGTCCCAGGTTTCCCTTCTAATAATTACAAATTCATTTTAAAGTTATTCTAGTTATGTTCTATGAAAATGTAAAAAGGGCTTTTGAGACTAATGCAGTATCTTGAGACTCTCATTCTATAATAGTTTGAAACATTTCCGCTTTTATTTGAGCTTAATTAGAAACATATCTCAGTTCTTTTTCTGCAAACATATGGGTTTCTTACCATCCTCACAACCAAAATTACAGCAGCTCATACTGTGATACAATGAGGGGGGACTTAAAGTATCCCATGGCGACAGGAATCACAATATCATGCCATTGTGAGGGCAGTTTTCAAAACCATTTATGCAACTAAATGGAAATTAATCCAGGTAAATTGGCTGTCTGAAAATTGCTTTTTCTCAGTTTTCCTAAAAATACATGCGAGGGTTCCACAACATGCACACTGCTCGCTGGAGACATTCCTAGGAGTGGGCTTTGAGAATAATATGCATCCATTTTATTTTTCAATAAAAAGTCAGTGAGAAACAAAATGGTGTAAATAATTACAAAATTAAATGATTATCCTCTCCAGTTAATCAAATTAGATTTACCATTCTACCACTGTATATTATTTTCAACCATCAAAAAGTATTCCATGTAAAACCTGTTTGACAAATTGATTTAAAATAATGGAAAAGAGAATTATCTTTTATATAGATAGTGTGGGGTAGGTTTTCAAAGGGATACGTGCGTAACTCTTTAAAAACCCTCCTGCGCAAGCTGAGCCTATTTTGCATGGGCTCAGCGGCGCGCACAAGCCCCGGGATGTGCTTTTGTCCCAGGGCTTTGAAAAAGGGGCAGGAAAGGGGCGTGGCACAGATCTGGGGGCAGGACCGAGGCCTCCGGCACAGCAGCTGTGCCAGGGGATGGCGCGCTGGCAGCTGGCCGGCAGCGCATATGCTGGCCAAAGGCAGGCATAACTATTGAAAATAAGGTGGGGGGGGGGGAGATTTAGATAGGACTGGGGGTGGGTTAGATAGCGGAAGGGAGGGGAAGGTGGGGGGAGCGGAAGGAAAGTTCCCTCTGAGGCCGCTCCGATTTCGGGAAAGCCATTGGGGCTCCTCTAGGGCTCGGCGTGCACAAGTGTGCACCCCCTTGCGTGCGCTGACCCTGTATTTAATAACATGCGCGCGGCAGCGTGCGCATGTTATAAAACCGGGTGTACATTTGTGCGCGCCGTATAGCGTGCACAAATGTACCCCGCACGCGCAAGTTGGAAAATCTGCCCCAATGTGCTTGAGGAAATGGTGTCTGTCTACAGCAGAGGACTGCATACTTTTCCCAGCATCCCCAGCAGAGGACTCCAGAGAATACCGTGAGCTGTCTAGGTTTTGACTTTCACAGCCTCCATATTTTCTAACAGCCGAGGATCTAAAGACTCATTTACAAACTTTTCACAGCAGCTCCAGCAGAGGATACCACAGGCTGTGTCTAGGTTTTGGCTCTCATAGTCCCCACACTTTTTCTAGCAGCAGAGACCTAGAAGGCTAATTTGTACAATTTTCCCAGCAGCCCCAGTAGAGAATTCTAGAGGACAGTGTGAGCTATCTAAGTTTCAGCTTTCACCGCCCCTGCACTCTTAACTGCAAAGGATCTGAAGGTTCATTGCCATACTTCTCCCAGCAAAGACTCGGTGAACTGTCTAGTCTTAAGCTTCCACATCTCCTCTTACCAGCAGTAAAGGATTTTAAGGCATGTGCCAAAACACCACTTCCTATAAACTATAAATAACATATTTATATAACATTTAATATTGTGGCAGAACTGTGCTCAACTAAGGCTTTAATAAAAACAAAACAAAAAACATAGAGAACTTGACCACAAGTAAATCATTTTGAAAACACTTGTCTTTCATCTGCAAGATTTTTTTGGAAGCATAACATTTTATAACAGTACTTTTGGACAGTTCCAGGAGCCTTTAAACAGGATATCATCTCATCAGCTTTTACTGTGTCTGTGCACCACCTCTGTGTCTAGAACTTCCTTTAGCAAGTTGGCATTAGATGATTTTGCCTACCTGCTAAAATTGACTGAAAGATTCCTCCAATAGGGATTCATTTCAAATCCATTTTCAAATCAGAATTATTGACCATAAAAGCAGATTAAACACGGAGTGCCCTTGGTATCACACCGTCAAAAAGCAAATCATCGGTTTGAAGAATTAAGATTTTGTGGTATAACAATGCATTATCAATCAGCAGGGGGCAGAGAATATGAAACTGAGGAGAATAGAACAGAGATATATTTACGTGTGGAATACGGTTACACCACACGGACTTAAGGAGAAGATTGAATGGGATGCTTATTATGGTATATAGGCCATTGATAGAGTTTAGGGTTAGAATTAGTTTTGCAGGTTGTTTTTTCTGCAGTAGATGTTTGTTGTCTGCCAAAAGATGAACATTAATGAAACATTTTTTGCAGTATTTATAGAGATTATCATCTATTATGAATGACATGAATCAATTGTGGAGATGTAGAACAGATGGATCAGTTTATTTTGGGTTGCTGGAATTTTTGCCAATATAAAGATCCTGATTTATTTGGTTTTTGTGAAGAGAATAAGGTTGTGAGGATGTGCAATAACAAATAAAGGTCTGGATTCACCATTCTATCGCAGAATGGTGAATCCAGCGAAAGCAGGGGGCGGGCCTGCGAAAGCTGGCAGCCTTCACACCACCATGGTGTTTTCGCTGCCGGCTTTTGCACCCAATAGCGCCATTGGCGACGATAACGTTGCTTACCTTATTGCCGCCAGCGAAGACACTGTCGAGTCCACCTCCTTGCCGCCCCGACTCTTCCCCCAGCGTGCTATGGCACGCAAAAAGGGACTTTTCGCATACGATAGCGGCTTATTGCACGCGATAAGCGTTTGAAAATGACCCCCAAAGTTTGGTGAGGTGGCAAGACCCGGATGTCATTGTAAATTCACGCTGGCATCTGGTTGTGGTGGGAGTAAATTAAAGATTGATGGTAATGGAGATGGCAACATTCAATAACAAATAAAGTTTGGTGAGGTAGTAAAACCCGGATGTTATAAATTCATGCGGGTATTAGGCTGTGGTGGGAGTGGATTAAAGATTGACAGGTAATAGAGGTGGCAACATACAATACAAGGAGATTTTGATTGGGCTGTTGATGATATTTAAAATAGGTTGGTGAATGGGGATGGTAAAGTATGCAGGCACGTTTAGGGAATGCCTTTGGATGCTGGTGAATGGTCGGCAGGCAATGACTATGGAGAAATGTGGTATACTTGAAAAATTAGTGCCGACCGCGCGTTTGAATAGTAAGTAAACTTATGTTGTGGTCTGTGTAAATAGGAAGGAACATTACTTATTTAGATGTATATGGTAGTTGATACATATACGTATTTATTGCAGATCAAGATACCGTGTTACAAATTTTGAAAAACGTTTTGGTAGTTTGAGGAAAATGTTGGCGATATACTGTTGAGATGGGGACGACGTATGTGGCTGATGAAATTTGAAGCGGGATCAAAGCTGAGTTTCAGAAAGCTACACAGTTGCACTATGTACCTGTAATTTTTTAAATAAAGTCAAAAGATATGCATGAAGGAATCCTTTCATGGGTCCCAATGAGGTATCATAGAAATAATTGTTTGTTCAGATGTTGAATGGAGAATTAGCAGTTTTTTTATTATATTGCAGATGGGTAGATGTCTAGTGGACCCTTTCGGACATAATTGATCTTTGAAAGTGTTTGAAAAAGTTGAAGAACTTATTAGAACACGTCATGCATGTGTGAATTAAGATATTTTTTCACCAATTTCCCTGATGAAGCCCCTTGCTGTAGGGTGAAACGAGGCTCTTGTTGGGAGTTTTAGGCAGTTGAGAACAGAAGAAATATACAGAGAATAAGTTGGTTTAACTGCTTGAAAGCATATAAGTGTTTCTCAACATATTCCGGAATATAATGTGTGATGGGGGATTTTTTTTTTCTCTTGGTGAATGGATTTTAGATGGATGTGTAGTGTGGATGGTATGTGAGGCATAAAGTATGAATGGTGTGAATGGAGGGTAATGCAAAAATGTATATGAGGATTTAATGGTGGTGTATTTTTACTGATAATTTGCATGATTTATGGAACAATGTTAAAGTTGCTTACAGAGACAATGTATATAGACTGCTGGTTTACAAGGTCAATTAGTGGTCCGCATGTCATGTAAAAAATCTTTTAACATAAGTTTATTTATTATTTTTATATACCAAACATCAGTATACCTATCCCCAGAGGGCTTACAATCTTAGTTTTGTACCTGAGGCAATGGAGGGTAAAGTGACTTGCCCAAGATCACAAAGAGCAACAGCAGGACTTGAACCCTGGTCTGCTGGTTCATAGCCCACTGCTCTAATCACTAGGCTATTCCTCCTCCCTCAATAAAGCATAAGTTAATTACATAATATTCTTGCTATACCTCTGATTGTATTTATGACAGATTTTCAGAGGCACTGCATGGTATTTTTGCCTATTCTTATTTTTGGGCATTGTGGCACTGATATACTCAGAAATCTTATTTTACACATCATCAAAAGAATTTGTCTGCTGTGAAATTAGGGCCCCATGGATTCTTCCTACAAGGTGCTGCAATCTCCAAAAGGTACCTTCTCTTCTTTTCTGCTTTGAATTCTACCTTACTGTCCTTTTGATTCTTAACAGTGATACCTTCTGTGACCACATTTTCAAAACTCATTCATGCGCGTCCATGTGCGTGTGCTATCCGGTGCACACATATGGACACGCAGTTTTATAACATGCGTGCGCTGGCGTGCACATGTTACAAAATGCTGGGTCAGCACACGCAAGGGGTGGTATAGTTAAGCAAATACGCGCGGCGATGCATCGGGGCCTTCCCTAGTTCCCTCCCTGTCTTCTCCTATTAAGGAGTGGCCTGGGAGAGAACTTCCCAACCCCCTAGCCTAAACTTCCTTCCCCTTCCCCTATCCTGCCCTCCCCCTATTCCTATCCTAACTAGCCCTAATTTTTATATTTTACCTTTTGCTCCTGCCAAGGAGTAGGAGCAAGTTGTGTGCGCTGGCGCACGATCCCCTGGCACAGTAGCAAATAGCTGCTGTGCCGGGCGCCTCTAGCCTCGCCCCGCCCCCCGGACCGCTCCATTTTCAAGCCCAAGGACTTACACGCATCCTGGGATTTATGCGCGCCGGGGTTTGGAAATCTACTCCTATATTCTGTACTCAATAGGTTTTCTTATGCTCTCTCCTTTTTTCGGCAGATTACAAGAAACATTCTTTTTTTTTTTTCTATTTATTCATTTTACAAACTTTATAAAGTATTTAACTTGAAAGGAAGTACATGGACTTTGCAACATTTTACAATAGATAAGGAGAAAAACTTATACATCCAAATAATAACATAATTTAAGGTAATTAATCCCTAGTATCACAAGTAGTGCTTATTCTTGGTGGAACGCAAGATTTGGTGAGAGAAGTAACGGTGGTGGGGCCACTTGGCAACAGTGATCATAACATGATAAAATTTAAACTAATAACTGGAAGGAGGACAATAAGTAAATCTGCAGCTCTAACACTAAATTTTAAAAAGGGAAACTTTGATAAAATGAGAAAAATAGTTAGAAAAAACTGAAAGGTGCAGCTGCACCTTTCAGTTCAACAGGCATGGACATTGTTTAAAGTGTTCAACAGGCATGGACATTGTTTAAAAATACAATCCTAGAGGCACAGTCCATATGTATTCCGCGCATTAAGAAAGGTGGAAGGAAGGCAAAACGATTACCGTCATGGTTAAAAGGTGAGGTGAAAGAGGCTATTTTAGCCAAAAAAAATCCTTCAAAAAATTGGAAGAAAGATCCATCTGAAGAAAATAGGATAAAACATAAGCATTTTCAAGCTAAGTGTAAAACATTGATAAGACAGGCGAAGAGAGAATTTGAAATGAAATTGGCCATAGAGGCAGAAACTCTTAATAAAAACTTTTAAAAATATATCCAAAGCAAGAAACCTGTGAGGGAGTCGGTTGGACCATTAGATGACAGAGGGGCTCTTAGGGAAGATAAGACCATTGCAGAAAGACTAAATGAATTCTTTGCCTCCATGTTTACTAATGAGGATGTTGGGGAGATACTAGTTCTGGAGATGTTTTTCAGGGGTGATGAGTCAGATGAACTGAATGAAATCACTGTGAACCTGGAAGATGTAGTAGGCCAGATTGACAAACTAAAGAGTAGCAAATCACCTGGACCAGATGGTATGCATCCTAGGGTTCTGAAGGAACTAAAAAATGAAATTTTCTGATCTATTAGTTAAAATTTGTAACCTATCATTAAAATCATCCATTGTACCTGAAGATTGGAGGGTGGCCAGTGTAACCCCATATTTAAAAAGGCTCCAGGGGCGATCCGGGTAACTATAGACCAGTGAGCCTGACTTCAGTGCCGGGAAAAATAGTGGAAACTATTCTCAAGAACAAAATTGTAAAAGCATATAGAAAGACATGATTTAATGGAACATAGTCAACATGGATTTACCCAAGGGAAGTCTTGCCTAACAAATCTGCTTCATTTTTTTGAAGGGGTTAATAAACATGTGGATAATGGTGAACCGGTAGATGTAGTGTATTTGGATTTTCAGAAGGCGTTTGATAAAGTCCCTCATGAGAGGCTTCTACGAAAACTAAAAAGCCATGGGATAGGAGGCGATGTCCTTTCATGGATTACAAGCTAGTTAAAAGACAGGAAACAGAGAGTAGGATTAAATGGTCAATTTTCTCAGTGGAAAAGGGTAAACAGTGGAGTGCCTCAGGGATCTGTACTTGGACCAGTGCTTTTCAATATATATATAAATGATCTGGAAAGGAATACGACGAGTGAGGTTATCAAATTTGCAGATGATACAAAATTATTCAGAGTAGTTAAATCACAAGCAGACTGTGATACATTGCAGGAGGACCTTGCAAGACTTGAAGATTGGGCATCCAAATGGAAGATGAAATTTAATGTGGACATGTGGCAAGGTTGTTGCATATAGGGAAAAATAACCGTTGTGTAGTTACACGATGTTAGGTTCCATATTAGGAGGCTACCACCTAGGAAAAAGATCTAGGCATCATAGTGGATAATACTTTAAAATCGTCAGCTCAGTGTGCTGCAGCAGTCAAAAAAAGAAATAGAATGTTAGGAATTATTAGGAAGGGAATGGTTAATAGAATGGAAAATGTCATAATGCCTCTATATCGCTCCATGGTGAGACCACACCAATTCTGGTCGCCGCATCTCAAAAAAGATATTGTTGCGATGGAGAAGGTACAGAGAAGGGCAACCAAAATGATAAAGGGGATGGAACAGCTTCCCTATGAGGAAAGGCTGAAGACGTTAGGGCTGTTCAGCTTGGAGAAGAGACGGCTGAGGGGGGATATGATAGAGGTATTTAAGATCATGAGAGTTCTTGAACGAGTAGATGCAACTCGGTTATTTTCACTTTCGAATAATAGAAGGACTAGGGGGCATTCCATGAAGTTAGCAAGTAGCACATTTAAGACTAATCGGAGAAAATTATTTTTCACTCAACGCACAATAAAGCTCTGGAATTTGTTGCCAGAGGATGTGGTTAGTGCAGTTAGTGTAGCTGGGTTCAAAAAGGTTTGGATAAGTTTTTGGAGGAGAAGTCCATTAATGGCTATTAATCAATTTTACTTAGGGAATAGCCACTGCTATTAATTGCATCAGTAGCATGGGATCTTCTTAGTGTTTGGGTAATTGCCAGGTTCTTGTGGCCTGTTTGGCTTCTGTTGGAAACAGGATGCTGGGCTTGATGGACCCTTGGTCTGACCCAGCATGGCAGTTTCTTATGTTCTTATGTTCAAGTTACAACATTACAAGCATGCCTCAAGTCCACAATATGGATCCAAGATTTACCCAACCCTAAGAAGTATTATTTTAGAAGAAGAAAAAAAGAGGCTAATAAGATACAGCATAATTCAATGAGAAGTCTTAGTTACAGTTTACGGAGTTTCTAGACCAGCAGTTGGGGAAGAGCTAAACGGGGCATTCTTTTTATTTGAAAGAAATGAAACTAATTGAGAAGGTTGGTAAAACAGATAAGAAATCCCCCAGTGTTTAATCAAATATGTACAAGGAAATTTTAAAAGAAATAGTAAGCCTAATTCAATAACTTTAGGTTTCAGCAGAAGAAACTGTTGTCTTCTCCTCTGCGTTTGTCTGGATAAATCAGGAAACATCTGTATCTTGTGATTCAGAAATAGCTCAGTAAGATGCATAAGTACCGATTAAAGACCCATTTCCTATCAGCCTTAAGTAAAAAGATATACAAGAAACATTCTTAACACAAAGTAGACTGTCCCAAAATAAACAAATCTGCCCTTCACTAAAGTTCAAGAAATACACAGGCACAAATTAAAGGCTTGTTTTAACCTTTCACCTGGAATCCAGGATCATTGTTGCCAATTTTGTTCTGGGTTCAGACTGTGCACACTGGCATTCTGCCCAGGGTCTCTGACCTTGGGGGGGGGGGGCTAATCTCACTGAGGCCTACACTGGGAGGCTTATTACCTGCATGCATACAGGATTACCTCGGGGCTTACCCAATATAAACACAATTACTGGGATTATACCTGAGGCTGATCCCAGGAGCCACTCCCCCCCCCCCCCCCCACCAAAAAAACCCCCCACCCCCCTCCCCCCCCCCCCCCCCCCCCCCCCCCCCCCCCCCCCCCCCTCTTTCTCTTATTGTCTCTCCTTATACACTAAAAATGCTTGTGAAAGCAGTGATGTTCCCTCCCTCTGATTCTTTTCAAATCTCAGGTGCAGCTGTGTGGCCTTCACTTTCTCTCTCAGGCTTTAGTATAAGTTAATGCTTGCTTTCTCATCATAGACCTAATGGAATAACTAAATAAACTGACTCCTGTTCGTAAAACATTTTCACAGTGCCAAGACAGTAATAGGAGTCACTCAGAGGGTGGCCGTAGCCTTCAAACTAGCCTATGTCTGGGTGAATCCATAGGCCTACCCTATATATACATTAACAAAAATGACTCCCAACAGTTTAATGTGTCATTTCCAAAGGATGAAATTTTTAGCTATTCTGAATTACTGCATCTTTGAAATAATTAGTCTCCTACTTTGTTGGATTTCTGTAAACTGATCTTTTTGATGGAAGGCTAACATAACAAACTTTCGCTACTTTCTCTGGGTAAAGACTTGGATTAGATTTAGGACAATTAATTAGATTTTATAATAGGGCAAAAGAAAGGTGTTTTGCTTGCTTAACAAAAGTCAGTATATTGTAGTGTTTTGTTGCTGAAATATTAAATACCAGGCCTGGACATATCTGGTCCTAGTTAGGAGACAGATCAGGAGTGACATTGGGATGGAGAAGATAGGGAAGTAGTGAAGTCATTAGGAGAGACCAAATATAGATGCAGTATTTTGAGTAAATATGGATACAGTTTTACCAAACATTTAGATGCCACTAGGAAATATTAACAACAAAATTTTTATATCTGCTACAGTAGATTTTTATGTAGAAGTGAATCAACATTGTGTAGTAAATGTTAAATGCAAGAGAGTGAATAAACATTTTTTCTAATATTTCTGTTTTGGGTAGTGGGGGATATTTCTTCATCTCTGTTTCTTCTTTCAGTTTAATTTGTTGCATTTTTCACCTCTTTTCTTGTCAGTCTCCTGATTTTGTCCCTTTTGCTATATTATAGTATTTCTCCCTCCTTTGTCCTCTATCCTTTCATAACCTTTGCTTTGTTTTTACTATCCCCCTTCCCACAATTCCTTTCTTTTTCCTCTCTATTTTGCTAATCTACTCACCCTCACTTGTCATCCCTTCTACCAAAATGCTCACTCCCAGACTGTACCATTCACTCTGTACCCACCTCTGCCCCCTCTTCCCCACTCACTCCCTTTCTCTACCCTTTCTCTCTCTTCCCACCTAATTTTCCCATTATCACCTTCTCTGTCTCCTACCTGCCCATCCCTACTTTTGCCCCCCTCCATACCTCGCACCATCTCCCCCTGATCCTTTCTTTCCACCCCCCACCTCTTTCTGGCAGGTTCCCTGGTAGGACCTTGGTTGTGCCTGTTCCACGATCCTTGTTTTCAGGTCCATATCTTCTCTCTAGCTTTGTTAGCTTCACTATAATCTTCTCCCCTGCTCACTGCAGTGCAAGTGACTGCATCACTTGCACTGCACCACTCTTAAACCTAAAGAGAGTAGGGCCAGAAAATATCCCGGGCCACTACAGCATGTGATTCGTAGATGAAATAGTGTCTAATTTGGCATGTGAAATGTATCCAATCCTGTAAATAATTGTGAAACAGGATGTAACTTTGTAACTTGTTTTTCACTATTATTGTGCAGAGAGAAGGGTCATTCCCCTGAGATTTTATTTACAACAGAAAATAACTCGATTTTGTTGTGACTTTTATTGTAGAACATTTGAAAAGCATCCCATAAGGTTGCAACTATCACTGGTGTTCTCATATATGGTTAGTATAATGTACTGGAATATCTAGTGCATCTGAACTCCATCATCTTGGAGTTTGTGCAGTGCAAGCTTACACTTTAATCTGAGCCTCCAAAATGAATAGCACTGCAACCCCATCACCACTTTGTTCAACTTTATAGTGTAATGAAAAGAGCCACATATTTTGAAAGCAACTTAAAGGTCTATATTCAAAGTGTTTGTCCGAGAAACATTGTAGTTACCTAGACAAGAGCTGAAATTTGAATACTTCTCCCTGCTGTCTGGCTAAATTTTGTCTCAGTTATTCATTATCTGCTGATTTTCAGTGTTATCCTGATAAAGCTAGCCAGATAAGTTTTATTTGGGAAAAACACTATCCTAAAGTTATTCAGTTAACTTTATCAGGGTATGTTCTACTGAATATCCAAATAAAGTTATCTGGGTATGTTTACTCAGATAATTTTCTTCCTCACTGGCCTGCTGAATATTGACCTCTTAGTAGGTAAATGAAAAGTCTTTGATCTGAATTGTTTATGATTCAAAGCCAAGGTAGGAGGAAATATTAAAGAAAATACTAATAACATTTTCTTTTATTATTAGAATATGGAGGAATGGGCTTGGATTTTTCCTATACCATTGCAGTGGCAGAAGAGCTTGGAAATATTTATTGTGCCAGGGATTCCCATGGCCATTGGAGTTCAGGCAAACATGGCTACACCAGCTCTAGCAAGGTAATCCATTAACAATTGTCTCTGTCTTTGTTCTGTGATCATCTTTTTTATGATTCTGGCATTTCCTTATATAGTAGAACCACAAGGGATTTATAAGTTGTTTAAGCTTGCAACAGATGTTCAAAACAGAATTGCCAGATTTTTCATGAGCGATTGATTATTGGCATTTAAAAATAATTATTTCAGCCCATCAGAGTTGGTCAAAGGTGAAAGATAATTGTTTTACCGCAAGTAGTTTTGAATGATTCTTTCTTTCAGGTTACCTTCCTTTTTCTACGAAATATAAATAGAGCCTTCTGATTGTAGCTTGTATGTGATAAACACTGATTAAAACATAACGAGGCAAAAAAAAAAAAGGTATTGGATAAAAGCCAGAAAAACACCACTTCCCCTAGTACACTCACCCCTTTCTTTTATCTGCCTTGGATACTCTACTCTGTTTTTATGCCTTTTCTGTCCTGATAACTTCTCACTTATCCGGCTAACTAGCGATTTTTATGGGATATTCAGCAGCATAGCCATGCTGCTGAATATCCTTGGTAAGTATCTCACTTAAACAGATATTTTTGACTATCTACTCTACAATGTATAAAAACCTAAAAATAGAGAGGTCCCTATTCAAAAGTATTTGGCTGGCTAGCTCAGAAGTTAACCGGCTAAATGAACATTTGGGTATATGTCTGGCCTAAAACTCTAGCCAGCTAATGAGTTAGTCATAAATTAGGAGCATTCCAGTAGTGTAACTGGAAGGAGTTGAGTTAGCTGTCTAACAGGGTCATTCATCAAAATGTGTTATGGCGTTAACGCATGCGATAATTGTGTTACCGCACAGTGCGAATGCAAATTTTTTGAAGGGGTGGGATTGGGAAGGGATTTGGGTGGGATTAATTAAAATGAGGGGCAATATTGCACCATGCGATACCATAACACATGCTATCGCATGGTTTAACACTGGAAATAACTACATCTTTTTTTCCTGGCATTAAGCTGTGTGATATGCCCGAAACGGCCATAACGTAATTTGTGTTAAAGATTGCAAATTGCATTTTGGTCATTTCTGGGCTTGGGGATGGAGAGGGTAGAGTCGAGTGAAGTAGAGAGAGAGAGCCTCTAGGGAGATCTTCACAGTATTCAACTATTTATATCACTTTAGGAGGGCCAGCTAATAGCTCGAGGTGAGGTGTTGGTGGTGGTTTAGGGTTTAGGAGCCACTTTTACATGCAGAGTGAAAAGTATGAACAGTACAGTACACCTTGGTGAAGATTTGATGTCATTTCAAATTAGGAAAGTCTCATAAAGTTGAGATTTTTTCTGTGTTCTCTCGCCCTAGCTTGATAGTCACCTGTTATAGAGTTCAGCAGTTAGGGCAAGAGAACATAGTAGCAATCTCAACTTTTTCAGACTTTCCTCACTCCAAATGATGTCAAATCTTTACCGAGGTGTACTGTGCTGTTTGTTCATCTCACTCTGCAAGTAAAACTGGTCCTAAACAACCACCAACACCTCACCTCGAGCTATTAGCTGGCCCTCTATAGTGATATAAATAGTTGAATACTGGGGGAAAGAGAGGAGAGAGAACCCGGTTTTGACCATCAGTATTACCTTGGAACCAGTGGGTGAGGAGAAATCCCATCCCAAATTGACTGAATACCTTAATAACTTTCAGCGGGTGAGGAGAAATCCCGGACCCAAGCCGAGGTCGCCGTACTTTGATGTCATCGGGGGAAGGACCGGTAGGTCTAAAACCGGCCCCTCTGTGGTGAGAACTCGGGGAAAGAGAGGAGAGAGAACCCGGTTTTTGACCATCAGGATTACCTTGGAACCAGTGGGTGAGGAGAAATCCCCAGCCCAAATTGACTGAATTACCTCTAATAACTCACCGGGTGAGGAGAAATCCCGGCCCCAAGCCGAGGTCGCGAGCTTTGATGTCATCGAGGGAGGGACCGGTAGGTCTAAAACCGGACCCTCTGCGGTTGAGAACTCGGGGAAAGAGAGGAGAGAGAACCTGGTTTTGACTATCAGGATTACCTTGGAACCAGTGGGTGAGGAGAAATCCCAGCCCAAATTGACTGAATTACCTCTAATAACTTTCAGCTGATGAGGAGAAATCCCGGCCCCAAGCAGAGGTCTCCGTGCTTTGACGTCATCGGGGAGGGGACCGGTAGGTCTAAACTGGCCCCCCTACGGTGCGCAGATGCCGCTGGCGCCAAGAGGCGCACAGCTTTCTTTGATTTTCTTCGATTATATTATTGTTTGTTGGAATTATTTCCATGGACATCTTTTCAGAAATTTGGGTCTTAGAAAGTAATTATTATCTCTCAATCCTCTCAGACCCCCACTCCAAGAGATATTAGATTTTGAAATTAACTTATAGAGATAAACAGAGGATTTTGTCTGTATATTTGCCCCAATATTACGTTTAAATTGATATGCCTTACACCAAGAGAAAGGCTCGAATTAGGGAGGCTATGTCTTCGTCTCCCTTACCTGGACCAAACACAGCCTCAGATTTCCTCATTCTTTATGGCTGCAGCTGGAGTGGTACCGGAGGAGAGGGCCGCATTGGAGGTAGTTTCTGAGCGAGAATCTATCCTACAGGCCGAAGCCATCTCACTGAGCCCCGGAGCTCCCAATATCCCTTCCCACCTCTTTCTTTAAAAAATGTTGTTAATCCTCTTCTAGTTGAAGAGAGTTTTTTTAGAAACAAATATTCAGAATACAGCTGGGTTGGGAAATGGGGACCAAGCTACAGGGGGAGATAAGGAGGATATGCCTGCATTAGATATAATTATGCCTACAAAGCAACAGAAATTACCATGGATACTCTGTGGGCTGCGATTAAGTCTCTAGAAACAGCAATTATAAATTGACTAATATTAATGTAAACTCACAACAGAAAGTACTTGATTTAGAAAACTCAGTATCTCAGTATAACAAAATTGCGAGTTTACAATGAGAGGTTAGAAAAGTTGAGACCTTACAGAAAATCTAGCTAAGACAGAACTATCAAATTTTAAGAAATTAGAATATATATAGAGAATAATTTAAAATATACTAATCTAAGGATTCTAAACTTTCCATTTCAGAAATTGATTTCCCCTAGGGAAGTGTTTAAGGAATATTTACAGCATATTCTTAAAATGCCATCTCAGTCTATTCCTGCCTTGGCGAAAGTTTACTATCTACCCTCAAAAAATAAGAGCAAGAGACACGCAACCAGAGTCATCCATGAATTGTTTCTGAAATACTAGAAACTACAATAGATACTGAATATCGGCAGGAGCATGTTGTTTGCATCATTTGTTCCTACTGAAGAGATACTGTGTTACGATAATTTCTGAGATATAGGTTGGAGAAAGTTCATGGGCAACAGATCTGGATTTAACCAGATCTAGCTAGAGCACCCAAATTAGAAGGCAAGATTTCCTTAAATTAAAATCTGAAGTTCTTGCTAGGGGTGCCAGATTTATGTTAAGGTACCCCTGTAAACGTGAAATAGACTCAAGGAACATAAATATTTATTTATTTTATTTATTTATTTATTATTTTGCTATACCGGCTTTCATGACAGGAATCACATCAAACCGGTTTACATTTAACAAAGTGTGTAAGGTAGAGAGAACTCAAACCACAGTAACAAGAGCATGGTTAGGAGAGTGACACAGTTACAATAAAACAGGGAAGCAAATAACTGGGGATCTGGAAAAGAGAAGGGGGGGAGATAACTGACAGCAAAATATTTACAGGGGTAGCAAATTCGATTCCAATATAATACATTTGTATAGCAAATGACATTAAAACACGGTGATGGATGATGGAGGAGACGGAGAAGTGAGTGGTTTCTTATTTAAATCCATTTTTTTGATAAAGTGTTTGAGATGTTGGGTGAAGAACTCAATCAAGGACTGGAAAGGCTTTTTAAAAAAGCCATGTTTTTCTGCCTTTTCCTGAACGTTAGTAGGCAGGGTTCCTGTCTCAGGTCAGCTGGGATGGAGTTTCATAAAGGTGGACATGCTGTTGAGAACGCTCTGACACAGAGATTTGTATTGGTAGGTTTTGGCGTGTGGTACCTGAAGCGATTCTTTGTAAGATTCCCTGATGGGTCTGGCGGACGTGTGTTTTTTGAAGAGAATTTGTAAGTTGAGCTGTGCATGTTGATGGATGACCTTGTAGATTGTGGTGATAGATTTGTAAATGATTCTGTAGTGGATCGGTAACCAGTGAAGGTCTTTGAGGATTGGGGAGATGTGGTCAATTCTCCTGGAGTTTGTAAGGATTCTGGCTGCTGTATTCTGCACCATTTGTAGAGGTTTGGTATGCGAAGCTGGGAGGCCCAGTAGTAGTGAGTTACAATAATCTAGCTTGGAGAAGATTATGCTTGCAGAATTGTTCTGAAGTCCTGAGCGTGGAAGAGCAGCTTTATTCTTTTAAGGATATGTAATTTGTGAAAGCAATCTTTGGTAGTTTGGTTGATGAATGATTTAAGGTTGAGACGGTTGTCCATGATGGCTCCTAGGTCTCTTACGCGAGAGGTTGAAGGAGGGCTGGTGGCTTTGAGGATTGTATTGTGTTTTCCGGGGATATAAGCAGGTATTCCGTTTTCGAAGCATTGAGTATTAGGTTTAGGCTGGTGAGGAGGTGTTTGATTTCTATTAGGCAACAATCCAGTATTCTAATGTTTTCGTAATGGATTCTTTTACGGGGATCACGATCTGAACATCGTCTGCAAAAAGGAGGTGTTTCAGGTTTAGTTTCGTGAGCAGTTGGCAGAGTGGGAGCAGGTAAACATTAAAGAGCGTGGGTGTGAAAGAGAGGAACCCTGCGGAACCCCTAGAGAGGATGGAAAGTAATGGGATTCTTTATTATGAATTTTGACCTTGTATCCTCTGTTCTCCAGGAAAGTTTTGAACCAAGTCAGTGCTGAGCCTGTCACTCCTATGTTTGCCAGCTGTTTTAGAAGGAGGTGGTGGTTGACTGTATCGAAGGCAGCCGAAGGTCGAGGAGGATTAATAAGAAAGCTTGACCTTTATCGATGCCGGAGAGGAGGAAGGAAATCCGTGAGGGAGAGAAGTAGCGTTTCGGTGCTTGCAGCTTTGCGAAAACCATATTTCCTAGCGTGTAGCAGATGGACTCAAAACAAATGGGTATAGTGTGCTCGTGCTAGCAGTTGGAGACGGATCTGACGTCAGCACGGGTACATATACCCCCACAGGAAGTGAAGCAACTCAGTAATTTCCGTCTCCAAAGCAGTTTGGAGCTCCTTCACACTCGCTGAGCATGTTTCCAAATTCTAACGTCTAAATTTTCATAGAAGATTTTCTGAAGATGAGCCCCGCACTCCTGCGGTGATACCCCTCGGGTCCCTCCCCCAGTTGAGTTTCCCGAGGTGATTTCCGTGGTCCCTCGGAGGTTACATGCCTCGGTCCGGTGGCCGAATTGCGGCAGGGATCTAGCCCCCGAGTGAGAAGGGCTCGGGCGCGGCTGAGAGGCGCCTCGGTCCTGATCCGCCCACGGTGAGGACTTAGCCCCCGAGCGAGACGAGTTCAGGCGCGGCTTAGAGGCAGCGGGCGCACTTCCTCGAGCGCGGCGGTAAAGGTACTCACCCTCTCTCCCCGCAGCCAGAGACCGCCCCGGGTTGCAGCCGGGAAGCACCGAAGATCAGGTAAGGCGTACATCTTTTACTTTTCGCTGGTCTCCGAGGAGCGAGGATTGGCGGCGTTTTGCCTACGGAAGGCACGCCGAGGAGGTCGCCATTTTGTCTGCCTTGTTCAGGTATTGAGCGCACACTGATAGGCGTACAGTGGTAAGAAACACACTGATAGGTGCACAGTGTATGTTCTACGCATAGCGATTGTTAAGCGTATATTGTTAGGCGCATGTTGTTCGGCGCATGTTGTTAGGCGTATATTGCTAGGCGCCCATTCTTAGGTGCCCATTCTTAGGTGCCCATTGTTAGGTGCACGTTGTTCAGCGCATAGCGCCGGCGCATAGGATTCTTAGACGCCATGGAGCATACGAGCGCCCAGGCGTCCCCAGCGGCGGCATCTCCTGATTCAGGCATAAGAGCTCTAGGCCTCTGCTCAGCATGCCATCTCAGAGCCACACAGAACAAGGAGGCAGACTCCCTTGTGGCCCAATGTGAAGAGGCCATGGAGCTCCGGGCCAGAGCCGGTCTCAACCGAGGTTTACCGACAGTTCCTTAGGGAACACACTGGATTGTAGCGGGCCGACCTGAGCAGCCAGGAAACCCGAGGGACCTGGTGCCCCGACGGCTAGAGCCCGCTTCGCTCTCCTGGGTGGAGTTATTTAAGGGGATCCACGCCTTTGTTCAGATGCAGTCTGGTCCCCGTCCAGACCCTTATGCACCGGGTGACCCCTGCCCCGGGACCCTCTCGATCTCGACACGAGCACCCACCACCCGGAAGTCCCGTTTATGGGGACCCAGATGTCTCTGAGGACGAGAGCGAGCTCCCCGAGGAGGAAGAACTTCCCTCGGGGATAGAGCCATATCAGACCATGAGACACTTCTTTTCCAAGGAGGATCTCCCGGACCTTGTTCTCAATGCCTGTCGGAACTGGCTATTACAGGCCAAAGCGCCCCAGGGGAACCCAGAATGAACCCCCTGTTAGAGGGTCTTTGTCAAACGGCCCGTCATTTTCCCTTCCTGCAAGCTGCACAACAGCTAATTGATCTGGAGTGGAATGCGCCGGAGAGCTCATTCAAAGGGGGGTCGGGCCTTGTCTGGCATGTACCCCCTGGACCCAGCAACCAAGGAGATGCTGGCGTGCCCTAAGGTGGATGCCATAGTTAGCGCTATTGTAAAGTGCCACCACCATTCCAGTGGAGGGGGGGCGGCCCTCAAGGATGTCCATGACCGACGCCCTGGACGCCATCCTGAAACAGACCTTTGAGGGGTAGCAGCAATGGCCCTACGAATCGCGACCTGCTGCACAGTGGTGACGCGTTCCTGTTTATCACAAGCCAGGAAACAATACCCCGGGAGCAGACATGGAATCAGCTCTCTCGTTCCTCACGGATGCTGCCTCCGACCTAGTCCATACGACAGCCAAGGGAAGTATCATCCTCAGTGGCAGCCAGGAGGCAGCTCTGCTGAGAAATTGGTTGGCCGACTCTTCTTCCAAGACACGTCTCACAAGAATGCTCTTTCGGGGTTCCCTT